>NC_047659.1:88767526-89367526 GCF_011762505.2 Arvicanthis niloticus | reverse complement strand
CTATAGAACAAGCTGGCCTTAACTCAGAAATCCGCCTGCCTTTGCCTTCCAAGTGCTGAGATTAAAGGTCTGTGCCACCAGTTGTATAGTTTATAATAGTATTCTGTGTTTTCATTTGATATTGTGTTGTGAAATCTTTCCTACATTAAAAGGAATTTGAATTGTAATGGCTGCAAAGAGTTCCATAATTATCCCCCTCTTATTGAACATTTAGGTCATTTATAGTTGTAACTGTGAAATGACAAAACAGTGACTCTAAACTGACTTCATCTCTCTTTGTTTTCTCAACTGTCTTAGGGGGTTGTTACTAGATCAAAATACATGGATGTTTTAAAAGGAATCTATGTATATTTTATTTTATTTTATTCTTCAGAAAACAAAGTCGAGGGATGATGACACTAAGTGTTGAGTAGAAGAAGCAGAACTGTGATATTTTGTGACAAAGACATTCTTTTCTTATTTCTGACCATCCACAGTTGAGTATGATGAAGTCATTATCCACAGTTGACTATGATGAAGTCATTATCCACAGTTGAGTATGATGAAGTCATTATCCACAGTTGACTATGATGAGGTCATTATCCACAGTTGACTATGATGAAGTCATTATCCACAGTTGAGTATGATGAGGTCATTATCTACAGTTGACTATGATGAAGTCATTATCCACAGTTGAGTATGATGAGGTCATTATCCACAGTTGACTATGATGAAGTCATTATCCACAGTTGAGTATGATGAGGTCATTATCCACAGTTGACTATGATGAAGTCATTATCTACAGTTGAGTATGATGAGGTCATTATCTACAGTTGACTATGATGAAGTAATTATCCACAGTTGAGTATGATGAGGTCATTATCCACAGTTGACTATGATGAAGTCATTATCCACAGTTGAGTATGATGAGGTCATTATCTACAGTTGAGTATGATGAGGTCATTATCCACAGTTGACTATGATGAAGTCATTATCCACTGTTAAGTATAATGAGGTCATTATCCACAGTTGAGTATGATGAGGTCATTATCCACAGTTGAGTATGATGAGGTCATTATCCACAGTTGACTATGATGAAGTCGTTATCCACAGTTGACTATGATGAAGTCATTATCCACTGTTGAGTATGATGAAGTCATTATCCACTGTTGAGTATGATGAGGTCATTATCCACAGTTGAGTATGATGAGGTCATTATCCACAGTTGAGTATGATGAGGTCATTATCCACAGTTGACTATGATGAAGTCATTATCCACAGTTGACTATGATGAAGTCATTATCCACAGTTGACTATGATGAAGTCATTATCCACTGTTGAGTATGATGAAGTCATTATCCACAGTTGACTATGATGAAGTCATTATCCACTGTTGAGTATAATGAAGTCATTATCCACAGTTGACTATGATGAAGTCATTATCCACAGTTGACTATGATGAGGTCATTATCCACAGTTGACTATGATGAAGTCATTATCCACAGTTAAGTATGATGAGGTCATTATCTACAGTTGAGTATGATGTAGGCCCCTTGTATTTGACCTATATTATGTTCAGGAATATTATTTTTATATACACTTTTTTTGAGAATTATTATCATAGAAGATGGTTAAATTTTGGCATTGTCTCTTTTGCCTCTAGAGAGGTGATCACAATTTTGTTACAAGGGTGTGTTCTTGATTGATTTGCACCTGCCAGTTGGGGCATCCCTGTACCCTGCATGGCAATGGAATTTTTTATGGCATATTATTATTTAGTGCTATTGAATTTTATTTGTTAGTATTTTATTATTATTGTTACTATTATTTTTTTTACATCTATAGCATCAGGGGTTATTGGTCTGTAGTTTTCTAAATATCTTTAACTGGCTTTGTTGTCAGGGTAACAGTGGCCTCAGAAAATGAGCCTATAAATGTTTCCCCTCTTTGATGTTTGAGTAAGTTTGTTAATGATTGGGGATTGGGCATAATTCTTTCCATGTTAGAGTTTCTTAGTGAAGTCATCTGTGTCTGAAGTTTTCTTTGGGGCTGGCTTTTGATTACCCACTTAATATTCTTGTTTTTTATTGGTCTAGTCAGATGGTGTCTTTCTTTAGAGTTGAGCTGTGTGGGTGGTTGTGTGGTTTGGGGAGTTGATCTCTTTTAGTTCATCTGGTTGGTTCATGCATGTTTGCTTCTGGTAGATCCTGTGGTCCCTGGCATTTCCAAATCATCTGTTGTAACATCTCCTCCTCAGTTATACTTTACTTTCTTTGGACATTCCCTATGTTTACTGTTTTATCTAACTACAGATTTGCTAGTTTTATATACTTCTTAAAAAACACTAATATGTTTCATTGATAAAACTTATGAAAACTTGCATATGACTGTTGTTCCTTTGCATTATCTGTCCCTTTATGTCCTCACTCTCATGAAGGGGTTATGATGGTTCCTTGTTTCCCAGGCTCTTCAGGTCATCTTGGGTCTTGACTCCCTCATTACACAGAATCCCTTTTCCTCAAGATATGGCTATTTGGGTAAATGTCCACAAGACCCTTGAGGGAACGACGACAATGGTCACCTTACATACTTGGCTCTGCAGGGCACCAGGCTAATTCCTCAGTCAAAAGGAGGAATACACAAAACTTCATAGTTCTAGAAACTGGGCAAGGGATCACAAGTTTCTCCCCTTCTCATCATTAAATTTTAGATTATTTCTTTTATTTTTGATTTTAAGTGAATGAGAATGAGGGCATGGCTGCTCCTAGGGATGACTGAGAAGGTTTTTATTGTAGAGATGAGGGAGAGCACTTAAAGAGTCCAGTCTGAATGTGGCCAGAAGAATAGACTGGGTCATGAGAAAGGGGCGGGGCAGTGAGAGAGGAAGAGGAGAGAGTAGGGCAAGAAATGGAACCAGGAGATGGGAAGAAAACCCAAGAGACTCTGGACAAAAGCCAAAAGAAGGCATGGCTAAAATGGCTGTGTTATATGGGAAAGAGAAGCTGGAGGAAGTGAAGCTAAGCTCAGGGGCTGGAGAGGTTTAGGGTAGAGGCTGGGGTGAGAAGTGGAGAGAGGAGCCAGGACTCTGTAACAGATGCTCGCAATGCTGGAAGATGCTAAGAGAACCTGGTGACCAGCATCCACTTTGATATATTAATAGGCAGCTCAGGTAGCCATTTCCTCGGGACCTAATAATAATGTATGTCTCTTGCCCCTTCTCTTTCCTGCCCCCAAGCACTCCCACGTACACCTCCTTGCTCTTTTCAGATTCATGAGCTCTTTACATTAATTGCTGTTTTATGCACATACATACACACACGTGTGCTCGCGTGTACAACCTGCTCAGTCCATATAATGTTGCTCATCCTTGTGTTTTGGGGGCTGACCATTAGGTACTGGTAACTTGTTGGTGTACTGGTCCTTGAGAAAGGCTTTCTCCCACTCAAAGCATTCCTTAGTTGCTTGTAATGTAAGGGACTCCTTGTGCAGGGTTGAGGCTTCCTGGGCTTCTCACCCCATCCCCCGCCCACATTGGCATGTCTGCTGAGTTGTCCTTGTTTAGGTTGTGTTTAGGCAGTCATCTTGTAAGACTTTATGGGTGTAGCTTCTGACATTCCTAGAAGATGCAATCTTGCAGTAAATTCACTGTTCTTCTGGCTGTTACAGACGTCGTTGTCCCCAATCATTCCCCAGTGGTTCTAGAGCCTTTGCTGCAGGAGTTGTGCTGTGAATGTATCTGTTGGAATTGGCCTCTCTACAACTCTGTACTTTGATTGGCTATGGTTTTATGTAATGGTCTCTATCTCTTGCAAAGCAAAGTTTCCTTGATTGGGGGGCGGGGAGACTACACTCATATATGGGTATGAGGACAAATATTTGGAATGTAGTTAGGAGTTATGCTACTGGTGAAAGAGCCATGTTTTCTCTAGCCCTGGGTAGTTAATAACTCCTTTATTTTCATGTCTAACCCACCCTACTGTGGACCATCCCCAGGGAGTGGACCATCCCTAGGGAGCTTCCTGTTCTCTTTTTAACTCACCTCATAGCTGTAGTAGATACTATGTCTTCTGGACTTCCTATAGAACATATTTGTTTTTTTTTTTTTTTTTTTTTGATTCCTCTATATACCCATATTTCATAATCCCTGGCCCCTCAGCTCTTTCAAGTTCCCCTTTCCTAAGCCATCATGGTACTTTTTCTTATTGTATGTAATTGCTGTCCCCTAGTTTCCAAGAGACGTCCTTGCAGAATACTGGCAGTAGCTGCCTTGTGCTTACAGGTGATGCACCTGTGCTATAGGACAGAGCAACCATAGCAGTCCCTTCTTCCTCGTTCGTATTTATAACATACTTTTCTTCACCTGGCCCTCTGAGCCTCTAGTTCTGCTTTGCAGCTTACTGACATTTGCTGGTATGCTGCTTGTCACCTGAAGTCCTTTTTGGGTCTGGTCTCTTCTCACAGCCTACTTAGTGGGTATGTAAGATGATTTTTTTGTTAGTTCCTGACGGAGGCTTTGTTTGTTTGTTTGTTTGTTTTTTGCCAACAGTGACTCCTGTGTTGTCTTTAAAGAAATGGAGGGCATTACCATTGAACAGGGAAAGTGAAGACTAGATGTTTTTGGGGTTCAAGAGTCTTCTGAAGAGGTGCTAGTAGGTCCCAGCATGGCAAACAAGCCTGAGCTTTGCAAACAGGGCTCTGGCAGGCCTGACCTTCCCCCATTTCCACTGCCTTACTTTAGATTACATTTCTAGAATTTGTTTGGTTTGTTGTTGTTTGTTTGTTTGAGACAGGGTCTCTTTGTGTGGCCCCTGGCTATACTAGAATTTGCTCAGTAGACCAGGCTGGCCTCGAACTCCACCTGCCTCTGCCAGAGTGCTGGAATTAAAGGAGTCCATTCCTAAAGCTAGCCCCCAAGGTCCATTCCCTTATTTGACCACTTCCTCCTCCTGAGACTGACCATCAAGGTCCAGTTATCAAGGTATTGACAGCTGGCAATCAAAGCTCCCTTTTGGCTAATTAACATACCCAATGTGATGGTTTGCATATGCTTGGCCCAGGCGGTGATACAATTAGGAGTTGTGGCTTTGTTGGAGTAGGTGTGTTACTGTGTGTGTGTGGATGTTAAGACCCTCACCCTACTTGCCTGGGAGCCAGTCCTCTCCCAGTAGTCCCCAGATGAAGATGTAGAACCCTTAGCTCCTCCTGTACCTTGCCAGCCTGGATGCTGCCATGCTCCCACCTTGATGATAATGGACTGAACCTCTGTGCCTGTAAGCTAGCACAAATTAAATGTTGTCTTTATAAGACTTGCCTTGGTCATGGTGTCTGTTCACAGCAGTGAAACCCTAACTAAGACAGCCAACCAAAACATTGCCATCGCATCCTGCGTCCTAGTCCATTCTAACACAGACCTTTCGTTCTTCTTCTTCTTCTTTCTTCTTTTTCTTCTTCTTCTTCTTCTTCTTCTTCTTCTTCTTCTTCTTCTTCTTCTTCTTCTTCTTCTTCTTCTTCTTCTTCTTCTTCTTCAAAATCACACCTGCAAGGTCACTTGCTGCAGTTTTTCTGCATGAAACAGAATCAGCCACTTTACTTTTCTTCACATTTAGCTAATAAAGGATCTCTTTGTGAAAATAGGCATTTGGGTGTGGTCTATGCCTAATCAGGAGTCTGAGACGGAGCATCCCACAGTGTGCAGGTCCCTTCATTTTCAATGTATCAGCTCAGACTATTCCCATCTAAAAATCTCTCAGGGTCCCATCTTTCCCCAACTGCAGCTCCCTGGAACTGAAAATTCAACCTTTTCTCTTGCCTTCTTTGCCTGTCATTACACTCCACGTTCTGTTCTCAGCTGATTCTACTTCTGGAAGCATAAGGCCAGTCTCCTTTTGCAGGTCTTCTGACTTTCACACTTTGACTTCAGCTCACAGTTTATTGCCTTAGATTTGTCTTTCCTAATTCCCTTAGTGCTCAGTGGTTGCAGCTTCCTTGGATTGGCTCAAGTGCTGGAGACAGCATCCCTTGGTCATTTTCCATCTACTCTGCTTCCTTCTCTGGTGACTGTTGTACCATGTGTACCAGTGTAATCCATGAGGGCTGTGCATGCTATACTTCTCATGAGTGATGGAGTCTCTGTTTTCCATGGACCCACAGATGATACAGCTCCTGAATATCACTTTAGAATCAGCTTTCTGAGACCACTCATGATAGCCACTAATTTAGCCTGAGCTTCCCAGGAAACATTCCAAACATTCATTACCATGATAATGTTTTTAGAGACTTTCAAATAATAGAATCTTGGAGTGTTTAAGAACATAATGAGACAGAGAAAGGGGGCTGGGTTTTTACAGTGGCTTTTGTTGGTCTATGAAGGGGTTGAGAAAGCATCACATCTAAGTGAAGGAACCTTTGGCTTTCAATAAACCAGTTACTGGCTGTTACTTTCCTCTGGGATATAACCTTCACTGAGGCAGTTGCCTTCAGCCAAAGATAACTAGGAGAGAGACTCAGCTGTAATCTGCTGGCATTTGTGGTAGGCAAAATTATAGCCCCCAGAGATGTTTATATTCAATATCTGGAATTTGGGAATATGTTAGGTTTTATGATAAAGGAACATTAAAAATTGTATCTGTGAAAAAATGGGGGGATTATTGTGTATTATCCTTGTGAACCCAATAAAATTACCAGGTCCTCACAAGGGAGGAGGGAAACAGAAGAGTGTCAGTAATGTGATGTGAGAAAGTTTCAGTTTCAAAGATGGGCTGGGACCACAAGCCAAGGGATGTGTGAAACTTTCAAAATTTGGAAAGACAAAATACCCAAACAAAATAGCACAATAAAATCAAAACAGAAAAATACAGGTTCCTTCCTAGAGTCTCTAAAAAGGAATGCAGTCTTAGTAACACCTTGATTTTAGTCCTTTGAAGCCCATTTCAGACTTAAAAACAAACAAACAAAAAGCAAAAACCCATACCTCAGAATTATAACATAATTAAAAATAACACATTTAATTTCTTCTTAGAACATAAATAGCTATTGTATTGAAATTTGTTATAGTAGCTATAAGAACCAGAATAGCAAACTGTACTCCTATAATTGGATGAGTACCTTGTTTGTTTGTTTTTGTATGTGCATGTATGTATATATGCATATGTGGGAAGTGTATGTGTGTGTAGTGTATATAGGTATATGTACGTGTAAGTGTATGCAGAGACCAAAAACAGATGTTGGGCAGCCTGCTGTATCACTCATTGGCTTGTTCTCTTATGGAACCTGTAGCTAAGCAGGCTGCTGGCAAACTCCCACAATCCTCCATCTCTGCCCCAGCTAACAGTGCTGGTGTGGCAGGTAAGTGGCTTCTTTTTGTTTTCATGTGGGTACTGGGATCTGAACTGATGTCCTTATGTGTATGCAGCAAATATCCCTTTAGTCCTGCCTCCCATGGTTCTGCTGGGAGGCTCTGACAATCACCTTCCACAGATCTGTCCCATGCCCTGTCTGCCCACACCGGCTGAACAATGCTGTCGGCAGCAGCACAGAACATTATCTGGGCCCAAAACTATTTTGTCTTCCCTTCTTGGGGTGTGCTTGCTATATTCCCAACACCAAGATCCATTTCAACCAGTTCTGGTGAGACGCTGAGATCAGATTTTCCACTCAGGGCTGTGGCTCTGTTTCGCATTGCCCATGCCGTGACACGGGAACACAGTGATCTGAGTTTTTAGCCTTGCTTTGACTTGGCTTTTGGTTGCTTCTGCATGTGCTTCCCAGCTCATCTTTCTGTTTTTTGTCTGTCTTGGCAAACCATTTGTCCTTCATAGTTCCCTCCGTTGTTCTAACTGGCATTTCTCACATACCAGCGAATGCCTCTGGGCCAGTTCATCTAGTGCTCAGACATTGTGAGAGATGCTCTACTCTAAGCCAGAGGCCATAAATCTAGTGTCTGAAATGTAAAAAACAGAAATGGAGACTTGGGCCATGGATGCTCAGTGGTAGGGTGCTTGCCTAGCAAATGCTAGGCCTTGAGTTTGATCCCCAGAACCACACACACACACACACACACACACACACACACACACACACAAATACAAAGTTAAAAAGTTGTTTGAATTTTGTCTGTATCCAGCCTTTGGCTTCTCCTGTCTATTTTCCTTGCTTAAAAACTTCTACTGGGAATATTAATAAACAAAGCCATCACTTAGCCCACCCTTTATTTATTTTTCTGTCGCTAGAGAACGTGTCCAAACTCTTTCCTCAGTATTCTTTCTCTGAGCATCAAAGAGGGAAAGAAAGAAAGTAAACTGTAAAAACTAGCTACTGCTCTCCTGCTGTGCCAAACACTCAGTACAGACTCCATCCGCAGGGCTGGTGCTGCTGTTTTCTGTACACACACATAAATGAGCTCTGTTTCCTCCTCTCCAAAGCTGAGAATCCTTTGCTACATTGTTGAGAGACACACAAACATATCTGTCACTGGTGGACAATGGTATTTGTCAAATCCTGGTTACCTTCTCATTGATTTTCAAAGGACCACGGGGATCCTGACCAACTGTCTGTATGTTTCAGAGCCACATCTTATCTCTATCTCAAGCTTTGGGGATGGCAGGACATTTTCATGTTTGGAGAATGCAGGGCATCCTCACATCTGTGGTCTGCAGAGCATCAGTGGTCCATACATCTCTTGGAGGACTTGTAAAAAAAGAGGCTCTGACTGATTGTGTATTTCTGTGAAGTAAAAGAAAGTAAAAGATTTGCCTCCCCTTTCACACCTAGGCCAGGAAATTTCATTCAGCCTTGCCCCACCTCTGGATTTGAGTCTTTTTGCCAATCAACAGGCTGCCCTTTTATGTACCAGACATGCCATTGTATCCACTGTAGACATTGAGTCTTCATCCTCAATGACAAATTAGAAGAGAGGCCTTCTTCAACCCTCTAATATTTCTTCCTCTCATAATACAAGTACTTCCATTTCCCTCTCTCTTCCACATACCTCTCTCTATCCTGGCAAGTTGCTGGGCCAGTTCCTCAGAACCTATACCTTTGTCTTCAGTTTGCTTCTCAAATGACATCTCTGTCCTTCATAGCCTTGACCTTCTTCTTGGCTAATTTCCCTACTACAGTAGCAAGATGGTTTCGGCTTTGCCACGCCCTCCAGCTTTAAATTGCCAAGGGCACCAATAAATCACCTCTTACTTTTCTCCCTTCTTACTCTGCTCTTCCTCAAATCTCCCTCCCTTGGACCAGATGCTGCTCTTTGGAAATTTATGGAAAATAGCCGTCAGCAAGCCAGCTCCTCCAAACAGCCGTTGGCTTGTTGTCTACCCAGTAAATAGAAAACTTGGAAACATTTTCCAGAATTTTTTCACCTTTCTTACCTTCCAGCCTTTGTAGCCAGGCCAACCTGGGATTCCACTCCAGAGTCTGAACACAGGAAATAAGTGTAGGAACCACCTAGGTTTGTTGGTTCCTGGGCATTCTTAGGCTTGGAGAGTATTTCTGTCTGGCTCTACTGGCTACAGACCTCGGAGGGCAGAGCAAGGACAGCTCAAAAGCCATAGGCAAAGCTGTACTCTGTGTCCTGGGTCTGATCTTAAGACAAAACAGGCAAAGACAGATCTCTTTCAGGCCCCATACTGATGCACATGAAGTGCTGTGAATGTCTCGTGTCCCTGAAGGGCCATTCCCTACGAGCTACCAAAGGATTTGAAGTTGCCTTTCTGTTGAAAAAGTACAAGTTTATTCTTTGGACTACTTGGTGGCCATTCAGCTAAAAAATATAGCCTTTCCCTTGTCCTTTATATCTGTCCTTGTGGCCTTTTGTCTACAATAAGGCAACTCTTTCTCAGAGACCATATCACAGCTGTCAAGTGGCAGACATTTTTCTCTGGGGGAAAGGTTATGCTTCATTCCCACAGATTAATTATAGATGGCAATCATTAGGAACTCTGAGGAGTGACTTTCCTCTACATCTCCTTATCCCCCCCCCCCAGTATGTTTTTCAATCTATTTACAAAGAATTACCTATCCATTTACCAAGGAAGGCAATAATAGTTTAGATTGAGGATTTTGGTTCTTCCCTGCTTAGAAGGATTTCTGTTCACATAAGCTTTCAGCTAAGCCCCAGGAATCTGGAATGCAGTGGGACTAGCCAAAACTCTGGGCAAACCCTGATGAAAAACGTCTCCTGAGATTTGCCATACTCTTTCCAAAGGACCAGGTCCACAAAGCCATGAACTCAGAAGTCTTTGTTGATTTGCTGATTATTCAGTGATGAGGAGAAAATGAGGAGAAGATAAGGAAGACAGGACCTGCTTATGTCTGACCTAGGAAATGTGAAGCAAGCAGTGTTGAGTCCCAGAATAACACTTTCTGCAAATTTTTATCAGTGGGAGTCTCTGGGAGACCGGAGAGTGGCTCTTATACAGTTTGATAGAGTAAGGATAATACATAATTCTTAATACATTTTTAAAAAGTTTAATTTGATTTTGTGCTTTTGAATGTTTTGCCTCCATGCATGTATGGATGAATTCTAGTCTCCCGGTCATGGATCTGAGCTTTAGTAATGTTGGTCTCTCCCGTACTTTACTTCGCTAGTTCCACTTCAGTTTCTATTTGCCTACGCGGTTCCCCTGGAATGTGGACGGCTGTGCTTGAAAAATCCTTCAAGCCAAAGATTGTCTTCATATGAGCCTAGAATAAAAATGACCTCTGACTTCCCAACAGAGCAACTGAAGTTAAGAAATATTTATCAGGGATCTCAGAACGTGAATTCTCCCCTCTGGCTGTTTTTCCTTTACCCAGTGTCTGTTCTCTTTCTCTCCATATCTACTCCATGAGTGTTGTGTTTTGGATGTAAAATCTTCCTCTTGGGCCAAGGTGTTTTTGAACATTTGGTCTCTAGCTGGTCACACTGTTTGGAAATGTCGTGAGATCTTTAGAAGGGGGATTATGAGGCTGATTATGGAGATTATGGCTCTGCCTCATTCCCTATTCACTCTGTTTCTAGGCTGTTGATGTAATATGACAGGCTGGCTTTCTGCTCCTGTGTCCATGGCTTCCCTACCAAGAAAGACTGTATCTCTCTTGACCTGTAAGCCAAAATAAACTTTCTTCTTGAGTTGCTTTTGTCAGAGTGTTTTTTATCACAGCAACAGAAAAATAACTTAAGATAAGGGGAGTATGAATTTCTCTCTGGTGCTGGCAAGATCCCAAGGAACTGCATGCAGCCACTGGAAGCACCCCCTCCCCCCCACCAAGATACCAGAATGCAAAGGTTGGAACAAGCTTGCTTAAGAGAGAACAAATTTGCTTATAAAATGCTGGGGTAGCAATTGAGGTAGAAGGAGTTTGAAAATCATAATTGTTCTGAGATTGGAGAGATACAGGGAGCCATAGTTGAAGCTGGGGCTTTACCAGGTGCCGGGTCAAAGGATATAGGAAGATGATAGAAGGGCAGATAGATGCAGAGGCTATGAAGAATAGAACCAGGGAAGGAGTATGAATGGGGGTCTCAAAGGTGCAGCCTGAGAATTGATGCTTTGAGGAGAAGTGATGCTGAGACCTTTTTCGGATGGTGTGGATTACCTGGGAAAGAGGAGGCCTGTTAGAAAGGGGTCAAGTATAAAGGAGGATGAAGACATTAGAAATCACGTAGTCCCAAGCGTCTGTGAGCTCCCTCCTGGTCCCACAGGAGCCTTTCTGCTCTGGGCTGTGGTGAGCTCTCGATGGTCAAAGTTGCAGCATACTTCAATGCTGTTTTCTTAATTGCTACATATGTTAGGTTTACCTCCTGGATGAGCTCTTTGACAACTGAACTCTGCCACCTTGAGATTATCACAGGACCAGGGATCATGCACGTTGGAATATGATAAACAACTGAGGAATAGTTTCTTGCAATGCCTCTGCTTTCCACCGCTTTTGTGGAAGAAAGGACACATTTTTATAGTAACCACACTTGGAAGGACTGCCCATTGATATTGAAGATGGTGGAGTCAGGCAGCTAGCACAGGACTTTCATATTTTTTTTAAATGCGTACCATCTGCTATCTATCAGACTGGCATGTTTACCTTGAGCTTTTGGATCACTACTGATTTTTGGGCCTCCAGATCTACCTCTCAAGCAACGAACATGATAAGAGCTGTTCTTCTGGGATTTGCTTTCCTGACTTAGAGAACACATACTCTACAAATTACTTTAGCCTCCTGTCTCAGTACTTTTCAAATGACAACCCAGAGTCTGCTAACATTAGAAGAAGCTGTGAAACTGAAAGAGACAAATCTGAAGATTCATTCAGGTCCAACCTGGGTCCACTGAGGCAGGAAGACTGGCTTGGACCCAAGGATTTGCATTTTGGCAAGTTTCTAGTAGTTTTAACATACTCCACCCTAAAGGTTTAAATATCCAGCTCTTCCTCCATGCCAGCTTTTTTGGCTCCAAGTCTCTGTCCCTCTGCTTGACCTCGTTCTTTACTCAACCACTGCTCTTCTTGTGGCACCACAGACTTCCTGTTCCTTCCAGAAGGAGGGACCCTCACGCTACAGGCCCCTCACTATTCTAATTTCTTATGACTTCTGGACATTCATTCTTTCATCAGCCACACTTCAAAGGACCCATCTTGTACCGAGATGTATGTCAGCTGCTCCCACAGGTCCCCAAAGCCATACTAAGCGGGAATACTTGGACCTCTGTTCTCCTTTTACCCCGAGATGTTGAGGATGGTAACTGGGAACGGGGTGAGATTTCTACAGGTTTAGTTACTAGGGAAATTGTTTGTGTTTCTTTCTAAACAGAAGAGAGGGAATCTGGAGACACAGCCACAGGGTGACTGAGCATGGAGCAGATGAGTAACAGAAACAAATGCCCACCCTTCCCCCCAACAATACAATACAACTACCACAGAGAAAATGCCAACAGCTCTTCGTGAACCCATTCTTGGTCCTGTGATTTTTTTTTTAGGTGCAGATATAATAACAAAGGCAGGTTTTATAAAGGAAATCTCATCATGAAACTGTTTTGCAATCTTCTATTCTGACTGGATCATGCTAACATGCAGCAGGAGGCTAGGAAGGCCAGGGCTTCTCCTGGGATTTCTGCTGAAGTTTGGCTCAGCCTTCAGGTCAGAGGTGGGGAAGCAGCTCAGTGTTGCTGGGAGAAAGGAGAACAGACACCATTGTTAGTTCCTGCTGATAACAGTGAGACCTGCGTGGGCAGACATGGCTTACCAATTGGCTGGGGGAGCATGTGTCTCAATGCAGTGGTTGTTCCTCACCTTTGTATATGGAGAGGCTTGGCAGGCTAATGGGCATTAGGAAGCCTGTTAATCCTGGTAGACGTTCCAATTTGAGAAACCCACTTCTAAAGGTTAGCTTGGGGTTGTCACGAGGCTGGTTAGAAAATCCAAAGCTAGTGTTCTGCTGCCTGTGGACCCCTCCTTCACATGTCCCTTAAAAGAGACTTTTGAGAAATTGTTCCTAGACAAGCAAGCTCTTTGCTCTGTGCTCACTCATGTATTTATTTTCCGAATGCTGACAATTATAAGGCAGACATTGTATTTGTTCAGGCAAGTAAGGACAGACATGCCTTTGGGGTTGAAAGGCCGCTGATGGCAAAGGAGTTCAGGGGCTGGGAAGCCCTGGATTTTCCACACGGGATGTCTGCCCCATGTACTCCAGAACACCTGGGCCCTCAGAGGCAAGGATTTGATGTCTGTTACAAATAGCATGGAAAAGACCATGCATGATCTTGGCTCTGTAACCCATGATACTTGCACGAAAATGTCTACGTATATATAAATGCACATAAATGTCTATGTATATATAAGCGTCTGTTAATGGGCTTTCAATTCACTAGCCAGAACATAACTATGTCTTTTCTGTTGCATTTGTTCCCTCATCCAAAAGAGACAAGGACAGGGGTCTTACTCTAACCTCTAGTAATGCTGAGTTACAGGTATCCCACGGACAAGGTCTCCGTAGAGGACAGATTCTTTGGGTTCCTAGACATAGCCTTTCTATGGATAAACAATGAGTGGCTGTCAGACAAAGCCAGCTAGAGAGGATCACGTTGCTTCTCAGGAGCTTCCTATTGAGTTCTGAAAGACACATCTATTGAGTAAGCAGCAGAACCTTTGCTCTTCTGCAGACAAGGCTTTGACAAACATGCCCCAAGAAGCTTGCCCTCTACTACACCAGGAAAGCCGGACTATTCACCTTGAAGATCTCGACCATTTGGGCTCACTTGGCACCCAACTGAGAGGTGAGAAGCTGGCACTGGGGAGGGAATGGTCATTAGCAATACTTTAATTAATTAATTAATTAATTAATACCATTTTTCCCATGCTAGTAGTCAAAACAAGGGCCTTGTGCATGTTAGAAAAGAGCTGGACCACTGAGCTTCACTACCCACCCATCAGTAGTTTAAAAGTCAACGAGATGGGAGACCGATGAGGCGCCTCTGAGCAGATATAAAAAGAAAAGAGAATTCGTTCAGAGAACAGGTGTCCCGTCACTCCAGATGGAGGGTGACTAAGAAACCAGCAAAGGTAGGGGCAGTGTGAGGAGAAAAAACAGGCAGAGGAAGGGGTCTTGCCTGAACCCATGAGCCTGGCTTGTCAGCCTCATTTTTCTTTGCCAATTAGTGGAATGGAATGACTCAAACCCACCAAATCAGCCTGGAGCATACTCCCTTCTAGTCTGCCTGAGCTTTTAAGCCTTCTCTGGAATTTTCTGCTCATTTCTACTCTGTGGGCATGCCAATCAGGTTTCTGATTATGAGAAACCATGTCATTTAAGTTTAGGATTGTAGAAGTTATTCCCAGGATTTGAAATGCAAAACTTCACTTTTGGATAGCACCGTAAATTAGTGTTTAATTAGGAAGTTGTTCCTTAGAGAGTGTTGAAATGGAGTCCCTCTGTTTAACATGTGGGTCAGCATTGAGACCCAGACTTATGTAGGTGACCTTTTGTCTGTAAGTGTACCTGGTGGATGGGAATCTGTCTTTAGCAAAAAGCACAGGGGGTTAAATCTATTTCCATCAGTTCTTCAGAATCCTTACTTGAGAGGTGTCAAATCTCTTCATGAATAAAGATATTTTAGGTGGTATTTTAATTTTTGCTTTGCTATGACTAATACTTGATAAGAGGCAACTTAAGGGAGAAGGAATTTTATGGGGGGGCTTATATTTTGAGGGGAAGTCCCCAGTAGCAAGGAAAGCACGGTGGTGAAAGTATGAAGCAGTGTGAGGTGGTTGGTTACACTTCATCCACAATCAGACAACAGGATGGATAGGAAGTGGGTCTGGGCCATATATTCTCAAGCCACCCCTTCTCACCTTCACAGCAAGGTTCCATCTCTGAAAGGTTTTACACTCTTCTAAAACAGTGCCACCAGTGGGGGACTAATTGTTCAAACACTTGAGCCTGTGGGAACATTTCACCCTCAAACCACAACAGATGGTAAAGTAAACTCAATTTCCACACAAAGCCTAAGACCCTCTTGGACTTAAGGCTGAGAAAACCCTAGTCAAAAGCATATTCCTTGAGAAATGGGAGTAACCCCTTGACCCAGAAATGGCCTCGTACTCAGAGAGCCCTGAGATGATTTTCCATCCTCTTTGGCCTTTTTTAATGATGTAAGCAGAGTCCCTTTGGCACGCTTCCTTGGGATTATTCCTCCATAGATGGTGGATGCTACCCTTGCCTCTGCCAGTGGTGCTGTCATGGTTGGAATGGGTCCAGCTTGGACTCATGCTCATGTGATTAGAGCTTGATGTCCACATCCAAACCACATCACCTACTGGGCCTGCATCCAAAGGAAGGAAAGAGCTGAGCGCCTCCGTGAGGAATTCTAGATTCTCAACCGGGGATAGCAGTGTGCATTGCAAAGCTAGTCTTCTTCCTCATTCCCTTTCACTTGAGGATGAGTCCTTTTTCTGCCCCTTTGGTGGTGGGTCACCAGGTTAAGCTGAAAATCTTTCAGCTCCTAGGTATGAAGGTTCAAATGTGGACATTGTAAAGTTCTCTCTCTCTCTCTCTCTCTCTCTCTCTCTCTCTCTCTCTCTCTCTCTCATGCATACACACACACACACACACACACACACACACACACAGAGAGTTAGTGAGGAGCCACTTTCAGTTTTCAACCGGCCTCAGAGGTGAATGCTGGGGGCTGCATTGGCGGTGAGTACCCTGGATACTGTCCTCTGAGCTGAGCTCATAGACCTGACCTCACTGTCCTTCTGGCTCATTTGCTCCAGGCTTCCATTTGCTTTTCCGTAAATGGTGCTTCTGTGGCTTGAGGACTAGGGTGCCAAGGCTCTGACAGTCACTATAAGCCCTGGGGCTTTCTGCTGAAATTGGCACAAGCTTCACCACCAGATTCTGATCCTATCACTTCCCTGAAAGCTGTTATGTGCCCCACCCGTGTGCTAGCAGAAAGTCCTTTTATGGCAATGGGTTGCCCGAAGGAAGGCCTCTGGAGGACACTGAGAATATGTAATTGTCTTGTGAGTGGAGGATCTAAGCTCTAAAGAGATGTCAACGAGTAGAGGAAGGGTTAACTTAGATCACAAGCAGGGTGTTCAAGAAGGGAGTATGATAGCCTTGGGGGGGGGTTGTCACAGGACAGCTCTGTAAGGAATGAAATTGGGGAGGCACCCAGTGTGCCATGATACTTCATATTGGAGGGTGTAGTCATAGTGACTGTATCATTTTATGTTCACTGAAATCCAGCCTAATACCTGAGCAGTTAGTTGTGCCCAGTCTTGGTGGATACCTTGTTCTTGACCAATCTCTTCCTTTTTTAGGGGAAATGTCCCTCACAAGGTCTCTGCAACTTATTTTTTCTGTGAAGTAAGTGTGATTGGAGCTTGAGAATGTAATGTTATTCTGTACACCTGGCAGGGGAGACACCATGATGACAAAGGTAGATGTCCCAGGTTGAGGCTTATCCATTGCTCTCAGGAGGAGCTGACCCCTGTGATTTCTCCCTAATTCTGGGAATTTGGCTGCATAATTTGTGGTAGTGGGAGACTTTGTTTGCATTCTCCTCTGGGGGAACAAAAGAAATTTTTATATTATTAATTAGATGTGCAAAGAAAATACACATCTTTATTTTCTGTGGTGGGTCTGTTCTTGTTCCACTGGGTAAAAAAGACTTTCCTAGTTAACACATCTCAGATTCTTCAGGTTTAAAGATACTTTTGATTTTAAAAATGGTCAATGTTAGGGAAGCAGTTCCTAGTCCTCTGAGTTCTTATGGCCAGTTTTCCTGGGCCTCCTCTGCTCCTGATGGAGAACAGAGAAATCATCCTCCAGAAGTATGGCAGGAAGCCGGAGGCTGATTACTTTCTATGAGAAACATAGAAAGAAGGTACGGAAAAGGAACCTTATCCTTCCACTTCGAGGTAGATGTATGGTTTCAGGACTTTGAATAAGGAGGTATATTATCATTCATTGTTTCGGCTCTCCGGCATTTGTGGTTAACCCAGGCCCTGTATTGCTCAGATTACCCTTTCCTATTTCCAAACAGGGTTAGTGGGGCCACACTAGCCATACCCAAGGATTTCCTAGATTTCTACCATTGAGTGTAGGTGGGATAGTGTGACACGTGTTGCCTTACTTTTCATAGCAGATGTTATGTGGTCAGAAAACTGTTTCTGTTGGTTCCTGTAAGTCCAAAGTATACATTCATCATACTTGGAGCTCAGAACCTATCCTCTTAATGGAAGTCTTGGATTGATTGTCTTTCCCACAAATCCCTTCATCTCCTCTCACATAAGGTGAACAAGGTTCCTCTCAACTGTAAGACTTAGCGTGCAGTGTTATTATGGAGGCAAAAACCAGGCCAAGAAACCTCTTGTGAGTATCATTGCTTCAATTTCTTATGTCCATCTGAACTCTCTTCCTCTAGTTAACTTAGGCCTTTAAAGATGAATGCTGTCACTCACTAGCTAATAAAATAGTCAAATAAAAATGACTTCTTCATTCTTCTAAACTTGACTTCACATCTGTTAATTCTAGAAGTCAGATCCAGCATCCTATAGGTGATAAAGGGAGTTCAAATGTCACTCTGAGGGTAGCTCTTACCAGCTGGCAGCTTGAGAATATAAGGTTCTCGTCCTTTGATGTGGTCTAAGATTTACTTGGAAGGCCAAAATTTCTGACAAAGTTTAAAGAAATCAATAGTAAAACCAGTAAGCAGTAGATTATATAGAGATAAAGTTGGGATTTTTGACCAAGACATTGTATGTATGCATAGTCTTCATGGATCTGGAGAGTTGAGCCCAAGTTGGGTGACTCAGGATAAGTTTTACAATCCGTCAGAAGCTCAGCTACTTCATCTATAAAATGGGGCATAACAACGTGTCCCTGTCCCTAAGTGTCCTTTGAGAGCTCAGTGGGACACTGGTAGAGCCAAGGCTCCAGCAATCAAAAAAGTTTTCTCCCCAAGAATACCAGTTACCTAATCCACTACGGAGCCCACTAGAGATCAAACCAAAGTGATCAGTTAAAAAGGGTAGATCGAAAGTCGTGCAAGTGGCATGTAAATGCATCACTTGGGAAGTAGAGGCAGAAATGTTAGTTCAAGGCTATCCCCAGTTATATAGAGTTCAAGGTTACATAACAACTTGTCTAAAAATTCCTGCCCCCTTTTAATTACAGCTTAAAGCTAGAGGTCACTGCCTCAAGTGGTCAAGTGGTTTAATTTACTGTGTCGGGGGTTGTGTTGCTGCTCTGTCATGTGATTAAGGCTTTGGAATTTTAATTCTGTTCTTCAGTTGCAGCTAGGCAACTTGCAAACACCAACAACAACCGAAGGAAGAAAACATCTTACCAATGTTTCCTGAATTGTCACTGTAAGAAAGTTGAGAGTTTGATAATGTGGCATCTGGGTGGTCCTTGGTGTTCACAGGTCTGGCTCTCATGACATCACAGTTAGTCCCACAGCTGCACCTTTGCCTTCACCTTCCGAATCTGTCCTTTGTGAGATGTTGTTTTCATCTTGATTAACAGACAAGTTTTATTTCCTCAGACACCATGTACCTTCTACCAACTGCCTTTGTTGAAATCCTCAAATCCCCACTCCAAGGAGAGTCCCCTCTGCTGTTCAGTCCTTTGTTTCTTTAAGGAAAGCCTTCCTGGTGGCCTCGCCTACTGAGGGACCTCCGCCTGCAGGCTCCAGTGCCCTCTGTTCAGGCTGCCTAGCTCACAGCCTGTCTGTTTGCACAGCTGTCTTGTAGATTTGTAAGGCCCTCAGGACAAATCTTTGCCCCCCACATCCTGGGTGTTCACATGTTCTGCAAATTCTGATTGCAGTCATCACTAATCATTACTGATAAAGATTCTGAAATAAAAACAATTGTCTTTGATGAGAAAACAGAGTTTATGTAATTTTAAGAGCAGCTTCATAGATGTGTGACAGACGGCAAGCCTATTTCATGCTTTGATTAAAAGCACTACAAAATGAATACCTTTCCACAATAAAGTTTATCTGTCTGTCTGTTTATTTATTTATTTGTTGATTGACTGACTGACTGATTGATTGATTGATTGATTGAGGCAGGGTCTCTCTACAGAGCTCTGGCTGTCCTGTAACTTGCTCTGTAGATCAGGCTATCCTTGGACTCAGAGATATGCCTGCTTCTGCCTCCCAGGTGCTGGGATTAAAGACATGAGTCACCATGGCTCATAATAAAGTTTCTTGCTTGCTGTTTAACATCCAAGGTGTCACATTCATTGACCAGTGAAGCAAAAATGTCCTTTCATTTATCCACTGGAAGGGGACCTAGAACTGGATATTGAATCTTTCTATATGATTTGGGAACAGTAAATATTCTGTTGAGAAACTATTTATCTAATCCAACAAGAGACGATCTCCCAAAAGCAGTGAGAGTGCTTGTCAGCTCCACCCTTGTATAGTATTTTTTGTTAGATCTGAGTCATTTAATCAAATAGAGACATTTTCTTATGAGGCAGATAATGAATTTTCTTAAGGAGACCATATTTTCTGGGTATTTTGGGCTTTGGTCTGTAAAGTTAAGAATTCAGAAATAACTGTATCGATGACATGGATGACATAAACTTATCAATAACAGTTCTATTATCCAAAAATGCAACTCGAATTGCAAAGAAAATTCAAATATATATATATATATATACACATATATATGTACACACACACACACACACACATATATATATATACATCCTAAGAATCTGGAGAACTAAGTCACAGAAATACACATTTCTGGATTTCTGCACCAGCCTTTGTTTGATAATGTTGCCGAATATACCTTATTTTAAAAGATCACTGTGTGATATCAGAGAGGCTGCAGTGTGCTGTGGAAAGGCATCTGCCTGGCTTGGCCCAATGGTGGCAGGTGGATACTGCTTGCTGTAGCTAGTGTTTGGAATGTGCTTCACAGGCATCTGTGTATGGGCTTGTTTCCCAGACCATAGAGCCACTGGGGACTAGTGCAAGTTTTAGGAAGTGAGCCTAGTGGAAGGAAGTGGGTCAGTAGGAAGTTTCTCCAAGGGGGTGGTATATTGGGACCCTGGCCCCCCCTCTTGTCTTTCTTTGCTGGCTGCTGTGACATGAGCAGTCTCCTTTGCCCTGCTTTCCTGTCATGATGTACTATGCTGACTCGGGTCCAAAGTCAACAGGACAAAAATGTCTGCATCTGTGAACCAAAACAAACTGTTCCTCATTGGGAGTTGATTTACATCTGATATTTGCTATAGTAAAGGAAAGCTGGCTAATTGAGCTGGTGGGAGGAGCTTCAGATAGTCACCTACCTGGCTCTCACCTTCTCTAATTCAGTGTTAAGTATTTGATCCAGTAGCTCACACTGCTAGGGCCTGATCTCCATTCTTACCAGATCTCGATGCACGGAGACTGTGAAGCTGTGCAGAGATGATAACTCAGGTATTCCAGGGGCCACGTGTGAGCCCTGCCTACTAGAGTGGAATTAAAATTATTTTTTAGAGATTTATTTTTATTTTTAAATGTGCGTGTGCGTGTGCGTGTGCGTGTGCGTGTGCGTGTGCGTGTGCGTGTGCGTGTGCGTGTGCGTGTGTGTGTGTGTGTGTGTGTGTACAGATTTTCAGGTGCCTGTGGAGGTCAGAAGAGAGCATTAGATTCCCTGAAGCTGCAGTTACAGGTGATTATGAGCCACCCAATGTAGTTGCCAGAACAGAAACTGGGTCTTCTGCAAGAGTAATTCATGCTCTTAATGGCTGAGCCAACTCTTCAGCTTGTAGAAGAAAAATGACCTTGGCTTTAGGTTGACACCAGAAGGAACACTCTGGAAAGCCACCAAGCTGTGTTTGTGCTTCATGTCCTTCATTTATGACAACCTGCTTCAGAACAAGGAGGCTAAGGCCTATTTGGTAAGACAACACTACCCTTGAACTGCTCCTACTGGTGGTTGGAGGTCTTGGTGGTAGATTCCCTTGTCAGGTCAACCCTTTTAAAAGCCTCATGGTAGCACTTGTCACAACATTCAGAGAACTGTCCTCAAGGCCTTTGCATTCAAGCCCCTAGTGGAAAAGCAGTCTGCAGTCGATGGAAGGGTTTATCTAAACACATCCCTCTGTATACTATAAACACAGTGCAGCTCTGTGCTCCCTCTGTTTCCTCAACTCTCCAGGGCCTATGCATGTTTTGTATTTCACACCATCCTTCTTTTAGGCCACTGGACAACAACAGAAAAAAAAAAAGCCCTGCAATGTTGCATAAAAGCTGTGATACACCAAGGCCTGAAGAGTGGTTTGCAAGCTGCTGAGTCTCATCAGGACCTGGTAAAGGTGAGTGTTATTGGAACATGTCTGTGTTTCATTCTAAGCCCCCATCTCCTATTTTCTCCCATGAAGGGAAGATGTGAAGCAGGAGAGAGCACATTTATTTATTTCTTCTGACATTCCCTCATCTGCAGAACATTACCTGCTGGTTTGTTGTCCTCTTACCTTGCTATTGGGCCAGGAGAGAGAAAATTAGAGGTATAGGCAGAAATAATTTCTTGATTTAAAAGGACAACAATGCAGCCAAATGAAACATGCAGGCCAAGCCTTAGGCTGGTACCTGTTGAATGAGGCTTTGCACACCGAGACCCACATTGGTTGGACTGCCATGTGACCTTCCCACTGAGACCCACAGACAGCCAAATAAAAAAACACAACAACAAAAATAAAACCCCAGTCATTCCAAGTGGTATAGTGCATTTCCTTTGATAGTTAACTCTACCACATGGGAGAGCCTTGGAACCTCTGTTTACACTGCAGCTGAGCCGAGTGAGCAAAAACACTGTAGCTTACCTCTGCTCTTCAGCCTCAACTGGTAAAAATGAGACGGTTGTCTGATTTGTGAGGGTGTATATGGCTGCTAAACACTGCTGTCTGGTTTTGAGATGGATGCTCACTAAGAATGGAAACACACCCCTGGGAACATACAGCTCTCAGGATGCATTCCTCCTCTGCGTAGATGTGTCTGTCTGTCTGGGATGACCAATGACAGTTCCTGGTCTGACTCAGGTATGGGATGACCTCTATTCTACTTGTCGTACTAGGGAGTGACATGTATTGATTCTTAATTGATGTAGTGATGATATTGTATCAATTGGTGATTTAGACAGTAGCCAATGCCCTGTTCTGTCAATACTGCCCTTCTTCATGTTGGATAATGGATAGAGGTAGTTAGTTTTCAGATTTTTAGGATCCCAGACACTCCATGGGTTATTATATCCATCCTCCCTCATCTCCGGGCATTAGCTGCCCATGGGGAGAAGTTCTAAGCCCTGAAAGGAAGTTTGCTTTTCTTGTTCTGGTTAAAATTCCCCAGCTCTTACCAAAGGCTATGTCAGGATATGTAAAGATGAAAAGATGTACAGGTGCCTGGCTGTGGTGGTGTAGCTATGTACCAGGCTCTTCCCCCAGGATTCTGCCTCTCTCTGAGTCTGAGAAATCATTTTCTCATACTTTAGCCTTACTTTCCTGCCTCTTTCCCAAGGCTACCTTGGAGAACTTTCAATTCAGTTGTCTATTAAAGTAAATTCTGATTCTGATAGGAGGGAAGAGTGGCAGAATCACCACATTTGGATAGGTTTGTTTCCCTTTGAATTGAGAAGGAAGACAACAGTGATTAGTAACCCGAGTTTCTGCTCAACTTGTGAAAGGACATTTAGAATTGGCAACTCAAGGGAGATCCAGGCCAGAAGTAATGCTTCTGTCTGATAAACCACGTGGCCCTGCAGGGAGGTGTTGATATGGTTCAAAAAATACTAAACTTAGAGCCTGATGCTCTGGCTTCATGGAACGTTTGTCCATTATTAGCTGTGTGACTAGCAAGTCAGAATCTCAATTGAGGCACTGTTTCCTCCTCTGTTAAGTGTGGATAATAATGCTTGTCTGGATCACCTCATGGGAGTTATTTTGACAACACAACAGGATATACTAAAGTTCTGGGTTACACAGCAGGGATGCTGGATATGTAGTTACACATCAAAGTCAAATGTCCCATCTCCTTTTAAGTTCAACACAATGAATATTTTTTCCCCAGTCTGTGACAGGTCCCATTGACTCCCCAGTTGAATGGCAGATGAAGAATTTGGTTCTCGTTTAGAGGATGTGCCGTATAAAAAGAAAGAATGTTTTAAACACTGGAGTTTCACTTCAAATGATCTGATTGTCCTAAAATGGCAGGGTGTACACAGTGGGGCCAGATGGAAGAGAAACATCACACACACGCACACACTTCTAACTCACTAGAGGAAATGGCAGATAGATCCACCTGCACTGTGATCTCTCTCTCTCTCTCTCTCTCTCTCTCTCTCTCTCTCTCTCTCTCTCTCTCTCTCTCTCCACTGTCATTGTCTTTCTGTCACCTTGCATACCTGTGAATTTGAGTTCTTATGTTAAATACATGCTTGTGGAAAAAGATTTGAAAACAAAACTGAAAACAAAAGCCTCTACAAATAAGAGATGAACCTGTGAGGCAAAGAGACAGAGATAACAAGATGTCCAGAAAGCTGAGTGGGTCTCTGTAAAGCCCATGCTCGTCAGGGAAGGCAACCCAGGGCACTGGGTGTGGATGCCACAGTGCCTGTCTACTTACAGAGACCAGAAGCTTGGTAAAAAGGTAAGATTTTTAAAAAGGCACAACTTTGCAGATGTATCTAAACAGCATATAATACAGGTGTACAGTTTTGTGAGTTTTGACAAAGGTCTACACTCCTGGTATAGCCAACACAAGCGGGATAACAAACCCAGCTTCACCCCAGCACTTCCTTCATGCCCCTTGTAACCCCACCCCACCCTCATTCCCCCCTCTCTACCATCAGTTCCAATCAACCACTAGTTTATATTTGTCCTTACACTTTCCATCTTTAATAAAATAAAATAAAATAAAATAGATAAAACCAACAGAAGGAAAGAGAAGGTGCAAGAAACAGAGACCCATTCATTCACAAACTCAGGCATT
This sequence comes from Arvicanthis niloticus, assembly GCF_011762505.2. Lineage (NCBI taxonomy): Eukaryota > Metazoa > Chordata > Mammalia > Rodentia > Muridae > Arvicanthis > Arvicanthis niloticus. The sequence continues at coordinate 89,343,078 of NC_047659.1, read as the reverse complement.
CCATACAAAGTCTAAACTGCAAGTTGGGGTATATACACAGAGGACCTATAGGGTAAAACAGAGAGAAGGAAAAAAGGTTTAAAAAGAAAAGAAAAGCCTGGCATTGTGAGACAAGGAAGCTCTATTGAATTTGCTTTCCATTGAGATTCCACTAATTTTTATTTCAGCTGGAGACTACTCTTGGGTTAGGAATGGGGCATGTGTTCAATTCTCCTTTCAGCTCTAGGACTCCCTCTGGTGCAGACTCATGCAGACCCTGTGCATGCTGCCTCAGTCTCTGTGAGTTCATATGTGTGCTGCTCATGTTGATTTAGGGCCTTGTTTTCTTGGTGCCCTCTATCCACTCTGGCGCTTACACTCCTTCTGTTTCTTCTTCTTCGGGGTTCCCTGAGCCCTGAATGGAGGGATTTGATGAAGGTCTCCTGTTTAGGGCTGAGTCATTAGATACTCCTTTAAAAAAAAAATTGAGACAGTGTTTCCTGAAGCCCAGGCTAGCTTTGGACTCATTATGTGGCCAAAGCTGACATTAAACTTCTGACATACTTGCTGGGATTACAGGCATGTACCACCATGGTGGCTTCTTCCTTTTCATTTCAAAGTATCTTAGGAATTGTACAGAGTATATTATTTTCTAAGGAGCCTTGATCTTCTTTTATAATACAAATATGAGATTTTAACATTTGTCTGTGTTATTGTATGAAATCATAGTTTGCTTCATTTTATTATTGAATAGTATTCCATCACATAAATTGATGCAATACCTATAGGCACGCTGATGTGGATGAAGAGAACTTTCATGGGTCTCACACCTGGACAAAGAACAATAAGCAACTAATGACTGCTGGGGTGGGGTAGCATCCCAGGGATGAGTTCCCTTCCTGGGTATCCAAGACAAAGCCTTGAAACCAAGTTCACACAGACAGCAAAAAGGGACACGATAACAATAAAAAAAAAATTGATTTGAGAAGGGGTGTGGGAGCCATTAGAGGACGGGTATCTGGAAAAGACTGGAAGGAGGAAAGGGAAGGGAAAAGTGACACATTTATATTTTAGTTAAAACAAGTAAAAAAGAAAAACAAAACACAAAACCAAACACGGTCTGGAGTTTGGTTGCTGGAGTACCAGCCCCAGCCCTTCCACTCCTCAGGTTTTGGTCTTGGGCAAGTAACATAATACTCGTTAGCTTCATTCCCCTTGGTTATAGAATACAAATCTACAGCATATGCTCATTCGAGAGCTGGTAGTGTTGAGATGATCTATGTGAGGCCCTTAGTACAGTTTCTAGAATAGCAAAAATGATGCAAAATTCTCATTAGAACCTGAGTTGCTTCCATCCATTACCAGTCAGTGGTTTTTGTTGTTTGTTAGTTCATTTGTTTGTTTTTAGGGCTGGCAGACTAGACTGGAGGAAGGATTACTCAGTATTGACCATGCCTTACTGTTACCAACCTGCTTTATGCATTGCCAGTGGTGAAGATTAGGCTGTGTTCAGGCAGCACTGTGCTCTGTGTTCAGTGACGTCCATGGAGCTCATGGCAGCTCTTGGGTCATGGGACTAGATGACACTAAGCAGGGTGTCCATCCAAACCAACCGTGCTGTTGGGGGAGTAGATCCTTTCCAAGGCCAAGTGGAATCTACAGGGCTGGCTCAATTACCCAGACAGCTTTTGGTTATGCACAGGCATTCAAGAACTTAAAGTGAATTAATTTCGTCTTTCAAGTTTAGGATTTCTTTAGCCTTGGTACAAATATAGTGTCCAAGACAGAGATGTGAAAATGTGAGTAGATTTTAAACATTATTTATTTAGAAGTTACCTACATATTGTTGATATGTAGTAATAATGGTTATTATTATTATTAGTAGCTGAAGAACTTTGGAGACTAGGAAAGAGGCCTGTTAATTTGAATATTCAGGTTGATTTAATGACTAATATTTCTCCGTATGCACCACCAGACACAGCTTTGTCTCTGCTCTACTGTGTGGGAGCAGCCTTGTATGGAAGTCCACAGCCAATCTTGGCTTTGGCCCTTGGTAGCACCAGCCAGAGATCAGAAGGTACAAGTTTTGGGATGGATGGGAGGGAGTGAGTTTTTTTTTTTCTCTCCCTGCCCACTCCTCCACTGAGGGGTTTAGGTCCCCTGGAGCTGTCTTCTCAGCTATGGCTTTCTTGGCTTAGCAACAACTTTGCTCCTTGACCTTCGGCTCCAAGGGAGCAGACACCTTTCTGCTGTGGTTAGTTCTGGAGCGCTCAGCCATCCCCTGTGAGTTCCCTTAGTCATCCCTTCAAGTGGTTCCTCTGAAAAGATCTACTCAGTGGGGACTCACCATCTGCTTCCTGCCGGGACCTTGACGGATGCAGTGGTCAAAATAAGCTCCTTCATGGGAGGCACTGAGAGAGGCGAAGAAGATAAGGAAGATAGTTCTATCTGCGAGCTGCAGCCTTCTGCTTGTCAAACACTGTGGGAAGCATTTCAAAGGGATTCGGTGAGTGCTCTGTGCGCTCAGTGGACTACAGAAGCTACATAAATAGCCCCGGCTCTCAGCAAGACAGCATGGCCAAATCTTTATGGCAACTTTGTTACTTTATCATAAATTCAAACAAGAGGAACTGAATTTCAGAAAGGTTTAGTTACTTTCCCAAGGTCTCCAGCATGTAGTTCCAGAACTGGGTTGAACTTGTCCTGCTTCTAAAGCCCATACCCTGTTCACCCTGATAACAGTTGCTTAGGACCCCTCTGTAATCAGAAGCTGTGTGAATTTCTGTAGTGGAAGGGTCTTAGTTGTCTCAGTGGTGGGAAATCGAGGAGACGACGCCTGGCTGTTTCATGAGAGAAGGCCATGAAGGTGAACTCGGAAGGAGCTGCTTACTCACTGAAGGCTGGGAGGAGAGCTTCATGGTCCTGGCACTGGCAAAGGAGACAGGCTACCCATAAGAAGTCTGAGGATGAGGAATTCCGATTCTTAGCTCTTCTGCTCCCCGGGTCCTGCAACAGGCAGACTTTGACATCGGCTAGAGACACCATTTTATCCCACCAGCTTCATACTGTGGAACTCAGGGTTTAGAGGAACTGCATCTTTTTAAGGGAACGTCTTTCTGAGGAGGCACACCAGTGTCCCTGATGCTTGAGCTGCCATCAGCAGATAAGTGGCTACCTCTGGACACAGAAAGAGCCTAACCTTAGAAATTCAAATGACAAAATCACGAGCAAGTGAAACTTGGGTTTCTGGAAACTTTGGGAGAGTTTGGTGAAACCTACTTATTTAATCTATACCTGATGTCTGTCATGAGACAGGCAGGGGGCAGCCAGGTTCACTGTGTCAGCAACTACAGCAGCAAAGCTCATTTTATTTACTTTTTAAAAAACTAGACTTATTTAGCTCCAACAATACACTTTAGAAATACAAGGTGAAAAAAGACACATTTCTTAGTGTTTCTAAACTTTTGGCATGTTTGTTTTTGACATTCACATGCAGTAAAGCAACATTCCCAGGAATTGTCAGAAATTCAAGAGTATGAATATTTTAAACATGCTTCTAATGGTCTTCACACTCAATTATTTGGGTTTCTAAGATCCATGTCCAAAGAATGAATTATGCTAAGTTTAGCAATACTTATGAAGGATGAATTGTCTTTTTCCATGTAATTAAAATGCACTGTGATGTTGTTTCTATCCTATAGACCTCTCCCCTTCTTGCAGGGAGCGAAGTAACTATCTTTAACTGTCATTCCATTGCCATGTCTAACCCTCGATGCAGGATTTTCCAAAGCCCAGATTGAGAGTTGATGATAGAAGTGAGAAGCTATTGCCAGGAAATCTTATTTGTAGAGAAATCTCTTGAGAAGCTCTTCTCCATCCCCACCCTACCCTGGTATCTCTCCCATTATGATTGGCCCAATATCTCTAGAATTCAGTCCAAAAAAATGGGCGAGTCTATCCCCCTAAGGCCTTATAACTTTAAATGAAGTTAGGTCTAGAGCTGAGTGTCTGTCTCCCATGCCGCCATCTGGTAGGGAATGCATGGTGTCCCATGAATAAAGCACCTGCAGAGTGTCAGAAGTGCTGGGACACCCACTCTGACATCACCTGGCACATATGGAAAGCTGGACTCCCTGAAGCTGTGAGCTCAGTTTCCAGGGCGGAAAGAGGTAGATTGCGTGTGTTCTGTCCAAAAAAATGGCTGATCCATGCCTGACCCTGTAGAGACATCTTGGTGTTGGGGGAGGTGATGTCATTCTCCTTCCTGCAGCTGCTTGCTCTAGCCCGCCAAGGAGTTGTTCTCCTCTAAAATCCCAGAGAGGAGCGGCAGCTGAAAGCCAGTGTGTGTGGGCTTTGTGGCCTCAGTAACACTTGCACTTAATGGCAGCCAGAGAGAAGCCATGAGGAAAGTAGCAGGTGAGATAATGTCAACGGGCAGGAGCTCGGGCAGCCCTGGAGTACAGACCCATCTATCCCCTCCACACTAGGCTAATACTGAAGTCGCTCTCCAGTCTGATTGGTCCATATAGATCCATGGAATGTTCTCAGCAAAGGTCAAAAGCTGGGAATACTACTACTGGGTTAGTTTTGAAAATTGTGTGTGTGTGTGTACATGTGTGTGTTCACACATGAGTAAGAGTGTGTGCATGCTTATTGTGAGAGGAGGCTGATGGCCAAGATTGGGTGTCTTCCTCAAGCTCCAGCTTATGCATTACCCACATCCCCACCAAATTAGATAAACTAGCCAGTTTGCTCCAGGAACCCCCTTTCTCCAAAGTGCCCTGCCATGCCCACCTGACCTTTAGTTCAGTGCTGGGGACCCCAGCTTTGGTCCTTGCAACTGAGATGTCTCCCTAACCCCAGTTTGAGAATTTCTGCTACTTTTAGAATGACTTTGTTAGAAGCAGGGTGAGTTTCTCTCAACTGGTTGGCTACAGAATCTCAAGGCCAAGCAAAAAAAAGCGTTCAAACATGTGGAATAGCTACTGAAAAAGACAGAAAGCCCACACTTTCTGACATATAAACCATGCCTTAGGATACAAAATGACTTAAAAGCCAAGCCCTCTTCATTTTAATCTTGTGTTTTGTGAGTGAATTTGACTGAGTCTAACACGGCTGCATTTTGCCCAGTCCAGTGTTCTTGTGCTTGTCACTAGCATGTACTGTTGAAGCTGGGAGGACAAAGTCACACATCGCCTTTCCTGTCAAAAGCCCTTTTCTAATTTCCTGCTAATTTACTGTTCATTAAGCGGGTAGTAACTGAATCTGTGTATCCACTCACTCACTTATTCCTACCTTGTAACAAAAACATGTGACTGTCTCCTGCAGTGGCCAGCTTCGGCAGAAGCCTGACAGGAATGAAGTGTACTTCAATCTTTTAGAGCCTCATAGTCCTGTCGATAGTTTGAGGCAAATGGCAGATAAGGCATCGGAAGGGACAGACCCTGAGGCACATGACTGAGGCACTTGAGGTCACGGATAGGGAAGGGAAACAATGGGTACAAGGAGGATTGGGCCAAAGGCAGTGGTGGATTTCCAGGGACCAAATAACTTAAGTGTTGGACAGAAAGACAGGAGTCTGGGAGGGGAAGAGAGGTAGAGTGTAGAGGAAAATCCCCTCGTCTCTAGAGCGGGCTGTTGACCACTGCGGCCAGGCTATTCTTCTCTTGGGCAGAGAAGGTGTAGGTGGCATCAGTGCTGTGTGCTTTCGTGTGTGTATGTGCGTGAATGAAGAATAGTTTGGAGGAAAATTTAGCTCATTAACTGTAAAGAGAAGTGTCAGTTGTTTGAGAGGACGGCCTTGGGAGCCCAGTGGCCTGGTGTCTAGAGTGTGGGCTGTAAAACCAGGGCCTGGTTAGACCCTGGCTGTTTTACACCTGGAATCTCATCGCTGTGACATCTTCTTTTTGAAAAAAGTAAAATGTTTAAATAAAGTTGTCAGTGAATCAGAAGAGGCAGGAAAAGTTACAATGAACTGAATATGAAATTTGCACCAAATTTGGCCTTCGGGAACACATATAAAAGTACACATTGCTGTCTGTGCCAGAGCACACACCCTAGTAGCTGACCAATGGGCTGGCAGGACAGGCTGTGAAGGTGCAGTTGGTCTGTGGTGTTAAGGAGCTCTTGATCCTTGTACTGCAGACTTGATTATTGCTGAGAATACCTGACTCAAGCAACTAAAGGGCACAGGCCTTTTTGGGCTCATGGTTTGGGAGTGTGACTGTCCAGTCCATGTCAGAGAAGGGATGGTGGCAGGTGGCTCTACAGTAGGGGTAGCATGTGGCCGAGACTCTCCATCTTTTTACATCTCAACAGAACAGGGAGCAGAGGCAAGACAGGAAGTGGGCTCAGGCTATTAACCTGGAGGCCAACCACACAGCAAACCATCATCACCCAGCTTAGAGAGGTTTGAAGATCCCAGCTTAGAGAGGTTTGAAGGGTGGTGGGTTCTTACAGATGAAGTAGCAGGTGTTGCTCTTGTACAGAGAGGGGGCTCAGTTGTCCTCAGCTCCCTCTGGAGGAAGGTGGCTCAACCCTGGACTATCTGCTTTGCTCAATAACCTTTTAGTCTCAATCTGTTCTCAGGAGTTTCCCAGAAGATAAGAGCATTCTTTCCTAATTTCTCCTCAACACATACTTCCCCTGTATCCTTGGCAACAGCACAGGCTTGTTGAGCACATTATTTCATTCATCAGCAGAACAACCCTGCACAATTGGCATCATAATGACCTGTACTTTGGGCTGAGGAAGCTGAATTCTGAGATGCTGGAAGCAGGATTGTCAGTCTCAATTGCCTCTATGCCGGTCTGATTCTAAATTTTGTCTTTTCACTGCACCTGAAATGTAGACTATACTGGTAAATTATGTGTTGATCTCACTGAGAAGCTGGCTTTGAAAGCCAGATTGCCTATCCTTCCCATTTTAGACTCTCAAGCACGTTGGTGTCAGTGACCTTCAAGGCCCCTATCTGGCAATGGGCTACCTCCTTGACTCAGTGTCTGGGGGTGGGAGGGAGAGAAAATCAGCTCCAAAATAAAAACACCACGTCCTTGAGAACAGCCCTCGGGCAAACTGTGTCCAACAGTGCTTACTACTATCCATTTCATGAGAGAAAGAGAAGCAGGAGCCACAGTGACTGCCTCAACTTCCCCAGCCTGTGTCTGGTGGTTGTTGTGAGTGCCCTGGTTGATGATGCCACCTCTGCTGTTGTTATCTGTCCTTTCACTTGGAATCCTCACCTGAGGGGACACCCTGCTCTGCCCTAAACTCTCCACTTTGATTTTTACCTGGCTGCTTTTAAAGGGGCTTCCACAGTCTATCTCTGCTGGTTGTTTTGGGTACCAGGTTTAGTGATGTTTACTATCTACCAGTCTATCCATCTGCTATGTGCTATTTATTCTTTGACTGGTTTAACAATAAAATCCTTCAAAACCAAAAGCATGGCCAATGTAAATCATTCCTGGATTGCACAGACCAACACTATATACTTCTGATGTTTTACGTTTCTATTGCTAGGCCCTAAAGGATGCGCTTAGAAGGAATGGAGGCACAGAATGAGCTACCAATACTCATGTTAGACATGCATGAGCCAGGAAATACTGAGAAGAACACCTGGACAGAATGCCGTTTTTCCTATTGCTGTGTGCATGCTACTTTCTTTAAGCAATTAATTCAGCAGCCAGCCCCAGAATTTGTCTGCCTCAGGCAGGTAAAGTTTATATTGAAAACCTTTTAGATTTTATTATATTTTCTAAATATGTATCATATACTGATTTTGACCACTGTACTGTAGAGAACAAGGTTCATTCTCCTCACCCCACCTTGTAAAGGCAGAATTTGAGTTTATAGCCCAGGTTGGGCTAGATCACCATGTAGCCCAGGTTGGCCTTGAATTTGAAACTATCCTCCTGCCTCAGTCTCTCAGGGATTGTGCTTACAAGTGCAGGCCACTATGCCTGGCTGAGAACATAGCTCTTAAACTATGTATTCTTAGGTCTGTGCACAGACTTTACAGAACCCGATGAAGCCTGTGTGCCAGCTCTCCAGTAAAAAGCACGCATTATGTATTGTTTTTAACTGTGCACAACTTAAAGTAAGTACTCCAAAGCTGTTTGGAAAGCCTCAGAATTCTTGAGTGCAGTCTTATGAGGTACTGAGAAAGCTGATACAGGAAACCAAGCTTGTCAGAGGAGCCCAGGATAGTTTCTTAGTTCTTCATTCCTTTAGCTGTTCAAGCAGGAGAAGGGTGCTTGGTCACAGGTTTAGGATTTCTGTGTAGTTGCCTTTAGTTCTGAGTTACATGAAAATGCTAAGTAGCCCCTCCCCTTTGCACACTATACATGCATGCATGCTTGTGTGTGAGCCGCCTCTGCCTCTGTGGTGTTTAATGGTTGTACAGTCTCTGGTGAGGCTTCTATTCTTGGTAAGAGGCTTCAGTCACTCTCGACTTTGCAGCTTCTCCAGTTTTCTTACAGCTGGGAAGAGACAGGTTGCCCATTGCCTCTGTCTGATTTGCGGCTGCAGCATTTTTCAGTATTTCAAAGCAAGTTGTTCTGTGGTAAGCAGAAGCTCTGAAAACTAAGAAAATGTCTGGCATTCACCTCTGAGCACAGATGTACCAGAGCTACTGTGAATCTTCACAACTCTCTACAGTATGTGGAGGGCCTGTAAACTTCTTGGATGAACTTCCTTGAACCTCCAGGGCAGGAAACAAAGTTGCTGTTACCTTGTGTAAAATTCTAGATAAATGGTATTTTTTCCACTTACTGTTTCCAGTAATTTGAAAGACACTGCTAGAACCTTTTGATAAATAAGGCATTGCAACAGGAGAGATTAGGTAATTTAGCTGATCTCATACTGGAGGGCCAGGATTCCGGACTTTCAAGCCCAAAGCTTCTCTGATGTCACATGTGGCTCATGCTGTCATGTGGCACACTGGAGCCATGGGGAAAGCTAGGCTACCAAGGCCCTTTGCACAGACTCGAATCATTTTCTGACCATGCCACTGACTGGCTGTGTGACCCTGAGTAGTCTCCGCAGCTTTTCTGTGTGTTTCCCCATCAAATCGAGTCTGGCATCAGTAATCATTTTTTAGTGCAATTGTGAGAATTAATAAATATATAGAAAATTCTCAGAATAGTAGCAGATACATAATAATGTATTATGAGCCTAGCAGAATACCAACTGTCACTCAGGACCTGATGCGCCCCCCCCCCCCCCTCCTCTGACCTCTTCTTACCTTCTTGCTAAATCTGTCCTGGTGTTTTGGGGATAAGAGAGTGAGGGGAATGTTTTGTTATTCAACCAATTTTCCAGTGAGATTGTGACCTAAACAGAGTCAGAGCCTTGGCTTTTTGCATGCAGGATTTAAACAAAACAAAACAAAACAACAATACTTTCGGGGCAAAGTATCTTTTCCACTCTGAAAAGTTAAGAGCAGTGTAATTGTGATGCTTTTCTTTATTCTTGCCTCTTGACCACGGGGACCAATGACTGCCAGGTGCACTAATGGCCAATCATGTATTCATTGTTTATTTAATTTGAACCCAGGACCTTGCTCACCCATCAGGCTATGTGGCTAGTCCCTGTTTATTCTTATTGTGTTTTGTTCTTGGAGGTTGGACTCAGGGCCTTTCCACTGCACTATGCTCTCAGCCCTCTTCCACTTTTGATTTTGAAGTTGCACGTGATGGCCTTAAACTCACTCTGTAGCTCAGACTAGGGTTGAACTTAGTATCCTCCTGCTTTCGTCATTCACATAGTCACGTGGTTGGGATTGCAGCCACCAGATCCACCCCCTATCAATTTATAAGACTCAATCTTGACAAGCCCTGGCAAAATTTCTTCTGGTCTTTGTGCTGAGTTGTCTGAGGATAAAGACACATTAACATGTCTGCTTGGACAGAGCCTGGCAAAGATGGATATCATAAATGAATTAATGAAGTCCCATTCAGAGCCTTCCAAACATGGCTGTCCTTATAGGCTGAGCTGCTTGGAACAGGGTCATGGGAGAAGGTTTTATGCTTTATTGGACCCTTGGTTTTCTCACTAAAGTAAGAATTTCGACAATGATGGAAAATAAATAACATATATTCTCAATGCTTTCTTAGCTTGGGGCTAACAAATTTTAAAAAAAAAAGTCCATTGGGTCAGTTTGAGGAAGGTGCCCAACTTACCTCTCACCCTGGTGGTGCAGCTTGCCAGATGGGCTTGGAGCTCTTTCAGCTCAGAACCACAGTTTATCTGGCATGACTCTGTGACCCCTGGCTGCATTTCATTCTATCCTGTTACATCATTGTGTCTAATTTTTTTCTTGAAAATATGTTGTTTGCTTCAAGCATGTTCTGACTGGCTTGGGCTTGCAAGCCCTGTCCTGGATTGAAGTAGTGATGTTGGGGTCCTATCTAAATAGTTTGAGAGCTATTTATTTGAGGCTTCTTTGAGGAAGGAATGGATAAGTGTCCTAAAAGGAACATTCTGTTTTTAAACAGAAATTCCACATACAGCCTATCTCAGCAAGAACCATTTGACAACAGGAGTCGGATTCTCATACCGTGTAATTTTGCTGGAATTCACCATGGTTTGTGTAGTAACGCTAACCTTATGTTATTTTCCATGATGACAGCCTATAGTCTCCTGCTCAGATGCTGGCAGGAGAAGCAAGTTGGTTGAACAATATAGGATGGAAGTTTGTAAATGGAAGGAAAGCCTAGACAAGATCGGAGAAACTCAGAAAGTGCTTTAAGAATGGGATGTCAAATGTTCCCAAATTAGAGTAGACTGAGCTCACAAAGGTTGTCTAGAGCGCTGATTTGTACCGAAAATGCCAATCAACAGAAGTTTGGAATATGAAGCAAAACTAGCTGCCATCTAGCTGTGTGAGACAAAGAGAATCATCACATGGTCAGCACCGTGTTCTGGTCATATGCTGAAGATGTGCACAGTTAGATCCCTATGCCTACGAATTAGCCTGTGTGTCCTTGCATCACTGAATGGATCCATGGATCACCATACAGCCCCAGGTCAGGTCTCCAATTCCTGCTCCAGCAATATTGACTGGGATGCTGCTTCCTGGCTTCACCAGCTTCACTCTGACAGCAGTGGCCATATCACCTGGGAGCTTGAGAAAGAAGCAGATTCTCAGTTCTAACAAAGATCTATCTTCTGAGAGGGAAGGACAACCATCTACTCTAACACAGGACTCTTCTTGTCCAAGAGTTCCATGTAGACTAATATTCCAGTAACATGAATCTAGACCTATAGCTATCATATTCTGCATATCAGGTATTTACATTACAATTTACAACAGTAGCAAAACTATTGTTAGAAAGTACTAATGAGCCGGGCGGTGGTGGCGCACGCCTTTAATCCCAGCACTTGGGAGGCAGAGGCAGGCGGATTTCTGAGTTCGAGGCCAGCCTGGTCTACAGAGTGAGTTCCAGGACAGCCAGGGCTACACAGAGAAACCCTGTCTTGAAAAACCAAAAAAAAAAAAAAAAAAAAAAAAAAAAAAGAAAAGAAAAGAAAGTACTAATGAAATATTTTATGACTGGGGGTCACCAAAACATGAGGAACTGTATTAAAGGGTCAAAGCAGTAGGAGGTTGAAAGCTGCTGCTCTAGACTGGCTTTCTCTAACTCACAGCTGTCAATAAGCTCCCTAGTATTCTCACCTGGTAGCACTAGACTTTCTAGGACAACGAGGCCAATTAATTCTAAGAATGGCATTTTCAAAGTTTTCCAGGTGAGTCTGCAGCTCGAGCTGATTGCCATTGTGAATCCATCCATCATCAGAGCCTCAATGAGCTTCTGTTCAGCTTAGACACACACTTCTAATTTATTACTTTAGAGTCTGTGTTTTTTTTTTTTTTTTTTTTTTTTTTTACTTTCCCACAGCCCAATCCCAAGCAGAATTCTCTAAAGTGTCCTCAAGTACAGATCAGAAGAGAAAACACCATATCTGGCTTCTGCTTTATTCAGGAGCCCATCCCTTCAGTTCCCCTTGGGCTTAAGTTCAGCTTGGCTGCAGGGAGCTAGACTTGTCATGATCCCTTCTTTTTCATTAGCAATCCCCTTGACTGCTTTCAGATTTCCAGGACCCCCGTCTTTGGAGCAAGCTACGTGGATTTATGTGAGCAGCCAGGTCCAGCTGGTGTCAGTGCTGGTTGTGAGCTCCAGTGCTTGAGCCAGGCAGGGGCAAAGGAAAGTGGGCAGGAGGAGGATTTGAACACAGTGTAGGTGGGGTATACTTCTTCCATTGGACAAATACCAGTAAGTTTCGAAGAAGTTGAAAGGCAGCTTTGCTAAGGTTGATAGAGGGTGGAAAGGTTTCCAGCCTGTTTCCTATGCGGAGTTGTTAGACTGTGAGTTGGTTGTCCTCTGCTGAATCATCAGCCCCGAAAATATACATGCAGGTAGCGTTATACCCACTGAACAGGTTATATCTAGGTGTGTGTGTGTGTGTGTGTGTATGCATATGTATATAAGCATACAATAATAATTAGTGAAAAGAGGGGCCATAGATTTGAAGGAAGCCAAGGAAGGGTGTTTGGCACATGGGAGGGTTTAGAGGAAAGAAAGGAAAAGGAGAAATACCGTAATTATTTTATAATCTCAAAAAATAAAAAAATAAAGAAATGACCTTGACTTAAGGACATCAACAATGTAAACAAACAACCACCACAATGAAGAAACAAAATCTTAGTTTTCTCTTTGTTTCAAAGTCAAATCTCATTCTTAAAAGCTACCCAGTTTAACATAGTGTCTGGCGTCAGCCATTTTTTTACAGAAGTAATGATTTTATTTTTCAGAGTTGGTGATTGAGGGCTCAGGGGTCTGGAGGGGGTGAGACAAATAAGAACTGAGTAAGTATGGAAACACCCGTGGTGAAACCTGTTACTTTGTATGTTAGTTGGAAAACAAATGAAGAAAAGCCATGCCTTCTGCATAGTGATGGACTGAGTTCCATAAAACTATAATCCAAAATAAACCCTTCCCTAAAATACTTCTTGTCACCAGGCATAGTGTCTTTTGCCCTCAATCCCAGTGTGCCAGAAGCAGATGCAGGCTGATCTCTGAGTTCCAGGACAGCTGTACATAGTTCCAGCCAGCAGAGCTATGTAGCAGGACTTTATTGCAGAAAAAGAAAGAGAAATTAAATGAATAAAAATGTTGCAACTTAAGAAAGGAGAGCAACTTAAAGAAGGGAGGTTGATTTTGGCTCACAGATCTGGGGTACAGTCCATCAGGGTGTGGAAGCCATGAGAGCAGGATCCTGGTGCAGCTGTCACAGTGCATCTACTGTAAAGAAGCAGGGGGAGACGGATGGTACTGTTTAACCCAGTTTCTTATTTTTATTCCATTCAAGGCCCTAGCCCAGAGAATGGTGCTACTCAGTTAGGGTGGGTCTTCACAGTTCAGTTACCCCAATCTAGATGATTCCTCATGGGTCTGCCCAGAGGATTGTCCTAGGTGATTCTTAGGTCCTGTCAAGTTGACAATCAACACCGACTCTCATAAGTATGGACACTGAAGAGTGACGATGACACAATTTTTTTTCTTTAGAATTTGTCCATTCATTTTCTAATCTGCTCATGTTGTCCCTGTTGTTAATATCCAAGGAATTGGGACAGGCAAGATGAAATGGAATCTGGATGCATTCGGGGGAAGAAACTGTTTTTGTGGGACTATGATCTTAGTTCAAAGCTTGGCTTTTTCCCTAACTGTGCCCTATCTTCTATCCATTGGAGACATTTTTTATGACTTCTTGGCTGCAGAACACACACACACACACACACACACACACACACCCCAAGTCACCTAGACATGAATCTCTGCAGACTTTGCTAAGGAAGCTGAAGCCTAGGCCTGGTGAGGGGCATGGGGAATGTCAGACCCACTTCTTAGCTGGTTCCCAGTTTATTTTCACAATCACATTGAGCCCTGGAAACCTCAGCTGAAGGATCAGATGGCTGGATTATATGTGCTCATCTTTATGTATAAGGTACAGACTCTGAAAACTCCCTCCTGTAGAGCCTTGAGATTCTAGAACACTCTACCAAATCTTGAAGACCAACTTTTCTAGGCCATCTGACCACAAGTCTTGTCAACTACCTGATAGCATTACCCTGAACAAGGAAAGTATGTTCTTGGTTGAGGAGGGACAATTTTTGAGGTAAAAGAATTATGGAGTTTTCATTCAGAAGAACTTGGGAGGAGCACAAAAGCCACTGATGGCAAAAGGGCTCTAGTTCAGCCCTTCCAGAGCTCAGCTATACATACTAGCTCAAGTATGCTGCCTTTCCCTGCCGATCAGACAGCCAAATTGGAGGTCCCTTGTTCTCTTCCTCAAATGAAATTCCTGGACCCAAAACTCATTGCTTTATTTCAGAATGTCATCATCTCTTGGTTATTCTGGTCCTTGGACTCTTTATCCAATAATGATGGGTTCTTGCTGGCTCCCACGTGGTCTGAGACAGCTTCCCACTAAGGATTCCTGAAGCTCTTGCCAAGACTATTCTTTGTCACATTCTGAGACTGGAAACATTAAACCCTCAGGGTCTTCAACCTGTAATCCTCTGTCAGTTTTACCCCAAGTTAAGGCACACACCCTCTTCCTGATGGGATCTGGGGATGGGAAAGTATCTCAAGGGGTTATCCCAGTCTACCTTCAGTATACAAGGTGGGCAGTGCTGGAGATGTCAGATAACATCAGATTTTTAAAAAGAAACATTTGTAGCTTGTCCTGGATGCTGCCAAGCCTTGACTCTTACCCAGTTTGAAGCATCTATCTGAGTCAAATTTCTCTAAGTGAAAGGTGCATGTCTGTTACTGTGTTTAGGGATAATGTTTGGAAGTTGTCTTTATTTTATTTTATTTTAGTCTGTATGATTTGCAGCAGACACAAGGATCACTCAGGGAAGGTGGGAGTTAGAGAATGGATTCTATTTTAACTGATTTTTTGGGGGAGTATTACCTTTCAGAATCTGTGATTGAAAACAACATTGCACACACAACCTCTGGTTTGGGAGGACCCACTGATTCATGACTCAGAATACTGTGGATGCTTTCCTTGAGTACATGTTAGCTTAGTAAGGGGGTCAGATCTCAGCCTTCTGTGGGCAACTGCTACTACTCTCCAAACTATCTGTGCCCATCTACAGGTTTAGAAGAGAGGGGAAAATTCAGGTTAGGAGGGTGGGGCAGCAAGTCTCGGCTACACCTCCATGTTCCACTTTGGTGTCAGGAGTCTGTAACAGCAACAGTGGCAGTGATGACAACAGTGGTGAGGCCTCTTCCTGAGCCACTTGCCGACTTATAAAAACTCTGCTTCAAGTCCCTCCATCCATCCCTTTTCTTGTGTTACTGGAATTTTTTTTTCATTTAATTATGTACAACAGACATTAGTAGCCCTGGATGGTTTTTGTCTCTTGCTTCTGAGATGTGCTGTGACCAGTAGCACATGGATGTCTATTGGTACCCATCAATCCAGGCAGGCCAGGCAGTGGCTCCCTGGTGTGGCATCCTGGCAGCAGCAGAGGAAAGCTGTTCTTGCTCAATGATGTTCTACTGCCTGGTGGTCAACCCTGGGCAATTTCCCTTTCATCTGAAGCTACAGCCTCACCTTCTCCAGGTGAATCTCCACCATAGAGGAGGTCAAGCTTGTTCTTCAAGTTCTCTTAAGATCTAGAGTACTCTTCATAGTTGTCTTTTATTCCCATGTAACAGTAACTACCTGTGAATATTTAGGAATTGCTTGTGGTAAACCTTTGTTCATACTGTTGAGTCATTTCTGTCTCCTGATGGGACTCCAATTTCTACTTCCTTTTATGTGTATCATCTTTTTATATCATGAATTTGAATGAAACCAAAAAACATTTATATGGGCATGGTGGCATGTGCTTACAGTCTCAGCTACACAGCAGGCTGAGGCAGAAGGATTGTTTGAACCATCACCACCTAACAATCTGGCTGGCTTATGTGTCTTCATTCACTTTCTGTAGTCTTAATGAGTCTGAGATTTCTGGACTCTCTCTGACAACCACCAAATCTTGCTCAATTTACAGTCAAGTCTGTGATCTCAGAATTTGAAAATGTGCTGTGTTTGTCTTTCTATGGCACTGGGAGAGATAGACTTTCCCTCTTGCTATGTGGTCTCCATCACATGGGATCCTGGGTAACAATCTCTGGCGACTGGCACCTCTTCAATTACACCTAAGCTTGCTATTGGCCTTCACAAAGCTGACCTAGAGCATCTAGGAGGCCCAGCCTCACATTATTACTTTGTAATATCCTGACTGTGAGAGGCATGGGGACTTTCTGTTTTTACATGTTGGTTTCCTCATGGTTAACAGTTATGGTGATACATCCTGTCTTTGAATGTTGTGAGCAGTGAGAAGACAAGAGCAGGCCCACCCAGCACAACTTCCCACTCTTGAGACCATCCTCCCATTTATTAGATTATATGAGATTTTCCTTGAAGAATGAATGCCAGTATAGGGCCTTGGAAACATTGTTTCCCAGTGAAGACATTGAAAAGAATCTGCCTTACTCTTTGTGAAAACCCATATCTGTGTTTGGGTAATGAAGGGGCCCCCTGTGTAGAGAATAGCAACTTAATCTAGGTTTTAAGTAGATTAAAATATAGTTGAAGAATATACTCTAGTAAACAAGCAACCAAGGCTGGACCAGCCACAGCAGCTGGGCTGCTAACCAATTTCAGGCATAAAGATGCCCAAATAAGGCAAGTGCCAATTGTACCAACTGGGTAAACCTCTGTATATCTTATTTTCTTATTTCTCATTTTTCTGGTCATAAATTCAGCCCACAGTCATTACGGGAAGGGACATTCTGAACCACCATCTGTCTAGAGTGCTGCCTGGGCTTGGGATTCTAGAACATTTCTTATTCCTCAGATGAACTTTGTTAACTTTAACGCGTGTTCTTACAGCATTATTACAAGTGCAGTGTCGAAGTAGCCATCACCGTGAGGCAAAAGCACAGAGTGTAGTCATAATTCTTCAGTAGAAAGTTGATACTTCTTTTAAAAAATATCAAGGAGCTGGGAGAGGTGTCAGTTGTCAAAGTATTTGCAGTACAAGTGTGAGGACATGAATCTGATTCCCTAAGAATCACATTTAAAAAAAAAAAGCCATAACCTAGATATCCCTGCTGTTCCAGCACAGGGGAGGCAAAGACAAGAAGATCCCTAAGGATTCCTGGTCAGTCAGTCCAGCCAGACTGGCAAGCCTCAGTTTTACTAGGAGACTCTGCCTTAAAGAGTAAGACAGAGAATGATAGAAGAATTGATGTCAACTTCTAGTGAGTGCAACACACACACACACACACACACACACACACACACACACTTTTTGTTGTTGCAAAAAGACTCAATAATTAGAGGTGGTCAAAATGGTATCCAGGCTTTCTACAGGTAACTATATTGTATATTTGGCAATTCATTAAAAATGTGCATATGCTATTAAGTGTCTGCTATCACCCCATTTTTGTGACAGAGTAGCAAATAGATTGGAGACTTGGAATTTGCCATGTAGGCTAGGGTGGCTACCAGAGAACCTCAGGGATCTGCTTGTTTCTGTTTCCCCAGTGCTGGGATTGAAACCACATGACACGATGCTTGGCTTTTTCTTAGATGGGTTATGGGGGTTGAACTCAGGTCTTTGTGTTTGCAAGGCAAGTGTTTCACTCAGCTGTTTCTCCTGCTCTATCTTTTAATTCTTTTTTTTTTTTTTTTTTTTTTTTTTTTTTTTTGCCCCAATTTACTCTTATAGGCCAGCTGTTCACTTAACTCCTTACAAATCACCTGAGCTTTGGCCATGGTGCTTCCAAATCCAAAATATGGCTAATTTTGACCCTCTCATTGCTCAAGTTTAAATCCAAATAAAATTCCCTTCTGTCTGATCTCAGATTTATGATTGTTCTGGGAAATGTCACAGAAGCAGAGGCGGTGTTATTACACTAAAAATAGTCGTCAGAAACAGAGTCATGCAGAAAGCTTCTGGGGATTTGGCTCTAAAAGCTCCCATGATGTCTGGTGACAGGTTCATTTGAGGTCCAAATGATGAAACATTACTTAGAGGTAGAAATTAATGACTCTATCTAATGGAGTTCACATGTTAGTTAACGCTCCTCTTCTGTTTCGTGTTGTTCATCCCTCATTTGACCATGGGCATGAAATACTGGAAAGACCACTGTCAAAGGTCACATTTTCCTTCATTTGCGATGGATATTGAAGCTTAAGCCTGCTTGGATTACGGAGTTGGGTGGTGATGGGGACTTAAATAATACAGACATTTGTGAGTGTAAGCAGTTGAGTCCGGGCACTCTTTTATCTGTTCTGGCACACATGAGAAGCTTAGCTGTTGCTTACTGTTGCAAGGTCCACAGAAAAAAGCCAAAGCAAAGTTGTGTGTTTCTATTAAGAGTCTGGATGTTTGGAGGGCAGAAACAATAACACACACACACACACACACACACACACACACACACACACACACGTACGTACGTAATACCAACCGTCCTAGACTGTGAGGCATTGGATTCTAAGATGAATGAATATTTTATAAAGACTCCTAGAAGGATGAGATGAGACTTTGGGATTTGAAATTCTCTCTGTTATGCTATGTACATTTGAAAATCTATTTCTAAAATAATTAGAAAAATAAGCAGATTCCAGGCGGCAGCTCTGCCCCTAATCTCACAGAACCTAGAGGAAGTGGGCCTCCCAGGAGCTCTAACCCGGGCAGTATCTTAGGTAAGGAGAAAGCAACACCTTCCCCAAACAGGGAGTAACTGAGACCCACTAGGACCCAGGAAGTTACTCCTGGCACGGAGCACTGGTTCTTTCTGATCTGGGCCTGTGCACTGAGCAGATCTTGGGCCCTAGCTCTAACCCCAGTAGTAACACCCACACCACACAGTTCTGTTACAACCAAAATAATAGGAAAGACAGGCTCCAGTCAGAGACAGGGCAGGTAGCTCTAAGGAGATCCAGATGGTAAAAGGCAAGCACAAGAACATAAGCATCAGCAACCCAGGGTACTTGGCATCATTAGAACCTAGTTCTCTCACACAAGAAAGTTCTGAATTCCCCATATCACCAGGAAAGCAAGATTCAGATTAAAATCACTTCTAATGATGATGATAGAGGACTTTAAGAAGGACATAAGTAATACTCTCAAAATATTGAGAAGAACACAGGTAAACAGGTAGCAGCCCTTAAAGTGGAAACACAAAAATCTCTTAAAGAATTACAAGAGAACACAACCAAACAGGTGAAGGAATTGAACAAAACCATCTATTTCTATGGAAATAGAAACAATAAAGAAATTACAAAGGGAGACTACCCTGGAGATAGAAAACCTAGGAAAGAAATCAGAAATCATAGATGCAAGCATCACCAACAGAATACAAGAGATAGAAGAGAAAATTTCAGGTGCAGAAGATACTATAGAAAATATTGACACAACTTTCAAAGAAAACACAAAATGCAAAAAATTCTTAACACAAAGCATCCAGGAAATCCAGGACACAATGAGAAGACCAAACCTAAGGATCATAGGTATAGATGAGAGTGAAGATTCCCAACTTAAAGGGCCAATAAATATCTTCAACAAAATTATAGAAAAAAACTTCCCCAATCTAAGGAACATACAAGAAGCCTATAGAACACCAAATAGACTAGATTAGAAAAAAAATACCTCCCATCACATAATAATCAAAACACCAAGTGCACAAAACAAAGAAAGAATATTAAATGCAGTAAGGGTAAAAGGCCAAGTAACATATAAAGGCAGACCTATCAGAATTACACCAGACTTCTCACCAGATACTATAAAAGCTAGAAGATGCTGGACAGATGTCATACAGACACTAAGAGATCAGAAATGCCAGCCCAGGCTACTGTACCCAGCAAAACTCTCAGTCACCATAGATGGAGAAACCAAGATATTTCATGACAAAATCAAATTTACACAATATTGTTCCACAAACACAGCATTACAAAGGATAATAGTGGGAAAGCTCCAATACAAGGAGGGAAATTATACTCTCGAAACAGCAAGAAAGTAATCCTCTTTCAACAAATCCAAAAGAAGATAGCCACACAAAGATAATTCCACCTCTAATAACAAAAATAACAGGAAGCAACAATCACTGTTCCTTAATATCTCTTAACACCAATGGACTCAATTTCTTAATTAAAAGACATAGGCTAATTGACTGGATATGTAAACAGGACCCAGCATTTTGCTGCATACAGGAAACCCACCTCAGTGACAGAGACTTTACCGTAGAGTAAAAGGCTGGAAAACAATTTTTCAAGCAAATGGTCCTAAGAAACAAGCTGGAGTAGCCATTCTAAAATCTCTAGCCCAAGAACACAAAGGGAGGGACTCATGGCTCCACCTGTATAGGTAGTTGAGAGTGGTCTTGTCAGGCATCAGTGGAAGTGGATGGCCTTGGTGCCTGAAAATTTGGATTCCCTAGTGTTGGGGAATTTTGAAAGCAGGGAGGCAGGAATGGGAGGATGGTGGGAGCACAGTCTCATAGAAACTCCCAGAATTATATGGATTAGACACGACAGAGGCAGGCCACCAGAAGACTAGATTCCAGAATTCAAACAAAAATTACCTTGATACTAAAATTTGTTTTGAGTATTGTATATTGCAGAATACACAGCCTCGGTGTATCTACTCATCAAGCAAGCTGAGCAGACCTGCTCGAACCTCTGATGTCCTGGAATTCTAGCTGGATGCAGTGAAGACACAGCATCAGAGGCTTATCAATTTACTCTTCCCCCTCCCCCTCTTCTAATATCTCAACACCCATAATCAGCTTGAAGAAGTTAATGAAGAGTTGGTGCCCCTAGTCCCTGGGCTTGGGGACTGAGGTGGTTAATATTGGGCTGTCTTTCTAGGGAAAAGTAGTGGTTTTGTTGGAATAGGGAGGATTAGCTAGGATTTATTGTATAGCCATAACCTATTGGTAGAAATAAGTATAATTGGTATTAAGATGAATTTATAATTTCTTTTTTTTTTTGAGACAGGGTTTCTCTGTGTAGTCCTGGCTGTCCTGGAACTCACTCTGTAGACCAGACTGGCCTCGAACTCAGAAATCCACCTGCCTCTGCCTCCCAAGTGCTGGGATTAAAGTTGTGCGCCACCACCACCCGGAGAATTTATAATTTATTCAATGGTACAAAATTTACTTTGATTTCAAATTTAAGGTTTTCATTGGTATCAGCTTCTTATTAATATAAAAGTGAGATTAATATTGTTACTCTCATAGGCACTGTGCCTGTATAACACATTTAGGAATACAAGACTTAGACCCAGTTCTTCTTTAACTTTTCTAACTGATTTGAGATGGTTAGCCTGTGAGTTAAGGGCCTATAGCAAATTCATGGCTCCGAGTTTATTGTTAGGGTGTTTCCTATATTTTATTTAGAAATAGCTGAGAGGAGTTAATAGACAACAGTCCAGATTGTCTTACATGGATAAAGTTGGTTTTCAAAACGTCAGAAGTCCACAGACTTGACATGACAAACATTTCTGTATTAGTGTTCATTTTGATTAGAGACCTGTCTGTTCCTGACAGCTTCCTGTCTTGGATTCTAAGAAGAAATTGAGCATCTTTGGAGTTATTCCAGTTGTGGTGAGATAGCCACTAGGCAAGAATTGCCTCTTTTCATTTACAGAAAAATTACTGTCCAGAAAAGGACACACTTGCAGAATAGTTGACTGATTATATCTGCCAAGACAGAGTAATCAGCCCTTAATAATTCTGCATCACTAGGTCTCTCCGATGATCCTGGGCCAAAAGGCTGAAGATCGGATGCTTCAACACTTTGTAGTATAGGGACTGTCCAGGTTTTCAGTGGTCTCCATAATTTGGCTAAGTTTTAGAAGCTGTGCTTGGTGCTTCCCATAATTTCAGTTAACCTAGTCATTCTCCATTTCTGACAGGGTTGAAGACTTATAGTCTCATAGCCAATCCCGGCTATTTACTTTGAGAGACAATATTTGAAAGGATGGTTTTCAGCTGACATTCATTCTAAAGCCAAGACAAAAAAAAGCCAGGTTCAGAACTAAGTCTTTTAGTTAGAAGGGATGACAGAGGTTCTGGTTAGTCAACAAAATGATAGACTGGGTATTAGGTCTATCTTGTACCTTACTGACACAAATTGGTATAGTTATGCTCTAATTGTATTTTAAGAGAAAAGTTTTATTTTAACAGAAAGGGTGAGGAGCTAAGGTGGGAGGAGTAAGGAGAAGAAGAGGAGGAGCTAGGTGATGGGGGGGAGAACATGGAGGCAGATGTTCGAGTGTCTCTGCCAAAGATAGTTGATATATCTAGGTTGGGTATTGGGTTATACTTCTGGTTGTATGGGCATCTTTTTATTGAGCATTACCAAACTTATAAAGCCTTTGATTAACATTGAAAAAATTGTATAAAAGCAAAAAGAAGGGGGATGGGATAAGGGTTTTTAGGGAGGGAAAATGGGGAAAGGGGATGGCATCTAAAATGTAAATAAAATATCCAATAAAAAATTTTAAAAAAAGAAAAAAAAAGAAAAATAATCATTCAATTTACAAACCTTTTAAAAGAGGAATGGTGTGTGTGTGTGTGTGTGTGTGTGTGTGTATGTGCGCGCACGATAAGCTCTTTGTAACTTCGGCTGATCTTGAACTCACTATGTAACTCTCTTCTGCCTCTGCCTCTGGAGTGCTAGAACTAAGAGTGTGCTCCAGGGCACCAGCTAAGGTTTACTTTAAATAAATATTCTCCCAACTTGGGATTTTAAAATTATAAAGTCTGAGAAAAGGAACCCACTTTTTCTCAGGAGATTGGCTAACTGTTGCAATACTAGAGAGTAAATCCACAAGGGTTACACATATGTAAGCCTGTCTGGTTCTTGTGACTTTTACAGTGCGTAGCATGGTCCTTACAAGCCGTGAGTATCTGCCTAAGATTTGGTCAAAGGAATCATGTCATGAATGAGCTCATGTTTGGTGAGATAGAGGACAGTTTGAACAGGGACATTGTCATGCAAGATAGACTGATTAGAATAGGGGTCCCCAATAGGATATGGTACAAGGAACATTGCATAGGCATAGAAAGGTCAGGCTGCAGATGGTTTTGAATAAGGGCCTATTAGACAAGATGGAATTTCACAAGTGGGAAAATAATAGTAAGTACTTAAAAAATACCTTATGAGGTTATTAAAAAGTGAGTTGGCATGGTGAAGAGGCTACTTATGTTTTTGTTTGTTTGTTTGTTTGTTTCAAAATTAGTGAAGCATAGAGTCAGATGATAAAAATTGACCTTCAAAAAAATCTCCAAAGCTATTCAAAGAGAGAGATGCTAAAACGCAGTGGCAGGATAGGAATACACGAAGACTGAAGGAGATGAGCTGGTATTGAAGCTAAGGGGGTCTTTGAGAAGGAAGTTGGCTTTGATGGAAAGAAAGGTGCCTGACTCAGCTCCTGCTTACAGAAGTAGATAGACAAAAATCTAAGCTTATATAAGATGGGAGAGGAGAAAGGTTAGGTCAGACATACACACCAACACAGGGTGTTTTCTAGTTCAGGTAAAAGGTGAGACATGACTGTTTTCTCTGTCTATCTTCATGGAGTACCAATCTTTCCTCTTGGAGGTAAGTGTAGGGAGCCTGCGTGTGTGTGTGTGTGTGTGTGTGTGTGTGTGTGTGTGTGTGTGTGAAATAATCCCAGAAACAATGGAAACAGCTCTAGCTAGCTGTCTATTTCACAGTGATTAAGAGGTTCCAAGGGACTAGATTGGAGAAGTACCCTCAAGTACCGCTAGTCCCAGGTTTGAAAGTCTTTAATGGTGAAAGCTTAGCCATCTTTCCAAGGACAGCAAGCTACATCCATGTGGGTAGATTCTTGTCATAGAGAGCATGAGAGAGCATTCTGTTTTCTGTGTGAGTCTTTGATAATTTTCAAAGCCAAAATTTCCCACGCACTTCAGAGAGAAGGTTAGTCCTTGAGTACTCAGTGTGTGCTGACTTTATTCCGTCACACAGGGAGTCATGCTAAAAGTTACAGCTATGCTTTGCTGGAAGCTGCTGTTGTTACCTTTCTTTGTTGGACACAGCCAACACTCCAGAGATCCTATAGATTCTATGGTACAGTAGAGTAGTGACCTCGATGCCCTTTGGGGGTGGTGGGTAGGCTGATATCAGTCTATGCAAAGTTAAAGGCACTTAGTCTGCTCACCGTGATTTGGTAATGTCAGGCTGAATGGTGGGTTCCATCCCCAGGGGAGTGAAGTGTTCTATTGTGTTGACTAGAAGGGAGAAAGAACAAAGAAAATATGGTTCCCTGTGAGTTTGCATCTTTTTGATGCAAGGCAAATGCCTAATGGAAGCAATACTGGATCAACTGTTAGGAAATGTTTTTGTCTTACTGAATGTTTTTGACTTACTGAATGAGTCATCTGATCTCCTGTGCTTGAGAGCTTCCATCTGCCACAAAAGGAGACTGGTGTGTAATCCTTCTCTGTGGATGGAATACAGGAAGTGTTATTCCAGGATTATTCATGGTAAAGATTAGAAAAACAATTAAAGATAGGGGCCCACATCAGTTCAGTCAGTGAGAGCATTACCCTCTGGAAGTCAAAATAGTCTTGAAGCTCCGTGTGGACCCACACACTTGTAATCACAGCACCTGAGAGGGAGGTTAGAGGAAGGAAAACCAGCAGTTCAAGGTCAGCTTCTGCTGGACTATAAGAGATCCTTTCTCAAAAAAAAAAAAAAAAAAAAAAAGCTTGATCGGTGGAGTGGGATTGGTGCCTCATTTTCTGGGTTGTCATGAAGCTAATGTATCATGATATGTATGACTTGACCAGCATAGTACCTAGTCATATATCTGATGTATGTGTATGTGATAAATATATGTGATATGTGTATACATGCATATACTTGTATGTGTGTATATGTGTGTATGTATCTATATGTGTATTTATATAATACATATAATATATGTGTATTATGCCTCTCTCTCTTTCTCTCTCTATGTGTGTGTGTGTGTGTATGTGTGTGTGTGTGTGTGTTTGTGTGTGTATGAAGCTTTTCTATCAAGTGTCCTCCCCAGTGAACCTAGTTCAAATCTCGGTAGGTAGTTGTCAGTTTCATGACTACTAACTTTGACATTGACTTAACCTCTTTGATTGGCAAGCAGCCAAAGCATGGAGGAACAACCAGGGCTCAGTAGAAAGCTTTGACGCACAGATCTGCTTGAAGCTCACATGTTCAAATAAACTGTGTCTCCCAGTGTGATTCTGTGTCTTCTTGCATCAAGTACTGCTACAGATTGTTAGACTATCTTGGATTCCTCTTGGATTACTGCTAGACTGTCCCTGGAATCAAAGGAAGAACTCTTTGGGTTGGTTCTATAGACTAGCTTCACATTCCAGGGTCTAGATGGTGTCTGCACATGACTTGCACTTAATGGCTTCCACTTTCTACAGGTTAAAACCTCAACTTCTTTTCTATGAAAATTCCAGTCTTGTGGTCCTCAACTACTGTCAGCTTCATCTTCACACCCAATACTCTAGCCTAACTAGACCATGCAGAGCTCATCAATCAGCCCCTGCAGAGGCCCAGAATGCTCTGCTGCCTCATATACCACGCCTCCAAACTTCCTTGACTCTGCCACACCCTATGTCTTGGGTGTAGGAGCTCCTAGAGGCTAGAGACATTGTCTGAAGAAACATTTTGTGTCCCTTCTGACTGTCCTTTCAGAATCAAGTGTCATCAACACAAACAAGTGCCTTATTATAGTCTCCACTCTTTGCTGTTTTCTTTCCAAGACCAGAAAACTCACTGCCAAAAGAAGTTGTAGTGTATAGATAAGAATGGTGTCACATTTTTCTGTATTTAATTTTCTCCTGGCATTAATTTCCAATTTAACTTGTATTTTACCATACCTTTTCATCTGTATTTCCCATGATATATAAATATTCTCATCTATAAACATGCATCCATGAATAAATGCAGCATGTGTCCACTTGAAGAATGACTTGCAGGTTACTTTTAGCTATGTCATCTCATCATCTCCTTTAATTAAGAAAATTCAAAGGTGTTTCTGAAGGTGCAGGGTAACTAGTACACTACCCTTGTTAGCCCTGAATGACTTACTACTCATCTTACATACACTTTTAGCCACACACCTGGCCTCAAGTATGTAATATGTACTGGATCAAAAGACAGAATGATAACACTCATTTGCTTATGTCTGTCACCGTCTAGCTAAAGATTTCTTATCTGTTCCCACTGTGCAGTAAGGAACTCGCCTTCACTATCTCTGGGGTGCTTTCTGTCTCAGATACATTCTCCAGTTCTTAGCAAGTGTCATCTAAGTATAAATTCACACATGAAAACATTTCAACATTGGTTAAAAAGCAGTTTTAACCTGGTTCTTTTGTGATGTCAACCACCCCATGGGGAAAAGCAAGGAAAAGGGCTTTTCTATGACAAAGTAACTTTGTGTGCCCTGAATCACACAGTGTACTTGGATTCCCTTATTAAGGAAATCAGTTTGTTTCCAAACACTTCCTTTCTAAGAAGTACTGTCTGCCAATATTTGATAAAAGAAGATTTGAATTGCTGTGCTTTGTAGGATTGGAAGTTACAAAGTAGCTTTGGGAATTTCAGACTTAAGTAGAAATGGGAAGGGTGTAGGAATAGACTTATACATGTGCTAGCAGCTTTGAAGCTCACTGAGGTTCTGAGAGAAGGACTTTGTCTGTTTAGTTGGGCAGGAGTGGCCTCTGAGCTAAGGACCGCTTGTTTTATTGAAGATTCTGGGCTCCTCATCTCCATGCCTCCTAGGCAATGCTGCAGTGGCTCCACCATGGGCATCTTGCTGCATCCACCTTTCATGGAAGAAATAGCATGATTCTTATGGAAACATATGCCAAACACCCATTCCTGGTTCAGACTCAGCTGATGGTCTGGACTTCCCCCTTTCCTATTTATTTATTTATTTATTTATTTATTTATTATTTATTATCCCAACCATAGCCCCCTCCCTTCTCTCCTCCCAGTCCCACCCTCAAAGACTCATTCCCTTATTACCTACTCTCTTTCTCCAAAGAGAAGTGGAAGCCCCCCATAGATACTAACCCACCCTGGCACATCAAGTTGCAGCAGGACTAAGCACATCCCATCTCACTTAGACAAGATATCCCAGCCAGGGTAAAGGATCCAATGGTAGGCAACAGAGTCAGAGACAACCTTTGCTCCAATTACTGGGGACCCACATGAAGCTGCGAATTAACTACAAATGTGTATGAGGTCTAGGTCCAGCTCAGACATGCTCTTTGGTTGGTGGTTTAGTCTTTGTAAGTCCCCATGGGCCCAGGTTAGTTGATTCCATAGGTCTTCTTGTAGTGTCCTTGACCCTACCCCCCACCCCCCACCCCAGGCTTGCTCACTTCTATCCCATACTCTTCTACAAGACTCCCTGAGCTCCACCTGAAGTTTGGTTGTGGGTCTCTGCATCTGTTTCCATCAGCTGCTGGATGAAACCTCTCAGAAGACAGTTATGCTAGGCTTCTGTCTGCAAGCATGGCACAGCATCACTAATAGTGTCAGGGGTTGGCTCTCTTCCATGGGATGGACATCAAGTTGGACCAGTCTGGTTGGCTCTTTTCTCAATCTCTGCTCCATTTTTATTCATGTATATCTTGTAGGCAGGACAAAATTTGGGTCAAAGGTTTTGTGGTTGGATTGGTGTCTCCCTCCCTCCACTGGAAGCCCTGCCTGGCTATAAGAAGTGGCAACTTCACTCTCCATATCCCTAGCTGCTAGGAGTCTAACCTAGGGTCACCCCATGGACCTGAGCCCTTATTTTACAAATTAGAAAGCAAATAACTAATGTTCAGAATCATTCATTAATTAGCCTTGAGTCTCACAACTAGTTAACGACAAGGCTAAGGTCAGAAGCCAGGTGTCCTGGTTTTCTGGGCGATGACTCAATGGATGATCCTCTCCTTCCTGCTTTCACTTTCGTATTCCTCAGCACAGGCAAGATATATAGCTGTAAGTGAGGTTAAAAAGACATAAAGCAAAGCCCTGCTTTGCTTGGAAAGCCCCCAAGAACAACCATTTATAGGAGTGCAGAGTTAAATTGATGGAGAGATGCAGTAAACTTCCTTATTAGAGACTCTTGGAAAAGAAGACAATTGTTCCTGTTGGAAGACACATTCTTGGAAGCACCTTAAAGCTCCCTGTCAGTTGGTGTCAACGCATGGCAGGTGAGAGACTTGTGTGATAGAAATTCTAGTGAAGGAGAATGATGAGATGGCTCAGGGGGTACAGATACTTGCTGTCAAACTTGATGACCGGAGTTTGAGTCTCAAGATTGTCATGATGGATTGTGAGAACTGATTCCTGCAGGTTCATCTCTGATTCTCATTTCTGAAATGTAGCAAGGGACATCCAACACATGGAAAGTCTCATCCCCTTTCATTTGATAGAAATTAAAAAATTGTAGTTAAAAAATGCCAATATAATCCAGTACCATTGTACCAAAACCAGTTAGAACTGAAACTCCTGATGCTCATTATTTCTAATTACTGTTGGTGCCCATGAACATCTATCACAATAGCATTTGTACAGGGGAAATTTGACCAGAGAGAGGCCCTGCCCTAAGAGGTGGAGATTTGAACTGCACAACTTCTTGTCTTAAGAGATTCTGACCTTAACTGAGGTCAAACACTGAGTGGAGACCTTACCTAGAACATAGTACACACCTAAGAAGTCAGCAAACACCAGAGGGGAAACAGATAGATGGGTGTATTTGTTGTAGTAGGGAACTGTAGCCTCTTCAAGTATCTTTTGGAGCTGGTCTCCAAAGAGACAGAGACTTCAAGGTGAAGTGGTAATGGTGGTGATGGTGGTGGTAGTAGTAGGTGGTAGTAAGCAGCTTCATGGAGGATGGAACACTTTAGCCTTGTTCTTTGTTGGATCCTTGGAAAATGATGACTTGGAAATAATAACTGTGTCAAATGTCTAAGTGGATTGATGAAGCAGATGAATGGAAATTACTCTATGTAATGCATTCTTGGTACAGTGAATTTTCTGCTATCAGTTATGTGTAGATAGGATGAAAAGTTATTTAATACTCCTAAGATCATCTCTTTTCTTCCAAAAGCCTATCTCATTCTAATCCTGGCAGGGCCAGGCAGAATATGCAGAGCCCAAGGGCTAGTAGTCAATGCCCTAACATCTAGAGAACTCTACCAGGCCTCTGGGAATGTAGGGTCTAGCCATCGGTATTTGGAGGAACTCTCTTTCTCCATATTAGCAGGGAACAGCTCAAGTGACATGCTTTAAAAATACAACATTGGGGCCCTGAGTTATTTCCACAGCATGTAGAAGAAGGATGGTGAGGCACATTCTCATGTCTACACATCTCACTAAACTAGAATATGCCACTACTTAAAAGCTGACTTATGTAGTTCCTGGCTGCTAAGTGAGACAACTGATGTCAAAGTTCTAACTCAGGAAAATGTAAATTTGATGGGTGATCTGGCAGTGGAATGGAAGGAGTGGCAGAGCCCCTTCTCCTCACAGATACCCCAGACACAGTGGTTCACCAGTGGGATCATCCACGTTAGTGTGCAGACCTGCCCACCAGCCCACTGTGTTTTTGTCCCATGATGCTCTCTTTTATAGTAGCTGATAGCTCATACTTATCTGGAGTCTTTCACTTGCATCACCAAAGAGAGCTCCTTTAATGAGTTTCCACAGAGTTTGCATTTTCCATCATCTCAGGATCAGTGGGAGTTTTGTAAAAATTGGTGTGCCCTTCCTGAGCATCTTAATACCCACCAGTGACTTACCTTAGGGAAAAATTTGGGATGAGTGCCTTATGGCACCTCTATTACTCTTGTAGCTGAAAATGAAAGCCACTGAAATAACAACTGAGACAAATATTTTCCATAATCTGCAGAAAGTAATCAATATTTGTAAGGGAAGTAACTTGGCAAGAGTGTGAGCATTCCCTTTATGAAGTGTTTTCAACCTTGCAGGACCTTTTCATAGATTCTCAACTATGGCTTAATGAAGATTCTCGGAATCAGTCTTCTTGGAGGAATCTAAGTCTCTTTTATCCTCCTAAAGTTTTGGTGTAATGACTGGAGGCCTGATGAAGCAAGGCAAAGAAATGGCTGATTCCATTCCCTGGAGCCCTCTGCATTGTGAGCATTTACTGTTTGATTAGTTCACTGGAGGCGCAGCTGTGAGCAGACTGTCTGCATGCCCCAAAGCAAAGGAGAAGGCTTCCTGTGAACTTTAGAACACATGTTGGGGTGGAAGGGACTTTTCATTCATTTAGAGTTCTCTTGCTCCCAAATAAATGGCTGTAAATGGAGAGGAAGGGATATGATGTGTGACTAATTTCCCAGGGGGCCCGAAATATCTCTACTCTTGACCCCAGCGTCTTGCCTCCCCCATGTCCCCACTGAAAGGCTCATAGCAGCTTTATTACAAGGTGGGTGTTTGTGAGCCAGCTCAGGATGGGGACTAAGCGCGCCGCCCAACAGGGGCATTCTTTCCATGATGCTCAGTTAGTAGGATCTCAGTGATCTAA
Organism: Arvicanthis niloticus; assembly: GCF_011762505.2. NCBI lineage: Eukaryota > Metazoa > Chordata > Mammalia > Rodentia > Muridae > Arvicanthis > Arvicanthis niloticus. The sequence goes on along the minus strand of NC_047659.1, from coordinate 89,312,459 downwards.
GGGAACAGGCAGTGTGTCCTGGGTTGATTCACCCAAGGAAGTAACTTAGTGTGGCCTTATAAGGCTATGGTTCCGGCGGAAGCAAGACTGTCTCTCCTCCATCTGAAAGCAGGCCTCTGAGCATTCCCAGATGACAGCTGTGCTTTTCCAACACACAGTCGGCCTCCTTGGCTCCTTGTACTGCTTTGGTTGTGCAATTGGGACTTGGCAGGTTCTTCGTGCTGTGGAATCTGTACATTTTCAGCTCTGACATCTCAAAAATAGTCACTGAATCATTTTTATCTGGGTGGTTTATCGTAAAGCAGAAACTTTCTCCTCCACATCTTTCTCTTTACCAACTAGAATGAGAAACATGACCATTTATGATGTAAGGAGGGTGCGTGGAAAAAGGGCCGTCTTCAGGGTTGGAGTAGCTCAGGTTCTGCTCCAGGCTTCCCTCTTTCCTGTTCAAGGAACTTGAGCTTTTATAGGGCCTTGGTTTTAATCTTCTGTAAGGTGTGGAATCAGTTGCTGAGCAAATGTAAAGATTAGATATAATGTAAGCTAAGTGCTGGATAAATGGCTGGGCTCAGTGCATGTTGTGTGAAAGAATGCATGGCTGAGCATGTTGCCGTGATGTTCACACTGTAGAAGACTGCTGATGTAAATTGTATATGCAAGCCATAGAAGCAATCACTTTAGACCCCAACAAATCATACGTGCACACAGACACACCACTTTTGTATACACACATATGCACATAGGCTTTGTAAAACCAGACTTTACTTTTGATGACTAACTTGCTTCTGAGGCCAAGATTACGTGTCTGTGAGTTAGTCCTCAGCCCTCTGTGTTTGTAGCTTTCTCTTTGCAGCCATCAGGAGTTAGCAGGCGAAATCAGAAGACATTGCTTCTAACTTTCACTGATGTCTGAGGTCTGAAGATAGAAGTTGGTCTGACTTCTAGCATTTGATGTATGAGAGGGTTTTTTTTCTCTAAGTCTTGGAATATTATCATATCACCACAGCATCTGTGTTGTTTCCAACAGGGTTTATGACTGACTTCATTTGGCACAGTGAGAAAAGCCATGATCCTTTCCTCCACAAAGTCTCCCTGACATGATATTGGCCACTAGCTTCCTAACACACTTAGTCAAAGACTTATTATCTAATAGTTATAAAATACAAACAAATCAATGTAGTGAAACAAAACAAAAACCTGCTTGAGACAAACTCGTAAATTTGCCTTTTAAATTCTTTAGTCGGTAGATGTTTGAAGCCTCTATTTTGCAGCACCAGGTGGGAGAGCCATGAAGGTTTCCACGTGTGTATGTATGGAAAGATCAGGACTACGCTTCAGAAACATCAGCCAATGATAATACAGAGAGTGGGCTGGAGGGGCGTGTGTCTGGAAGCTGAGAGGGCAGGGATGTGCTGAGAAAGAGAGGACAGAGAGTCAGTGTTGACAGAAAATAAGCAGTGATACACTGAAAATACTGTTTCAGATAGAATAATTGGGCCTTAGTATTCTGGAACAGAAAGAAGAAAGAAAAATGGAAGACAAGGGTAATGCTTGCTTTTCTAACCTGAGAAGACAGTTAAATGGTAGTCATGTTTACTGAAGAGGCAGAATATCGAAGAGAAGTCAGGGTTTCAACACAAGATGCTGGTCGTCTGAGATGGAGAGTGAGAGTTTCTTGTGGGCTTTGTATGAGAATTTGCTGTTTGTCTTCGCAAGAACGGTTTAAGAGGATTATTGTTGATGAATGGTAGAGATAAGTAGGCCGTTGAGGATATGGGAGGTGAACAGATGGACAAATGTGTGGGGGTGAAGACCCAGGGCATGAACTAGGAAAGCACTTGGGACAGAGCTGACTTGGAAAGCTTTGCTTTCGTTTGGTTATTTCAAGTCGGAGAAGCTTGTGGGTGATGACACAAGCTACTGACATGTTGGTGTGTGGGAAAAGTTAAACTGTGAGGGAGGAGCCCCAGAAGACAAAGGATCTAGAGACCTATGTTCCAGGAAGTAGCCTCATAAGATGGACACCTCTTCCACTGTGAGATGAGATGATGGACACACAGAAGCTGGTGGCTTGAGTGGCCAGATGCATCATGTTTTCTGCCATCAGTTTTTCAACTCATAACTTCTCTCAGCTTTATGCTACTATTTACATTATTTTTTTAAAACATGAAGTTTTTTTTTTTAATGTTTGGAGTTGTGTATTCAATAAATTCAATAAGCATATAAGCAGTGATATAACAAATACAGGCACTATAAAGATTTTTAAAGTAAATGTCTATTTAGAATAAATGTTGTTATAAAAGCCAGAACTGGATTCTAATAAAACAGTTTAACAAAACAAGGTGCATTGTTTAAGGCAAAATTTATATAGAAAGTATATAAAGTTAATATAAGATAATATTTTAAAATATCCTTTGGGGGAAGAGGCACACAAATTTAAATAGCTTAAACATTCTTTTTAGAATATTAGCCATGATAAAATAAAACAAATTTGATACAATAGGACTATACCTTTTCCAGAAAACAAACTCCATTGTTGAATCATATTTCTGAGTTCCATTTTATGTATATATTTATGCAGATACATATAATGCACAGACTTTAAGTACAGAAAACTAAGATGTCAGAGCATAAATAATGATTTGACCAGAGTGAAAGATGACATCTTTTCAGCATCTTTTGTTGGTATTTGAAAGTTCCAACTTTCAAAAGCAAAGACTCGTTATTTAAAAGCTTTTCCCGTTGTGTTTTGTTTCTCACAAACACAAAGTGGGCTCAAAATGTAACATACCACACGAGGATTTTTTGACCTGGGAATTTGTGCTTTAATTGGAACTATCTGCTAGTAGTGACTTTCATGACTTAACCGTAAGTCCCAAGAGCTAGATGTCTGTCTGTCTTGGTGTTTGGGTAAGAAAAGCTTCTTTGGATAAATAGTGTACTTCCTGTACATGGTCAGGGAAGAGCTTCTGAGCTGCTTTGCCTATCTTGAGTGGGTAATAAACTGTTTGGGAGCAGTTGTGACCTAAGGACAAAATGAACTGAGACTAGAGCGTGAGTCTCCTCTGTCTAGCTCCCCCTGGCTGTGGAGCAGCCACAGACATGCCAACGCTATGCAAATTGGAGTTTCATCTTCCATGTTTGGAAAATACTTTGAAAGTTATTTTCTGATGATTAAGGCAAAGATGTCTGACTAATATTGATTACTTTTGTGTAATTTGAAAGCTTAGCAGAAGATTTGTCTTCTTAGAGCATCTTTCTTTAATAGCCCGGCACTGGCTACATGTCTTGGGATAGGACTCTCCTAGGAGTAAATTGAGTATTTCCATCTTTTCTGAAGATAGTGTATATACATCTCAAGTTGGAATACGGATGGTAGTGAAGGTAACTTTATGGAGAGACAAGATGCTGAATGTGACTACTGAAACCTTGCACTTCAAGTATCTATTCCATCACTACCTAAGATCTCTCAAGTCCCCTGTAGACTTTTTAGGATAAAATCAAAGTACATGCCTCAGTGGGAAACCAGACTATCCAGATCTTGGGGCATCCTTGTCTATAGACTATCTGAACAAGGGGGAAGATATGCTTGGTTGCTGTCTACAGGAGGCAGACTCTACATGAGGCAAGTCTCAGAGGGATGCATGGGCTTCTGGGTCTGGTTCACAAATTCGGAGATCTGTTCTAACCACTAGAAAGTTATAAAGAATTGTTAATACCTGGGTCCATAAACTTTGATTTAACTAATAGGCCATGTACAATGAAGGTTAAAAGAAATCTCCCTAGGTTAACCATTGTGTGTGTATGTGCACATTTCTGTGTGAGTGTGGGTGTCTGCATGCTGTGGCCCACATGAGGTGATGCTGGTCTTTGTTTGAGGCTGAACATGCCAGAATACCTGACCAGAAGCTTCAGAAGTGTGACTTCATCACCATGTGTCTTTGTTTCATTTCTCTTGCTGTGACAAAAATACTCTGACAAAAGCAACTTAGAGGAGAATGGGTTTCTTTTAGAACACAGTTCTAAAACTGTTTTAGGCAATAGTCTGTCCTAGTTTGATTTCTCTTGCTGATATCACACTAACCAAAACCAACTTGGGAATGAAAGGGTTTGTTTAGCTTACAGGTTATGGCCCATAATTAAGGGAAGTCAAGTCAGGAACTCAAGCAGGATCCTTGAGGCAGGAACCATGGAAGAATGTTGCTTACTAGCTTGCTTTCCATGGCTTGCTCGGCTTTGTTTCTTATATAACTTTAGACCACTTGACCAGGGATGGCGCCACCCACATCAATTGTTAACCAAGGAAAGGCTCCACAGACTTGCCAATAGGCCAATATGGTAGAAGCAACTCCTCAATTGATGTTCCCTCTTTCTAGATGACCGTAGTGTCTAGTTAACAAAAACTAACCAGCACACATCCATCAGAGCAGGGAAGTCATAGCTGGAGCTTGAAGGAGCTGGTTATATCACAACTCTCATTGGGAACAAGGTGCAATGAATGCATGCTTGCTAATGCTCTGGTGGCTTTCTCCTTTATGCCAAGACCAGGGTCCAGCCCAAATTTGCCACGAATTTCAGAGTGAGTCTTTCCACCTCAATCAACCCACCTAAGAAAATTCTCACAGATAAGGCCATAGACCAGGCCAATCCAGATAATTTCTCACCATGACTTTGGTGAGAAATTGACTTTGATACAGCCCCTTATGCTGTATCAGGGTGACAATAAAAAGTAATTACTACACCGTGACTCATTCCATTTTGACTGAACAAGGTAAGCATTTTCACCAGGCTAGCACATGAACAAAGGAACAGAGACTATCTCTATGGGGAACATCTTGGTTTTCAAGTAAGTAGACTTTATGAAGCTAGAGACCTAGGAAATTCTGTTTGGAATTTTAATCTCTATAGTACTTGACTCCATATTGCTTAAGGTGAATTTAGGAAGAAATCTTTTTGTTTGTTTGTTTGGTTTGGTTTGGTTTTGTAGAAGCATAGAGACTGAAGGCGGAGGAACTAAAGCAGGCCTCCCTCAAGCTCAGTATCAGGCACTATAGGCTCTCATTACCTCATGCCAAGTAATCAGACCAAGCATCTCTAGAACTCTGGATCCACAGGGAAGAACTCAGCAGTCATGTCTCTTGGAGCCAAATAGGAAATGTTCAAGGTAAGGGAAGTCAAATCAATTCACATCTTCTTATTTATTTCTCCAGAATTCAAAGAAGTTAATCTGACAATGACATCATTTCCAAGAGGCTGGGAGAGAACATGTAGTAAAGTCTGAGATGCTTCCTCTGGGATTTGAACAAGTGTTGTTAAGAGCATGTACTAAGTTCTCTTTTTGGCTTTGTTCAGTCCCCCAGGAACCTTCAGAGTTTAGCAAGATACTACTGAGAAGGAGGGGGATCTTTACAGAGATAATAAGATTCTTTCCAAACCTGTGGTTCCTCTAGAGAAAAATCTTTGCGTGTAGAAAGCATTATATTAGAGTTTTTTTTTTTCTTCCAGTTTTGGTTATCTAAGACCACATTATCATTTAACGATTAAGAAGCAATTTTATAGATTGTTTAAATCTCTTCCTCTAGGTATTCTAATAATGCTCTTCTCAGAGGAACACACACCAGTTCATTAGACTCTGTACTTTGCATGAGACCCTGACCCATCCACTCCTTTGGGACCCTTGGACAGAAAAGGTAAATAAGGTAACTACATATGAAGCAGAATGCTCCTACCCATGTGCAAAAGACTGGGATTTTATCCAGGAAGAGACTGCTATCATTTCTTGATTCAACAAGAAATGCCTCTTGAATTGTCTCTTGGCAGCGACTCAGCATCAGGAATTTCTGTGGAAATAAACAATCATCAGGAATTTCTGTGGAAATAAACAAGGTTGACACAACAACCCTTCCAATGTATTGGATAAGAGTCCTTGACTGTTAACACTTCTAGGAGACATTTAAAGTTTCTCATAGCAACAGCAAGGTGAGGTCTGAGTCACAGAGGAACTGTAGAGCAGGCAGCAATCTACTTACAGGAAATTCATAGTCCAAGCCCAAAACGGAACTTGTAGCAAGAACGTCATGGTGAACCAATGAACTCTTGAACTTCTTGTCTTCTCTGTAAAATGTATTTAAACAGAGTTGGCCCTAGTGAGGATTAAGTAGCCCAGTGAGGATTGGCAGATAGAAATTCATATATTATTCTAACTGAAGAGTTCTTACCATTTTTTTTTTTAGATTGTGAACCTTTTGGCATCTGCAGATGTTTATTTGTTTTTAAATTTAAAATGAAGATATACAGATTGCCTCACTGACTTAGAAATGCAGTATAGTAACAGATCTACCTATTAAATGATGCATCAGATCAACTTTACCAGTGGGTCTGGTAACTCTTGTCATGTCAATATAGTGCTGAATAAAGTTGACATTCTGGAATTTCTGTGACAACTATAATGAGTTGCAAAAATGCCCATAGGGTTTTTTTCTAATGTAATACTATCACAGATTCTACTAACAACACTAAGGGATACTGTTCATATTCATCTTTTGTGGGAGAAATGGAAGCTTTATGGAAGCTAGCAACCTTCTTTCATTCTATCCATGATCCCTTAAGATCTGCAATGGTAGTTAGACATTCCTGGTCTGGCTTATGCTGTGTTTGTTCACTAATTGTGTGGCCAGTTGGCTCTCTGGCTTGCCCAGTGTCTATTTGTGGGATCCTGCCTGGGTTTGGGTGGGTACTCGTATGTTCTGGGTCACTTCTCCAGCAGGGAGGCATTGGGAGTTGAATGGAGCAGGAGACATTAGGAACCAAAGTGAGCTTCCTGGCCCCAAAGATATGGCCTGATGCTTGTTTGGCCTTGAGAATGACACCTTTTTTTCATTTCTTCCTGTAGAACTTGAAGGTTTCTCAGTCTGTAGAGATTCCCAAGTCAGTCAGTATGATGGACCACCCTAATCGTTCCTGAGTGGGGGAGGAGAAATGAACCATATACAAGGACCTGGAGGAGGGATCAGAACACAGAGAGGCGGGGGGGGGGGCGAGAGAGAGAGAGAGAGAGAGAGAGAGAGAGAGAGAGAGAGAGAGACAATGGAGGATGAAGGAGGGGTAGGGGGAGGGGGAGGGGGAGAGGGAGAGGAAGAGGAAGAGGGAGAAGGAGAGGAGAGAGTACCTGTAGTCCTAAAGCAGGTCAGGCTCCTGAGCCCTTCAGTTGCAGATACAGTACTCTCCCTAGGATGGATCCTTAACTGTGTAGCTTCCAGCTGTGAGATCACCAGGATGTGATGGCCCCAGGCAGAGGCTACCCAGTAACAGCTGCTAAAGGACAGTTGTGGGGCTACAGTTGGGATAATCTAAGGACTTGTTCTGTGATTTGTCAGTAGGTGAATGTGTCTAAAAATTTTTTGAGGGTTTCAATTCATTTGCATCTGTCATTTTGTTTTGGATCCAAAGAGGGATGTTTTAGGTTTACAATTTAATTTGTGAAAGATGTCATGTGAAAAGCTAAGCCCTTTGCATTGACAGTTAAGGGAGGATGATGTCTTTGCTCAAGAAATGCAGCTGGTGAGATGCATCACCAGGACTCCAGCTCCTCCAGCAACAGAATAAAACCCGAGAGAATCACAAGATTCAGTGTGGTCCACGAGCCCAGTGTTGTTAGTCGGAAGAGTTTCTCTGGTTCTTGCTCAACAAAAGCATGGCAGTCATAACAAGAAATAAAGTAAATAGCTCTATCCCTTGTAGTCTTCCTGCAGCTCATGGGGAGATTCGATGTGCATATACTATCCAATGACCCAATTGAGGCAAATCAGTTTGCCATTTACAAACAGAGGTTTTATTTGCTGCAAGTATGTATGACCAGACCTGAGTTGATGGGGATTTTGATAAGGAAAAAGATGAATAGGAGAACTAGTTAGAATAGGCTACCTAAGCCAAGGGTGGAAGGAAATGTGGGTACATCCAAAGAGGGGATACCGAAGCAACTAGTGCTCTTTCCCACTTGGATAGAATCGTGGACCACAGTATCCAAAAAGGAAAGAGTTCCACAGACTGCAGATCTAAATTCCTAACAGGGTGTGGTGGCGATGCTCTAATCCCAGCATGGGAAACTGAAACACAGTGAACATCAGGATCTGTCATAAACAAAACCAAACAGATCCAAACTCTCACCCTGTAGGTCAGATAGGCAAAACATTCCCAAAGTCACATGGTGGAGGATCATTCCTGAGCTCAGTGCTCAATTACATGGCAACGAGGTTTGTTTCTGTGTATATTGAGATAACTATGCAAAGTAAAGTTAGATGGTATGGCTTAGAAAAAAATTGCTCATAAACTCTTCAATACTCGTGTGTGTGTGTGTGTGTGTGTGTGTGTGTGTGTGTGTGTGTGTGTGTGTGTGTTTGAAGAGGTGTTAGTTCTCCTCTGCTTGAACAAGACCTAGGGTAATGGCTAACAGCCAATGAATGGAATGGTTCTAAGGATAAACTTAAAATGGTATTGTTGTTGTTGTGGTGGTGTTTTTTGTTTGTTTGTTTTGCTCTTATTTCTTTACTTTTCCCTGGATGAGTCTAACACATCTTCATGATTGTTAGTGGAAGGCTGGAGACATGATAGGCAGTTAAAAGTGCTTGTTGCTCTTGCAGAGGATTGGAGTTCAGTTTCCAGCACTGACATCAGGTGGTTCACAATCACTTGTAACTCTAGCTCCAGGTAGTTAGTGGCTTATCCAAAGGTTGGAAAAGCAATTTTAGAATTTTTTTCTACAATGTATCTTTGATCTGCTGGCTCTTTCTGGACATAGAGTGTTCTTGGGGTTGTTAACCATCTCTGTGGCTGCTACCATCCATTATGTGACTCTTACTTGAGACCTTCTTCCATGCTCAGAGAAATATATGATGGTCCAGAGGACAGAATGAAGGCCTTTATCTAGGCAACAGCCCAGTTTATTACATGCTGTAGAAAAATCCCTACCAACTTCTTATGTCAGGAGAGCTCTCAAGGCAGGTATTTGTTGAATTTGTAAGACATGGTAGACTGACTCTTTTTGGCTAAGGCTGGATGGGCATCTCTGATACTCCTTACTGCCAATAACTTGCCAAGCCTTCAGGTTCCTTGTGGATCTGAGCATATTCCACTTGTGCCCTCTGCCTTTTAGCATGCAATTCTTTACATAAGCAGCTTCCTAACTGAAGTTGGTTTTAGGGAAAGACTGAACAAGAAGAGAGAAGCCTTGACCATGTCTGAGGCATGGGGCAGTGTGGACTCCCACATACTGCCCGTAGAAATGCAAAATGTTGCAGTCACTTTGAAAAGCAGTTTTGAAAGTTTCTTGCATTAAACATGCACTTAGCACAGGATCTATCAGTCCTAACCAAACAGAAACAAAAATATTTGTAGCAAACTTGCATGCAAATGTTTGTGGATATTATTCACAATCATGTTATAATGCATATCTAAATGTTTTCAGTAACTAATTGTTCATGTATTGCTGTGTTTTAGGGGACAGAGTCCAGACTGGAAAGGCTAGGTACATACATGTTTATCAGTATGACAATGAAGTCCAGGCCAAGTTACAGAGACCCATAAGTAGCTGATAGATGTGTTGAGAGTGAGCAAGAGGAACATTTTAGAAGCAAGGAGTTATCTGTATTTAGATAATAGTGGTTGTTTCATGATAGGGCATCTGTTAAAACTCAGAAACAATGGCACAAAAGAGTTAATTTTACTGTGTGTAAGTTTAAAAATAAACTCTAAAAAATACCAAACCAAAACAAAACAAACTCCAGCAAAAAATGAAAGAAAGAAAGAAAAGTAGAGAAAAGGCAGGTCACTCTGGACTGCAATTCAGATTATTACAGAGCCAAAAAAGGAGCCCAGGGCCACAGGGGACATTCCATGGCTACTGCATATCCTACCAACGCTAGCCAAGCTCTTGGTGCAGTCTGGCAATGGGAAGAGTCTGATTGTTTTCTAGGGTGCAGTGGCTCACAGATTTGATTCAGAACTGGAAAGAGCTGTGTTCTGGGGAAGAGCGGCTATGTTGAAGTGAACAAATTGGTGTCATAATGAAACCGGGGACAAGTGTTCTGGTGTGACCTCTCTTGGGAAGCATAGTGCAGATCAGAGCCAACAATGCCTGCTCAGAAGGTCTGAAAAGCTACTGGAAGCCCTCCAAAGCTTGGGTGGTTCTCCATGGTTTTATTCTCTGCTAGCAGTTCAGTGAGGAAAAGCTGTGTCTGACAAGGGAAGCCAATGCTGGGCCTTGTAACAGCAGATTTTCAGTATTTTGTAAGAGCTGGTAGCTTCTTTTACTCTCCAATAACAAGCAAGGAACAAACATGGCAGAGAAAGAACAAGGTTCAGCTTCAGTAGGTTATGTGACCCTATTGGAGTTATTAACCTTCTCTACACCTCCCTTCCCTTCTCTGGGACAAGGTTGGGGTGTTGTGGCCAGCAAGAGAATAGTACAGCCTCCATAACCTCACCTAGAAAAGACAACAAAAAAAGCCCTAAGCCAAACCATAACCACCATTACCATCATGACTACCATGACTATAGTTACCACCATTACCACCAGTTCCATGACCATCATCATCACCAGTACTATGACAATGACCACCATTACCATAACTCGCTACCACTATAAACACCATTACCACTATGTCTACCACAACCACTACCATCACCACCTCCATGAACACTATGACTATAAGCACCATGACCAGTGCAACTACTACAACCCTAACTACCACCATCACATTACTACTGTCATTAGCACAATGCCAACATTACTACAACCATGGCCAAAACCATACTCACCAGCACAAGCATGACTGTCATCATGACAACCACCACCACCACTACTAACTAAGATCGTGACCACCCCAACTCAATCATGACCATAGCCACCATGAGCCTGGTTATGATCACCATCATTATCATGACCTCTACCATGACCTCCACCAGCACAAACCTCACCACAACTACAACTATCACCATCACAACCATTCTCACCACTACCATGAGCTCCCCACTGTGACTACAATCACTAACATCAACAAAGTCATTTATTTCTTTGTCTCTTCCTTCTTGGACAGAGACTTGATGATCTTCTTCTCCTTTGCCTGGAGAAGTGCTCCTCCTGGCATGTTTGTGCTTCCTTGGTCTTAGGCCTGTGAGCTTCAGCCTGGTTAATCATGAGCTTCTTGTGGGCCTTGTCTGCCTTCAACTTGTGGCTGTGCTCCATGAGACTCTGCTTTTTTTTAAAAAATACATTCCCTTTGACCCTTAGGTATAGGCTATGATACATATGGCAGCCACTCTTCTCAGATTCACACTATCTCTTGAGAAACTGGCATAGGATCCACATCTTTGTCATTCAGGTCACCTTCTTGGGGATTTAAGCATTGCTTCTCTATGCCTATATTTCTGTCCTTCCATTAAGCCAAGGTATTTTTCCAGTATCAAGCTCAGATGACCTGTTGACAGAAATTGGCATTGGCAATTTCTTGGTCTCATTAGATCTAACCAGATCTTTTCATCATGGTGGAGGACAAACCTCTTCTGTAGCCCAAACATACTCATGGCTGCAGATGCAGCAGTGAAAGGAAAGACTAGAATCTATTCTCTCTCTCTTTTTTTTGAGAGTAAAGAGTTTATTTCAACTTATATCTTACAATACACTATGAATAGTAGTCAGGACAGGAAACCAAAACCTCTCTGCATCTCCACACATGTGCCTGTGCATGTATGCGCATGTACCATAGAGTCTGATGAGGCGACTGTCTGAGGACAGCACAGTCTTAAGAAGCTAGTGTAGCTTTTATGGTTTGTTTTACAGATTTTGTATTATAGTAAGTGCATAGGGTCAGGATTGTTGCTTTTGTCTTATGTCTCATTGTGCCACTAGATCACCTTTGTTCTCTGTAAAATTATAATAATAATCTCTTTTGTGAGATGAAATCTGTTATGTATTTCTAAGAACATGAAGATAAAAGAGTTCATGTAATCAAATGCGTTGTGTGCAACTTGACCAATGAGCCAAATCTTCTCTTGTTTCAGATTTGTAGAAGTGCACATGAGTGGTTGAGAAAGGCATAATGTGTAATGTGTACATATGTTTCATGTTGTCTCATGCTCTGAGTCAAATGTATTCTGTGACACATTCATTCTATTCTAAGCAGTATATAGAACCGTCACAGATGAGTTTCCAATAAGTGACAGCTCTGAGAGGGACATGCTGTTAGGAAATGACATGGTCACAGCAGGGTTATGCAGTTTGATTAGTTTGTACAGTACATTCTGTACTCTTCAGCTGGGAGCCAAACAGATGTTTGGTTCAATTTCACTTAAAAGGTATTTTCCTCAGATCTATACACTAAAGCACAAGAATGGTATGCTTTTTCATAATGCCTGAGCTCCATGTGTTATCCATTATGGATTAAGAGTTCTGCAAACGCCAAAGCCAGTGTCTGCCAGCATAGTTAAAGTGTAGATGTTAAGTAGCTTTTAACTACTCCATCCTGAGGGCTTCTCCTTGACTCCCCATGGCCACTTCACACAAGATACTGTCTAGCATCCACAATTAGTTCCTAGCACTCCTGAGTAAAAGGCTAGAATACTAGACTGGACCTCTGGCTACTCCCTCTGGCTACTCCCTTCAATCCTTTCTATTAGTTACAGTCCTCTGTGGAGAAACAGCCTTTTACTTACTGGAAAAAGAAAAGAGAATTTTAGGTTTGAAATAAATGATTTACTGATAATGACCTGAATGGAAGTCACACCCTGTCCTTTGAGATACCCCTGAAAGTCAGCTGGGAACTTGGTGAAAATGAACTCACCATGTAAAGGGAGGAAAATGGGCATGACGGAGATGCTGACAGTGTCCAGGGGAAGTGACAGCAGTGTGCGTTCGTGCCTGCACACACACACACACACACACACACACACACACGCCTTGATGATAACAGAACTCTGGAGATATTTCACAACAATGAAAGTACAAAGGATAAGATGCTAGAAGCTGATTTAAACTTGGAATGACAATTTGTCAAAGCTTAGAAGAGACACTTACTTCCTACATACTGTACAAGAAAAAGAGAGCCCAGTTCAAGATGCTTTTAAGTTTTTGCAAAGAAAAATATATTTTAATTTTTAATATTTTTAAGTTTTAAATGACATATGACTAAACAAATATTGGTCTGAATTAGTTTTTTCAATGATGTACACTTTAAAAACCAAATGGTTAGAGAATTCTTAATGTTTCAGTAAAAAATTTTAAGGCAATGGAATTATTGTGGTTTCTCCAAAGGATTATTCAGGCCTTTCTGCATGGTAAGCTTGCACATTCATTTTCTGGTTCCATGCTGTCATGCAAAGAAGGGACTTCCACTATTTTTAAATAACCAAAGACACCAAGTGCCAGGAAAAGGTCATAGACTGGGCTTGATGAATCTGCTTCTGTTGTCAATCTCATTCTGTAGATGACAGCTCTGGATATCTACATGGGGAAGGGGGGTTGCTTTCTCATTCCCCAACTCTTGCATTGCAACTGTAGAAGACATGTCCCCAGTGTAACACTAATTCTGAGAAGTTGCACATAAACTTTGATTGACAGACTCTTTTTACTTACCCTAATCCTAAACCCTAACTCTAGACCCTAAACCCTAACCCTAGACCCTAACCCTAACCCTAAATCTAAGCCTAACCCTAAACCTAAACTTAAGCTTAAGCCTAAGCCTAACCTTAACCTTCCTGAGGACTTTCCTGGTTACCCTCTGACCTGTTATCTCATTACATTACATTACATTACATTACATTACATTACATTACATTACATGCTCACCTTCATAGGATGGACTCACATGTTGTCCTTTGAGTAGTGAATGCTTTTTGAGGATTTGCTTTTCTAACTGTAGATCATATCCTTGTGACTCTAGCTTGCTGAAGGGTGCTGTAAGGAGCATAGCTGATCAGTGTCTATTCCTCAGTATGTTGGGGATCATCATTTCCTTTGGAATATGCATTCCTTAATGAATTATGGTGTTGGTAGGATTCTTCCAGGGCACCTCAAACTTCTTTCACCCTTCTGTTACATTCCAGAGTTGAGCAGAGCAATCATCTTAGCCAATTTCCCCCATTGATTTTGCTCTCTGTGTCCCTAGACCTGTTACTTCACAGGTGCATTTACAATAATTTTTTTTCTAAGAGGGTTTTAATTTTTGCCCCACTCGCTAGAATTAGTTTCTTTGATCTTTTAAGGAATGTAATCTGTGAAATTTTTTGTTCTTACATTAGACTTGGTAAGAAAATGGCAATGCATAAAGCTTTCATATAAATGAATAATTATGAGATATGTATTAGAATCTTAACAGATGAATGGTTAAGAAAATATCAGAGTCTCAGTGGGTAAGAACATTTGCTCTACAACCCTGAGGACCAGAGTTCAGATTCCCAGCAGCCATATAGAAAGATGAGCATGGGTCCACATGGTACCAAGAGAGGGTAGAAACTTGTAGATCCTGGTAGCCTGCTGGCCAGTCAACCTATCCTAGTCAACCAAAGGGGTGAGAAACTCTGACTTGAAGAAATAAAGAACAAAGCAATAGAGGAAAACACATTGGCCTCCTAATGAATCCCCACGGGCATTTGCACTTGCATATTCACATGCATGCAACATACAATATACCACAGTCATACATTCATGCACAACTCATGCACACCACACATGGAGAAACCAAAAAAGTTTTAAAAATGGAGGCATTTGGCACAAGTCAATGGATTTCTCTCATAATGGAGAAGCCTGTTGGTCACTAGTCCCCTCCTCAAAGAAACTGGATCTATGAATGTAAATATATGATTTATGCTTCTGTTCACCCAGAGTCTCAGGGAAATCAGAAACAAATATTGGGCCACCAGTTTTTTTTTTTTTTTTTAATCTCTTAATTCATTCGTTGAGCTGGATTTGAGGTACTTGGGGTACAGTAGTAAGGAAACCTGACAAAAGCCCCTAACTTCTCTGGGGTTCTGTTTTAGTGAGTAGAAACCATCAAGAAAACTTTCTTAGTTATTGCTATTTTGAACTTGGAACTATTGGACTCAGCTCAAGTGAAATATAGATGAACAGATCAAGTAAGATTTTACTTGAGTTTTTGTGTTACTGCCTTGAGTAGAAATCAAATCCAAAGCTTTTAGACGTGTTACATTCTTTTCACAATTCTGGCTTTTCTACTTACTTTCCCTTTTATCAGTCATGGCCAAAATTGGAAGACAAGCATGTCTAGCCTGGATGGATTTTGAATCCTATGAAGAGATCCAATCACTCCTGGTGCCTGGGGCTTGGCAAGGAAGCTTCCACATGCTTCTTGCGTGGTAGGTATCAGATGATGATGTCTGTTGCTAAAGCTGGGATTCAGTAGAAGATGAGAAGATCTTGTCCTGGGAGTATTTCTGTTTTCCTTGCTCCAACTCAGGGGTGAAGGGGAAATGACCATGGAAATTAATACCCAGAACTCACTCACTGGAGCAAATTCATATATTAAAGGAAACGGTTGGATTCTTTGGCATTTGATGCAAATTCTAGCTCCCCTTACTGCATTTGGCTAGGTAGCCATTGAAGTTCAATGAAAAGTTGGAGACAAACAACTTGGCTTTTTTTTTTTTTTGGCTGCCAAACTCCATTATGGATCTGCAGAAAGATAGAGATTTTGTAAACAAGTCATTGCCTTACCCTCCAAATCCACATTTACGCACTGTTCAGTAGAAACCATGAAGTCTGACCATCAGTTGGGCTCTCAGAACTTAGCTATAGTTTGTTTAGTCATTGGATTTTAGACATTAGATCTGTTCTTTATCTAATATGTATTTAATGGATATAAAGAAGGCTCCACTGTCTTCATAATGTTCTTACGATGATCATATTAAACACTATCTAAAAAAAAAAGCTTCAAAAAGCCCCCCAAAAGTAACATGTTATTTTTTATGTAGCTTAATACTGCTTTACCATGATTTATTAAAAGATAAAGAAAACAGCATCCTCTCCCTTTCTTTTTCTGGTATTTTTGAGATAGTCTTATGTAGCTGAGGCTGACCTTTTAAAACTCCCGATCCTTCATTTCTCAAGTGCTAGGGTCACAGGCATGAGGACTCACTCTTAGTAGCATATTTTTTAAAGGAAGCAAGTTAAATCAACACCAGAATTTTATGAAGTTGGGGTGTCTGGGCAAAAGTCTATTATATAAATGAGTTAGAATTCAATCTGAATGTAGTTTTTTTTTTTTTTTTTTATAGAGAACTCCAAAGATCTCAGGTTCTCTGGAGTAGACAGAAACAGATTTTCTTTCTCTCCCCATCCCCCCTTTAAAAAAATCATATGAATTGAAGCTACAGAAATAAGGGCATAACAGGTAACTTTCAGTCCATTTGTTGAATTTTGGAAAATCTGTTCTCACACTGTAAAGCATCAAGTCCACTGGAAGGGATCCCCCGTACCCCATACAATTCTCAGTTGATTTTCCCTTAGAAGTTTGGCCACTGTAGACATGGTTATCTGGTAGACCAGACCCTGGCTTCAGAGCTCATCAGTCTTCCACCTAGTTTACCTTACTTATTCCCAGGTGCTCCTTAGAGCTTACTACTGCTTTGTTTACCTGATCTTTAATTTGTTTTACCTGATACAAATACTGTCTATCTTTTCTGTGTGTTATATTACATTTGCACACACACCTATGTCTTTTTCCCAAGAAGATGTTTTAGTCAAATATGCTAATTAAAAAAATCTTTAAGGATTTTGGATCTGTGTCACACTTAGAAAAGCCATTGTCTTCACAGAAGAATATGCAGAACATTTTTTCTTCCACCTTTTCATGGCCATCGTTTTTTAAAAAAAACACTGATACATTTAATCTTTCTAGCATTTGATTGTGTGTATAATGTGCACCTGCATATTGATTCCAACTCCTAGAATTCCTAGGTTCACTCAGCCCTGCCTTCCTTAGAATCTACCACTTCCCTGCCTTGGCTGGCTGTCATGCTGGCATTCATGTTGTCTGCCAGTCTCACATCAGAAGCCAAAGTCTCTGGGCCCTCCTTCATCTCCAGAATAGGAAAGAATGTGGCTGGCATGTCTCTAGCGGTAGTAGGCTTGGCAAGAGAATGCAACCTGGAAGCAAGGACAGGTAACCCTTGTGGTGTGGCTGATGATTAGGTGAGAAGAGGAGATAAAAGGCAGGCAACATCCAGACTCTGTTTCTGTGAACTTTTCCAAAGTGCTCAGAAACACTGCTTTTATTGTGTGTGTGAGCGCGCATGTGTGTGTATGTGCCCAAGAATGTGTATGTGTGTGTGTACACGTGTGTGTGCACAGATGTGCATACGTGTGTGTGTGTGTGTGTGTGTGTGTGTGTTTGTATGTGTGTGTGTGTGTGTGTGCTCTGCCTGGTCATAGCTAGCTGTGTCTTCACATGAGTCCAATCAGTCCCCATCATCTCATGTAGCCTCGAATCGTCCTTACCTAATTTCTTTTTCCTTCCATCTGCATTCCCCTGAAATCAAAGCTCGTGGTGGACCTGAACTCATAAGTCTTGCTTCAGAGTCTGTTTCTAAAATACTTAAGTTAGGATAAGAAGCTATTGAATGTGTATTACCGCATGCCCCAGACAGAATAGCCCTTTGTTATCAGAGTATTGGATAACCATCCTTCCTCAAATATATATGTACCTGATACTGCTTCTGGGGTCTATTCTGAATGGTTGACTCTTTCTGTATTGTTACTATCCTTTCAATTCCTATAGGTTTAGAGTTCAATATCTAGAAGGCTCTAATATTTTTTTTTGTATGTGTGTGTCAGGAGGTGTTCACTCTGTAGCTATGGATACTCTGACATTCACTCACTGCAGAGCAGAATGACCGTGACTTTGCAGCATTATTTCAGTTGAGCTGTCGAGTTCTGGGATGATAGGCACAAGTCCCCGTTCCTGGATAAATGATTCTGAGTTCCCTGCCAGCTTCACCCTTCACCTATGCTCTCCTCTGACATTGCCTCTGACACTGACTTTTGTTTCAACCTCTCACACTTTCAGCATCCACGTTTCAAAGCATCCATGATGTTCTTTGATCTGCCGTCAGCATTTGGTTATCCCCATCTTGTACTCTAGTGTTCTTTGTGATTTGAAAATATAATAGTAGCCTGTTAGCAATCCTTTAATATCTATTCTCTTCTTCCTTGCCGAGAAAACCACAGCTGTAACTGGAGTTACAGTCCCTTGCATGACAAGCCTATTTTCTGGACTCCCTAGTGCCCAGTTTTTGTCCCTATCTATTAGCAGAAACGTCATGTGGAAAGTCTAATGAAATTCTTAAGAGACAGTGGGAGGTGACCGCTGCCTCCAGTTTTTCATCATCCTTTCTTATGCCTTCCTGCTTGGAGTCTGTTAGACATTTTGGATTGTGAGTCTGAGGTCATGCACAGCTGAGAAGTACATAGATCTCGGGTTTCCTGGAGAACCAGATCCTGACCTTTCATAATGAGATGTAGATATCTCATGTGTCCTTTCAGATAATTCTGTCTAGGGCACATGGAATTGAGCTAATAAACTGAAGAAATAAAATAAAGGGTGAAGGGCAAAAGGAGCTATGTGTTAAGGTCCCTGTCACTTATCATAATCGAGAGTCTGGGCACATTTTAGGAACTTTCACATCGATCTCATATGATCCCTGTGGGCTTCACGTGAACCCTTAGATAAATAAAGCATTTAGCAGTCCCAGAAAGAGCCACCCAGCTCCTTTCTAAGCCAAGGGGCTTGGAAATCTTTACCCTGGAACTAAGTCTAGTTAGTGCCTTATGGGACTCAAATGTCATGGACTCTAGATGTGGAGACAGAACAGAAAGAACATTACAGGAAGGGAGCTTGAAGAAGTGTTGTCATATGACCTGGCCTCAGAGTGAACATAGCTTTGTGAGATGATGAAAAGAATATGCACTGAATGGGCTTTGCCTCTAAGAGGAAAATGAGAACAAGATCTGGAGTCAGGGACAGGTGGGCTTAGGGCTTCTCTTTGGTGAAAGTGTGCCTGGTGGAGCCTCTCAAGGCCCTTTTTGTCACATGGGTCTAGAGATCTGGTTGCTCATGGAGTTGGAGGAAACCAGAAATGAGTGCTTTCCTATTTACTTAATGAAATCCTCGTGAAGGTCCTGGGGACAGGAGAGAAAGAAGAGCTGAAGCTCCCAGCTCTGCGCTTCTGGAGAGTTCATTACTTGTTTACAGTTGTTTGGGTTGTAGCTGACATCGGAAAGAAGAGAGGCCAGATTCAGACACTGGATCATTTATAGTGGCACTTGAGTCTCTCCCCACCCCAAGCAAGTGGGGCCGGGAGTCTCAGACTTGTAATTTCAGATTACAGGTAAATTGAGGCAGGGAGTTCAAGGCCTAGTTGGGCTCATTATGTAGAGTTAAAAATTCTTTTTTGTTTGTTTGGTTTTTTTTTGGACTGGTATGTACATATGTATAAGGCTTAGGTTGGATTCCTGATGCCTAGTACTGAAATCCAAACCAAGCAAAAACCCACTAAAAACTAAATAAAATGATTGTTTAATGGTTGTTTTGTTCAACTTCTTTTGAAAGAATCCTGGAGCTGAGAAGAACAAAACCAAGGGACAAGTAAAACAGGAGATTCCTCCCTCCCCCCGCTCTCTCCCCTTTCTCTCTCTCTCTCTCTCTCTCTCTCTCTCTCTCTCTCTCTCTCTCTCCATGTGTGTATGTGTGTGTGTATGCAAAATAGAAGTCACCTTGAATTCTTGAATGTCCTTCTTTAGGTACAATCTACTAGGCTGATTGGCCAATGATAAATTTAATTTTTAACATAATTTGTTAACAGTTGATAGTGGTGTTTGGGGAAGGTTAGGAGGTGTGACCTTGGTGTGTCACTTTCAATAGGCTTTGAGTTTAAAGCCCTGCACTTCTTCCAGTTCACTTTTTCTGTTTCATGTTTGTGTTTGAGGATGTGAACTCTCATCTTTCTGCTTTGGCTGCCACGCCTGTTTCTCGCTGCCCTGCATCCTTACCATGAGAGGCTCTTACCCTTGGGAACCATCATCCAAAATGAACTCTCTTCCATAAGTCTCTTTTGGCTATGGTGTTTTATTAAGGCATCAGAAAAGCAACTAATACAAAAGTATTTGTACAAGAAGCAGAACTCATGAGACAGGATTTCACAGTAATCCTGTCTGTCTACCAATAGTCTGAACCATGTGATACTATAATTCTAAAGAAACGTTCCTGAATCCCTTTTCTTTCCTGAAGAGCCATACTGTTTAGATGTGAGTTGGGGAATCAGCACCTCATCAAGCTTGAGGTCAGTGGTTCTCTACCTTCCTAATGCTGTGACCCATTAATGCAGTTCCTTGTGTTGTGGGGATCCCCAACTGTAAAGTCATTTCATTGCTACTTTATAACTGTAATTTTGCTATTGTTATGAGCTGCTATGCAAATATCTGATATACAGGATATCTTATATGTGACTCCAAATGGGTCACAACCCACATGTTAAAAACCCCTGCTCTAGGTGACTTTTGTAGCTTAGAATTTAATTTTGTAGTTTAGAATTTAAACCTGTTTATGTAAATTCACAATACTCACAGTTTCTTATATAATTTTTAGATGCCAGACACTACATGTTTCATATTTTATGTGCAATGTGTACTTTAATTGTATAAGTAAGAAAGAAAGTTACATAAAAGCTACATATGCTATTCTAGATTCTATATAGGTGAGGTCACAAATAAAATCTATAGGAGGATTTTTTTTCTCATTTATGTAACATTACATTATTAAGAAGCCATGTTGAGGAACATGCATACAATACAAGGGAGTGTCAAACTGAGTCCAAATATGAGAAAGAATGAAAAATTTGCAGTGTAACAAGTTTTCTGCCTCATAAATTGGTTTAAAAATGAATGGACATTATTCAATTGTCTCTATTTGTATAAGCTGTTCTAAAACTCACCATGGCGCGCGCACACACACACACACACACACACACACGCACACGCACACACACACACACAGAGCAGACCATCTACAAAAAATAAGTCTCAACTTCAGACCTTGGAGAGAACTAAGAAAGAAAATTAGTGAAACAGGACCCTCTCTAGGGTGTAGCAGGGTAACTGAGCCTTGGTTGATCCTGTCTCACACTTGCCATGATACTGTTATTGGCTGTGACTTCCACAAATTCAGAAACCCTGCCACCCGGTGCTTTTGAGCTATACAGTTCCTATGGACCCACTAGACTATGATATTACAGGTCTAGACTCTCCATCCTGGGGATTAAAGATTGTTTGAAGTGTCTGTCATTTTCCCCAGACCTACGTGAGCACTAACCACATAACTTCATGGTAGGGATTTTAACCATCACTCTGAGATGTGAATCTGAGTTTGAGGATCAAATTTGCTCCAAGATCTGGGATCACATGGAGTGATTTTTGGCTTTATTTGTTGTCATTGCTATCATTTAAAGGGAAATTCTTAATTCTTATGTATTGAATGATAGAGGGGAGGTGTCAAAAGAGGTAGTGTGTCCTTTCACTTTTGCCCACTCTGTCCTTTTTATTCCCTTTTTCCTGATAATCTTCCAAAAATAAGGCTTCAATTGCCTTTTTTTGTTAATGACAAATCCTAGATTTAGGCAAGGGAAGTGATGTCAAGGCTTTGAGCATGAAATTGTTTTTTTTTTTTTTTTTAGGAGAATATTCAGACTGGTTTGTTAGAAATTTAAAACTGAGTAGAAAGAGACTGCCTCCCCAATATTGTGAAAACCCCCTTGTGTATTGCTTATGCAATCTGAGGTAAATAGAATAGAAATTGCTGGATCAAAGTCCTTACTATCTGTAGGTATAGAATGGAGATACAGGGTAACTTTTCTGTGGGATTGCTAAAGCACTTCCTGATCATGTAAGGAATCCCAATGGTACATAGTATGAACACACACACACACACACACACCACACCACACTACACACACACATGCATACACACATGTATGCACAGACACACATGCACATATACTACACATACATACATATACACATGCATACACACATGTACAGTATATATGTACACATACACACATGTAGGCACATACAAAATACACATACATACACACATACACATACACACACTATACATACACATACATACACACACATGCATGCACACACACACACACACACACACACACACACACACACACACACTGATAGAATGACCCAGGCTTCAAGCTTCTTGGGGAGGGAACAAAAAACCAACAATCTAGATTTGGAAATTCAAACCAATGTTGGCCTATCATTACATGAAAATATAGAAAATCCTGAGTTAACAGCAATAAGAAGAAACCTTGTTTCCTTCTCCGAACTGTGTATATGTTGTTATGTAAGCCTGTCATGCTAAATCCCTTGTAGTCATTATTTGTTCTTACAAAAAGTTCTCAGCCAGCTCAAGTGTTCCTCACTGTCTGCAGTGAGAGGTGAACAGGGTCAGTCTCATGAGGAGAATAGACAGTTGATCACTTTGGGGAATGATAATGTACTTTAGAAGTTGTCTTCTGGCCTTTAGAATTTCCATCTTCTAGGGAAAAGGGTACTGGGTTGGGGTGAGGAGTTCCATGTGCCAGGGATGCTCTGCCATTAGTTTGTGGTGTTACCTTTGGGTAACATACCTTTGGTACATTCTTTCTGAGGCTCAGTTTATTCCATCATTTCAAGTACGTGTCCACACAGCTGCCACAACAGACTTTCCAAAACAAAGCCAGCGTTACATAAGCTCCTTGCTTCGGCAGCAACCCACAGCTTACAAATAGTGGCTTTTAGCCCTGTTTGTGACCTTACATCACTTGCAAAGCAATCCACTTGCAAAACAAAGTATAGATTCAGGGAACTCCTGGTTCCCCAGGGAAAAATACCTGGACTCCTGCATTCCCAAAACACTGAGACTTCTTTACAGTCTGGTGACAGCCCTAATCACAGATCAAGCTCCTTCAGGGTCTCCATAGGGACTTTAGCTCTTTCTACCATGGTGCATACTCTGACCAGTTTGATGAGCCATGGTATGCCTCACCCCCACTGGGGTCTCTCCAGAAATACCGACCAGCCATGGGAGAGTGGAAAGCTCCTTGCTATGATCCTGAAGCAGTGTATAGTCACATTTTTTTATTACAACAAGTTTAGCATTTAAATCAAGGATTTTCATTGTTAAATTTATTTTAAGAACTCTTCGAGAACCAAGACAGTAATGCAAGAGTTCTGTACAGCTTGCCTGCTATACCAACATCACATTGGCTTAATAGTCCAATTACAGGTTACACGTGAGTCTTTGCTTATCATAATTTTTTCATATTTTCCATAGTTACATCACCCTTAAAATTTACCTTAGGATGTGTTTACCTATGCATGTATGTGATGTGTATGTATATGTACATAAGTATGTATGTACACATGTATGTGTATGCACACATGTGCAGTTCCCACAAAGGGCAGAAGAGGGTATGGGATTCCCAGGAACTGGAGTCACAGGAGCTTGTAAACTACCATGTGGGTGCTAAGAACAGAGTTCAGGTCTTCTGCAAGAACAACAAACTTCTGGTGCCATGAAAGCTAGTTCTCAAAGAAGGCTTCTGGTCATGTCCTGCTCAGGGGCCTTTCAACCCTGTGTCTAATGTGTGTGGTGTCTTTATCAATAGGGACTCAACTTCCACTCTTGGCAGGAAACAACCAAGGGCAAGAGCCATAGCCTGTGGGGTTGGAGAGTTTCTTAGGCAACCCTGACCAAAAACTCTAAAGAGGGCTTCTCAAGCCTAGTGTCGGGGTTTTTGTTAGTTGGTGTTTGGCTCTCAGAGAGATCATTGTCAGCGCTGATGCAAAAATTTCATTTAAACTTTATATGTGTATTTATACACAAACTTATGTGCACTGTAGTTTTTTTTTTAGGTCAGTCAATAGTTAGATAGTTATTAGTTGATTTCTTATGATTTTTTGAGGTAACCATAGTTTTGTTTAATATTTCAGACATGTAAAAGATGATAATTGTTCTCTAAACTTTGATATGAACTTTTTTTCCCCAAAAGTCATATTTTTTTTCTTTAAAACCCTAAACCTGCAAAATTGGCTTCCTCTTTTGTCCAAGAACTATTCAGGGAAGTATTTCATCAGCTCCTTTTGAAAACTGACCATTTTCCTATGGTAACATGAAGTACGCAGAGCACATGTTTTAGCATCGGGTAATGCTGAAGGAAGTCCAGACCCAGACAGTAGCGATGGGAGGTTGGCCTGGGAAAAGAGCTTCATAAGCAGTCTGGGGGTTAAAGGGACCAAGATCAGGGCCAAAGATGTAGAGAGGAAGCACGCAGACCCGAAAGCAATGTCAGGATTTAATCAAGGGCCAGCCTTGGCTCTCTTTAGCATAGCTAGTGATTGATAGGTGCATTTGCTACCCTGTGGATGGCCTTCTTTAGTTTCAGTGCTGCTGACTGTCATGGGGACATCAAGCATTGTTCACTGGCATGTTCCTGGTTACTCTGCTCATTATCACAGCCAGTGATGCAGAGCAAGGTGCATATGCCACCTTGGAAGAAGAGACTATGGCTTTCTCTTACCATCATTTTTCCTATGGTGAGGGTCTCTCTCTAAAAAACTATGAGAAGAGCCTTCCTGTGAGTGGTAGAATGTGGAAGAGCTGCAGAACGCATTTCTTTCCCCATCGTAAGGATTGTACTAGCCACACTGGTGGCTTTACCAAAAAATCTCTTTGGCAGAGATGATCTTCATATTCGGATTCTGTATTTGTTTTTCTTCACTCCCTCTTTTTGGCACAGCCTATGCATTGCTTGTGTACAGCTTTATGGGTGAACCTTCAGCGTGATCAACAGTAGCTTGAAAGAAACCTGGGATGAATGGAATGTGGGGTAGCCTGTACTTTCTTCATCCTCCATGTCTGAATTCATTTTTCCTCTCTTTCATCTGGAGTAGGTGTTTTGGGTCCAGGGTTGAGGGAAACATGTCTGCCCACCTTTTTCCTGTTGTTTTCACTTCAGATTGGATAAGGCTCTGAAGGAATTTTGGATGAGGCAGTTGTGTGCTTTTGCCCTGGAATGAGGGCTTTGGAAGTGTACTTCCTGGTTGGCCTGCTCTGTGTTGGCATTTCTGTGTCACAGACTCACTGTGGGACATCACATGATGGCTGGCAGAGCATACTAGTCAGACTGAAGTTTGGTAGGAAGGTCATGCCCTTTGATCTGGAACATTCTAGGAACTATATGAATTTTTGAGAAGCAGAAGTTTAAGAAAAAACAAAAGAGCCTTCTGTGATCCTCAGATAATTTATTTCTACTCCCAGCTCATATATTTTTCTAGAAATGACTGGCTAGACTTGCTCACCCTGAAGCA
Source organism: Arvicanthis niloticus (assembly GCF_011762505.2). Taxonomy (NCBI): domain Eukaryota; kingdom Metazoa; phylum Chordata; class Mammalia; order Rodentia; family Muridae; genus Arvicanthis; species Arvicanthis niloticus. The sequence continues at coordinate 89,287,030 of NC_047659.1, read as the reverse complement.
CTCTCTCTCCACTGTAGTACAATGCCAGTTGTTTCCTGATATCGGTCCTCCAAGCACCAGAGGACACTTGAATCCCACCTAGGTCTATGCTGCTCAGTATAGTGATCTGATCACCAATTTGAGACTCGGCTGCATCTCCCATTCCCTTACCCCTTCACCTGACTGAACTGAATGCAGATGTTTTGAGACCATTTCATCAAATAAAGGACAGCAAGCTCCAGATGCAGAGCAACAAGATGGAAAGTGCTTGGGTCTCAGGCACGGATGATTGTCGTATGAACTGAGCTTATTCTGCATCTCAGAGGTTGGGGTCCTTCCTGCCTCAGAAGTTGAGCCTCATTCTAGTGAAAGTGTTCATCAAGTGTGGCCTAAGGGAGCATGAGAGAAGAGACCCAGATCTTCCAAAGGGAATCTGATGAAGCACCTGGAATCACCTTGTTACCTTAGATCAGTAGGCTGCTGTGTGCTGCCCTCAGCTGGACCCAGTGGTCAGGTTCACAGCTGACATTGGCAAACTTTCCATGTGAAATTCTGCTATTTTTATTTCAGAGCTCTGTCCATGGTTCACCAACACAGCACACACCAGTAAGCCAGTAAGGGAAAGGTCATACAAAGTGTGTGTGTGTGTGTGTGTGTGTGTGTGTGTGTGTGTGTGTGTGTGTGAAAATTAACATACTTTAAATTTATGCCTTGTATATTTATAGAATAGGCAAGATTATTATCCCTAAATGGAGAGATCAAATGTTCTTTCTACTACACAAAAGGAAGTTCTAATTTTAAAAACTTCCATGGCATGAGCTATATTAAGTGTTGACAAAGAACCAGAAATCACCTATTTGACAGGGCTTGGTCTCTTTGCCCTAAAAGGGCAGATTGTGGAGGATTTTAGGCTCTTGGTGGCTAGAGTGTCTTTGTTAGAGTCTTAGCTCTGCCGCTGCAGTGGAAGTAGTCATAGGCAGTTCATAAGTGAATGGTGGTGGCTGTCCTGCCGGGAAATTTATTTATAAAACTAGTAAGTGGAAGGCTGAATTTTGTTTTAGACTATAGCTTGCAAACACATGACTTAGTTTCTATTCTACTTTGGTTTTTGTTGCTACGATAAAGACCACGACCAAAAGCCACTTGGGGAGAAAAGGGTTTGTTTCATCTTAGAGTTTGTTTTGTTTATGAAGAGACGTCAGGAACTAGGGGCAGGAGCTGGAGCAAGAGCATGGAGAAGCTCAGCTTACTGGCTCGTCTCCTGGCTTGCTCATCTTGCTTTCTTATACAACTCAGGGCCTCTTGCTCACGTATGGTTCCATCTGCAGTGGGATGGTCCTCCCATATCAGTCACTAAGGAAATGCTCCAGACTTGCCTACAAGGCATTTTATCAGTTGAGGTTTCCTCTTGCCAGGTGAAAGTTCATAAAAACCTATATCATGGAGGCCCCTGATTTTTATGAATATCATGTCATTTGAAAAGAAATTGCTTTGGTTTTGCATTCCTCTGGCCTTGACTCACAAGCGCTTTGGTATTTGTATCAATAATAATAATAATAATCTTATTTGAAATAGGTGAGCATTTCAGTGAGCTATTTGCTTAGAAAGAAACTATCTCGCCAGTTGACAAATAGACACACTTTCTACTGCTAAAGGAGTCTCAGGGTGACCCCTTCATACCAACGCTCGCTGATAGACTGGCCAGGAAGGGCAGAAGCTTGGCTTATAGGCAGTTTCAAAATATTTTGTGGGAAAAGTAGGTGTGCTAAGAAAACAAAGTTAAATTAGAGTAACCTTTCTTCTTTTCCCTCCCTCCCTCCCTCCCTCCCTAACTCCCTCTGTCTCCCCCTCCCTCCATCTTTCCTTTCCTTCCCCCTGACCTGGCCTTTTACTTTTAGTATTCTAGTAGCTGTGTGAAAGATCCAGAGGGTAGAAAAAGTTTCAAAGATTGGTGTGTTTCCACAGTAGAGATTTTAGTACATCTTCCAAAGTGGTGCTCCACCCCTGCCCATTTAAAAAAAATTTTTTTCCCCACAGGCCAGAGGTGATTGGGCATTCATCTATGCTTTTTCTCATATTTGGAAAATCCTGACAGAAAAGGGGTACACCCATTGAGGATTTAGCAAAACCAGAGAAACTGTGTCCTAATATTGGAGGGTTCATGGACTTGCCCCCCCACCATGCACACTTGTATATGGTCTGAAGTTTCTTCAGAGTACTGTCACCGAGGTCCTGAAAGAACCAGGCTCACTTCAGACCTATGGCAAACAGCCTGTGTGGACACAAGATAACCCCTCTGCAAACAGGGCAAGCTTTGAAAGGGAACACAGCAAATACTAGGGTGCTTTTGATCCCGCCTTCCCTTTCTTAGCCATATATGGTAAAGGGACAGAAGGTGTGGCTTCCACTCTTTAAACAAACGGGGTTCTTTGATGTAGGAGAGTGTACTAGCTCTTTGCAGCCTGTGGTGGGAGGGAGTTGAGGAAAGGGGAAGAAAAGTTCATAGCGGAAGGGAAGCTGCAGTCTTTAGGGCGAGCTTACATGTGACCTTCAGAGCTTGCCAAATCCACGAGGGACACAAATTGCCTTTGGACGGCTTCTCAATGGCCCCTCTGTGGCCCAGAGTCCCAGACCTTGGTGGGATGCTCTCTGATGTCATCTGGCTGTTGAGCCTACCCAGCAGGGGCCTGCCCTCTGCACGTGGGAGGCTGACCAGTGGCGTAGGTCCTGTGGGGACCTGAGAAATGGAAGCATACATACAGATATCCCTGCTTTGTTGTCTGGGTCATACCTACTTCCTTTCAAAACATTTACTCACCCCACTTGGCTTTTTACTGCAAAGCTGGAGGGCAGTGTTTGTAAGTTTCAGCTCCTTCTGATACTTCTCAACACGTGACTGTGTCTTGTGGACCCCTCAGCCCTGAAAGAGCTATTGTTTTCTCTGACCCAAACTCATGTTTATTTTGCTCTCTTACATGCTGGAAATGTTGCCAAGCTATGGTTTTGGTTTGATTTTTATGTTTTCATTCTCCCACGGACACAAGTAAGATGAGTTTTAAGAGGATCTGTGTTTATGGTTTTGTCTAGTCGGAGTGTCTACTGCTCAGGCGCTAACCTAAGACTGTTGTGTTTGGGTTTCTAGCAAGAATGAGGGTGTTGACATTTTGGGGGATTTAAGCTTTATTTATTTGTTTGTTTTTGATACAATGTATCATTCTGTAGCCCAGGTTGGCTTTGAACGTACTGAATAGCTTGGTATGCCCTTAAACTCGTAAACTCTACCTGTGTTAATCTCCTGAGTACTAGGATTATAGGTATGAGCCAGGATTGGGGTTCTGACATTTTAGGGTCACTCTAATCTTTCTTTGAGTGTGGCATACAGTTTAGAAGATTTCCCAGCCCTTCTTGCTTTCTCTTCCTGCCTTCAGAAAATTTCAGGGTCAAAACCAGAGCCATAGAAATTGGAAAGACACAAAATGAAATCCTTTCTTATTATATTCTAGGTGTGAACTCAGAAACTCGACTTGCTTTGTTTAAATCTTAGTTTCTTCATATAGAGGTGAAGATAAAACCTGATTTTGGCTTTTTTGAAGAGTGGGTGTGTTCACTTCTACTAAATGGCTGAGTCGGTGTCTAGTGAGAGTGGAAGGAATTCTTCCTCATTCTTCCCCAACGTCATCCCTCCCCATGCCTGTCCATCATCCCTCCAGCTGTGTTGATATTCATCATGATTCTCTAGTGGAAAAGACCCAAAGGAATACATGTAATTAAAGGGGGGGGGGACGAGATTTAGTAAGTTGGCTTACATGGTCAGGCTGCTTATATCTGCAAAGGCTATCTGCAGGCTGGTGAACCAGGAAAACTGGTGGTTAGCTGTTTTATCTAAGAAGCTGTAACAAGAAAGACCAATGATACAGCCTCAGGCCAAGACTAAAGGCCTGAGAACACCTGGAAAATTACTGGGTCGTGAACATCTGCATTTAAAGGCTCAAGAATCTATAACCTGTTATCTACTGGTGACATCTGTGATTAATAGTGTGCCCACTTTTGTGTTCTGCACTACAGCAGTGGTTCTCAACCTTCCTAATGCTGCAACCCTTTAATACAGCCCCTCATGCTTTGGTAATCTCTAACCATAAAATTATTTCTGTTGCTATTTTAAAACTGTAATTTTGCTACTATTATGAATTATAATGTAAATATCTGTGTTTTCGGATGGTATTAGGTGACACCTGTAATTGGGTTGTTTGACCACCAAAGGGGTCATGACCCATAGGTTGAGAACCACTGCACTAGCGCCTTCCCTTTTTTTCCTTCCACTTACTCCATCAGGGTCCTCTAGCTATTGGTGCTATGTGCATTTTTTCTCCACTCATTTTATGACCCACATCCCAATCTTCAGATATCTTCACAGACACACCTACAAGTAAATGCTACCTATTTTCTAGGCATCTCTCAATCATCAGTTTAACTGTCAACCAAAACTAATCATCACTATTCTCATGAAGGATTCAGCGATGCTAGCCTGGTAGCAGCTTGCACAAGGCAAAAGGGTGAGATGTGCTTCCCGAGGTTGCATGCTCAGCAGAGGCATGGCAGAGACAACTCCTCAAGGATGTCCAGAGGGAGGGGAAGGCAGACTCAGCTCTCCTGAGATTCTTATGCCACAGGCAACTTAAGACTTCTTACATACTGCTTCTCTCTAGGAATCACCAAAAGCCTAAGATGAGTACACAGCATGGCTTCCTGTGTACATAGAATGAGACTGGAGGTCAAGGCCTGTGGAGGTGGCATGGTAACCACTGTAAAAGATATGCAGATCATCTTGCTGAAGGTTATCTACACTCTGTCTCTCCCTCCACCTTCTGTAATTAAAGGGTCAGGGAACCGATACCATTCGCAATAGCATCTGTAGGCAGGAGGTCTAGTTCCATGATCTGTGTCTGTTCTGTAAACAGTGGATGGGACAGTCCCTGTCAGAACAGGATGTGGTGGTTTTACATAGCACAGTATGGATATCAAGATGAGTTGTATTGAATAGGAAAAGGACCCTCTCGTTACTGATTGGTCCTCCTACCAGACTGCTAAAAAGGTGGCATGCTTTATTTGTCTTTTGGCACATGAGGCCATTTTCTAGCAAGTTCTTGGCTATGTGCCCATAGGTATTCTAGGAATTTATTCAGAGGAACTGGCTCTTTTTTATCCACTTGGATCAACTCTCTAGACAATGCTTTCCACACGTTATGAACTTTGTGCTATACCTCCAAATGGTTGTAGGCCTTGTCCTAAACTGTAACTTACTTTTTCATACAGAGAAGGCTAGACACTATGGTAAGCATCACAAACTCAGGTATTCAAATAAGTAAAGTGGTGGAAAAGAAATTAAGCAGTAACAAAAGGAAGACAAAGAAGATATTACATCGCCACAGCACCAGCAGCACAGTGGTTGAGGCTGTCCACGCTCAAGGCTTTTGAGCAACTCACTGCTTTGACATTGATGTATGAGCTAAGAATGTGGACTGAACTAACAGGCTTTGAAAAGTATTTCATAGTGAAGGATGTCATTAACTACTTCCACTGAGCTTACAAAAGATCCCCAGACAGCTGACCCTGGCAGTCTGTTAATGGAAATGTACACATGAAATGACTATAGTATGGCCTTGAAAAGGCCTGTAGAGGGCACTGTATGGAGGAGGTACTTATGTAACTCTTTTGAAGATGAAGAAGGGAGAAGGACGGTTGGAGGAAAAATATGAGGGGCAATAGGGCATAGGACACTTATCAAGTTGGAGTACATCATAGACTAAAGGCTGAGATACTCCCACATTGCTGAGACTGGAGCCCCTGAGGGAGCCTCTTCTGCAAAGTAAACTAGTGATGGACACTTTTGTGAAATGGGAAACCCTTCAAGGACCTTGTACTACTCATTTTTGTATAACTGTGATGAAAAAAATTGACATAAACAACCCTTTGGAGGACAGGTCTTGGCTCGTGGTTTAGTGGGTTAGTCCATCACAGCAGAGAAAGGATGACTGAACTCATCATGGCAGGGGAAGCATGCATCAAAGACTACTCATATGGTAAAGGGACCAAGAAGCAAAAGCCATGGAGCAGGAACCAGGCATAGGTATTATTCAAAGCCCCACTCCAAGTGATCAACTTCTCTCAGTCAGGCCCTACCTCCCAAAGTGTCACCGTCTTCAAAACTATCACTATCAGCTATGGACCAAGCATTTAAAATATGAGCCTGTGGTGACATTTCAGACTCTAACCGTAATAGAGTCTGTCCCCTATGTGTCCATTCCATCAGTATTTTGTGCAACAGCTGAGCACTGAGCTTGTTAAGGAACGTGTAAGTCATATCTATCTTCATTCAACCTATACTTTCTCCTGAAAGTCAAATCTACCCAGCACTCTGTACAGTCTAGTTTTCCCAACGGTGGAACATCCTGAGGAAATGGCAGCTGTAACATTGCTCTTCACAGAGAAGATGACTCAAAAACCATACTTTGATTCACTACCCAACAATAGTTCTGTTTTCTTGTGAGTTCATGTTAAAATATAAAGTTCAAAACTTTTTGAAATAACCAAAGGCTACTTTTGCTTCCAAACTAGAAGTGTGTAGGACCAGGGAATGGAGATCAGGCTATGTCTTGCCTTAAGTCACTCCATATTGTACAAAGTAGTGATTTTTTTTTTTTACTGCACCTTGCCTTTAGATACTTTATTTTACAAGCAGCATTTGATTCCATTTTGAGTGTAGAATGACTGTGCACCTGGGTAGACGTATAGAAGCCATCTCTGTTCTGCACCACCTATGCAGGACAGAGTGAGCCATGACTTAATCTGAAGAGTAGAACAGACATCACCCTGCTGATTAACCACATTTTCTGTATCCATTTTTCGGTTAAAGGACATCTGTGTTGTTTCCAGTTTCTGCTTATGAATATGGCTGCATGAACATAGCTGAGATTGTGTCCTTTGGTATGGTGGAGCATCTTTTGGTACAAGCCCAGGAGCAATATAGCTATATCTTCAGGTAGAACTTTTATCAGTTTTCTGAGAAACGGCCAGATTGATTTTCAGAGTGTTTGTACCAGTTTGCAATCCCACCAGCAATGGAAGAGTGTTCCTCTTTCTTCACATCCTCACCAGCATCTGCTGTCCCTTGAGTTTTTTATCTTAACCATTCTGATTAGTGTAATATGGAATCTCAGAGATTTTTTTTTATTTGCATTTCCCTGATGACTAAGGATGCTGAACATTTCTTTAAATGTTTCTCAGCCATTCAAGATTCCACTACTGAGAATTCTCTGTTTAGCTCTGTGCTCCATTTTTTAATTGGGTTTTTGGTTTTTTTTGAGTCTAACTTCTTGAGTTCTTTTTTATATTTTGTATATTAGCCCTATGTCACATGTTCAGTTAGTTAGGATCTTTTCCCAATATGTAGGCTGCAATTTTGTCCTATTGACACTGTCCTTTGCCTTACAGAAGCTTTGCAGTTTCATAAGGTCTCATTTATTAATTGTTGATCTTAGAGCTTGAGCCATTGGTGTCCTGTTCAGGAAATTGTCTCCTGTACCAATGCGTTCAAGGCTATTTCCCACTTTCTCTTATATTAGATTTAGGGTATCTGCTTTTAGCTTCTGCAGTCTATCTATGACCCTGTAGCCTGACTTCACATCCTCTTCCCCCTCCTCCTCCTCCTTTTCCTCTTCCTCCTCCTCCTCTTCTTCCTCCTCCTCCTCTCAGCCTAGGTTTGTCATCTTATTCTCAAAAGATACTCTCTTTAAAGCTCAATTAGTTCCCAGCTTCAGCCCCTAAGGTTTTTAAAGTTCAGGAAACTTCTTAAAGTCTGCTTTAGCTTCTTCACCCTTTATATAGGAATCTACACATATGTATATATAATACATTAACTGTGTGATACGTAATGAATGTTCAGTCTTAAAGTTAATATTAGTAATTAAGATTGGAATAAAAGAACCTAGGGTTGTCTTGGTCAGTTATCAAAGAAAGTGGCATGATTTGAAAAACTGCTGCCAAGGAAACCTTCCTATTCTGTGAATTTGCTGTTACTAAAAAGTTATAACATTGTGGAAAAACACAGAAGTCTTTATGTGTTTCTAACATAGTGTACTTGAAACAGACTGCTAAGGTTTTTCTTCTTTGCCCATGGAAGCAGCACCGGAATAAGAATTGGTCAAATCTGTGCTGGGAATGTTAAATGATGTTGACAACAGGCTTCTGACTAGTCTTTGGGGAAACTGCTATTGGGAGCCACATGCCCATCCTAAACAGGTCCAATCTGTCTTTGGGGTAATTTCTCACTGTCTTTGCCCCTTGTTACTGGGAGCCCTATGGACCATTCTCATGTAACATGTAGCATTTTGATCTCCAACTCTATGTTGGATGTAGTGTTAGGTTGTGGGTAGGCATCCAAAGATGTACAGGCCTGAACAACTGTGCCATCAAGGAGTTGGAAATCTGGCCAGGGAGATAACAGTAATTATTTAATATAACCATGTACACTGCTTTTGTAATAGTACCACTTAGAAATTGCAATTAGGTCCATTATAAGACAATCTAAAAAACACTCAACAACTAATGACCCTAGGTAGTCGTTCTCCAAATAGTCATGTAAACATCACCCTTTAATTATAGTGCTGTGAGTATCCACTGGCAAAGTAATGAGATTGTACACTGGCAGTCTATCTGAGCTGTTAGCTAGACAAAGTTTTCCCGAGGAAGTGGGCTTTAGGATACAACTTACAGAGTAAAAAAACATGTCTTTAGGAAGGAGAAGGCAAGATGAGGACTTTATAGCCACCTTGGCAGAGGAAACAGAGTGAGCACAGTTCCTGGAAGTCTTTGAGACCGAGTTTCAATGGAGCTTTGTAAGCCCTTTCAAGGGTTCTCTAAATTCTCTTCTCAGACTTTTCAAACAAAGGGGGTTCACTGTGCGTTCAGCTCCCTTCACACTTATGTTTCTAGCTCTCTCGTACCCCTTTTCTGTCTCCTCTGTTCTTAGTTCTCTGTCCACACCGGTCAGCCACATAAAGTCCATGTATTTGCCAGCATTTCCTCTGACCTTGCTCAACAGAGTTCTGGTAGAAGTCGTATGTGTCTAGACAAAAGATTGGATAGCCTTTGTGAAAGTAAATGTTTCAGGTCTGACTCAAACAGACTGAGAGCCAAGAAGGAGATGATAAGGCTGATGGGAAAGATCTCCTTAATGAATAGCAATAAAACACAACCCAAAGGTGAAGGCAACTAATAGCCTTGGCGTTTCCTGTGGCTGCAGCCCCAGACAGGCTCACTGCAGCTTCTGGGGATAAGATGTTGGGAGGTTATTTCATTTCCTCTTTGCCTCATGTTTAACACTTTCCTTTCTTTCCTCTAATCTCTAGTCCTAACACCTCAGGCTCTGAGCAGTCACTATTTAGTTTTCCAATGAAAAGTTTGTCTGTTTTGCATGGGATAAAATGTCCAAGTTATGTAGTGCCTAGGTGTGGAGATATTAAATAAAGACATCTTTCCTGTTATCTTTAAAAACAACCCTTTGAATTAGGTGTGTTTATTTACAAGATGGCAGGAAAGCAGCATCTATGATGGAATTAAGGGTTGATCAAGTATCAGGCTACAAATTATGTGGGAAGATGGAGATTGAGAGAAAAATTCTCCACTCCCTTAGTCATTTCCAGGTGATGGGGAGGAATTTATGACTTAGGTCTTAGGTGTGTGTAAGACACCTCCTCCTAAGGCCACAATCTAGGAATAATCTTCCCAGAAATTGGGGATAGAAGTAAGCTTTAAGATAGCAGGCAAGAAATTTATTTGGATTTGTGTGTGTGTGTGCGCTTGCGTGTGCGTGGGTGCGCACGCGCACGCGTGCATGTGTGTATGTATGTGCATGTGTGTGGCGTGGGTAGGGGAGATACACTGTTAGCTTTTATTGAGTATTCAGGAGGGCATCTTGGGTACCGCAAAGCAGCTCCTCATTGCCATCTATCACCTGGGAAAGGGAAAGATGCTCTTGTAATCCAGTTCTGTGCTCAGAGTGAGTGGCTATAGGTGCTTTAGAGAGAAAATGGTATAGAAAAAAGTATAGAGTACGAGGGATAGCCCTGAAAGGCTGGATTCCACAGGCTGAGAGTTAGTGCGACTATCTTACAACACCTCACCTATGACTGTGACAGTTCAAGGTTACATCTTGTCTTTCTTTCCCTTTCTCTCCTTGCCATTTGGAGACATTGAAGTGGAACAAAGTGAATTTTGCAGTTAGGCCAAGTTCCATATTTGAGTTCAGCCATTTGTAGTCTGAACTTCAGTTGTTCTATTGATTAAATGCAGCTAGAAACGTTTAGACTGTAGACTTTTCCTGAGGTTTACCTACTAAATAATTGTCCCGGATACTCTGTCAGTCAGCACTGAGGCACTGGCAAGCACACTATTGAACATGGTGCACGCAGAACCTCTTACAATGTGACTATTTAATTTTATGATCATTCATTTGTCAATTTGCTTCCAGATTAGATGGTAAACTCCAGAAATGCCATTCCATCATCTTCTGGGTCCAATATGGTATTTGGAATATGATAGCTACAAACAAACTGCTGCTTAATACAGGATATTTCTCAAATAAATAAGTAAATAAATGTATAGATATTAAAGCAGAAATCCAGAAGTGTTAAGGAAGTTTCAAGAAAATTTACTGTGTGGTCAAAACCACAAGAGGCTTAGGACAGATGGCTGCCTAGGGATCCCATTGGTAATGGTGGGCTGCCCAACCCAAATTCTTATGGATAGGGTACTCTGTAGGGACATGAAGGGCATAGTACCAATCAGGTTCTTCCTTTGAAATGTTTCAGATTGATGGACCCTGAGCTTCTCTTGGATTCTGGCTAAGGAAACCAGAGCACTCAAAATGACAGGAAAAAGGAAACTCCTTTTAAGTGCTAACCCTCCTAGGTTACCTGTGTTTACTTGCTTGATACATGGAACTGGAGGTCAAGCTTTGGTGTGGCCTTGTTTAGGATTCCAAGAGCATCCTTCATATCCCCAGCCAGTGTGGTTGAGCCAGAGGCTCCTTTCATGCACCACAAATGCCTTCCTGGATACTGTGTGAGGACAAAAAGACCTTGGTTTTCCTAAACTGGTGTTTCCCCAGATGTGGAGGGATGCTGTGGTGAACTACTGAAGGCGCTCCCCATTGCCTGGGCTCCAGCTTACCTGGGAAACTTGAGTTCTCGAGCCTGTCTCTGATTTCAGGCAGGCAACTCACAGCTCACAGGTAAGCAGAAGATATGCTGCAGATCCTGGTACCTGAAATCAGCATGAGAAGAGACGGCTCATCGTTTCTGTTATGAGCCTAATAAACATATATTTTAAAAATAAACAAGACTTACACTGCTGATATGTGCCTCCTCAGTCTTTGGTTTGGAACATCCTTTGGCTAAAATCAGAAATGAGATAAGATTCTGTGGCACTGTTGGTTTAGCAGAGGCTCTTAACAGGTGGGAGCTAAGGGGATGCTCCTGTGCCTCTGAAAAGGCCCTGAAAACTCTAAATAGTAATTACACAACTCAAGTTGGAGGACAAACGTCAGTGGAGTAGAACACGAGGCCCCACTTCCCATAAATCAAGCATAGGATTCATCGTCTTTGTCAAACGTGAAGGCGTTATTATAAGTCATGATGACACACATGGGAGGCTTTCTCAGTTGCTCAAATGTAGCTGAGGGTTTGACTAACCACAGGAAAGCTGGGGTGAGATCAATCCTTCTCCTCCCATGTTTCTCCTTCAGTGATTCAGGGTGGTCACGAGCTTAGATCCAGAGAGCCAGATCTATGCAGATTCCCTGCTGCCAAGTGACAAGATTCATTTGGTGCCAATCATGGGCAGTAACCAGAGTGAGAAAATCAGAAAACTGTGGTCCCAAGGGTCAGAGGCAGCCTTTGCAGCCAGCCATGTGCACGAAGTCACATGCTGTAGTTCCATGCTAGCCCTTTGTTGCTGAGGATTCAAAGATGCATGTGGCTGACAGATGCTGTTTGGAGCCAGGATTGAACAAACGCAAAGAAACAAAGTGCTGTATACGACACTCAGGAGCGACAGTAGTAATAAATCTAAATGGCGGAATTACCTTGGCTCTGATAGTTGCACATTTCTTTGTGCCCGTGGTTTACTTCTGAAGTCGACTTCCTCTTAAAGGGCTGACTGTTGTTAAGAAACTGCTCAGTCAGTCCTGGGTCACTTTAACCTTGTTAGCTTCAATTTGAGCAACATCTGTGCCAGGCTTTGTACCAATTATTAGAGAGAATGGTCACACCATTTTTGTTAGTGTTAGCCAATAGATGGTAAAGCTATATGCATCTATTTCAAATATCTATGTCCCCTCTCCTTCTCTTTCCCCTCCTTTCCTCTTCCCTCTTTTCCTCTTGTTTTCCTCTCCTTGTCTCCCTCCCACTCCTTCTCTTACTCTCTTCATCCCTCCCCTTTCTTGTTCGCTCCATCCCCTTTCTCCCTCTCTCTTACTCTCTCTTCCCTTTCCTCCCTTTCTCCCCTTTCCCTCTCTTCCTCTTTTTCTCTTCCTCTCTCTTCTCTCCCTCTCCTCTTTCTCCCTGTCTCCTTCTCTCTTTCCTTCTCTCTTCCCATTCCTCCCTCCCCCTCCTACCCTCTCCTTCTCTTCCCTTTTGTCTCCCCTACCTCCCTCTTCCTTTTGTCCCCCTCACTCTCCCTTTCGTCCTCCCTCCCACTTAGTGCTAAAGTCTTTTAGGTGAGTGGCCATTGCTTGCTGAGTTGAAGATGAAAGCCATTGCTTTTGTTGTTGGTTTCAGTTCCCTTCTGCTACCTGTGTTAGTGTATGAGTTCTTATTTGTATAGTTCTGTTCTTCATCTTCTAAGTATTGGAATAGTGCATTGAGACTCCCTGTATGGGTTGGTCCCAGGTTTGGTGTTAGAAAGTGATTTAGTTAGAGGAACCATTTGATGTAAAGGAAAGAGAACACCTAGTGCCCTTGTGCTGTGAATGTCCCACAGTGGATCCTCTCAGACCCTTCAGCCAACAGGAACACAAACAGCAGGTCTCAGGAGGGGTTCTGCAACCAGGACACTGAAAATCCCAGAACTAATTCCTTTGGGGGGGTGGTGGGAAACTTGCTCAAAGACAACGGTGGCATTTTGTCACACATTGTTGATTCTATCTGAAAACAACGACTGCATTTTACTCAATCACAAATTGAGTCTGTCATCTCCTCCCAGTGAGTCTCGGCTCTGAGTTTCCTTATAGTGACCTCTTGAAAACAACTTTGGTGACATGGAATTGTTCAGCAAACATTTTCTTGTGGATCTGATGGGCAAGGTGAATGTTGGGTGAATGCAGGGCTAGTGTTGGGAGATGAGGAAACTAATCACCTGCTTTTTATTTCTAGGAGAAACTGCCACCACCTAGCAAGAGATTCAGGAATTCCCAGTGCTGGCATCTTCTAGCTCTGGAGTCCTAGCCCATAGACCCTGCCTGAAGTCTGTGCTGGGCTGGCAGGAGTCACATTGACTGAACCATTCATGTACTTATGAAAGAATCAACAAGGTATCAGGCAAGATGGCACACTGGGGAAGCAGAGGCAGGCTGGTCTCTGTGAGTTCCAGGATAGCCTAGTTTTACATAGAGAGCCCCTGTTTCAAATAACAGCAATAACAGCAGTAGCAACAGCAGCAGAGGAGGAGGAGGAGGAGGAAGAAGAAGAAGAAGAAGAAGAAGAAGAAGAAGAAGAAGAAGAAGAAGAAGAAGAAGAAGAAGAAGAAGAAGAAGAGTGGAAGAGCAGGAGGAGGAGGGGGAGAAAGAAGAGGAGGAGGAGGAGAAGGAAAAGAAAAACAAAACAACCAGCAACATGTTCACTGGGACTCACTGTACATCAGACTTCCACAAGGCTAGTTAGTCATCCACTCTGTGACCTCTGACTCCACATTCCTTCTCTCTACCTTCTATTTGATGGAAACACAGGTGAGAGACAAGACTTAGAACAGACAGCATACCTTGTGTCTGGACTTCACCCTACTCACTTAGGGAGGGGGTGGGAAAACGTCCCACCACTAAGACTTTTGTTATGTTTAGAGTAAGTTTTCAAAGACAGCCTTCCACTGCTTTATTTGGTCCATTTGGACTATTTGGGATCATTGCCAAGAACCACCCATAGTCTACAAGCTTTTGTGCTAGTGTAAAATTGTTCATCAGAGAATCTGGGGTCAGAAGTGGATAGTTGCCTTAGACTCCCATGTACAAATCAGCCAAATGCATACCCCACCTCTCCAGTGATACCTAGACTCTTCCAGAGAGGCACATGGTTTCTTGTCATAGATTGTGAGCAGTGGGATGAGGCCTCTCTCTAAAAGCAGCTCAGCTTTCTCCAGTCCACAAAACTTGGCACTGGATCCATATTTCTCTTTGTTCCACTAGAACACCTGGCAGAGATATAGTTAATGATGCTCCTTTTTGGAGTTTATTAATTCCATAAGCCTCTATTTGTGAATGGCTGCAATAAAGAAGAAACATAAAAGTGAGAATGGACAGATGGGGTATCGGTCCTTTGATGTCACCCTCAGATCAAACAGGCAGATCTTGGGAACAGCTTTCTGAATTAGGCCAGCCAGGCCTGGTGGGACAAGGTACTTGGGCTTTTAGGGAGGAGAACAAGGCCTGTTTTGCAGGCTCCTGCCAAGGCTGAGCTCATACCCAACCTCTGGGGACTCGTTGAAAGAAAATTCAGATATAATCACATCTTGAATATAAAATTGGGGTCTGTTTTAAAATCTTCTGAATATTGAGATTTCTTGAGGCATTTGACAGTAACTTTATACAGAGATCTGAAGTATGGAATTCTAACAAGGATGTAGGCATGTGCACGCACACAGACAGACAGACAGACAGATGCATTCACACACGCACACTACCTGGAAACAATATTATGGATGGCAGAGGAAACTTTCTGTGTCATCTTTGAGGTGTGGTTTGTTTCCACAACTGGAGGGTTTTTATCTCCTGTAATGAATTCTTGGGACTAGCAATGGGTCTCTCCTGGATAACTGCTTTATTGGCATATGTGGTTTATCTGCAGAACCATTTAAGTCAGTGTGGCCATGGACAACTGCAGTCCTAGAACATAGGTGCAGAGGTTAAGAGGATCAGAGGCTTAAGGGAAGCCCAAGGTACATAACATGTTCATGGCCAGTCTTGGCTACATGACTGCTTCAAATAAAAAACAAATACTAAGTTCTCTAGAAAAGCAGTCTGTGTGTTTTTGAGCCATAGCCTTCCCTCTCTGGCTGTAGACTGAGCATTCCCATTCTTTGTTAAACAAGCAGACTGCATTGTAAAACTTAAAAAAGATGCTCCGGGGCTGGTGAGTTGGCTTAGGGGGTAAAGGTACTTACTCTCCAGTCTGATGACCCACATGGCGGAAAGAGAGAACTTATTCTCAAAGTCATCTTCCAGCCTCTACACATAAGCCACGGCACACAAGTCTAATCATAAATAAACACAATAAGTGAATTTAGTTAAGAAAAAAACTGCTCAGTAACATCTGTTGGTTGATGAATAATAGATTTACTGTTTCCCACTGTCCCAAATAAGTCCAGGTAAATGCCAGTGTGTGATATTTGGTGTTAGATTTCCTGGGAAGAAATTGTTGGGATGGAAGTAAAGGCGGCAACAATGAACATAGAGAAGAAGGAACAAGGTTGAGTGAAGGAAGTTTCCAGGGACACATTCAACTTCTTCGTCGGCAAATAGAAACTTGAGGAGAAGCAATGTGTTCAGAGGAATAGTCTAATGCCACGCAGGTCTAATGAGGTATTGGGAGAGCCAAAAGTGAGCCTTTGGCATGGAGACTGATGCAAATCCTACAGGTACTAAGGCTGGTCTTATCAGCTGACTATGTCTGCAGATGAACACCGGTGGTTTTTTTTTTTTTTTTGTTTTTGTTTTTGTTTTCTTTTCCTTTGCAAAGGGAAATCCACATGGCACAGCTCCACTGCCATGTATCTTTTTTTTTTCCCATTTTTTTTTTACCAGCTTAACCATTTCTACCTGATCATACCAAATCTAACCAACTGCCATGCCAAGTTTTACTCATGAAATTTTGCTTCTGTGGGTGGTCCTTTTTTACCCTTAACACTAGCCTAACGGACCATTCTCTCTGCCCTAGACCAATGGTTGACTTTATGAGTCTATGGCCAGTGCAGACACATAAAGCCACACATTGCATAGGGAGATAGGGGTTGAATGTTCTGCTTAATTTCTTAGTGATTTTTTTTTCTCACCATGTGTATCTTGTGAGTGGAGTCTGATTGGTTGGACTTTACCTTGACCCATGTACCATCTCATCTGTAGCTGTCTCTCCACTTCCTTGCACGGTTGTTAGCTAGATTTTTGGTTCCCAGAGTCTGAGGCTGCACCTAATCTCCCATCCCCCATTATATGAACACAGCATCTACCTACCTATAATGGGGACTTGGATGCAGACATAGGGAAGGAAGAAGCTGGTATGGCCTTTTTGGGATAAGGCTGTCCTGGACTAGAAAAACAAAAGTACATTTGGCAGGTGATTCTACAAGCCTCTTGGCTGTCCCAGACTCAGGTGTCTGAACTGCTTCCTTTGTGGTCTCTCAGAGTCCCCTGGCACGATTGGGCTCTAACTATTTCTGGTGAAATCTGATCCTTACTGTTCCTTTACTGATGTTCTCTCTCCCCTGTCTCCATTTTCTTATCCTTCATCGATCTCTCTAAAATCACTTTTAAATTAGATGACCTGAACCCAGTCTTCCTTTTAGAGTTGGCAGCCAGGGAAACTCAAAATAATCCTGGCCCCATAGGTCCTCTTTTCTGGTCCTGGGTGCTCTCTCCCCTCACTGCCCTTTAGAGGCTGATGACTGTGTAGGCATCTTTCCCAGCATAGTCTCTGTATATACCGGCCTGTCTAGAATGCCTCCCATGTGGGGTTTCAGCCCAGTTCTGTGTTAAATGATCTCCTATTTGTTCTTCAGATGCTATTGAGAAATCTCCTGCAAAGTTCTTTTCTGTCTCTTGTCACAGAATACCACAGTCTTTATCATAGATCCTCTGACAGTGTAGATTAGTTTTCAGACTTGAGTTTATGGTTATAATCTACCTTGTGCAATAGAAAATGAAATGATCCAGAGAAGGATTATGGAGTGTCTGATTGCTTTCCACTTTCCCTCCAAAACCTTCATACAACCTGGCTCATGACTGGTACTTGGTAAATACTCAAATGTTGAATGAATTCATAGATATTTTTAAAATGCTTGGCTACTCACGGCTGACAAGAGCTCTGACTCACATAAACTGCGTGGTCCTATTCAGGGTCTTAAGTTTCCTGCACTGAATTTGCTAATGTGAAAATGAGGGTAATCATACAACTTATAAGAATTATTGAGAAGGTGCATGCAAACTGCTTACGTGGGTATATGAGACTGACATAAAGGAAACATTAATTACTGTGTGAGATTTATCTCAAAGTGTCCAAAGGAAAAAGTGTAAGGGGTTATCAACTCCACCCCAAGAATAGATGGAGTCAGTTTTGGAGTATTATGGAGAAAAAGAAAAAAGAAAAAAAATTACCATGGGTGTAGCCATTAGATGTGCTAGTCGTAATGTTAAATTTCCAGTAAGAATTTATGGTTGATGCAATCTCCGGCATTCTGCTTTAAATAATTCCAGAGTTATTTGTCATAATCTTCACTGAATCTTTCTGTGACTTTTGTGCTGTATTGCTGGATCTGAAACCTGCATTTTGGGGCAGTACATTAGTTCAGGCCCAACTAATGTTGCGACTGCCTTTGTGTCTTTTTTTCATGTGCTCACGTGCTCTCCAGACAAGTAATTAACATATGAATGTTCACTATAGTGGTTTTCTCTTTTTAAGATGATGAAATGTAAAATATTGTAATGCAAATGTAAAATATAAATGTAAAACTTACCTATGACAAAATTCTTTGCAACGATTAAAAATAACAATGGATGGGCTGTTGCTTAAGATTTCCACAGCCTGAATGTGTATTTTTCCATTTAGGTTTTACTTAACATTTATATTCTTATATTTATGTATTAATTATTTAGCTGTAGAGCAGATACTAAGCTCCTTCCAACTGTAGACAACCTTAGCTTTATAAGAGAAAGGTTAGAGTGGAACATGAACAATCTTCCATTTGATCAATAGATGTCCTAGCTCTTGCTATAGTACAAGCGTAACTCTAGATACTGGCTAGTCAGCCTTGAACAAGAAGGCTTTTCCTTTCTTACAACTACAGTGCACAATTCCAGATTACAGTCGTAAAGGAAAACTGGCAAAAGCTTCCTGTAAATTTAGAAAGAGTGAAGAGTACACCCCATCAGGAAGATGTCAATGAAGAGACATGCCTTAAAGATGGGCATCTGCTAACAAAAGCAAAGATGGAAGAGTCCAAGGCTGCCTAGAGGGAGGGTGGGCTTGGGGAGAGTTTTGGAGTTTGAGCATTAAACTGTGTCAGGAGGGCTGAAAAGCCCCTATTAAAGAATCAATTATAAGGAAACGAGTGAGGAGGAAGCTGGGGAGCAGTACGCTCAACACCAGCAGTTTCGTCATCGGCGGTTTTGACGTCAGCAGTTTTGACATGCTAGTTATTGTTGGGGGATGTGTGTGTATTATAGAGTGTCATTATTGCTCTCAGGTCATTATTGCTTACATACCATTGGCCTTCCCAGTGGTAAGGAACAGACATGATGGTCTCTGGAGGTCATACCACACCTCTCTTCTTATGGATCACAACAGAGTGAGAGCAGACTATGTTTTCTTCAGCTACGTTAGGAAGGGCTACTGATTTTAACTGGACATAAAGAGCTCAGGCACTTCACCCAACTAAAAGGCTAAAAAGTAAGAATCATCCTCACACTGACATTTAAATATACTGAAAGGGCAAAGGGAAGGCTAGTGAAAGGAGGTAAGTAATTCACGCTGAACCAGGTAGTGAGGCCAAGAAAAAGGAATACAACTACAACTAGGCTACAACTTAGATTTGTTCACTCTTTCTCATGTATTATTAGATTGCTGTATTCATCTGACTGTTGTAATATTGATCATTTCACTTCACTTTGAGAGGAAATAGTACAGTGTTATGGGGGAAATTCCTACCATTTCTTCATAAGTGAAGCAGATTCTCTGAGAGCCACTTTTGAGAGAAAATGAAACATAGGAGACCTGGTAATCACACACACACAATATGATATATCATATCATATATATGTCATATATATGATTACAATGTCTCTTACACACAGAGACAACAGACAGACAGACAGACAGACAGACACACACACACACACAAACAAACACACACACACATGCTTGAATTGTGATAAATCCAAGGCAAAATACTTAACTGGTTGAGGGTGCCTTTCCTGGGAATAACGTCAGGCTGTGAGGCCTGAAAAGTGTGATCAAAGATAAGAAGACAGATAGAGGTTCCCTGGAAGTTCAGGAAGAGGAGAAAGTATAGTCACACGCTAAGCTTTTAAGAAGGCTGTAAAGCCGGCACGTTAACAGTCATCTTGAGAAGAACACTCTTCATTCATTTGGTGTAGATGGGGCCTGAGTGTGAGTACTCACATATGATTGTGAGGAACATGTGTATAATTCCTTCTTGTGCCCTTACACTGGGGTGTGAATTTACCTTCTGTCTCTCTAGGATTCTTTTACAGTAGTCATGAGCAGGAAACGTGGATGCCTAGTGGCTTCTAAGGGCATAAACGTATGTCAATAGCTGTGGGATGTTGGGCAAACCATTTCCCTTCAATGTGTTCCTGCTTTTGGTCACCGAAAATGAGGAAACAAGAGGCCTTCATTTAACCTTTATCTCTGAAATATTTAAGTTTCAAATTTATTATGCTCAAGCTCTCTAAGTCACGAACACTCTATTCCTAAAAAGAAAAATAAATAAATAAAATAACTTCCATGTGGACTTGAAATTTCTTATGTGTATGACTATTATATGAGAGATCAGAATCTATGCATACATACATATATGTATAATTCATAGATAGAAAGACATACCCAGAATTGAGCCAATTAGAATAAACATATACATGTAGCAAAGGCTTTTCCTCTGTGCATCTTATACACACAAATTTATACACGTAATGTTTTCAATAACAAAACTAGCTGTGGTTGAAACAATTAAGTGTCTCAGGTATCTCACTGTCCTGTAGATAATCTTCCATTTCTATGTTATGACCAAGCTTTGATCATGGGGGAACCCACAGCCATTCCATGCCTGTCTGTGGTTTTACCGCAAGTCTGATCTTGAGCCTGGATATCTGCAGGCGTCCAAATCTTGGTCTTTAATAAGCCTTGTTTAAATCCTTCTTGAGGCTCTGAGGCTAAACACACCCTAGGAGAAGGGAGCAAGGCACAAGCTGCCAGGATGAAAAGAAAATAACATCTGCATACTTTAGTGGGCAGAACCAGCTTCAAACTAATGCTTGCCTTCCTGCTCAGACAACTGATCTCTGGCTTAAAAACAACTGGGTTTGCCTCATCCATCTTGTCTTGTTTTGTTTTAACTCAACATACACTGATTAAGTGCTTCCTAAATGCCTGGTCTGGGCAATCAGCAGAGAACAGAAGGCACACAAGGCTCTCGTCTGGACGTGCTAGTGGGAGAAAATAGACGATATGAAAACAAGTTTTACTGTAGGTGATGATAATTACTAAGGTAGAGGAAGGAGAAAGACTGATGGGCTTTAATGTTTTTTAGTGGAGTGGCCAGAGGAGTATTATTGAAAGTAGAGATATGAAGCCTCCAAGGGGGAATATTCTAGCCGCCAAGGAGATCATCAGGCCCATAGCCGAGAAAGGACAAGAGTGTGTCCAGGGAGCCCAGAAGTGGCACCTGGCTAGTTAGTTTGCTGTATGTTTCTACCTTTCTATTTTTCAACTCACAAATGTGTCAAAATAAGACTTGTGCTCGAATCTACCAGGAAAACCTGCAATCTATGTCTAGGTAGATCAATCAGCTTAGAGAAAGGATCCTGACTGAGGTGGAAGCTTGTCATTTACTTGACCGGGAGCTGATACACACATTGAAGGGTCCAGGTTAGACAACTGGTGACAGAGATGTCTGAGAATTGCAGCTATCACCCACAGATCATTTCAGGACACTGTGAGTGAGGCCTTGGAGAATTCTCTTGGCCCAAGCCCTTGAGAGAGAGTTGGCAATGACTTATATGTGACTCCAAGTTCGTGTTTAATTTACTGCTAGATAAGGTGCCCTGTCTTCACTTGGTGGCATCCCTCGATGGACAGAGCACAACATTAACCTCACTCTCAGCGCATATCTGCTGTTTATTGAACAAATGTGCTGTAGTTGGCATCTAATGAAGCTCGGAGAACTCGGGGGCCGCCTTTGGTCCTAGACTTGCTTAGGAAACTATGACTTTGCTCCAAAGTCAAGATAGAAAACACCTTCTAACTCATACCAGGCTAGACTTAGCTGCCATGTGCCCATTACTCCCTGAGTGGTCAGAGAGAGGTGCTGTCCTGTAGCGAACTTGTTTCTAAAACTGTAGCAGTCGCAGTGTTCCAGTCTCATGGGAAGAATGTCGCTTTATGACCACATCCAGAAAACATCTACCATGTACTTACACAAACTGGAAAATGCAGTAGAGAGCATGCCTTGTTCCTGTGTCTGTGTATTGAGAGCATGCCTTGTTCCTGTGTCTGTGTCTGTGCATTCTGGCATCTCACTGGGCAGTCGGGGGCTGCCATTCATGGAGGAATGGATGTCTGCATGCCACATTTGAGTTTTTGATTTGGAAAACCTCTGTGAAGGAAGGGATTCTTCAAAATCACTCACAAGGGAACAGCAACTCTGCTTTCTTCTCTCCATTCCCTCCTGCCATTGTTCCCACCAGTGCGGCCATGTTAGTTCTTTTGTAATTGCTTGGCTGGTTTTCCTTCCGGTTCTGTTACTACATTATGCTATAGCACTGGTTTTGCTCTGAAGGAGAAGCAACTTCTCCAGGTTTGTTTCTAGGAATACTACTCTGCATGCAGAGAACTGACTCCGCTATTCTTCTTTCTTCTGAAACAAGGCTGCATGTGTTTGCTGTTGTCTGTAATCATACTTCTTATGTGACCTTGGGCATCTTTCCTAGCATCTCTGAACTTCCCATACATTATATTCAAAACAGGGGGAAGAACAGTAACCACAGTAGAGTTTTCATTGACCCTGACATTGAAAAGAGACCATTAAGATGGCTTAGCAAGTAAAGGCACTTGCTGCCACACCTGACAGTCTCGAGTTCCACCACTTGGATCCACATGGTGAAAGGAGAGAACAGACTCCTACAAGTTGTCCTTTGACTTCTACATAAGCAAATGTAATACATTTAAAAGTACCTTTATAAATGAGTGTATAGAATGAATATATAGTAACTAAATGCATGCAAACACACTATTATATCTCAGAGTCTTTTGTCTATAATGAATTGAGATTCAAGACAAGAGAATGAATCATTAGTTATGACAATAAAATAGAATTGGAAAAAAGAAAATTACTAACTTCAGCTATATTACTTTTTTCATTAATTTTAATTTATTCACTTTATATCCCAATACCAGCCCCCTGTTCTCCCAGTCCCCCATCACACAAATCCTTCCCCGTTCCCTTCTCTGAGAAAAGGGAACTCCTCCCTGGGCATCACTCCATCCCCCACTCCCCACACCCAGCACATCAAGTCACTGCAGGACTAGGCACATCCTCTTCACTGAGGCCAGGCTAGACAAGGTAGCCCAGTTAGGGGAATAGGTTCCACAGGCAGAGAATAGATTCAGGGGCAGCCCCGCTCCAGTTGTTGGGTGACCCGCATGAAGACCAAACTTCACATTTGCTACATGTGCCGGGGACCTAGGCCCAGCCTGTGTATGCTCTTTGGTTGATGCTTCACTCTCTGGGAGCCCCAAAGGGTCCAGGTTAGTTGACTCTGTTGGTCTTCCTGTGGAGTTCCTGTGCTCTTTGGGTCCCTCAATCTTCCCCACAACTCTTTCTTAGGACTCTTCCAGCTCTATCTGATGTTTGATCATGGATCACTGCAGCTGTTTCTATTGACTGCTTGGTGGACTCTCTCAGAGGACAGTTAGGTTCCTGTCTAAACTATAATAGAGTATCATTAATAGTGTCAGAAATTGGTTTTTGCCCATGGGATGGGTCTCAATTTGATCTAGTCATTAGTTGGCTATTCCTTCTGTCTCTGTTCTAAATTTGTCCCTGAACATCTTGTAGGCAGATCATATTTTCCACCTCACACTCATTAGAATGGCTAGAATAAAAAACTCAAGGGTCATCACATCACATGCTGGTGAGAATGTGGAGCAAGGGGAACACTCCTACATTGCTTGAGGGAGCTCAAATTTGCATAACTACTCTGGAAATCAATTTGGCATTTTCTCAGAAAATTGAGAATAATTCTACCTCAAGACTCAGCTATAACTCTCCTGGGCATATGAGCATCCAAAAGATACCCCATCATCCCACAAGGACATTTACTCAACTATGTTCTAATAGCAGCTTTATTCATAATTGCCAGAAACTGGAAACAACTCAGATCTGCCTCAACTGATGAATCGATAAAGAAAATGTGGTTCATTTACACAATAAAATATTACTCAGCTATTAAAAAAGAAGGACATCATGAGTTTTGCAGGCAAATGGTTGGAGCAGTTATGGTTTCTTCACATCAGCAAACACATAGTTTAACTCTGTCCAAGTTCAGAGAGCTCCGAGGTGGACTAAGGTCTCCAGGATCAGAGCTGAAGTGTTCAAATCTGCATATTATATGTTTTCAACATTTTCTCTTCCTAGAACTTCTCATATCTGGCATCTTGGTTACCTATTTTTCCTTTTTTTTAGCATTATCATTGGGGGCATTGGGTTTTTAGGCATAAGAACTGTTGATCTACAAATCTGGCAGGCTGTTGTCTGGATTATGCAGAGGTCTCTCATTAATGAGGTTCTGTGTGCCATCGCGTGGAACCATTAGTTGCTGTACAGGTTGCATTAGCAGTCATTGTAATTATCTATAGGTAAGCACGCACGCTGGGTGACCTAGGGAAAGATGGTGACTCACAGCAGGTTCAAACACTTCTTACCTGATTTTCACAAACAGGGGTTACATGACAATAACAAATATGGCTCATAGTGCTAGAAATTGTGAAGCCTTCAAAAATTCTTGGGGTAAATTTTATTTTATTACCAAATATCGGCAGAGTATCAAGGCACTGAATAATAAGGATTTACATGAAAGTAAAATGTTTCTTATAATATTTGGGATATGAAAATGGGGTTGGATAGTACACAAATCAGGTAGTGTAAAAGTTCTTCAACACTGCTGCCTTATATTACTTTAGACAACCACAATTTGACAGCCACAAGTGACAAAAAGACTAAGCAACTCAGTTTAGCATTGTCATTTTAGAGAATATTTGAATATATTAGGATATCACAACTTCTGCATTTGCTGGGCATTGTGTCATATTTCCATAGATGACTGCCTATATGTAGAAATGCAATGGCCGTGCTTAGTATCTGTAGAGTTATTTTCCTTCTAGAGTTATTTAAGCTTCTAGTACTAGTTACAGCTCTGACAAGGAGTTTTGTCTGCTGCTGTATCCTTGCTCACTGCACCAACCCTGACATTCATGTGGCCACACGCAGATCTGAGATCTCAGCTTTAGTGAACTTCTCTCCTCCTTGATTTTGACTCCTCTCTAGTCAGTGCTGGGTGCCCAATACTTGAAGTTGCTTTATCTTGTGGCATTGCCAACTTCCTATCGGAATGTAATATAGCTTCAAGTAACTTTGTGTATTTTTGGTCCTTCCTTCCTTCCTTCCTTCCTTCCTTTCTTAACTCTTTCTTTCTTTCTTTCTTTCTTTCTTTCTTTCTTTCTTTCTTTCTTTCTTTCTTTCCTTCCTTCTTCATTTCATTTCATTCAGGTGATAGACTAGCTGTGGGTCCTGCTCAGAAAATGAGATCAGGGCTAAAGAGTTAGATGACTAGAAAACTTAGAAACTGAAGTTATCTGGAGGCAAAGATGGAAGAGGTAGATAAGTCATGGCATATTGAGAGGGTGTTGGGATTGCCTCACTCTGGAGTAGAGGCCTCACAAGTAAAAAGGAAACCCAGGACCCTGACCCCTGGCATCAGAAGCAGAAAGATGGGACTAGACCAGCTACCTCTTTCATTTATTTGGATAAGTATTTTGAACCTCTGATTTTACCTCAACACATTGACTACTAGGTACAGAAAAGCTCATACAGGAAGTTTCAGCTTAGGACAGTGTGCATATGTATACACATGTATAAGTGTGCACGTGTACATGCATGCGTGTGTGTGTGTGTGTGTGTGTGTGTGTACATTCACAGAGAAGCTATTGTTATTCTTCACAAGCCACCCATCTTGCTTTCAGAGGCAGGATTTTTTACTCAGACCTGAATTTTGCTAACTAGTCTAAGCTGGCTGAGTCTAAGTAAGCCCAAGGGTATCACTAGTCTCTGCCTCCCTAGCTTTTGGAATACAAGTGTACTCCACCAAGGGCTTCTTAGCATGGGCTCTGGGTCACTAACCCAAGTCCTTATGCATGTGTATAAGGACTTTACTGTCATCCTCACTCCCAGCTTAGCACATTTCAGCTATAGTGCAATGTCAGAAGTATGAAACTCTCCTTGCTTCTTCCTTTTCTGCCAAAGATGTCACCATGAGTTTTCTAGTGTCAGAAATTTTTTGGACATTTGTCTTTAATTGCACAATACGAGAGTGAAGACTTAAACATGCAAATGTGATAAATAATGACTCCTTTTGTTGAGGTTTGGAAAGGGACTGAAGAGGGGAATTTGGAAACTCAGAAATGACACCCAATTTTTATGTTTCTGCATGGGGCAGTGCTAGCTTTCAGTCAATGCCTGTGAGGACTGCTGTTTTCTTGGTTTTTTTTTTTGTTGTTGTTGTTTTCTTCCTAGATTTCCTTCAATGTTCTTAATCTCTAATCCAAACTTTGTCATCTAGTCTAGTGATTTTCCCCCCACATAGTGACTTATGTTGCCTCCAGTGGATATGACTGACATACTGGCTGTTCATATGTCCTTTCTAAAAGGAAAATGGCGTGATGCAGTAGTTGAGTAATCCCATCTAGGAAAGAGAGTCAAACATAAAGGGAGAGAGGAGAATTTGCTTTGAGTTATGTGAACCAACAACATATGCTGGATTGGATTATTGTTTTTTGTTTGTTTTGTTTTTTGAGTGTGTAAATGTGTGTGTGTGTGTGTGTGTGTGTGTGTGTGTGTGTACATTCACAGGGAAGGTATTGTTATTCTTCACAAGCCACTTATCTTGCTTTCAGAGGCAGGGTTTTGTTAAAAAAAAAAATGACACTTGACAATGGTCCTGTTCTAGAAGTCTGTATTTAATATTGAAGTTATAGCGGAGAATAAGAAAGCTGTTACTGCTCTTTGTTCAGAGCCTCGTGGCTAGACATGTAGCCTGGGGTTCACAAGACTGTTTTCTGGAGACCTCTTCATTTTACAGAAAACAAAACAGAACAAAACAAACCCCACAAAAGCACCAGAGATTAATGTTATTGCACCTGATGATTCGCAAAGCCAGGGCTGTCTTCACTTCTCTAACTCAGAGCCCATTCACAGCATAAACCAAGCAATCTAGAGTTACCCCAATGGCATCGTTACTTAGAAGAGTCCCTCCCTATCTTCCTCCAAGGCTCATGGGTACCCAGACAGGCCACCACTAAGGAGAATTCTGCTCACAACATTAAATGGGGGCACATTTGGATATAAGGAGGCAGGGTAGTTTCTTCTCTTCTCCCTTACAACCCTTAGTGCATTTCTGGGCTTGCCTGAGCAGAGGCGTTTGGCTAACTCCTGGGTTTTTTATTACACAGATAATTAAAGTCTGAGTGAGAAGTCTGAGTGAAAGTCGTTAGCACTTGTTGGATAATTAGTTCATTATATCTTAGGTTATGAGTCAGCTGAAGGGAGCCTACACTGAAGCTTCATCTGGAATCAATAGAGGGACTCCAACTGATGGACATAATGTCTTCCTTAGTATCAAACTGCATGTTATGAACATAGGAAGGTGCAGGTCTTGGATCATCTGCCCTAAAACTATTGCTGCTTTTTGTAGGACTTTTGTAGGTCTTGTGTGAACGCACATGTGCACATAGATAATATACTACAGTGTATATGTGGCAAGGCAGAGAACGACCTTAGCTCTTGTTCCTCAAGAGTGCCACACATCTGATTTTGAGATAACTACTCCCATTGGCCTGGTGCTTGCCCATTAGTTAGGCTGGCTGGGCAGTGAGTCCCATCTGTCTTCCCCTTCCTACTACTGGAATTACAAGCAAGCATCCGGTACCTGGATTTTCAGATCTGTTCCTGGATTTGAACTCAGGCTCATTTTGCAACTATAAGCCACTATGCTAATTGAGCCTTTGTCTCAGTTAAAAACAATTTTTACATTTCTTTCAATATTATCTTTTAAAGAGGCCCATTATATCCCTTGACTTTTCCTGAAAAATAGGGATTTTTAAAATAGCTACTTAGGAACATTTACTCCTGTCTCACTGGGAATTGGAAATGCATTCTGATATACAGATTCAAGGATTATTTCTACACACATAACAAATCAAGTGGCCAAAAGGAGGGCCCTTCCCTAGAATCCCAATCCTTGTTCTCCGGGAGTGGGAACTAGCAACAGAGTGAGCCTCCTGAGCTGCAGAGAAAGTGCCCCAGAAAAGCTGTTAAGGGAAGATGAGCCTCAGAACAGCCCAAGTGTTTCCTTGTATTGACACTTCATTTCCCATCAGTATGAGGGGGAAAGTGTCAGAGAGATAGTCCCTCAATAAGTTAGTCATGCCAGAAAACTTATTATTTCTAGGCACTGGTTCCTCTGAGCCAAGGGTGGTAGATATGTGGTTCATCTTGTATATTCGAGCTACTTCCCAGTATTATTATGGATTCTACCAGGGCACTATTTCTAGCTTGTCATTGGTCTTTTGGTTTTCAATACTATCATCTAAGAAGGCAGATGTATTTCTTCTCTCTTCGGTATTTCCCTCTGACATTATTTGCTGATTGCCTCGCAAACAGCTGTTATCACTTCTCTGCATAGTCAAGCCATAAGCTAACAGCATCTATTGCCAGAAACTGGCCAGCCCAGCTGATTTCCAGAATATTCCAGTTAAAAGTATTCAGAGGCAAAGCCTTGGCTTGGTTCTCACTTAGGCTATAGCTAGGAGAGCAAAAGTGGAGGCCTGGCCACTTGAGGTATTCTGTTGCTGAGCCAGTGGGATAATAAATATAAAGTCTATCCTTTGGCTTCTGATAGGAATGGACCTATGTCAGCCCAGATGGTAAACAGTCAAGGTACCACCAAGGCTGTGTGAGAAGCAAAATCTATGGCCATATACCTTTCATTTGGGCTGTCATAAACATTAATATTTCTGGCAATGAAAAGACCACAGCTGCCCACTCACTATAGATGTTTTCTTAGGTCCACCAAATTCATACACACACACACACACACACACACACACACACACACACACACACATTCATACAGAAATTACTACTATCACTAGCTGCTGTGGAACATATTCTGGGGGGTAAAAAATATAATAGACCACCTCCAATAGGAATTTTATCTATTTAATATGAGGAGGATTTTATCTAATAGATATAATACATAATCAAGGCCAAATATTATAATAACCATGTCAGCCTAAGCCATAAGCCAGGGTCATCATGAGAGTGTGTTGTGACATCATCCTCAATTGAACAATAAAATATAACTACTGCTACCCTCATCATTCACGGCCATTTACCAAATTCCTGGTATGCTTATAAATACCTGCATACACTCTGCTAGGGTTTTATATGGGTGTTTAATCACTACAGCAAAGGTCTCCTGAAGAGGAGAGGAACCAGGTCAGCTAAGGATCAGAGGCAGAGAGGTTAACAGAAGAGGTAGGCTGGTGGACATTTGGTGTCATAATTGTCAGGATGTCTGCCACAGGTTGTACTTTCTTGTTGCTCATTTAAATCTGAGCTATCGATGGAACAGTCAGTGGGAGAGAGAAACAGATAATGCTGGAGAAGAAAGCTGTGATCAGATTGCATAGCGTTTTGAATTTCAGTCTTAAGTTGTTTAAATGTGATGTTTCTAGAATGCTTGAATTCCTTCAAAGGTCACCATAGTCATTTATAACACATGGTACCCCATTCATTTTATCCAGATCTGTCTTATTTTCTGTTCATTTTTTTTCTTCATTTCTTTGTTTCTCTTTTTATTTTTTGAAACAAGGTTTCATGTAGCCCAGGCTGGCCTCACACTCCTTACATAGCTGAGGATGAACTTGAACATTGGTTCCTGTCTGCCTCTACCTCTTATTTTTAGTGTTTTCTCAAGAAGTGATTATTGCAGTAATATTTAAAATCAGCACGCGCCCGTTCTGGCTTGTAGTTATGGGGCTGCCATGTTCCCGTCTAGCCTATGCCCGAGGTCACAAGTGGCGGCAGCCACTGCTCGGCTCAGG
Source organism: Arvicanthis niloticus (assembly GCF_011762505.2). Classification (NCBI taxonomy): domain Eukaryota; kingdom Metazoa; phylum Chordata; class Mammalia; order Rodentia; family Muridae; genus Arvicanthis; species Arvicanthis niloticus. The sequence goes on along the minus strand of NC_047659.1, from coordinate 89,257,397 downwards.
CCACCAGCTCAGGTGGCCAGAGACACTGGTCCTGTTGCCCACGAGATAGCATCATGGGAGATGGCTCTGCCAATCTTCTATGCTGTCTCCACAAGGTTGGGCTGAGCCCAGACCATCCAGCCATCCAGGCAGTACCTGGTAGAAATGAGATTCTAATGTTTAAAGATTATCTAAAGGCTTTATAAGTTTGATAATGCTCAATTAACAAGATGCTCACACAATTAGAGGTTTAGAGGTGTGTCCCAATATCTAATCTTGATATAAGTTGTTACCCAGGACTGCTCTCGATACATGTGTGGTTATCCATGCCTCCTACATCTCTCCTCCTTAGTTCCTCTTCCTCCTTCTCCTCTTCCTCTCCTTATTCCTCCCACCTTAGCTCCTCCCAACTTGTGGGGAAAATTTCCCACTACAAGTGATAGAAAGGACTTGCCTTTGAGCTCAGTTCTATTACAGAATGCTTGCTAAAATTTGTTGATGCTTCATGCACTGTGGTTGGGTACTAGTTGAAGATGACCTCTTAGTCTTTGCTTGCTTGCTGTTTTGGTAGCTCTTCTAGATGCATGATAGTGGGGAAGACTTTAGGTAGTCAAACTAGAGACTAGTGTGACTCCAGCCTTCTAGGCTATAGGTGACAGGACTGCTGGAGGGGGTTGTGACATGACAATGGACTCACCCTGGGAGCAGTGATCATGCAAAACATTTTGAAGTAGATGCAGAGTCACAAAGCTGGATCATCTGGATCATCTGATGATCCAACAGTGTCATAACAAATCTCTGTTGACTGAAAGCATGATGGGTTGTGAAGAATCTGGAAATTCTCACTACAACTTTCTGTCAGCCTTTTCAAATAGTCTTCCTCTGCATTTTGTGCTGCATTTCGATTCATTGTTCATTCACTGCTTCTGCACTCATCTTCTCCTGTGTCTTCCTCTTCGTAGGCTCCCTTTCCTTTACATTCAACAGTTAACTGGAATGTATTTCCCTCTGTTTCTTTTAAATTTCTATCTGTATAATTTTATTAAGTTTTAGACTTTAAACTTTATTATATAATGGGTAGCTTTAGTTGTCAGCCTGACATGAGCTAGAATCACCTGGGAAAAGAGTCTCAATGAGGGATTACCTACATTGGGTTTGGCTTATGGGTGTCTGTGGGGAACTGTCGTTTTCATTGAAAATAGATTTTTTCATACAATGTATTCTAATTATGGTTTCCTATCCCCCAACTCCTCCCAGTTCCTTCCTACCTTCCTTCCCATCCTGATCCACTCCATTTTTTGTCTCTCATTTGAAAAATAAAAAAGCAGACATCTAAGGGAATATAATAAATATTAGAATAATTTAAAATATAATATTAAACCAAACCAATCAGAATAGGACAAAACAAGCAAGCAGCAGAAAAGGGGCTAAAGAAAAAGCACAAGGAACACATAGAGACAAAGAAACACGTTGGCACCCACAGGAATTGTGGGGGATTGTCCTCATTAAGTTAATTGATGTGAGAAGACACAGTCCTCTGTAGGCAATGCTGTTCTTTAGGCAGGGTGTTCTGAACTGGATGAGTGGAGTAACTGAGCTGAGCACAAGCAAGCAAGTGGGTATATAGGCACTTGTTCTCTCTCTGTTCTTGGCTGTGAACATGGTGTGACCAGCTACCTTAAGCTCATCCTACTTTGACTTTTCTGCATGAAGGTCTGTACATTGGAACTGTGAGCTAAAGTAAGCCCGATTTCACCTATGTTGCTTTTTGCTAAGGTATTTTGTCACAGCAACAGAAGCAATACGAGGGATTTCTATTTTTCATATGGTGTCCTGAAGTGTGTCTTCAAGCTGGACATCTTTTCTGAGTCCCCAGTTCTAGTTATTTGTCTAATACTCCCAACAGGACAATAGCTGGCCAGTTAAAGAAGACACTGTGTGGTGTCACAGACACCCTCTTGCTTCTAGACATTTTGGTCTTTTGTACGACACCGACACTTTAGTTTTGATGGATTTTACATTGCTCTTAGAGAAATTCTTGAAATACAGCTCTTAAATTTTGTTACTTCCTTCCTCCTCAAGTCATTGTTGGCTATTCCTGACCTATCAGGGAAAGTTCATATCCCTCATCTTGGCACATTGATTCAGTTGCAGATTCTAGACTTTTGCAAGTAGAATCCTTTTCATGCCCTCTTTAGGCTTTGACGTTCCTTTCCTACCCACCCTCAGAGTGCTGTCCCACTTCATGATGTAAAAACGTGTAGGGCTAAGCAGGTCACAGCCGGGGCAGCACATTTCGAACCCTCCCAGCTCTGAGAAATGTTGGTTTGTGGCTTCAGTTCTTCCCCAACTTCCTATTCTGCCTTTGAATTGAGCAATGACCTTGAACCTCCTCTCTCAGCTCTTTCTTTGTCACACATTTGAAAGTGGCACAGGTAAGCAAGGAAATAACTTGAGAAGACACAGGATGCACTAGAAGACAAACACATTAGTCGATTGCAGAGACAGTTTATGAACATGGAGCATCTAGAAAAGAATGCCAGCTGTTTAACCAAGAAGTCATTTCCACTAAACACCTCCCCCTTGGTCAGGCTCCTTAAAATCTTTGCTTGATGGGGACAGACTTCCCCCACTGTTTTTGTAAACTCTTCTCTGAGTAATAATTCTGCTAACTTATGAAAAAAAATCTGCCATTGTAAGACTATGCCTAATCAATCTGGGTGGCCATTAGCACTAATCCTGTGGCCTTGGCCTAGCCACACAACCCCCTTATACTTGTTTCCTGTAGGGATCTCATTTGCACTGTCCCATGCCTTCCTCTTTGGCTGTAAATCTTAACTGGCTTCTATTAGAATTGAAGGTACATCTGGTGTCCACTGAAGGCTCCATTACAATGGTCCTTGTACCCAGGACCATGGCTTCCCATAAATGAAGCCTGCATCACCATCTTTAACAAGTGTTATGGCAAAGTTTTGTTCTTTATCACTGCACTGTTCACACTGGGAATGCAAAAACAGTTACAGTCAAGCTTATGCCCACACTTTGATCAGTGTGTCCTGGCAGACCAAAGATCTGAAAAAATATTTGGCTTCATCAGAATCTTAGGGTCAAGGACAATAGGGAAAATGCAGTTTTTTTTCTTACATACTGAAGTTAGTGTTTCCTACTGCTTTGCATGCTGAAATGGTCAACTTTTAACTCCTGTATTGGTAATGATGTTTGAAGTCTCTTTTAAAAGCCTGAGTATATCATGGTTTTTTTGTTTGTTCATTTTGTTTTTAAGAATAAGTGCCTTTCAGTTTGGGAAAAGTTATTACAGAGGTAAAGTTAAAATCTCTGGCCTGGAGATTGGCTGGTGATAACATGGTCACTGCTAAGTGTGTCTGGAAAGTCTTCAGGTCCCACTGGTTGGGGTGTATTTTGGAAAAAATCCCAACTTACATAGCTCCTTCACGATACTCCTTAAAGCCCCGTGAAGATTGACTAAATCTGAATCTTTTATGATCAAAATTATGAGGACATGTTGGATACTTCAAATCTTTTTGATCCAGCCTACACTAGACATCCATGAGGTTGTCTGAACTTAGTACCTCAAATACTAGAACAGGGGCCGCCATATTGCAGACCGGTTCCATAACTTACCCAGATCAAGCTTTTTGCATACATCAGTTGATTTACCCTTTTCAATGCACCCTTGAAGTAAGGACTATTAACTGTAGCTATGGGGCAAGAAGTTGGAGCTTAGAGTGGTTAAGTGTTCTTACTTAGATTTAAAACCAGAGGTGTTTTTCTATTGCACTTTTGTTATAGTTCTTTCTTGACCTTCACTTTTGCTAGTGAGTGAATTTCTTAGGTTCTGCACTTTTTCTTTGTTCTAGTTTGCTTCTCTGTTGCTATGATAAACAGCATGACCAAAAGCAAATGAGAAAGAAAGAGTTTCTTTAGTTTGTGGGTTACTATCCATTATTGATGGAAGGCAAGGCGGGAACTCTAGGTAGAAACCTGAAGGCAAGAACTGGAGCAAAGACCATGGAGGCCTGCTCTCCTTGGCTTGCTACCTTTCATACACAGCCCAGTCACAATTTCTCAGGGGTGACACCACTGGCAGTGAGGTAAGCTCTCCCAAATCAATCACTAATCATGAAAATGTCTATTCCCACAGACCTGCCCACAGGCCAGTCAGACGGAAGCAGTTCCTCAATCGAGATTCTCTCTCCTCGAATATGTCTAAGCTTTATTGTCAAGTTGGCAAAAATTAGCCAGCTAATCCTCACGAGAGAAGATGACTGGATGTCAAGGTCATGGGATGATCAATGCAGGATGACTCATTAGAGAGGCCTGAGTTGCTACACTTCAGGGATCTCTGCTCATGCTAGCATGCTAGCATGCTAACGTTAGTTCTGTGGCACAATCTCTGTTCCTGCCCTGCTCATGGCTTGAGTGATATCTGTGGCAGAACAGTGCAACATTTGTCCTGCGGAGACCTCAGAGGAAGCTACTGTGCTCTGTGTGATGGCATCAGATGATGTAGAGAAAATCAAGGTCTCCAGTCCAAAGAATCATAATGGCGGCTATCAGGAGGAGGGAGGTTTTTTTTTTTTTCTCTCAGTTTTAGTGTGGAGGTTATTGGCTTAGTCAGTGTAACCTTTTATCCAAGTAATTTGTGTTTTATATAGAACTTTAATACATTTCATTTTTATCCTTACTAACAGGTGCTAATTGTACAAAAATGAATGTGTTTTAGTGTGACACTTTTATGTGTGCAAATACCCTACACCCTACCAACATCATGTCTACAGACTTATTTTTTGTCTCCTTCCTACAATTTATGTTTCCTTTCTTTGGATATCTTCCTCCTTTCCAATAACCCCTGCCATGCTCTCAAGTCCCCTCTCTTGTTTCTTTCTATATATTGCTCATTTATGAAGTTGTAGAAGATGCATATTTAGCTACTAACATTGGAATTATCAACCTACGCATATAAACAAAAAGCCAGCTCCTGCTCAAACTCACAGCTGAAGTTAAATCTGTTCTCTCATTGTGTACATTCAGTTCTGTGTGACTCTGACATGGCAGATCATACTTCTTTCTAGGTGGAATATCTGGAAATTATTTGCAATGTAACAATAATAGCTACAGTAGTCCAAGCAATAATAGGCCCTCTGACTCCATTTATTCACCTTGGATTTTATCATTAGCCCCTCCATCCTAGCCAGGGACTCCACAATACAGCCCTGGGTCTCTCTTCTTTAGCTGTGAAACATTCTCCCTCCTTAATTTGTACTCTGTGGTGTTGAACATTATGATAAAAGTGAAAACTGATAATAAGTCTTTCCAGTTGTACTTGAAAGTACATAAATATTAGAAGCTTGATACAAATAAAATTCTACTAGTATGATGTGAGTGAAGATTTTTTCGTGTGTGTGTGTGTGTATACACAAAGGCATGTATGGGTGTTGGTTCTTATGTAGGTATTGCCTCTCAAGTGCAGCCTATCTTGTTTGTTTGTTTAAATAAATTGAAATTTACTTTCTTGCTTTATGTTTACCAGAATTTGCCTGAGTTCAAGTTTATGCACCACGTGCCTGCCTGAGGCCTGAGGAGGCCAGAAGAGGGTTTTGGATTCTGTTCAGAGTTACAGTTGCCACCATGTAGATGCTGAAAATCAAATCCAGTTCCTCTGGAAGAGCAGCCAGTGCTCTTAAATGTTGAGTCATATCTCTAGCACCCACACTGTATTTTAAAAATTATTTCAGTAATTCTTTGAGAATGTCATGCAACATTGTATTTTGAACATGTTCAACTCTTTTAGCTCCTTTACCACCATGTCAACACTCCAATCCCTTCATACCCGACTTTGAGACTGTTTCTTTTCTTTCTTCTTTCTTGATCAAGTTTAGTTTGTGATATGTTGCAGGTCTTGGTATTTGGGTCTGTCCTGGTGTGTATGGTGTGTAGTTTTCCCCCTTCCACTTTAAGAAAGATGCCTTTCTTCCAGCAGCTATCAGCTAATAGTTCCTTGGCTATTGATGGAAATCTGCGTATGTCTTTTTCCCATCATGTTGGTATTTTATCAGGCTGTCTCTTGCACAGGTCTTGTGTATGCTGTTTCAGTTACTGTGAGGTCTTATATACATCTGCCTTGCTGTGCTTGGAAAACGCTATTTTCTTGAGATTCCACAAACTGCTAGTTTGCAAACATTGCTCCTCATCTTCAGCAAGTGAAGATAATTTAATGAAAAGAGTATGCATGGAGATTGGGGCTTTGTGTCTTCTCTGCTGAGCTCTATTGCTTCATGTGCATACAGACATTGGAATTTTATGAACATCTGATACTGGATAAAGATAGAAAGCTCCATATTTTGAAACCAGACCAAGTTGAGCTTGGTATGATTAAGCAATTTCCCAAAGTCTCATAATAAACAGGGGCATAATTTGACCACAACTAGAAAGAATTTGAAAGTAAGCACAATTGTTTTTTTACTTCACTCTATCAGTAGAGGGCATTTTCAGACCTCAATTAAGCAATAGATTATAATCTAACAAAATGCTAAGTTGTAGTTCTTTCTACAAAAAGGTTATGTTTCTTTCAGGGGCTTCTTTAAGATAAACAAACAAACAAACAAACAAAACTACCCACAAATGTTACTCTTCAATGGTGGAGACAGAATGACATGTGATGCCACCAGTATCCAGACAGCAACCAATGCTTATACTATGGAGTGACAATATACCTTACCTAGGAATAAAATAGGAATAAAATAGATGTTTTTCTTGTCTGATCTACTAACAGCCACTGGGGTGGTGACATTAGTTCTCACCCCTGAGCCTTGCTTTCTCCCTCTATCTTTATGCACATAACAGCTATGGAATAACCTTCAAAGAGCTCATGGCTATTGAAACCCAGCAAAGAGATTTAGGTAGACTTGGACAAAGAGACTTTCTGATGTGTGAATCTGTAGGAAGGAATGATATACAAGCAGAAAATTTAAGTTGTTTGATTCCAAATGTGACTCATACATTATGCGGAAGACAAACCCAGAGATAAAGTATTTGGTTAGAACTTGCTTTGGCATATTCCAAACCACAGTTGAATAAATCATTCCATGGGAGAGACAAAGCAACTTCTCCAGTTCTCAGATGTGTGTGTGTGTGTGTGTGTGTGTGTGTGTGTGTGTGTGTGTGTGTGTTTAGGGAGTATTGAGGGGGAATAGCAGGGTTGGGGAGTGGTGTCAGGGAGAGAAAGAAGCAATTCCACGTATTATTCAGGGTCTATTTGATCCTAATACTGAGCTACTGCAATGCTATTTTCATATGCATGTAATGTGGTCACCACAAGGTGAGCCTTTGAAAATAATCAAGGGGTTCTGGCTATACCTGTAGAGCTTTGGGGGTACAGGAATGGCTTCTGTGATGAGAAAACCAAGGAGTCTAAGTTCCTCAGTGGTGTGAGGGCTGGAGCAGAAAAAGGCTTAACATGGGAGCTGGGTGTCACTGATGGTCTGGCTTGCCTGTGCAGGGCATGTAGACATATGCATGCTTTGTCTTCCTTCCTGTAGAATTTAGACAGTTTCCTGTATGAATTCTTTTTCTGGGAATTGTCACAAATAGCCAATCTGCTTCCTCTTCCTTCTCCTCTTTCTCCTCCTCCTCCTTTCCCTCCTCCTCTTCTTTTTCTTCTTCTTCTTCCTCTTCCTCCTTCTCTCCTCCTAATTATAATTCTAATTCTCCTCCTTCTTCTTTCTAAGTTGACTATAACCATTCTATTTCAAGAACGTAATCTTTGCTCCTCTTTTTCATAAAATCTGACCCTCTTCTTAAAAAAGAAGGGCAGAGTACCAAGCTCAGCTCTCTAGCACTGTCATGTGTTACATTTAATCAGAACATTTCTTCTTCTCAGCTAAGCTGGACAATTTCATGGCATGTAAATAACAAGCAACTGTGTGACAACACATTTGTTATTATTACATGTGCTTATTTATTTTGTGTGTCTTATTGAAAATAATCTTTTCTTACAAAGATTATCTCCTCCCAAAACCTCCCCATTTTCCCACCCATCCAGCTCCATGCCATTTTTCTCTATCTCTTAATAAAAACAAACTAAAAATCAGACAAACAAACAAACAAACAAACCAGAATTTAAAAACAATCAAAGACAAATTATAACACACACACACACACCACAGAAAATTAGAAAACATAATATACAAGCAAAAGGCTGGCAAGGTGAAAAATGACCAAACAAAGCAATATGAGAAAAAAAGTCTTTGAAAATTACCATTGAGTTTGTTTTATGTTGGTCATCTATTCCTGGGGATGGGGCCTCCTTTAAGCATGGTTAATGAACCCAGTGAGACTCTACTGGAGAGATATAAGTTTTCCTTTGTAAGCAGTTGTCAGTTGAGGATAGCTTCTTGTTAAGGAATGGGAGCTCTTGTCCACATCCTTACATCAACTCCAGAACCCCATCTGTCTTAGACATGTGCAGGGCCAGTGCACAGTAAATTTACAGTGAGTCCATATGTGCATCAGTTCTGCCCTTTCTGGAAGACACTGCTTTTTTGGTGTCATCCATCCCCACTGGCTCTTACAATCTTTCTGCCTCCTCCTCCACATCTCTCTTAGATAAACCACACAATGCTCTTTGTTTTGTCTTTTGAGCTTGACTTTAGTTTGAAAGAGTAGAGGTCAATTCTCACTAGCATGCTTTCTCAACCAAGAAATGAAATACTCTCTGGTAAATATATGCTCCCATGTGAACAATGTGCTGTGGTATTTGAAACTACATCCTAAACTTTAAGGCAAATGTGGCACAGTCATATCCACTGGAAAGAGTGAAAGTCATGAAGTCAGCACAGCTGTTTGACTCAGTTCCAGCAAAGCTGAGCTGAATGCAGTGATTCCTGTCATTCTGTCTCTTGATTTTAGGTTTTGGTCTCTGCATGTTGCACTCTTGGAGACTTTCTGCATTATCATTTTATGTCTTTCCCTGAAAAAATATGTTTGAGTCTTTTCAGGAAAGTTTTAAATTTACTATCCCTTCTGTTTTTAGGAAATAACCTTATCTGGCCCTATTTGGGACTCTTCCTTATGCCCTGGAGATTGTGATAACCATAGTTAAGCACTCAGCTAGGAATTTGTAAATGAAGCCATAACTCCAGGAATCTTCTTGGGGTATTTCACCCCCTAAGCAAACTCAAACAGTATAATTGGTACAGGGTAAATGGTTGACAAACTCTGACTGTCTGACTGGCCTTATCTGTTACTAAACAGATTTAAGGCTTTTTTTCTTTTTTAAAAAAAACAAAAAACAAAAAACAATACACTTAGAGCTCTCTGAAAATGTAGTATAAAGCTAGGGATCACACATGATACACACTTGGAGAAATAGAACATAGTAAATAAGATAAATTGACTACAGTAACCTTTTTCTACTTTATAGCATAGATGATTGTCTTAGGTTTTTGTTGCGGTGAAGAAACACCATGACCAAGGCAACTCTTATAAAGGCAAACATTTATTTGGAGAAGACTTACAGTTTCAGAGGCTTGCTCCATTATCATCATGGCAGAAAGCAAGGCAGTGTGCAGGTAGAAATGGGGCTGAAGAAGGAGCTGAAAGTTCTATACCTTGATCTGCAGGCAGAAGAAGGGAATTAAATTCCAAACTGGGCCAAGCTTGGGGTATATATAACTCCAAAACCTGCCTCCACAGTGAAACACTTCTTCCAACAAGGCCACACCTCCTTTACTGGCTGGTCTTGTGTCAACTTGACACAAGCTTGAGTTACCATAGAGAAAGGAGCTTCAGTTGAGAACATGCCTCCATGAGATCCAGCTATAAGGCATTTTCTCAATTAGTGATCAAGGGGGAGGGCCTCTTATGGGTGGTACCATCCCTGGGCTGGTAGTCTTAGGTTCTATAAGAAGGCAAGCTGAGCAAGACAGGGGAAGCAAGCCAGTAAGTAACATGGCATCCCTCCATGGTTTCTATATCAGCTCCTGCTTCCTGACCTGCTTGAATTCCAGTCCTGACTTCCTTTGGTGATCAACAGCCATGTGGAAAGTGTAAGCTGAATAAGCCCTTTCCTACCCAACTTGCTTCTTGAGCATGATGTCTGTGCAGGAATAGAAACCCTGACTAAGAAATCTCCTTAGTGCCATTTTCTATATGCCATATACTCAAACACATGAATCTGTGGGGGCCAAAGCTATCCATATCACCACATTCCACTCCCTGTTCCTCATAGGCTTATAGCCATATGTAATGCAGAATGGAGATTCTACAACCCCCTTCTTCTATTCTTGACTCTAAATCCAGAGCCATGTGGAAAAAGCTGCCAAAATTTGCTGCTTGTTGGGGCTGGAGCATGGCCTATTAGTTCAATTATATCTTCATCAATTTTCTATTTACCACTGTTTCCATCATTGCCTATGCTTGGCTGTCCTGGAACTTGTTCTGAAGACCAGGTTGTTCTAGAACTCAGAGATCTGCATGCCTTTGTCTTTTAAGTCCTGAGATTAAAGGTGTGTACTATACTGTGCCTGAACCTAAACTCTTCTTCTGAGATCTGTATTAAAGGTGTGTGTGAATCCGGATCAAAAGTGTGCGTCATCCCACCTCACATCCCACTTCAAGATCTGGATCAAAAGCTTGTGTCTTCCAGCCACAAGATCTGGATCAAAAGCATGTTGCTTTTCTGCCTCAAGATCCAGATCACAGATATGCCCTCCATTTCTGGATTGTAGTTCATTACAGATATAGTCAAGTTGACAACCGAGAATAGGCATCAAAATGATGAAACAATATAGTAAAAGGAGTTAGGCTTAAGTGTTTGCTATTTATTAAAAGACTGGTTCTGATATTTTCTGCTTGTCTGGAGCGCTTTAAAACTGCAAATACTGCCAGCCTGAAGCAGGCTGTCATATATGTGTTTGCTTTGGCAGAGACATTCTTTAGAGTCTTAATTGGAGTTATTGGGCTGAAAATAAAATCAAATCTTTTCTATCTGTACTTCCTAATTACTGAATTTGTAACCCCAGACATAGTGAAAATGAAACACATGTCCAGGGACAAAATGATGTAATCTGTACTTCTTGGATAATTATTAGTCTGTCTTTGTTCTGTGAAATCTTTATAAATAAAGAAATGACTGGATAGGTAATCTGTCAGAGCTGCAAGATTCCTCTGACCACTGCACCTGACTTCCTCCTCCCTTGATGACTTCTTATCTCCTCTCAGGTCACCTGTCAATGGTCAAGGAAGCCCTCATCCAATCCCTAGCACAAATGTAAGGCTTTTTAAAAGGCTTGCTCACTTTTAAGATTTCAATAGAGCATTTATCAAAGGGCCAATTTTGTGCAAGGTGAGCAACTATTTCTTGTGGCCTCAGTATTCTGAGAAGATGGACTCAGCTTATAACCTAGACGGGGGCTAGTGAGACAGAGTAATCCCATAGACAAGATGCAGTGCCATGAGCTGGCAGTGGGAACGGGAGTAATATGGTTCTGTGTCCATGGGTGATAATTTGATTCTCCAGATTCTTAGACTTATAGAAAGTATATCCTTGCATGGAAATGGAAGCAGGTTCATTCATCTAATCAGTCAACCAATATTGAATAAGCATTTGAAACATTCCATTGCATGTATTCATTGCAAGTGGTTCTGAGTTATATAAGGACAATATTTTACAAGTATTTCAGCAGGAATAAGGTGACTGAAATCTAAGGTGATAGGCTAGGGGTGGAGAAACTGATTATGATGAAGGCACAGCTAAGCTATGTGATAAAACTCTGACACATAGATATGAGTTGTTGTGATGGCTAAACTTGGTTGTCAACTTGACACACCTGGGAAGAGGGAACCTGGATTGAGGAATTGTCTCCATCAGGCTGGCCTCTGTGGATGTATGTGGAGGCATTTTCTTGAGTGATAATTGATGTAGGAGAGTCCACCCTGTGATGGGCAGCACTGCGTCTAGAAAGACCATCCTGGGTTTTAAGGAAGGTAACTGGCAGAGCCAGGGACAGCAAGCCTGTAATCAGTGCTCCTCCACGGTCTCTGATTCAGTCCCTGCCTCCAGGTTTCTACCTTGAGTTTTCGTCCTTCTTCCCCTAGATGATGGACCATAACTTGAAAGTCAAACAGATCTTTCCCTGCCCAAGTTTTGGTTAAGATTTTAGCACATCATGAGAAAGCATACCAAGACAGTTAGGTAAACAAAAGGCAAGGCTGACAAGGGTGGTTGGCTGTGGCCATGAGTTTCAACTCTTCTAATTACACGGGGAAACTGTAGAAGGCTTGGGACAGGAACTCAACAGATAACATCTGTATTTCAAGAAGATTATCTGGCTGCTGGTGGAGTGTCTAGAATGGAGAATATGGGGATGACAGAAGTGAGGCTATGACAGTCATGGCTGGAGGCGACATGCCAGCTTCAGTGTGCTTTGGCGGTTATATGTCCACTTGTCTGGAGTTGTCAGGAAAGATTGTGTGATGCTGGCAAAGCTGCCCATTTTGAGGACATTTTATCTGTATTAAGACAAGGACATTAAAGGTTTGGCACTTAGTTCTCTGTACCAACTGGGTATTGTTAAGTTTGGCATGGATGTTGACAGTGTATGCAATGCCGTGTGTCTCCTTAGGGCTTAGCAGTCTGGGAAGTTAAAGGCACCAGATTCTATCAGTTTAGGTTTATACAGCAGGCAATGAAGGTCTGCTTATTCGTCAACTTTCTGATTGCTCACATTCCTGTATTTATTATTCATTTGCTTTCTTCACTTAGTGTGCCATGCTGCTGGAAATGCAATGCCTGTTAAGCAATGCCAGGGTGACTCAGCGAAGCAGGATTCTTCACACTAGGGACATTCTCCTCCCTGGCAGGGACATGTCTGTGTGAGCATCCCATGCACTCCACGTTGGGTGCCCTTATCTTATCTTATCTGTGTGCTGGCTGTCACTGCTAATCTGATGAGTTAAGAAGCAAAACTCATGCTCATATGACATGCAGCTCTTCAGAGAGATGGCCAGGATGTCACAGGAAACTATGAAGGTCACAGGTGCTCTGTGCCTGTCCTTATATGGTTGCTTATGGCTGCAGCAGTTTTTCTTACCTTCTTGTAGTCTATCAGAAATACCAAATTGTAAGAAGACCAAAAAGATATTTCTCAGTTAGACCACATGAATCTCTAGAACCTTGGACATATTATTAAAGCTCTAAGAATCCAATTTACTCACCCAAGAGGAGGGGGGAATTGTATTTATTGTAATTAGTATAATTGCAAAATTCTCATGGATACTAAATGTAGTGGTGCCTACTCCAGGAGCCATGCAACTGTTAGTTTCCTTCCCCATTTTAACCACGTAATAACTAGCATGCCCAATGTCACCCCGGTCCCTGAGTCTTCTGTGGTAATAAACATCACCCACATCCTCATGTTTGGCAACTGGTTTGGGGTAATGTGGGAATTTCCCTTATCTCTGCGATTCATTTATTTGAGGACTCAAGTACCTGAGTTTTCAGTAGGAGGAAGAGGTAGGGCATCCTGTACTGTAAGCTCTGAGAGTCTCTGACTGTAACACTCATCACTGTCATACCTCCAGTCCAGTGTTGATCTCTAACAGATGCAAGAGTAAATATGTTAGAGCTTTCAAACAGTTAATGAGTGAGCTCTTTGTATATAAACGTATTGGTGCCTCCTTTGAATCTTTGATCATCTTCTGTTACATCCTCAGGTTTATAAACCCATGAATGTATGAATTACCAATTCCATTGTGCCTAAATTGGCTTTTTTTTTTCTGACTTAAAATGGTGGTTTGGGTTCCAGTACATCTATGATGTCTCCTCTATGTTGACGGTGAGGACCAAGGGTTTGTTATATGTTTATAAACTTTACAGCACCATGGCAATAATTTTTATCATATATTTGAGAATTTCTCATTTCCACTGTATCAACATTTAGTGGTGGTCAAGGTTCAAGAATAACCTTGGTTACATAAAGAAGCCCTGTCTTAAACTATTTTATCTATCTATCATCTATCTATCTATCTATCTATCTATCTATCTATCTATCTATCTATCATCTAACTTTCTATTTATTTCAATGCATAGCACAGGTCAAGATCAAATTATCATATCAAAATATAGGTTGATTTTAAATAGTATTTAGACATTATTTATCTTGATTTTACATTTACTTAGTGTGTGAAGTGTTTATAGAAGAGGCATGTATTTCTTGGTATATATGTGGAGTTCAAAGAAAACCTTGAGAGAGTCTGTCCTTCAACCACAGGCTTATATTTTTCAAATCCTACTTTAGTAAGTGTACTTAAATGCTTTAACCTCCCTTCTAGCCCAGGACCTACCAGAGATAGTAGAAAGGAAAGGTTAATAGAGCAAAGGCGGATGTGGACCTGTTTATAAATAGTTTTGGGGAACATATCCAGTCTGTGTTGTCAGGACATCGGTAGTTCAGTTCACATAAATCAGCAGTAGTAGCTTGATCCACTCACAAACACCATTCACAAATCAGCAATGGCAATTAAATCCAGAAGAAACTTCGAGGCTCTGCCACTTGGTTTGAGTTTGCAGAAGCAGAAAGGAGCTGCTAGTGCACCACCAGGAATTCTTTAGTGTATTTTTCTCTACAAAGTCATAAAAAATGATGACCAGCAAAGAGTGACCAGGTGAACCAATAAATACCACAGTGTCATTCACTGTCTACTGGGTTATATTTATTTCTTTTCCAGACATCATGTGTTCTCTCAAGTATCTGCTTCAGGAGAACATCACATGTCCTTTTTTTCCAGGCTGCTTCCAGAAAAACATCACATGTCTGTTCTCAGCAAAATATCCTCTCACATGTTGCTTCAGTAAAAAAAAAAAAAGATCTCATAGGACAGTTTCCAGAAAAACATCATATGACACACACAACTGTGTCCCCAAAGAAACTAGAAAGCATCACTCCACTTTTCACACCTGCAGTGGTCATATTCAGGCCATCCATTCTTATCTTTTTTGTCATCTTTCTGCTGCCCAGTTTTCAGCCACATGAGACCAGCTGCTACTCCATGAATATCTCCTTCACTTCTCTGCCTTTGCAATTCTGTTCAGTGATTCCTTGAGCAAATATTCTTCTATGGTTTCCAGGGCCCACTCTTGTATTACTGAAGGAGATGTAAAGTCCTTAAACTAGAAATGATCTTATGATCATTTTATTTCTCTTCTGTTTGTAGAGGACACTCTTGAGACCTAAAGAAACTCAATGGTTTTCCTGAAGTTACATAGATAGTCAATAACATAATCAAAAGTTGAGATATTAACTCCCAGACCAATGTGCTTTATATTATGTATCTTTCTTAAGATACCATTAGGCCTTTATAACGTGCTAGACACTGGCATATAGTTGTACTGTAAATACTCAGGACAAGCTCATATACCTACCATGCCATACTCACAACACTTGCTTATACCACTTATATTTTTAAAATATCCTGTTTAATATTATTAAATAATGCCCAGTTTTCATGTATTTTCAAGAATTATATTTTCTCTTCTAGTTATTCAACTATCTCCAACACACATTTCTTCTTTATCCCATCTGCCTGGCTTTACTTCCAGGACGAGAGTGTCTTTCTGCCAGAGAGCCTCGCCATCTTTTTATTGAGACTCCCATTACCAGCAGTGCTGGGACCTCTTCCTACTTGTTTACTTGAGTGCTCATGTTGAGTTGCTTCACCATGATCTCTTGTGTTGCCAGGAAGAGTCTCTAGAGACTTGAACTTCAGGTAGTTTGTCCTGAAACTCACTTATATGTAGTTTGTACTCAGAAATTTACCTTGGGAAAACATTGTAATATATGACTCATTATTGATTTGTTAAGAGTTACAAAACTGTGTGATTTGGACAGAATACGCAACCTTAAATTTCCCTCTTATGGACTCCTGCAACTAACTTCATTCTCAGCTACCTCAAAGCATACCAGAGAACTCCCAGTGAACAAGTGGGTGAAATTTGTGGAGGGAACATGTAGGACACTGTAATATCTCTTCTCTCCTTATTTATTGGCTGTAGGAGCACAGATGTAAGAGTTAGAAATACTGATCACTAAAGAGTTCTTTCTAAAGGTAAGAGTGGATCACATGTCTCCATTTCACAAGCAAGCATCCGAAGACTGCATTAAGCAACACAAGCAAAGCCTGTGGCCCTTTTAACATTTCCTCTTCCAATGCAGTTGTGGCCCAGTCACTCTCAGCACATCAGCCACACCAGATTAGAAAAAGAACAATGGTGATGGAGTTCTAAGTGCCACAAGATCAGATATTGACTAATATCTGAAAACATCAGCAAATTCAGGGTCACTTGATTCTAACACTAGAGCCCCTTATATTGTTGAAAATAGAGGTTTTTATTTATTATTTATAATAATAATAAATAGAGGCTTTTTATAATAAAGGTTTTTATTTATTTATTATTAAAATCACTATAAGAGAAAAGAAGATGCTCATGACTTGGCAAAATTTAAGATCTGTGCTTTCTTCTAGTGAATTAAAAATGAATACTGATGTAAGTAGAACGTTTGTTGTTACCTGGCTGTTCCTTTTTTTTTTCTGGAAAGATCCATGTTTATAATAATGTCCTCTGCTATAGACACTAATAAAACTTGGTCTTTGTTCACACTTTACCTTTCTTTACTTTTCTACCATTTTTCCAATCCCACAGTCACATCCTGTGATATGTCAGATAGGGCTCTATATACTGCGATGTTCAAATGTGTTTCTCCTAGTACAGGCGGTAAAGATTCTACTTTGCAAAAGACACAATACAATTGATAAAGGTTTTCCTGATGACACACAAAAGGAGAATAAATGAAATCAAAAGGTAACTATAATGACAGATTCTGCATTTATTAAAGAGATTTTAGTTTGTAGAACTGTAGGCTATCAAGTTGGGAATATTAGATAAAATACATACATTTTTAGAAAACAGTACATAAGACTGACTCTGGAAAATACACTGAATGATTCCATAGCTATTAAAGGAATCAGAGTAGTCTTTCTATTAAAAAAAAAAAATACAAAAACCTTAGGGGCTAAAGAGACACTCGGAGTTAAAATGCTTGCCAAGCAAGAGGGCCTGAGTTCATGTCACCAGAGCCCTTGAAAATAATGGATGACTCTGGTGACTCACCTATGACTCCAGTCTTGGAAGTTGGGGACATGAGATTCCAAAAGCAAGCTGGTTATGAGAGTCACCATTTTTGTAAGCACTAAAGCTTACAAAATAAGCTTTGGTTATAAGACCCTGCCTCAAAGAAAAAGGTGGGAGAGCAATGGAGAAAGATTCCTAATATCTTTCTCAGGTTCCTTCACACACATATGCACACTGTATATGTGTATATGTGCAGATTATCTACACACACACACACACACACACACACACACACACACAGACACTCATGCGTACCTGTATGCATTTGAATATGCACACACTTGAACAGATACCATGTACATATTCACAAGCAAAGAAGAGAAGACAAAAAGAAAAAAAAACCTTATCCCCAACAATTTTAGAGGTGAATTCCACCACACATTCAAAGGATAGGTGTTGGAGATTTGTTCTAAGCCTCAAGTGATAAAACACAGGGAATATTTTTATTTCATTTCATGAATTAAATACAAGATTGATCCCCATAACAACCAGGCACAGATGAAAAGTGAAGTATTATGTAGAATGTCTACTTATTGGAGAAGATATAAAAATGTTATATTAGAAAATTACTCCTCCACCTGGTCCTTTCTGCTGGGGCAGATCCTAGCTGGTCTGCTCCCATGAAGACACCATATTCTGACCCATCCCAGAGGATCTGCTGTATTCAGAGCAGTTGAGGATCCCCTGCACCCAGAGCAGTTGACTCCTATCTGGTCTGCTCTCATGAAGACACCATATCATGACACATCGGCACTGGTTCCTTCCAGTCTGAGCCAGTGCCTTGAGCAGACCTTGGGTGCTAGCTCTGCAACCAATCCCACAACACCCAAAGGAAGCTGGACTCCCAGGACCTCTAACATGCTCAGGATCATAGAGGAAGCTGGACTCCCCGGAAGCTCTAAAACATCCAGGATCATAGGATTTCAGGATCCCAGAGGCAGCCTGACTCCCAGGAGCTCTTACACTCAGGATCTCAGGATCATAGGATTACTGAGACAGCTGGACTCTGAGGAGTTCTGACACAACCACGATAACAGGAAAGACAGACACCAGGCAGAGACTGTGAGTGCAGGTAGCACTAGAGATAACCAGATGGCAAAAGACAAGTACAAGAACTGAAGCAACAGAAAACAAGGTTACTTGGCATCATCAGAACCTAGTTCTCCCATCATAGCAAGTCCTGGATACCTCATCACACCAGAAAAGCATGATTCAGATTTAAAATCACTTATCATGATGATGATAGAGGACTTTAAGAAGGACATAAATAACTCTCTTAAAGAAGTTCAGGAGAACACAGGTAAACAGGTAGAAGCCCTTAAAGAGGAAACAAAAAATTACAACCAAACAGGTGAAGGAATTGAACAAAACCATCCAGGATCTAAAAATGAAAGTAGGAACAATAAAGAAATCACAAAGGGAGACTACCCTGGAGATAGAAAAACCTAGGAAAGAGATCAGGAGTCATAGACACAAGCATCACCAACAGAATACAAGAGATAGAAGAGAAAATCTCAGGTGCAGAAGATACCATAGAAATCATAGACAAAGTAGACAAAGAAAATGCAAAATTCAAAAAGCTCCAACCCAAAACATCCAGGAAATCCAGGATGCAATGAGAAGAACAAACCTAAAGATAATAGATATAAAAGAGAATGAAGATTCCCAATTTAAAGGACCAGTAAACATCTTCAACAAAATTTTAGAAGAAAACTTCCCTAATGTAAAGAAAGAGATGCTCATGAACATACAAGAAGCCTACAGGACTCCAAATAGACTGGACCAGAAAAGGAATTCCTCCTGTCACATAATAATCAAAACAGCAAATGCACAAAACAAAGAAAGAATATTAAAAGCAGTAAGGGAAAAAGTTCAAGTAATAAACATATAAAGGTAGACCTATAAGAATTATACCAGACTTCTCACCAGATACTATGAAAGCCAGAAGAGCCTAGACAGATGTCATACAGACCCTAAAAGAACACAAATGACAGCCCAGGCTACTATACCCAGCAAAACTCTCAATTACCATAAATGGAAAACCTAAGATATTCCATGACAAAACCAAATTTATACAATACCTTTCCACAAATTCAGCCCTACAAAGTATAATAAACTCCAACACATGGAAGGAAACTACACCCTAGAAAAGGCAAGAAAGTAATCTTTTTCCAACAAGCCTAAAAGAAGATAGCCACACAAGCATAATTCCATCTCTAATAACAAATGTAAGAGGAGGCAACAATCACTTTTCCTTAATATCTTTTAACACCAATGAACTCAATTTCCTAATAAAAAGACTTAGACTAACAGACTAGATATGTAAACAGAACCCAGCATATTGCTGCATACAGGAAACACACCTCAGTGACAAAGACAGATTCAACTTCAGAGTAAAGGGCTGGAAAACAAATTTCCAAGCAAATGGTCTCAAGAAACAAGCTGGAGTAGCCATTCTAATATAGAATAAAATCGACTTTCAATCAAAAGTTATCAAAAACCATAAGAAAGGACACTTTATACTAATCAAAGGAAAAATCTACCAAGATGAACTTTCAACTCTGAATATCTATGCTCCAAATGCAAAAACACCCACATTCATAAAAGAAACTTTACTAAAGCTCAAAGCACACATTGCACCTCACACAATAATAGTGGGAGACTTCAAAACCCCACTCTCAGCAATGGACAGATCATGGAAATAGAAACTAAACAGAGACACAGTGAAACTAAGGGAAGTTATGAATCAAATGGATTTAATAGATATCTATAGAACATTTCATCCTAAAACAAAAGAATACATCTTCTTTTTACCACCTCATGGTACCTTCTCCAAAATAGACCATATAATTGGTCACAAAACAAGCCTCGACAGTTAAAAGATTGAAATATTCCCATGCCTTCTACCAGATTACCACAGACTAAGGCTGGTCTTCAATGACAACAAAAACAATGGAAAGCCCACATATACGTGGAAACTGAACAATGCTCTACTCAGTGATGACTTGGTCAAGGAAGAAATAAAGAAAGAAATTAAAGACTTTTTAGAATTTAATGAAAATGAAGACACATCATACCAAAACTCATGGGACACAATGAAAACAGTGATAAGAGGAAAACTCATAGCTCTAAGTGCCTACAAAAACAAACAAACAAAACAAACAAACAAACAAACAAAAACTGGAGAGAGCATACACTGAAAGCTCCAGAATAAAAAGAAGCAATTTTTCCCAAGAGGAGTAGATGGCAGGAAATAATAAAATTCAGGCTAAATCAACCAAGTAGAAAAAAAAAAAAAGAAATAGACAGTCAACCAAACCAGGAGCTGGTTCTTTGAAAAAAATCAACAAGATAGATAAACCCTTAGTCAGACTAATGAGAGGGCACAGAGACAGTATCCAAATTAATAAAACCAGAACTGAAAAGAGAGACATAACAGAAACTGAGGAAATTTAAAAAAATCATCAGATCCTACTACAAAAGCCTATACTCAACAAAACTGAAAAATCTGGATGAAATGGACAATTTTCTAGACAGATACCAGGTACCAAAGTTAAATCAGGAGCAGATAAACCATCTAAACAGTCCCATAACCCCTAAAGAAATAGCAGCAGTCATTAGAAGTCTCCCCATAAAAAAGGCCCAGGACCAGATTGTTTTAATGCAGAATTCTATCAGATCTTCAAAGAATACCTAATACCAATTCTCTTTAAATTATTTCACAAAATAGAGACAGAAGGAACACTACGTAATTCGTTCTATGAAGCCACAATTACGCTCATACCTAAACCACAAAAGGCCCAACAAAGAAAGAGAACTTCAGATCAATCTCCCTTATGAATATTGGTGCAAAAATACTCAATAAAATTCTCACAAATTAAATCCAAGAACACATCAAAACAATCATCCATCATGATCAAGTAGGCTTTATCCCAGAATGTAGGGATGGTTCAATATATGGAAGTCCATCAATGTAATCCACTATATAAACAAACTCAAAGTAGAAACCACATGATTATATCACTAGATGCTGAGAAAGCATTTGACAAAATTTGACACCACTTCATGATAAAAGTCTTGGAAAGATCAGGAATTCAAGGCCCATACCTAAACATAGTAAAAGCAATATACAGCAAACCAGTAGCCAACATCAAACTAAATAGAAACTTGAAGCAATTCCACTAAAATCAGGGTCAAGACAAGGCTGACCACTCTCTCTCTACCTATTTCATATAGTACTCACAGTCTTAGCCAGAGCAACTAGACAACAAAAGGAGGTCAAAGGATATAAATTGGAAAGGAAGAAGTCAAAATATCACTACTTGCAGATGATAGTATACTTAGGTGACCCCAAAACATCCACTGGAGAATTCCTAAACCTGATCAACAACTTCAGGAAAGTGGCTGGATATAAAATTAACCCAAAGAAATCAGTAGCCTTCTTCTACTCAAAGGATAAATGGTCTGAGAAAGAAATTAGGGAAATGACACCCTTTATAATAGTCACAAATAATATAAAATACATTTGTGTGACTCTAACTGGGCAAGTGAAAGATACTATGATAAGAACTTCAAGTCTCTGAAGAAAGAAAGTGAAGAAGATCTCAGAAAATGGAAAGATCTCCCATGCTCATGGATTGGAAGGATTAATATAGTAAAAATGGCCATCTTGCTGAAATCAATCTACAGATTCAATGCAATCCCCATCAAAATTCCAACTCAATTCTTCATAGAGTTATAAAGAGCAAACTGCAAATTTATTTGGGATAACAAAAAACCCAGGATATTAAAAACTGTTCTCAACAATAAAAGAACTTCTGGGGTAATCACCATCCCTGACCTCAAGCTGTACTACAGAGCAATAGTGATAAAACTGGCATGGTATTGGTACAGAGACAGGCAGGAAGATCAATTGAATAGAATTGAAGATCCAGAAATGAACGTACACACCTATGGTCATGTGATTTTTGACAAAGGAGTGAAAACCATCAAGTGGTTTTCAACATTTTCAACAAATGGTGCTGGTTCAACTGGAGGTCAGCATGTAGAAGAATGCAAATTGATCCATTCTTATCTCCTTGTACATAGCTCAAGTCCAAGTGGATCAAGGACCTCCACATAAAACCAGATACACTAAAACTAATAGAAGAGAAAGTGGGGAAGAGCCTCAAACACATGGGCACACTGGAAAAGTTCCTGAACCGAACACCAATGGCTTATGCTGTAAGATCAAGAATTGACAAATGGAACCTCATAAAATTGCAAAGCTTCTGTAAGGCAAAGGACACTGTCAATAGGACAAAGCAGCAACCAACAGACTGGGAAAAGATCTCTACCAATTTTACATCTGATAGAGGGCTAATATCTAATATTAAAGATACGGATATATTATTGGATATATTAATATCCAATAAAAGAACTCAAGAAATTAGACTCCAGACAACTAAATAACCCTATTAAAAATGGGATACAGCGCTAAACAATGAATTCTCAACTGAGAAAACTCAAATGGCCAAGGAGCACCTAAAGAAATGTTCAGCATCCTTAGTCATCAGGGAAATTCAAATCAAAACAACCCTGAGATTCCACCTCACACCAGTCAGAATAGGTAAGATCAAAAACTTAGGTGATAGCAGATAGCTGGTGAGGATGTAGAGAAAGAGGAACACTGCTCCATTGTTGGTGGGATTGCAAGCTGGTACAACCACTCTGGAAATCAGTCTGGCGATTCCTCAAAAAATTGGACATAGTACTACCTGAGGACCCAGTTATACCACTCCTGGGCACATACCCAAAAGATGCTCCAACATATAACAACAACACATGCTCCACTATGTTCATAGCAGCCTTATTTATAATAGCCAGAAGCTAGAAAGAACCCAGATGCCCCTCAACAGAGGAATGGATACAAAAAATGTGGTACATTTACACAATGGAGTATTACTCAGCTATTAAAAACAATAAATTTATGAAATTCCTAGGCAAATGGATGGAACTAGAAAATATCATCCTGAGTGAGGTAACCCATTCACAAAAGAACACACATGGTATGCATTCACTGATAATTGGATATTAGCTCAAAAGCTCACAATACCCAAGATACAACTCACAGACCACATGAAGCTCAAGAAGAAGGAAGACCAAAATGTGGGTGCTTTGGTCCTTCTTAGAAGGAGTAACAAAATACTTATAGGAGACAAAGTGTGGAGCAGAGACTGGAGGAGGGGCAGTCCGGAGACTGCCCCACTTGGGGATCCATCCCATGTGCAGTCACCAAATGCAGACACTATTGTGGATCCCAGGAAGTACAAGCTGCAGGGATTGGGGGGGGGGGGTGATATACCTGTCTCCTGATAGGTTCTGCCAGAGCCTGACATATACAGAGGCAGATGCTCACATCTAACCATCAAACTGATTATGGGGTACCCAATGGAGGAGTGAGAGAGAAGATTGAAGGAGCTGAAGGGACTTTTGGCTCCATGGGGAGAGTGATGATACCAACCAACCAGATCTCCCAGTGTCTAAACCGACAGCCTGGGAACACACATGGAGGAACCCATGGCTCCAGTTGTATATGTAGTGAAGGATGGCCTTGTTGGGCATCAGTGGGAGAGGAGGTCCATGGTCCCGTAAAGGCTGGATGCCACAGTGTGGAAGAATTTGAGGGTGAGGAGCAGGGAGTGGGAGCATGGGTGGGGGCACACCCTCATAGAAGCAGTAGAAGGGGGATGGGATAAGGGGTTTCTGGGGTTGGGAAAATGGGGAAAGAGGATAACATCTGAAATGTAAATAAATAAATACAATAAATAAATGTAAATAAATAAATAATGTAATTATCCAATAAAAAGAATAGTGACTGGAACCCAGCAATACATTAACAATAAGTAATGAGTTATTATCCAAGCTGGATGCTTTCTGAGATGGAGATCAAACACTTTTAAATATATGAATGCCATTCACAGTATTGAAGATATAAGTAAACAAAACATAAACATCTTGATAAATACATAGGAAACACATGAATCAATCCCCCATATCATTCATAATAAGCAATTATAGTTAAGAATGCAATGTCTTAAGCCTCAAAATAACCTAGAGTAAACATAGGACAGATGTCAAAATACAATATCATTCTTGTTAAAATCTAGACAAGAATAAAAAATGTCTGCTATTAAGGCTTTCATTCAAAAAGTCAAACAACAAAAGGCAATTAGAAGTTGTAAGAATTTTAAGACATGGGGAAAATTTGTAAATTGCTGATGACATAAAATTTTGTATAAAATTAAACTCATGGTAATATCTTAGGCAAGTTAAGGTCCTGAGACTCTGAGTGGTATCTTAGCTGAAGAGAAGGTTAAGGGTTAGTGGATGTTGGGTCTTTAGCAGTTATCAGGCTCAGTGTAAGGTTGTTCATTTTAAACAATAGTAGTAATAATAACTATCATTCTTCCAGTTATCAAGTATCATCTTCCTTGCCAAGAATAGGACAGACTTTTACAGTTAATGTCTCTAATCCTCATACAATATTCAAAACATTATTCAAGATAGGATTACAGAAGCGAAAGCTGAGATTCTGAAGGGATAACTGCTGCCATACAGCTACAACTGGGGTGCTACAAAGGGTCTTTTGGACTCAGCCCAGGAACTTTGCAAGGCAACTTCCCTAAAGTATCAATATTATATTCTCTTGCTCTCTTAATTGCTAAGTAAACAGAGTGTTTCACTTGGAGGTTAGGTCAGAAATTTATTGTCATAAAAGGAGAAACACTTCTTAAAACCTATACATTAGAGCCCTCAGAACAGTTACCAATATCCCCCAGAGTTTCTGGTCTTTTTGTTTTTCTCTTGAATCCAAAAGGGACTTTCCAAGAAATTTGTCCTGTTCAAACATCAGAGAGAACTAGGGACTAGTAGGAATTTATTATCTTGGAGCACTGAAGGACATTCAGGACCAAAGTGTCATCATTTTGGTTCCTCTGAGGACTATGTCCTTGGTTTGCTGATGACTGTCTTCTTGCCATGCCCTCATATAGCCATCCTTTGGCCTGTGTACATCTTTTTAAGAGAATCCCAGGGATACTGGATTAGGATCATATATGTGTTTGGGTTTGGTCACCTTTACACAAACTAGAATTATCCAGAAAGAGTGAACTTTAGTTGAGAAATCCCCTCCATCAGACGCCATGTGGGACATATACTGGCTTGCTGATTGATGTGGGACGGCTCCACCCACTGCGGGTGGTGTCACCACCAGCATGTGGTTCTGGGAAGTATAAGAAAGAATGCTGAATGTGAGCCTGAGGGCAAGCCAGCCAGCAGTGTTTCCATGACTCCAGTCACCATTCTGCTTCAATTCTTGCCCTCGCTCACCTCAATGCCTGGCTGAGATCTGGCATTTAAACCAAGCAATCTCTTTCTTTTCAAAAACTGAATCGAGTCAGTGTTTTATCTCATAGCCAAAACGTAACTACAGCAGACCCATTTTAAGGACACTGCTTTAAGTTAATTGTCTCTATAAAGGATCTGTCTTCAAATACAGCCACACTCTCAGGGTCTAGGGCTTGAAATATACAATGGACATTTGGGAGACACCATCGAGCTTTCTCATCACCCCAGGGCACAACCATGCATCTTTTCAGCTACAGAGAGCTGGATGCAGTGATGGATGGATACTTTTTACATGTGCCCAGTGAGTTCTTAAGACTAGTGATTTTAAGCAGCGGGAGCCCTACCACACCACTGGCAGTCCGGGTTGGGGGTACCCACTGAGTGTCACTATTAGTTAACAGGAGTGTGGTCACCACAGTGTTGTCGGGGTTAGGAAATTCACTGGATTCATGGGTGAGGGGGCAAGTGCCAGGTCATCTTGCCAATGAGAAGTGTAAACAAACAGGATACCCCTCCCTGTTTTCCCTTCAACTTTCAAGACATTGCCAAGGCTTGCTGAGTGGGAGTTCGGAACTCCCCCTCTTCTGGCCAGACATTCGCCAATTCATCCACTTTTGGGGACAACGGGAAGTCAGAAGCACTCTCAAATCCCCAGATAAATTTAGAAAACAATGAAACGTTGACATTTCAAGAGAGTGGCTTTACAGTTATGTTTTGGCATGGCAGGGGTCATACAGAATAGAACATGGGAAAGAAACCTGCAGGACAAAGCCAGAGGACAATCTCACTCTTCCTCCTCTCCCTGCCCTCGCAGCCTCTCCCAGGCTTCCTTCAGAAGAGAAACACAGCTTCCTTTTTAGAAAATAAAAACAGAGGCAGCTTTGAATTCATTCTGAGAAAAGTGTCCCCATTTTGTTTTATCAATTCTTTAACCCATTGCTTTCCAATTAACTTTCCCTGAGTCCACACACAATACCTGCCACTTCTGAGGCTTGAACAAATGTGTAGAAGGTTTAGCAGTTATGAACCTTTACTCACTACGAACACCTGGATAAAAATCCTTGCTCTATAGTGTTGTGTTGCTTAGGTAGTGTGTGTGTGTGTGTGTGTGTGTGTGTGTGTGTGTTTTCTCCTTTGGTGGACATTTGGGTTTTCTATATTTTGCTCTGTACTGATCAACATTGTAATGGGTGCCTCCTCATGGGTGAGGGTTTCTCTGAGGCTTTGGTTCTCAAATTCTGCTTCATGGTCAAGGTGTTTAGCTTCTGTTAACCATGAGTGAGAATCCTTGTGGACAAGACCTAGGATTTGCATTTTAATTAGATGTGCAGATGGTCCTATGCACATTACAACTACCTGGTAAGTCTTTTGAGAAAGCTGGTGGATGAACCCCACCTCCCATCACGTAAAGTGCAATCTCTCAGGATGCAGCTGTGATGTACTGTGTTCTCAGAGTTGAGGATTCAGTGAAGATAGCCTCTCTCTTTGTTCATTTTAAGTTTACTTGGATGCTTTCAATAAACTTTTATATTTTTCTACTTAAAATCTTTGCAAAACATTTCTTGATTTACTGTCTGCATTGACAAAATAAACACAGCTTTTGTCATTTTATGTATCCTTAACTCTCAGTTGTACTTTTTAATTATTGATTTGTATATAGAGGAATGGAGTTGATTACTTATATATTAGTGTATTAATGATATCTTTATTCTTGAGAATGCTACACATGTATACATTATATTATAACCATATCCCCCACCATCTCCTTATCGAACTTCCTCCATAGTCACTCTCTCACATGTACGTCTTCAAATTCTGTATAATTTTTATAACCCATTATATCCAGTTAGTGCTGCCCTTATGTGCATGGGTGTAGGGCCATCTGCTAGAGCGTGGGAAACAGGCTGAGCACTTTCGTAGAAAAACTAAGAAGATTGTTTCTCCCCAAACAGCTATCAACTGCCAATAGTTCCTTTGACTTGGGCAGGGCCTGGAGAGACCCTCTTTCATCTATGCTGGAGTTTTGGATGGCTTGATCTTACACATGTCTTGTGCAGGTAACCACAAGTGCTGTTAGTGAACACCATAGACAAGTACTGTCCAGAGGACAGTCTTCCACAGGATTCCTCCACACTCTGCAGTTCTTATATTCTTTCTCCTCTTCTGAGACATTCCTGGACCTTGGAGGAATTGGGGCATGGAGCTAGAGTTACGGGATTTAATAATGCTGTCCCATCGATGGCTAATTATTTAGTCTCTTTGTCTCAGCACTTTGACCAAGGGTATATATCTGTATTGACTGCTACCCACTACAAAATGAAGCCTCACTGACCAAGGTTGAGAACAGCCCAGGTCTACAGGCGTATGCATAAATATTTAGAAGGCAATTTGACAGCATGGGCATTTAACAGAATATCAATAGAGCCTGGAGAGCTATGACCTTCCCAACCACTGATGTCTGACTAGCTTTAAAATACCAGTCATAAAATTCCCTCCTGTTGAGCAGACCTCAAATCTAACCAGAAAGCTATTGGTTTGTGGCTCATAACAGACATGTCAGTACTAAATCTATAGACACAACTTGCTAGCCAGGTTGTCATTATGGCATGCAGGGTCCTGTTCTGGACAAGACCACTATATATTAATCTTAAGTCTGGAAACCTATATGAATTAGTTCATTAATTCTAGTATCAGTCCATGGGTTCTTTTGAATTTCTATACAGTTATATTATTCACAAATAATTGGTTTTTCTCCAGTCTTTATCTACCTCTTCCCCGTGTGTGTGTGTGTGTGTGTGTGTGTGTGTGTGTGTGTGTGTCTTTATTTGACTTCTTACTTTCTGGGACATCAAGTTGCATAGCAGTGATTGGGGACATCTTGACTTGTTCCTTCTTTTAAAAAAGATTCTGGTGTTTTAATGTTTCAAACTTGAGTAGTGTATTTGTGAGGTTTTGTGGTAGTTTTGAGAAACTACCCTTGAAGAAGCTAAGAAAGTTCCTTCTGGTCCTACTTAGGTAAAAACTATCTTGGGTGGTTACTAATGTAGCAATTGTTATTTCTTTGTGTGAAGGTAATCATTCAGTTTTTTTTCAGTCCATTATTCCAATTAGTTACATTATATTTTTATGTTCTTTTTTTGTTGTATTTCTAGGATATATACATACTACCTGATCATAATTTCTTTTTTTGTTTTTCATAGTCAGGCTTCAATTTTCTAGATTTTGTTTAGGGCATTTCCCAGGTCTAGGTAAGCATGAGTTTTTCTTACCTTGTACTATCTTGCTCTTCAATGACACTGAAATATTACTCGTTTTGAAAACTATTTGTATGTGTGTGTAATTCTTTTTTATTGTCCAAAAAAGAATTTTTCTTCTGCACATTTTACTCAATTCAAAAATGCATCTGAAAAAATGATGGGCATGTGTAACCTTTTGACATTGCAACATGACCTTGTCATCTACAAAAGTGGTGGGTCACACTTACAGCTATCCTGGAACCTATAGCTTATGTGTCAGGTCTTTTCTGATAAACTGTTATAACCAGTCCTCTTTGGCCAAAATATAGAGCAAGAAACACAAATTCCTGCCATGCCCCACCGCTCTCACTCCTGTCCAATGAGATTTAAAGATCCAAATGAATGGTGTTAGCTTCTAACAGGTATTGCTAGTTTTATTTAAAACTTTATGTAAGTAAAATTTCATAGAAACATGAATCAATTTATTTGGAAAATTCGTAGATTTCTTTAGTGGTTACCAAATTCTTTTGACCTGATTTCTTCTTAGAGAGAGAGAGGGGAGGGGGAAGAGAGACAGTGTTTCTGAGGCTCTGAGCTTGTGCGTGCTAAGCTTTTGAGACTTCAAAGCCCTCCTCCAATGATGCATCTCTTCCAACAAGGCAACAGCTCCCAATCCTTCCTTAACAGTAATGCCCACTGGAAACTGAGCATTTGGATATATGAGGCTATGGGACCTTTCTCATTCACACCACCACACTCCATCCTAGTGTACAGAATGATGCTTGCAACCCACCTACATTTACACAAGCTGATGAAAGAAATACCAGCGTATGTTCTACCTTGTTCTATAATCTCACACTCATGTGGTTTTGTTTTCTCTCATGGTTAACTTTTCCTCTGCATCCTAATAATGATGCTGAGAAATATTTAAAACATCTTACCAAGATATTTATGTTTTCTGTAGTGTGTTATATTTTTCTACAAACTATTTTTTACCATATTTTAAAAAGTAGAAATGCAAACTCATTCAGTCATTCATATTTTGTGTAGCATTCTGGTTATTTTCCTGCTGTGACTTATTGTTGTTGCTGAACTTTATAGCTCTGAAAACAAAGGCTTACTTGATTCATTTTGTTGTTGCCAAAGTAACAAGCTTATATAAGCTCTATTAAATGTGGCGTTCACAACTAGTAGGCCTTTGCCCACGACCTGGAAGTAGGAGAAGCAACAGAATGGGTTTAAGCATTAAAGGCTTGAGTATAGTCTATTGAAGAAGAGGAAAAGCCCCTTCAACTTTCGGCTTCTCTTTTTGTCTCCTGTTGGACAACTTCCTAAGCAGAAGTGAGTTACAGGAACAAGATATGTTTTCGAGATCCTGACAGAATTATACAAAAATCTGTTTTCCACAGATTGCTCCACACTTCGCATTCTTTTCAGAGGACTATTAAAAAATTGTTTGTAATTTCCAGACCACAAAAATGCTAATGCAGATAAATAACATGGTCAAGGAAGTCACTGAAAGAAAGATGGCACACACGGAGAGAAATTCTCTCCCGTTTCCACCCCCCTCACCACATAACAGTACTTGGTCATATAAATTCCAGCCATGTATGCATTCCAATTTTTCCATATTTAATCAGTTAAAGGGTGAAACCTCAAGGTCTATATAACATTTGATCCAAATGTGGAAACTTATTAAAGTCAGGAAAGGGAAACCCATATTCTCACATCATCTAAACCTGACTATGCCACTCAAAAATTGGGATACCTACCAGTCTCACCGTATGCTTCAGACACAGGTCAGGCTTAACACAAATACCAGCCATAGAGTGCTGTGCTGGCTGTTTTTTTGTCAACTTGACAAAAATGAGTCACCTAGCAAGAGGCAACACAGCTCACATACACTTTAATTGAGGATAGCATCTATGAGGTTGACCTGTGGATATATCTGTGGGGCATTTTCTTGATTTATAATTGATGTCAGAGGGTCCAACCCACTGTGTGTGGTACTGACCCCACAGAGGTTATTCTGGACTGTCTAAGGATGGTAGTTGAGCAAGCCATGGAAGAGGAACCAATAATCTATGTTCCTCTGTGGTTCCTGCATCAGTTCCTGCCTCCAGGTTCTTTCCTTGAATGCCTGTCCTGACTTCTTTCAGTGGTAAAGTATCACCTGGAAATGTAAGCTCTGTGTCCCGGAGCTCCTTTTGGTCATGGTGTTGAGCATGTTGCAAAACAACAACAAAGAAATAGCTATGGCAACTGCCATATTTTCTGTCCTTTTCCAAATGTGACAGAACAATAAAATACTCAAACTACAGTTACTGAAACAAGTATTTCCTAACCCCAAAAGACTTTCTGCAGCTTAAAGATGAATGCTTGATATATATGAGATACAAGGTATGATAGTCACTTAGACTGAGCGATAGTAATGTTTCTGTTTATGCCTGTCTCCTCTGGATCCATTAGAGAGAATGCACAAGATCCTTGGCACACACAGCTCAGTGCTTCACCCACAGCATGGCATTTTCTACACCCAGGTCTCTTCCTTTTCTGCAAGGTTGAAGTATACTAGCCAAGACCAGTTCATCAAATATGAACATTTTTTTGCCTAGGCTTCCTGTTAACTTCTTTCCTCCTTTACCTCTTGTCTTTCTGTTTGCATGCTTCCTTCTTTCATTCCCTGTCCTCTGCCCCAGGCATTTGGTGTTGGTATAGTGTGAGATTTTTATAGTTCATCATAAACCATTTCACTGGGTGTCATTCTGGAATGAATTCCAAACTGTTGTCTTTGCATATTGCACATACTCTATTTCTCTAGATCCATGTCTCTAATTGCTGACTTAAACTACCAGCAGGACATCTCTGAGGGCTTATTTTCATCCACTGTGCAAGGGAAAAATTATAGATTCTCTATTTTTACTTTTTTCAATCCCATTTAGAAATCTTAGCTTTGGGGGAGTCTTTAATTCACCATCAATATCTAATGTATGACAGCACCCATGTTATTGTGCAGGCAACAACTGTCCTTGGTTATGACTCTGCCCATTGCCTTAAAACTGATATAACGTGAACTCATCTCTTCTTTTTTTTGATACCATTATGGTTTTTCTTTATACCTCCTAGTGAAATTAATGATTTCACATTCTTTATTTTTTATTTTCTTTTCAGAACTTTTCTCATTGAAAACTAGAATTAATGTAACTTAGAAATAAATGCAAATCTCCTCCCATGAAGTGTAAGGTTAAATCTGGATTCTTAATTGTCTGTGATATTTGCTATGAAACTTTTAATAACCATGTTTTAGAATGAAAGCAGAGATGGGGATAGTCTATCTATTTCAAATCCAGCTGGTTTCTCTACTGAGGAAGAAACTAAACAAAATCCCTTAAAGAGAACTTCCCTGATATGTGAAAGCTAGTTTTATGGAAACTGCTTTAATAATTTTTCTTTATTTATTATGGACATTAATGTTGATAGAAAGCTCAGGGTAATATGTACTAGTTGTTAAATGATGCGCGTGAACAAGGGAGAAGGAGACCAAACTCAACACACATTTATACTCAGCCTGACCAAAGCAAGAAGTAGGTGGACCAAGTTCCAGCAGTAGAGGAGCCCACACCCCATGAGTAGATAGTCAGCATAAATTGGACTCCAATGGTAGGAAGAAACGAAGAGCCAAAGGTGGGTTACTAGGCAAGAACTCTTGGATCTGGGGGTGATTATGATCAAGATAGATTGTTTGACATTCTCGAAGAATCTAATTATAAAAAGAAAAGGAAAGACCAACCTCAATTTCAGTTCAGTGGGGCTCTGTTAGCATTTGCTTCATACAAGGGATTAAAGGCAGAATAAGAAGAATAAGAAGCTTTCCTAAGAGTCTCTTCTCACCCTCCTCACATTTCCCAATTTTTCCTTTCTAATCTGGATCTTTAATGAGACAAAATCTGATGTCTTATCAACTACTGGCAAGATTTTCAGGGTCAGTGTTACTGCCTACTGGGAATATGGCTACATTTGCACAGAGACCTGAACAGTAGGATAGAGGACCTTGACAACTTTAGGATTGTTTCAGGATGTCACAAGGTGATTGAAATACACTGCTTTGTTCTCATGAGAGAGTCCCCAAATATTAAACTTTATTGAACTTGAGTGCCCCTTAAGCCAGTTGCCCAAAAGAGATTTCTGAACACAATATTTGATATCATATGAAAACCGAAGCATTAAAAACATCTTAAGTGGACTGTTTTTTTTTAGATTTGCTGGTCGTTTTCAGTATCTAAAAACAGAATGTTTTTATCACCCTTGGGAACCTCAATGTACATGCTGGACTGTCTACCTCCAACAGGAAAAAACTACTTCTTAACACATGCAATTTAACAATAATAGACAGGCATTTATGTCTGAGTCTTAGAACTGGAATTTCCTGCACTAGAGGTATCCCATGGTAGAAATATTGCTGGTCTGGCAGAGTGAGACTGGATGGCTTCATCTTTTTAGGGAAACAAAACCCTAGACAGGATCTCTGTGATATCCTGAAAGTCAGTGTGTTAATTCAGTGATTAAACCGGGAGAGTCAGCATCGTTGGTGGACCACGGTAGTTGTGCTAGGAAAGGACTTGTGTTGGTTCTTCTTAATGCTTCTGGAAACTGGCAAGGAAGAAGGACCGAGGCCACGGATTTGTAATAATCTATCTCAGTATGTATTAAATATATTACCTATGAGCTTAGTCAGAAACTAATTCATTCAGTAGGTGCTTGTGATATAATATATCAGTGCTGCGTGTTGACAACAAGGTAAAAACACTTAGTGAAAGAAAGGGTAGCTGAGCTTCCAAACTTGCACAGCAGTGTGAAAACCCACCTCTAGCAATCAGATATTTAGCGTCATTTTTTTGATACAGTGTATCACCAAATTGGGGCCACTTTGAGACTGAAGGGAGGGGTGCTGGTAATTTCTTTCTGAGGCAGCAGGTGTGAACTAGGAAGGTGCTCAGTTTACATACAGCCACTCAGTCTACACCCAGAGACCTTTAATATTGGTGGTCTCATCAGGAAGAACTGCACTTTACCTACTTTCCTTCCTGACTGGCTGATAGTGCTTAATAGGAAGAGCCTAAGAGAGTTGTGATTCACTCACTCCTGTAGATTTTTTGCATCCTTATAATTCCTGATGGTTAAGAACTATCTGAAATATGAATCATATTTATTCCTAGCAGAGCCGTTCCTTTAGTTTGTGTTTCACTGGCCTGATCTTGTATTAAATGTCAGTGGAAGAGAAAACTGGGCAGCCACAGGACTTTGCATCTGTGTTTGTTATAAAATGTTGAAGATTTTTTTCACTGTCTCATTTAATGGCATGTAAAAGAGTCCACATGACTTCTCTAGAATGTTTGTTGTCTTTGTGGGAACCAACGAACTGTCTCTGTCAGAAGAGGAACTCTGTGGCCTTCCCATGTATCCTTTTCTGTCTAGCATGTCGAGGCTTGGAATTTCATCCCTGAGACCAGAGTTCTGCTCATTTGCATATTTCTCTCTCATTTTTCTGATGTGATAAATATATTTTTCTAAATTAGTTATCTTTTCAATGTCTTATCTTTTAGTATTTAATATTTCCTCCATTATCAAAGTTTGAATTTGGGCCTGATGATCCCAGTCCTGT
The DNA here is from genome assembly GCF_011762505.2 of Arvicanthis niloticus. Lineage (NCBI taxonomy): Eukaryota > Metazoa > Chordata > Mammalia > Rodentia > Muridae > Arvicanthis > Arvicanthis niloticus. The sequence goes on along the minus strand of NC_047659.1, from coordinate 89,222,923 downwards.
GTATCTGACCTCAAACTCTGGGCCATTCTCAGTTCTCCTGGATGTTACTCATGCACTATGTTCTGGGCAGATTTAGTGTAACTGGTTTTATGTTGAGGTTTTGATTCACTTGAGTTTTGTGCATTGTAATAAATATAGATCTATTCATATTCTTCTACACGCAGACATCCAGCTAGACCAGCACCATTTGTTAAAAATGCTTTCTTTGTTACATTGTATGGTTTTGGCTTCAAAAATCAGTTTTCTGTAGTTGTGTGGGTTTGTTTCTGGGTCTTAAATTCTATTTCTTTGATCAACCTGTTTTTATGCCAAAATCATGTGTTTTTATTACTATTTCTTTGTAGTACAGCTTGATATCAGGGATTGTGATACCCCCAGAAGGCTTTTTTTTTTTTTTTTTTTTTTTTTTTTTTTTTTTGCTACTCTGGATTTTTACTTCTCAATATGAAGTCTAGAATTGATCTTTTAAGGTATGCAAAGAATTGTGTTAGAATTTTGATAACTTATAGCCATAAGTGTAGCTTGGAGTTCTTGTTGAACTTCTAACAGTGACAGTGAGGATTGTGTCTGACTCGTTTGCTTGTGCTTGGGGCCCTTTTTCTCCTACTGAATTGCGTCACCCAGCCTTGATATGAAGGTTTATCTCTTGTTTTATTGTGTCTGGTTAGGCCTTGTTGGCTGGATATCCCTGGGATGCCTGCTCTATTTTTGTTGAAGGAAGAAGAGTGGATCTGGAGGAGAAAAGAGGAGAGGGGAGGGACTGGGAGGAGTGGATGGAGGGGAAACCGTAGCAGGATAATTTCCTGCTACTGTTACATTATATTTGCAATAAAGCTTGGTAATTGGGGAGGAGCTAATGTGGGGAGGAGAAGGAAAGAGGAGAGAGGATTGGAGAGAGGCTATCAACCATAGAGGAAGACGGTTGGGTTGAAAGCAGTCCTGGGTAGAAATTTCTATCAAAAGGTTAGATACTGGGTAACAATTCTAATTGCATGGGCATCTTGTTAATTGAGCATTTCCAAATATATAAATCTATTGGTTAATCTTTAAGCTTTAAGAGTCTCATTTCTACCAGGTACTGCGGGCATAGCAGGAATGGTTCGGGCTCAGCCAAGCATTATGGGGGCAGCGTGGTGGATTGTCAGAGCCATCCGCTACGCTGGCATTTTGTGGGTGCCAGGGCCGGCGCTTCTAGCTAGCGGGAGCCATGGTCAGAGCCGGAGCAGTAGGAACATGGCGGCTGCCTGGGAACAAGCCGGACCAGGAGCCGTTTTCTAAATATTTCCCGCTTCAGGAAACTGCGCTCAGAATGTAATGTGTGAGAGAAGAATAAAAGAAAATAAATAAATAATCTAAAAAAAAATTCAAGCCTGTACTGCTTGAATGAGCAGAAACTCATTTATTTTGGGGTGTGTGGGGGAAAGAGGTTGGTACAGAGATGGTGTGGAGAGGGCAGGAATTATACAAACCACAGGTTGGCACAGGCCTGCTAAATCCATCTGCATGTCTTCAGACACCCCTTAAGGCATTTGTCACCCTGCCCCCACCTCCCAAAGCTGAAAGCCTGTGCATATGCCCCAGGGATTGGGATCCCAGGAATGTACCTCATGTTAATCATCCTATAATCTTCTTGGGCTGGGCAGAGAGGAGAGGTATTTCCAAATATGACAGTGCACTTGAGGCCTGCACATTTTTGTGAAGACAGGAGAGGAAAACGTATAATGGGAAAATAAGATAAAATATTCACAATTTTTATTCCCTTTCCTGGCTCTTTCTTTCCTCATTTTTTCTCCTTTTCATTTCTCGTGTACATTTTGTGGGATGGCATCTTGGCTCTAGTTCAGGCTCATTGCAGTGTGGTGGTGGAGAAGGCCTGCGGTTAGCTATGTTATCCTGAACGACAACAAAGAAACTAAATACCCACTTGGAGGTGGTCCAAATGTTTCCCATCGAGTCTTGCCCTGCTATAAGGCACAGAAAGCCCATGCAAAGGAGCCTGGAAATGTGGTCAGACCTATTTATTTTTCAACACAGGGGGAAATTAAAAACAGAAATCTGAATTGCCATTGCGAGTTAATTCTGAAGTAATTAATCCAGGGAGTGAATGGCACAAGGACAGCTCAGTCTGTCTAAACCTGGGGCATGAGAGCAAGGCCTACAGTCACCCTCCTGTTTCATGGCTCCTGGGGAGCTCTTTTCTGTCTTAGCACACCTGGTTGCACAGATGTACAGTGTAAACCTTCTTACCTGTCCTGGAGTCGTACAGTCATTGATGGCTAGCAGGAAGCTATAAAGTGATAATGCCAGAAAACGGAAAAGCTAATGAAAGATGGTAATTTGTTGTAAGGCCATGATATCGTAACACACTGAAGGATGAGTTTAAAAATCCTCTCTTTTCTAGTTCACTAAACACAGAGGTTACAACTGGCTTAAATCCACCAGTGTCTGGCACACTGAAATCATCAACAAATGAACGGAGACTATTTTAATATCTTTGCTCTTGAACTTTCCTTTCAGAGATACATGCTTAAGAATTTTTGATGATGTCTTAAAGGTCTCCATGAAAGAATGTTTATAACAGCCTCAGGTACTTTTATTCTTTAAGCATTTTTTATGCATTTTGCTTTAGATCTTAACTGCTGTTAGATACAATCTCTATTCTGTTCTCTGTGAAGTAAGGGGTGTATGTGTGCATGTGTATGTGCATGTGTGTGTGCGTTTGTGTGTTTGTACATGCGTGTGTGCGCATGTGCGTGCGTGCGTGTGTGAGTGTGTGTGTGTCTAAATTGTTTTGAGAGATTCAAGTGAGACACTACAAGCCCTGTATCAGTGAAAGAGTCACACAGTGGACTTGGCTGCAGAGGCAACAGTGCAAGTGATCCCTATGGAGTGCAGGCATTTCCTTGTTGTTTCTTCTTTTGCTGGTGCTTGGCCCTCCTCTCCCATCTCTCTGCTTTTGTTTTCCTGTAATTTTTAATTTTAGAAATATGGAACTCAAAAGCGTGATGATTTTTGCATCCTTTTTCCTTGCTCGGGTTGCCAGTACTTTTTCTTTTTCTTCTCTTTTTTTGTCTGCGCTCTCTCTCTCTCTCTGTCTTTTTATTTCTCTGTCTTTCTCTCTCTCCTTCTTTCTCTCTTTTCTCCCTCTCCCCCTCTCTCTGGATGTGCATTTCTCAACTCTTTATTTCTTCATCATTGCATCATTTTAGATATGTTTCCTTTATGAAAACTTCACATAAAAAATACTGTGTGTCTAGTGTCATTGGCTCTTCTACAAACCTTTGGAATATTTAAATCTTTTAAAAATTGTAATTTCCTAGGAACCAAAGGTAATTTTTCTTCTATTTTTTTTTTTTTTTGTAGAACTTATAAGGAAGTTGGAGGCATTGTGCATCTTTTCTTTCATTTGTTTACCTCCTAACAAAGGACTGACTCTTACAGACTGAGAACAAACAGTCTTGGAACTGACAGTGGCTAGCATTTCAGTGTCTACTCCCCCAACCATTTTCAAAAATTGTCAGTGGCCCAATGACATTATTTGTGTCTATTTTTTTTCTTTCTGGTGTGGGGCTCATCAGAATTGTGTGACATATAGTTGTTTTGTCTTGTTGGTCTCTTATTGTGAAACAGTTCCTCAGTCTTTCTCCATCCTGATATTTTCAGAGTTGTGGCTACTTATCGAATGCCCCTCAATTTGGGTCTGTCTGATATTTTATCTGGATTAGACTCAGATTATACATTTTCAGCCTAAATGTCATGAAAGTCATATTATGTCTTTCTCAACACACCAGGAAGCATATGATGTCAGTGTGTTCTGATCCTCCTGCTCCTCCTCCTCCTGCTCCTCCTGCTCCTCCTGCTGCTTCTCCTCCTCCTCCTGCTCCTCCTCTTCCTCCTGCTGCTGCTGCTGTGCTAACAGTAATCCTGAGTTAGGGCAATGGTTACTGGCTTTCTCTGTTCTCTCATCTCTTCATCTATTCTGTACTTTTTTAGTTGGAATTTACTATAAGTAAAATTTTCTATTGTTAGTCATTAGTCTGTCGGCTTGCCTGCCTGTCTTTCTATCATGTATGTATGTATGTATGTATGTATGTATTTCTATTAATCTGTCTACCTACCTTCTATGAAATCATGAAATTTAATTTCATTCATGTTATAAACCATTAGCATGATTGCATATTTTGGTGCTCAAACTGTACTACATTTGGATAATGGTGTCTCCTTCAAGTTGTCTCCTCTGTCCTCTGCCTGTGACTCTAAATAACATTTATCATTTTAGAACCTAAGATTGCACATCCACATATGCTCCCCTTTGTTGAATTCCAACATGGAGAGGGATGAGAGTAAGGGTGACACACTGCAGTTGTCTGCATATACAGATGCCACCTAGAGGATTTTGTCACTAACAATAACACCTCCATCATTATCACCATAAAAGAATAGTTTAATAATGACCATATAGAATCTCATTTACAATAAAATTTGATGGGCTGGGTAGCATTTTTTTTTTTAACGCACTTGCCATTTGATACCCTCCAACAACCTATCTATATAGTCAGGACTGTAGATAACCATATTCTATAAGTTAGGAAACTGAGGCTCACAGTTTGAAGATTCTATTTTCTTTAAGACTTCATGTTTACTCTTTCAAATAGAAAAGTTCATTTAGAAGGTATCATTCTTAATTAGTATGCCCCTATCTTTTGTTTTAATATGGGACCCACCCACATGACCACTGGAATTTACAGAGAAGTGTATACACAGGCATACATTCATGTACATACATACATACATACATACATACATACATGATAGAATGCTTACTGAGTGGCATTCCATTGGTGTATCAAGTCTGTTTTAGAGTCTAGGCCTTTGCCAAAATGTGGATTATGAATAGTCCCAGTTCTTAGGTCAGATTTTCATCTGAACAAAATACTTTGGCATTCAAATGTTTTGAAATGTGATGAAGTTCAATAAATTGATTTTTCTTTTATGGTTAATGCTTTTTTGTTCTGCACCCCTTTTCGAGTCCCCTTCGCCCGCGAAAGAGACACGTGAGGCAGTGTTCGGGTGTTACTACAGCGAGGCTTTATTCTTGTATCAGCAGAAGCGGAAAGACCCAAAGCCCGGGAAAGGCACTGCTATATGTACCCTAGAGTGGCGTGTTCACTTCTGATTGGCTGTTCACTCATTACCCATAATACGCCCCGGGATGGGCAGTGACTTTGGTGTGCTTTTTGCCTTTTGCACCTGGGCAGTTACTTGTTTACTTGTGGGAGCACAGGATGCCCGTGCCATCTTGTAATGGCAAATGTTGTCATGCTCACTGTGGCTCCTAACACTTTTTGTGACATGTTTAAGAATTCTTTACCTGGGTCTATCTAGGTCTAGCAAACTTTGTTTTGTTTAATTTAAACTTTAAAAAAATGATTTATTTTAAAGTGTGTGTGTGTGTGTGTGTGTGTGTGTGTGTGTGTGTGTAAGTATGTAGGCCAGAAGGGGGCATCTGATTTCCTGCAACTGGAGTTAAAGGTAGTTGTGATATGCCAATGTGAGCATTGGAAAACAAGGACTCTGGTCTTCTAGAACTGCATCGGGACTCTTAAACACAACTCCTTTGGCCTCACTGTATGTTCTCTCTCTCTCTCTTTCTTTCTTTCTTTTTCTTTCTTTCTTCCTTCCTTCCCTCCCTCCTCCCTATTTCCCTCTGTCCTTCCCTCCCTCCCTCCCTTCCTCCCTCTCTCCCTCCCTTTCCCTCCCTCCCTCTCTCTTTTATGATAAAGTTTCACTATGCAGCTCAGATTGGCTTGAATGCTAGAATTATATGCATAGGCGTCTGCTACCTGGCTATAGATTTTTATCTAAAAATGGCATTTTAATTGATTTATTACTTAAAACTGAAACAATGAAGAACCTAAATTCCTCACTGTATCCTGAACAGAGCCATTTTGATAGAGTTGGATAAATTATGTATAATTGGAGAATTAAAACACTGAAAAGAAGTGATGGCACAGAGATTCAATGCCATTGCTCCTTGTCAGTTCATGAACAGTCCAGGAGGCCTGTGACTGACTTCCAGTGCACACATGCTTCTGATTGTCCTTGGCTCTGCAGTGGTGGAAGATTCATCAGTCAGTGAGCTTGTCATTTGCAATTAGACTGGGTGTATACTTTTGAATACTTCTTTGGCTTCTGATGCTATGGGTCTAATGCTTTTATCTCTTCACCTTTTCTACTCTCATTGGCATCCTCAAGAATAGGGGTGTGTTTAGCTTATCAGACACCGCTGTCATGGAACCAGTCACTCAATAGAGAAAGAGCAGAGCTGTTTGCCTTTCTTTGCTCTTTATTGGAATTGATAGCTACCGCCAAGAAGTCTGGTGGGTCCACAAAATGTACACCTAAGAAAAGCTATGGGCTACAGAGGTAGCATGGTATATGGTTTACCAGACTCTTTCCCATGTGGGTGGTAGAGTAAACAGAGGAGGTTAAGTCATGGAGGGCTTTGGGCAGATGAGAACATCCAGCTTATAGGAAAAGGTGGCTTTTGAATAGACTATTTGAGTAAGATATACAGGGTTCTTTGTTTATTTCAAGATAATTAGAATATTATGGGCTTTATGGAGAAAAACTCTACTTTGGGAATTACTCATTTGATGGTTTTAAATGAGAGGTTTGGCATCTCTTTCCAGGAGTGAGTAGTTTCTTTTGTGGTGAATGTCTATGTACAGACAGTACAGCAATCAGAGTAATCCAGGACTGCCGTTGAAGTATGGCTTGGAAGCACTGCACAAGGCCACTTCCGGAACCGTGGATCAGCAGATGCTATGTCAAAAACCTCATGGAAGGACTTTGGATCCAAGTTAGGACATTGAGACATTGAGTGACTAGCTCTGTGTGTGTGTGTGTGTGTGTGTGTGTGTGTGTATGTGTATGTGTGTGTGTGTGTTAAGAGACAGAGAGTCAGATATACATGCACAGACACACATGCACATACACACACACACACACAGAGAGAGAGAGAGAGAGAGAGAGAGAGAGAGAGAGAGAGAGAGAGAGAAGGAGAATGAAAAACTAGGAGATGGTAAGATAAACCAACCAAAAGAAGGAAACAAAACAAAAACTGAATTCTTAAGTTCTATTAAGAAGCAGGAAATCAAAGTATAAGACAAAATAAAGGTCATTTATACTGTGTCAGAAGTATTATGGACTACAGTACCTTCACAAAGGTATGGCCCAAGTACTGTGTCAGAGGTATAGAGAGAAGATTGGCTACAGCTGTGCACTATGGTAGTGCAGAGTTAAAGAGCACAGACTCCTACTTAGGTCATGAAGACTTAATATATGGAGTCCAGGATACCTATTCTGTGGGTTTCACTGACTATGACTGTCATTTGTCTGAAGATCCTCAAAATAATTTAAAGATAAAGATCTATTTAAGTGTTCTGTTAATCCCAAAGATGGAAGGAGAAAGACCACCAACCCAAGTTATCATGGTCAGATTAATTAAAGCAAGCCATTAATTAAAGCAAGCTTTTAAAACTTCCTGTACCTGGGCTGCCTCCTCTACTAGGGTCAGAGAGATCAGCATTGGATGTGAGGAACACAAGAGTTTTGCAGCTCTGGGGTAAGCGTTTTCAAATGGGGGTGGAGCTGGTGGGAATAAGCAGGGTTACGGGAACAGAATGTAAGCATAGCAAGTTCCTTCTAACAAAGACAGGACTGCAAGGTGGTTATAAGAAGAGGCAGTCATAGCAACCCTTTTGAAATAAAGGTATGATTGCAAGATGACTATTAACTCTTTGAAACAAAAATACGATATTCCTGGAACAGGCAGTACAGAACCATTTGTAGTTAAGGTTATTGGTGGGGCAGAGCCTAATCCTTGAAAAACAGAGGTTTAATCATAAACAGGAATGAGCCTAGTTTGTCTTTGCTATAAGTTGGCTTTTTAAGCCTAAGAGGGAGGCAGACTGGTTCTTCAGTTCATCTTCATTCATTCTGTCTCCAGTGGAAAATAAAGCCATATTAGTTGAGGAATGTGTTGTTTAGTGCACTGAGCAGTGTGCTCATCCCTGGCACAGTTAGCTCAACAATTAGGATATTCTTTTTAGGATAGGCTTTTACATTTCCTAAGCTGCTTTCACTTAAACTGTACTGTTACGCTCTTAAGACAGGGATGATATTCTTTTGCAGAAAAAAGAACTGAAGCACAGGGATGTCAAATTACTTACCCGGAGCCCTGGAGCTAGAAATGGCTAAGCCAGGCTCCAGGCCAAGCTCAATATTCTTCCAGCACAGTGTGAGCCCAGATGCCGCCACCTGAAATGCCATTCGTGGCTCTGCATTTTCTTTAATTTCCTATTACAATTATGCCAAGAGAAGAATGCCAGACTCCAGAATAACAGCAAAATACCATGTCCACATTCTCATTTGTAATTGCTGGAGTGTCTGGAGGAACATAATTTTAAAAGAGTATTCTTAGGGTTTTTTTTTTTTTTTTTTTTTTTTTGATGGTAAATGCTAAGTTTTGGTTACAAATGTGTTTAAAAAAAAATCACCACAGTACCAGTGGGCTTTTTCTAAAATCCATTTAAGATATATTTCATAAGTTTGTAAGATTTTGCTTCACTTTTCTGTTAAATTTCATTAAACCGGAAATAAAATTACCAGGTATTTTGGCCTGTCTCTGACTTGCTGGTATAGCTGGAAGGCACATGGTTCAGAAAATGAAAGAAGAACCCAACACATGACCCCAGTTCAAGAATGTTACAGAGAGAATCATCCTATTTTATGCATTCTTTTTGTTCAAAACATTAAATTAGATTTGTTTTTAACCAACAGAGAAGATATAAACAAATTGTTGGGGAACCATGTGATATTTTGATATGTGTGTAAAATATATTTTGAGGGCTAAAGAGAGTTTAAGGGAGACTGTCATTTCACATCGATCTTACAGATGAAAATAACAGCTAGAAATAGAATAAAAGAATTGATTATATTTGATTCTTTATTTTTCTTCTTCTTTTTTTTAAAGCCCAGACTGGTCTGGAACTTACTATGTAGTCTAAGATGTTGTCAGACTTGTAGATGATCCTCCTGCCTCAGTCTCTAGAGTGCTGGAATTACAGGTCCCAGTTGTATATTGACATCTTGGCCAGCACTGCACACTTATAGCAACCCCTAGGCCACTGTTTTAGGCTGTCTGACAGATACAGGTGCTAAATAAATTTATACCATGATTATGTTTTTTATTCAGGCAGCCAGTTCTGGATAAATGCTTCTCAGTGATGCAGACATGGAACCATTTCACCTGTTAAAATACCCTGTGGACAAAGCTTTGTCAGTCTTTACTAATCCTGCACCCCAATTTTCTTTAATCATTTTGCTTTCTTTTAGGCATTTCCCAGGAGATGGGATTTCAGAAGGGTTCATTTTCTCTGGAGGGCTGTGTGACTGCTGTTAAAGAAATCTTAGGCTCCTCGAAAACTACTATATTCATTTTTTGAGATTTTTCAAACAATAAACCTTTAAAAAAGCCAAAACCAACCCCCTGATTACTAGAATTGTTCACAGTGCTTGACATTGTGGAAATGTCTGGAGAGGACTAAAACTAGGAGGGGTGTGTGTTTTGTGGTAATCTCTGACTGTAGGGTAGTTATTCAGGTTGTGGATTCAGGATGCCTCAGTGGGCCATAGGGAAAGATTGTCTAGGATAGTCAGGTGCCTCAGCCTCAAAACGTTGGCTGTTTTGCCCCTGGGGCTGTTATTTTTTAGATATCAACAGTGCAGAGGACATTGAAGACAGCTCCCTCCCCACCCCCACCCCTTTTTTTACCCAAACTGTAGGGTCAGAGAGAGCACCAGATGATGAACAAATGCTTCTATCATTTTGATTGGTGTTGGTACATCAGAGCTGAAGACTCTTACCATTTATGAGGGATGGACTTTTCTCACACGCTAAGCCTCCTGCCTACTTGATCTTGGACTTGCTATTCTACAGAACTATGAGAAGGTTTTGTTGCTTATAGATTACTCTGTCTCAGCTATTTTCTTACATCAGCATGATGAAGTGAGAGAGAAGGAAAGATGCTGCCTTTGGCTCTAGAGGATGTTGTGTTTCAAATGACGATAGAACCCCTCAGAGAAAGTGTCTGGCTTACAGTTGGAGAGTGTAGCAAGTGAACCACAAAAATGATAGTGAGACGGTAAGCAGAATTGGGGTCTGTGCTTGAGAACAGGCAGGGAGACACTCATTTGAAGGCATCAATCAAGCACCTTTCATGGACTGTCAGATTAAGTCCTCTGACAAGGGAACATGAGCCATGAAGAGGAGCAGTGAATGGAAGACCATCTTAGAAAGGACTTACGTGGTTCTCCCAGTGCCTGGGGTCTGGTCTTAATCTTGTTCCTTGACTTCTTAGTTCCATGTATTTAAGCTGAGTTTTTTGCCTGGCTGCTCCTTGAGGTTGGCCTTACTTCCTCACCCCTACCTTCTGATATGATGTAGTTCTTCAGTTCTCAGCCCAGGTGTACCTGCAAGCAGATGAACCCCAGCTGGTGCCTTCCAGCCTTTTCTCCCTAGTAGGCAGACACTACTCAAGCATCACATAGATAAGAACAAGACATCTTCTTTCAGTTTAGTTTAGAACCCTCTCCCCTTGGTGGACCACACTGTGCCAGTTCTGGAAATGTGTACTTCACTGCAATGTAGAGGTTTCTTTTTACACTTGACCCGATAAATGGACTAGATCCAAATGCTGGAACTCAAGAGTCCTGCCTTGCTGCTGCACTCTGCCTCTTACCCCACTGATACTGATGTCTATAACTCTGCCATGCTGTTCTTACCTTGTCTCTTCCCGCACTGATCTCTGAGTAAAGCACTGGCATTCTTTCAAGTCTGGGTTAAGAGAGAAAAGTAATGATTCTTGCTATGAACATCTGGTCATAGAAGGCTGAGTCGTAACTGGGATAGCACACATGGGCCTGGGCTGTTTTATTTCTCCTTCCCCACAGTCCCTTCAGCCCTGGTGTCCTCCCACACACTGGTACTGTGTAGGGCACTCCTACACACAGGCTTCTGCAATTTTGTGTCCACTTGCTTTCACTTCTGTTGTTATCTGAGAGTTCCTAAATGCCTGTCGCAAGTGAGGTGACAACCTAATTAGGAAAACTGTCTTAAAATAAAAAGTCACCTTTCCAGAATGGAAACTGAAACAGAAATAAGAGCAATTATGTTAGATTTTCCGAAAATGAAAGTTATTAATTATTGTCACTATTATTAGTTTGGGGCTTTTTTTTTTTTTATTGTTCCAGACATCTATAGCCAGGGATGTAATCTGAAAAAAAAAATGTAATAGGAAAGCTCATTTGCCAACTTTGTTCTCAATTATTTTTGAGAAATATGTGTTTATGAATCAAGTTTTAAAATGCATGAAAGTTTAGCATATAATTCTTACACTCTACACTGAAGTTTTCTGATTTGCTGCCCACTCTCCATATCTGTTACACAATTCTTCTGAGGCAAGAGGATCACGACATTCAAGACCAACTTGTGCTACATAGGAAATACCAACCAAGTTTGAGCTATATATCAAGACCATAGTTCCTAAAATCCAAAGGAAAATGATAATTTTTCTTGTTCAATATCTTAGAGGCTCTCCTGTTGAAAGGTAGAAAACATTCCATCATTTGGCTTGTGAGATTTAGCCAATTAAGAGTAATGCATTTATAAAGTCATTGGTGATTGTGCATATTGTTTTAATAGAATCTACTAAAAAGCTTTATCAATTAATAAATTTTAAAACATTCACTAATTTGACCAAGTTAAATGAAAATAGTGTACTAGGTAGTATAAACATAAAGACAATTTTAAAAGTATAAGGTCTGTATTCAGAAATGAGGTAATTTAAGAACTTGATATTGCACGCTCCTTTGCATTACTGACAAGTTTTAGGCTCAACACTAAAGTGTCCACCTAAAGTTGACAGAAGAATAAGTGTTGCTATTGTCAAGTAGCATAACACTCAAACTTTCAGAATATGAGACACAGTTGCTCCAAAACTAATCTTAGCTCCAGGGATCACAAATGCAATAAATATCATGATGGAAGTGTCTCTGAAAGTCTACTTGGCAATTTCTACTAATATCTATTGATGTCATGTACTAATATTAGCATATATGATACTTTCCAATTAACTAAACTCATTGACCTTGTTATGCCATACTTTCTGCATGAGTCTTCTGCATTATCTGGGGTCTCTTATTTTTTTTCTTTCGTCCAAGTCTAGAATTTTATACTCAACAAATTCATTCATTTATTTAAGAGTACTTTACCAGGAACTCCTTGCTCTGTGCCTCTTTTACAATTTCCTATTGTTTATAGAACTAGGACTGCTTTAGGTATGTTACACACACACACACACACACACACACACACAGATACACATACATACATGCACACATGCACACACACATATATAAAGATACATACACACGTGCATGCACACAACACACCCTTAAACTTGCTATGTAGCCAGGCTAGCATGGCCTCACGCATGCTCAAAACAATCCTCTCAGCCCAGGATCTTGAGTGCTGCAAATGAAAGCCTGTGGCTCTATTATGATTCTGTCTTGGGATAGCAAACAATATACTATTTGAAGGAATAAGTAGATATTTGTGTGTATTCGTGCATATATGCATATGCACACATCCAACACCTCTAGAATAATATAGTAAACCCTTTCAGAAAAGGATATTTTGCATAATACTCTATTTCATCTTTAGTACAAAGCTGAATTATACATATTTGTTAAAAATGTATTTTCTTTTAGTATTTTTAAGTTTCTTTATATAGTTTAGAAAGCAGTGGAGTCCTAGGAACACTTTCTGACTTCCTTGGTTATTTTATGAATAATTATTTCCCTATTCCTTTACTCTTATTTATAATTGTCTTTGAGGGATTAATAGTGCATTGATAAAAACAATTTCCATTTCACTTAACATAATGCAAAAAATTATATTGAATCACTAAAAATGACAACCCACCATGTACCACAAAATGTGATTTATAACTTGAGAAGTTTTGTTGATTTCTAGAACACTGTCTTGTAGGAGGAGCTAAGGTGGGAGGAGTAAAGAGAGGAAGAGGAGGAGAAAGGAGAGTAAGAGGAAAAGGAAGAGGAGGAGGTAAGGGAGAGACTGAGAATGAGAGAGGGGAGATGGAGGCTGATGCTCGCTTGTCTGTAGGAGTCAAATGTAGTTGGTATATCTAGGTTGGGTATTGTGTTACACCTCTGATTGTAAGGGTATCTTGTTATTGATCATTACTAAATATAATCTAAGCATTAGAGTCTCATCTGTACTGAGCCTGGGTGGTTGGTGGGATGGTCTGAGCACTGCCCAGTTTTACAGAGACAGTGTGGAAGATTGGCAGAGCCATCTCCCATGCTGGTGTCTTGTGGGTGGCAAGGCTGGTGTCTTTAGCTGGCCATTTTTAGCTGCTGCGCACATGACCTCTGGTCACACAACATGGCGGCTGAGCTCAGCAGAGCTGCTGCAGCTTAGATAGTTGGCTTGACCGGTGGCTGTTTTTTTAAATAATTACTACAACACTATCTTTGTGGGGCTCATTCATGGGATGAATATATATATTTATATATATTCATATATATATGCAAATCTAATATATATATGCAAATCATATATATATATATATATATATATATATATATATATATATATATTATGTGCAACACCTTGAGGCTCTCCCTGACAACAGTGTGTAGTAAAAAATGAGTAACAGCATAAAACTGTAACCATACTTACGTGTATAAAGACAATGTTGGGTTTTCTCTTAAGTACTTTGGACTCTGGAGTTAGGAAAACACACTGACACTAGAATTCTTTGTATAAGAAGAAGAATGTCCTTCTTAATGGGTGGGAAGGATAATGGAAATTGAAAGCAAGGGTTGCTGAAGCATCTTCTAGCATTGAAGGTCTTCCACTTGGCTGCACAGTGAATAGTTCAAGCATTAGGAATTCTTCATTTTAAGAAGAAAGAAGTCAGGAGAGCTGAATGCTAGCCTTTGTTAGGCTCCAGGCATCTGCTGAATTGCTACCATCATCCTCAGATCCACACGGGCTCATTCATTGTTATATTTGGGTTCAGCGAATTCCTACTATTGGAATAAAAAAGGAGGCAATGAAAGCCCCCAAATCCAGGGAAAGATTTAACCAAAGCCCCTGGGGAGAAGGGGACAGCTGGACAATGCATAGTGATTGTGAGTAGAGTGTCAATTGTAGACACACGTCCTTTCACGCTGTGACCCTTGATGATAGACCAAACAGATGTCATTGTGAAAAAACTGAGTGTTGCTTGAGTCACCAATCACCTGCCTCGCCAGCGACCCACATTTGGAGCACCCTGCATTTCTTCAGGGTGAGATGGAAGAGATTTCCTTCCTCCAGGTTTCCCTGGCTGGGCACATTCTGGCCACTGTCCAGATATTTATTGAATAGTGTGCTTACAGAAGGAGTTGGAGGAGTTTTCCCAAAAAGGCTCAGCTAATAAATATTTCAGGTTGCAGTCCACATGGACTTGGTTGTAACTACTCAGTCCTAAAAGCAGCAGAAATTCCTCTGTGAGAGGACAATCCTGCCCGTGTCTGCAGCACGTTTACCCACACCATTGGAGAGTGAGCTAGATTTTGCTTACACTTGGGCATGGGTAATTTTCCATTTATTCATTATTAAACTGTTCATTAATTCAGTAAGTGTTTATTGGGCAGATATTAAGTGTTAGATATAAAAATACAATAGAGAACTGGTCATCGTCTCAGAGCAGAAGAGCCAAAACTCTAATTTGTATTTCTTTTGAGTACAGTAAATGGTTATTATCAAATTTTAAAAATACATACTAAAACAAAAAATTTGCAGGTTAACCTCTATCATTAACAAATATTTAGAAATATTAACCAGAATATTAGCAAAGGAAATCTAAGGAAATTTAAAATTATTTTACATTATGCTAAAACATGCACTTAAAAACCCATTGTTGGGTGAGTTAAATGAGATATTTTATTTCAGGCAGCAGAGGAGCTCTCTGTGGAAGTCTGGTGATCTGAGTTCAATTCCCAGAACCCACATAAAAGAGAGAGTCAAGTCCACAAGTTTGTCCTTTGATGTCCACAAAGGTATCATATCACATATGATTCCCCCCACTGCATTATGCACACATGTGCAGAATAACAAATATAATTAAAACAAATTTTTTAAAAAGTTGGTTTAATGTTTTATAACACGCAATTTATTTATAGGCCTTATTTTAAAAAAGTATATGATCATGTTAATGGGCACAGGGCATACTTGGTGCAATTCAACTCTGTCTGTGAATGAAATAAAGCATAGTCTTTGGCCCCCATAAGTGCATGAGAAGACCTTTAAAATGACCATACCAGTTGACATGTCATTGGATAGGGGAAATTTCATGAAGCCTACCTTTAGATAAAGATCTATCTATAAACAAATAAGGGCTCCAGGGAGAGTAAGAATAAGTCTACCCTAAGGATGAACCCTCTGATAGGTTATCCAATCCCAAGTGCTAAGCTCTAAAACCATGTACATAGGTGCAACACCAAATGGACTCAAGTGGTTATATTTATATACACATATGTATATATAAATAATAATATGTAAACCAATAATAATTAAGGAAGAAAGGAAGTGAGAAGAGACAGGCATCAATGGTGTAAATTCAATATCACACATGAAATCCTCAAAAAGTTAATTGAATGGAAAATATTGGTTGTAAAATATTGAGCGGTATCCCATATGGCACTGGAGATGGACAATGGGGACAGTTGTGACTATTTTGATTCAGTTTTGCACTATAAGTCACATTGCAATAAGACAAGAGAAAAATCAATGTAAAATTTGCAGTATAGCAGCAATTGGATGAATCTACAGCTTTACTATTAAAATAAACAATGGAATTTAACTAGCCCATTTACCATTTGCTACAAAGTGAATATATAAAAACCTAGTTCCATTTCTATAGTCTTCAATAAACAACTTGAATTTGAACATAAAATAGTTTAAAGCTTATCCAAAAAATAATTTCTCAGGAGCATATGTAACAAAAGAAACTTAAAACCTTTAACCAGAATCCTAAAGGAAGTGGAACAGGAAGTGAAAGGAGGAAAAATGAGAATCTTGGGACGGAGCCACACAGCTTCTCAGTGACTTCCTTGAAGGAGAGGAAAGGAGTAACTATGTAAACATACATTGTATATATATGGGAAGTCTCCATGGAAACTTAAAAGTGTCATTATGGGAAATAATCATGTATGGGGAAAGCTGCCATGTGGTTTATCTGTAAATGTTGTGTTTCCCGAGATTCCCGAGGTTCTTCCTAATCTTATTTCCTATCTAAGATTTCGTGGTGTCATTGTTCATTTAGCAGCCCTCCTAAGCTGACCCAGCATCTAACTAACTAAGAGTGGTTTCTCTCTGTACCCTGGTCTGCTCTGGGCTGGAGTCTCATCTATCCCCACGCCTCTCTTCCCCTCTCCTCTCTTCCCCTCCTTTCTCTTCCCTCTCTTCTTTTCCAGTGAAGCCGGTTAACTAGTGAGCTTGTGAGTCACCAATACATAGTTAGCGTTGATTAAATAATATAACAGGGAACCAGCCTCCACCCAACAAGGTGCTGAAATGTACTCTGTGCGCTGAGAAGGAAGGAACAAATCTGGAGGCTCGCTCTATTGATCACCCAGTCACATGTCTTAAGTGTTTGGATCCACATCTAGCAGGTGGGTGTTCAAAGAATTGAAGAGGTTGTGATTAAATAAACAAATGAGAGAATATACATGAGAGCTATTGGGCCATTGTTATAGAAGAAAAATAAGACCCTTGAAATAGCAGAAAATTCTCTCCAAATATGAGATAAGCACATTCACCCTGGGGTAGCAAGGCTCTCAGCACTCCAACTCAAGAGAGCCAAAGCCGCTCCTGCTAGCTAGGTAGCTGGGCCGCCAGAGAGGAGGGCATTCATCCCATACTGCTCCCTGTAGACACACACAGCAGACAGCATCTGGAAATGACACTCTGTATTTGGGGCTGGACATGACTTCGTCCATGGAGACTTGCTGGATTGGGTTTCAGACATTTGCACCGATTTTGGAGTTGAACATTTGTTCTTTAGATTTAAAGGTGATAATGAAGTTCTAATCCAGGAGCGAGCTCTGCGTTTGGGAAATGATCTATGTATAAGATGTTTAACTGTGCTAGACAGAGCTGGAACCTGGCCTGTGATCAAGCCAGCTTGGCCTCAGCACATGAATAAGTGGCCAGGGAAACCTGTGCTGGATCCCACCTTACACTGGAAGAGGTTGACATCCTTGGGGCCTCTTCACTGTGGCAAATTCAGACAGGGACAAGGTGGGAGATTTCTCTAAACTGATGCTGGCAGTTTAGCCATTGCTAGGGAAAAGCGATCATTTGCAATACAAGCCCCTTAATGAGTATTTAGCCTGCTCCATTGGCTACAAAGTGTGTTAACATTCCTCCAAGGCTCTAACCCCATCCTTATTTTGAGAATGTTCATATTTTAATGTCAAACCAACTCCAAAAGTAGGATGAGTTTGCCCATAGAGCCTGGTGCTGGGAAGCTGAACTGTTCTGCAGAGTCCTGTGCTTTAGGGTCAGTTTTATCCCATGGGATCTCATGTCTTCTCTGGGTTTGCTTTGTATCTCAAACCAATCCCCACTCTCACAGATTTGGCATTACTAATCTTTTTCTTTAATTGATGTTTTTATTTAAAAGTTCTATATAATATATTTCAATCATTCTTTCTGCTCTCTCAACACCTCTCATACCTTAACCACATTCCAGGGCAGGCCTTATACCCAGGAGTAGTTGAATGAAAAACAGACTCAATTTTGTGTATGTATGTGTGCATGTATGTATGTATGTATGTATGTATATGTATGTGTGTTTATATGCCTGTGTGCATGTGTGTGTATGTATGTATGCATGTGTATATGTATGTGTCTATATATGTATGTATGTATGTATGTATGTATGTATGTATGTATATATGTGTGTGTGTAGTATGTGAGTGTTACTAAGCTTTGCTATTACTCGGCTTTCCCTTTGTGAGTTACTTGTCCTTCTCTGGTTTTCACAAAACCCTGTTTTATTGGGTTTTTTTTTTGACCTGTGTTAATCTATTTTTCTCTGTGTAAAGTGTCGATAGTATTTGTACCTTTTAAATCAATGTCTTTTATGAGTAACTATATTCAAGGGCTCAAACACTATACCTAACACACTCATCAACGTTAGCTAGCAGCACTGCCCATTCCAGAGATATTTTCTCTCTTGAAGACAAAATGTATAGAAGGCTTTATTGTGTTGCCCCAAAGCTCATGCTGCATTGGATTATATCTAGCTGCAAAAATGCCTGTATAAGCGTGTGACATCCACTGTCATTCTGAATGGCCAAGATGGTACCTTATATAAATGCCCAGCACAGGTCATGGAGCAATTTTATAGTTAAGTGTAAATCTTCCACCTACTCCTGGGTTGGAAATTCTTTGGCGAGTGACTTCTCTGACCATTAATGTCCTCATCTGTCAACTGGAGACAAGAATAATGCCATCTCCTTAAGCTGTTGAGCATCAGAAAGGCAAAGAATAGCGGTGCTCAGTTAGACACTAACAACATAGTTTGTGGAGCGATAGTCAGAGCTGACTGAGGAAAACGTTACAGCAGATCATTTGTAATCTCTGTGGGCTTTTCCATTATGCCCAACTACTACTTGCTTTGCATTTATATGGGAAATCTATGAGAGCCCTACAAGAACTTCCTTCCAAGGATAACATAATATCCAAAGCAACATACACAGTATATACATTTATTATCCAGCAAAGAATCTTGCTTTGCAGCCCAGATTGGCTTTGAACTCCTGATTTTCTGACTTTCACCACCCATCTCTTAAATGCTGAGATTACAGACGTGCACTGTTTCAGCTGGCCCATGCATTCTAGACCTCAGGAGTCCCTGGTATTGACTGGTGATAGGTCTCTACCAGCTACCTAACCATTTTGCAGGTAGCTGTCACTAGGGCTTTTATAAAAGGCTGGCTTGGCACTTCCACAGCACTGCTTTGAATATATTTTTTTTTCCAGCTGAGCAATATTGCATTGTGAAAACATATCACATTTTTAAAACCCATTTTTGGTTGAGAGATGTCTGGGTTGGTTCCAGTTTCTTGGAACTATGAATGAAGCTGCTATAACACAGTTGAGCAAGTATCCTTGTGGTAGGATGGGGCATCCTTTGGGAATATTGTTTTGAATCTTAAGGTCATATTTTTGATCCTGGGATAGACAGTTCTTCAATGTCCAAGGTTAGCTGGCCTTATACAGCTTCCTTTTTTCTCTCAAATTGTTCTTCATTGTCTGCTTTCTAGCCCAGCTTTGGTTCTTCTATTTCTTTCTATCATCTGATGCTTACACTTGGCTTTCTTTCTATTCAGAATACTTGCCTCACCCAAATAATTTTTGCAGATTTCAGTCTGGGTTTTGTTTACACTGAGGAAGTGTTCCCCTTCAGTCTAAGATCATATGCTTTCATTGCAAGGAAGTTTGTCTTGGAGATCATTTTTATAGCTATGATTTTGTATTTATTAGTTCTTGATTGGTGTGTACCTCCTGCATTGCATTTTGGGGTCCATAAGGTCAAGGACATCCTCCCATCTGTCACCGATGCCAGTAGCAAACAAATGATTCACCTATTAAGACTGAGCACCTCCTGGCCCAGCTTGCTTCTGAAAAACCCGGGCCTCCCACAGGTCAGACACAAAAGGAGCTATACTTGGCACAGTAGAGCCCTTCAGAACCGTGTCCCAGTACTCTGGCTGGTGCATGTGCCCTGGTGTGCCTTATCCATTTTGAACTATTTCATTATCACATGGTAGAGACTTCTTTGGGAGTTGTATATTTTTCACCTCCATATTTTCCCCCTAGAAACAATGGCCTCTGGTTTAGATCCCCAGGTCTCAAACCCAGCCATCATAAGAGACAGTATACATAACCAAGAGAAAGACTGAAGTGGGTGCTCCCTGAAAAGACACATGTGTATGTCTCGCTAGGATCTGAAACAGAGTAGAGTCCAGCTTGGACCACTAAGCTAAGGTTTAGGCTGTAGGTGTTTTGAACTTCAAGATCCACGTAGGCCTTACATGTCTTTGTAGGCTTAGATATTTTAAAAACTACTTTCAATAAGGGTTCTTAAATGCTTCAACCCCCTGCTTCTAGTCCACTGTCCAAAGGTCAGAGAGAAAAGATGGCAAGTAGGACAAGTGGATATGAACCTTTTAGAACTAGTTCTTTGGGACAATTCTAATTTTCACATGTCAGGATACCAGCAGTCCAATTCAGTAATGTCAGGATACCAAACATGAATCAGCAGTGGTGGCATGATCCAGCAGAAACCGTCAGGCCTCTGGCAAATCAGCACGAGTCAGTGGGAGTGACCAGAACCAGCTGGAATGCCAGGAGTTCTCTGATGTGCTTCTTTCAACGAAGCAAAGACTAAAATGTGAGACCAATAAAGCATTGCAAAGCTAGCTATGCAAGCTTGTCATCACTGTCCGTTGAGTTTTGTTTATACCCTTTCCAAACATTACGTGTCCTCCTACAGGTCTTGTCTCAGCAAAACAACACATGAGACTGCCTTAGCAAAACACTATGTGAGTCTGTATCACATGACATATCCAGAAACTTCCATGTCAGGCTGCATGTACTGTCTCTTGTGATATCTGGAGTTTGCAGCCTGGGGGGTTAAACCAGAAGCCATTGTTCCTAGGGGGAAATATGGAGATGAGACATAAACCATTCCCAAAGAAGTCTGTTTTACCACCCCCAAACTTCTGCATGGTTGCTCTCTGCTGGTGAGTTGACAGGACCCAAGGGAAATGCTTTTGGTAAGAGTTCACCTAGATGTTTGTCCCTTTTAACTCTGCTTGTGCCAACCTGTTGTTTGTTTTTTTCCCTGTACATTTGTTTTCTGTATAGAACAGGCAAATGTTGAGGCAGCTTAACACATTTCTTTCTTGTGTCAACAAACAGTACATCTAGAGCCCTATTACCCTGTGTGTGTGAAAGAGGTAGATGCCAACTCCAGTGTGATGTTGGCCTCGTTTGGAAAGCTGTGCTAATTATGAAGGTGAAGACAGAGGACATGGAAGGAATTTGGACTATACCACAAAGGAATTTCCATATCTCAGTTCATAGGGGCAGAGCACTTTTACCTGGGCCCTGTTGGCCTCTGATGACATTTAGGGTTTTTAGAGTAATATGGATGGCATTAAGGGAGGGAACTGGCCACCACAAGCATTTAGGACTTTTTTTTAATGGCTGAAAAACCTGAAGAGAAGTAGGTGGAAATATTAAGCCTATGGAAGAAGCTTCTAGAAGTCAAACAAAATATGCATTCAAACTTGATTTGAATTTTATTGGCTGTTAATTATGTAAAGAGAAAAATGAAAAGGGAAGTTGCATTCAATTCTTGATCTTGAGGACATTCTAGCCTAGATGAGAAGATAAAAGTATATAAAAATAAGTATGGTCTCAAGTAGAACAGGAGAACAGCAAGAGATTAAAGCCTGGATACAATGACAACTCTCTGCAGGGCAGACAGCATTATCTCCTGAAGGTGCCATTTGGAAGCCCACTGTGTGGGAAACTTGGGTATATAGGTCACTTGTCACAGGTGTGTAGCAGAGGACCACATCTGATTTGAACTGTGACAGCAATAGTAGTGGTCCAGGACAGGAGGTAAGAGAATTCAGGGCATGAGAGAAACATTTGCATGATTTGGGGCAAAGGGGCTGAAAGACCATAAGATGAATTTTCTACTGTGGACTCTGGAGCAGAAGAGGGCTTAGAGGGAAGTGGATCATAGGGAAAGAGGCTGAGAAGAGGAGACTGCAGTTTAGATGCACTGCACATGTGGGAGGATAATGACCATTTTCACAAATTCTATGTTTCAAAGAAAAAGCAACAGTTAAGAGGCAACGCTGATTTTAGTCTAGTTTGTGTTGTGCATGGGGAGCTAGCAGTACAGAGCGTAGAGATTACAGTCAGAGGGAAAGACTGAAGTTGAGGGCTATGACTGGGCTATGAGCTGTGAATGTGGGCATGGAAATGCATGAAAGAAAAAGAAAGCTAGAAACAATGGTGGATTGCCAAGGTTAGACTCTGGAGAGAAGTTGAGCAGAGAGGTTCCTAAGAGCAACCCCTTCAGGGAGTAGACCTGGAGTCGAGGAATTTCATAGGTGCCATTGGCCACTGACAGCGCCTACCGGGGTCTAGCTGAGGTGAGTGGGCAGAGACATGCCTGTTAGAAGGCCTGAAAATGGATTTTTAAAACCTGTTGACCTGTGTCCATATATGCCTAGTTCCATTTTACTGATGGCTTTCTTCAGCACAAGAAGCTCCACTTGTCAGGAATGATTTTCCATCAATTCCTAGATATACACAAAACCTTACTAAACAAGATCTCTGCCATGAACCCCTCATATCAGTAACCTTCCGTTACTGTATTTTAAGATACAGTAAGATGTTTTGTAGCTCTCAGGCTACCTTGAAGTCATGATACCCCAGCCTCAGCCTACTAAGTGTTGGAATTGCAGATATATCTATATATATATCTATATATATATATAGATATATATATAGATATATATATATATCTCCATCCATGCCTGGCTCCTTTTTTTTTTTTTTTTTTTTTTTTTTTTTTTTTTTTTTTTTTTTTTTTTTTTTTTTTTGCTTTCCTACAGAAGAACCAAATATTTTTTTGTTGAGGCAAATATGTATGAGAAAAGTACCCTCATCTATAGACTCCCCAGCAGCCCTGCTGTGTGTCTAAAGCTTGATACAATTGATCAAATCTGTTCTCTGAAGGCAATGTTTCTACCTCAAGGTAGCAAAATGGGTTCCAGATTTGATGGAAGCCATCCTGGTTTGAAAGTTCAGAGCAATTATCTGAGAAGAATGACTCTATAGATTTTTAATAGCCTATATTCTCTCTTGTCACCTGCTTGGAATATAGGCCTTTGGAATATGGCTGAATGATATAAGTGGACAGTCATGGAATGGCAGGCTTGATGTGTGATTACAATCTTCACCTTGATAGGAAACTTAGAGCCAGGGGCCCTTAGCCCAAACAGGGATTTGTAAACTGCTGCTTCCCTTAATTCAGAGAATCTACAGATTCTCCTTTGTGGACAGCCAACTCTTGGGAAAAACACTCCAAGACAGTCAGTGATGCTTCCTGTAGAACTTTCAGACATTTTCAGCCCAAAGCTGAACAATGAATAGTGAAAGCAAAAGCAAACTCAAGTTCCACAAATAACAATGAAGCCCTAAATTCTTGTTTCAGAGGAACCAAAGTTCAAATATAAGGAATAGGTAGCCACATATGAACTCATAAGAACAAAGTGAATTGAGGACTCTCCATCTGTGGAGCAGGACTGTCAAGCCCGTTTAAATCATGATGGACAAGGCAAGTGTCAGCTTGCTTCCCTCCCCTACAGTCATTCCCAGATAGATGAAAGACACTCATTTGTCTCTTGCTCAATTTCTGAGCTCTCCATGTGAAGTGTAGAGATACACCTCATGAATTACAGTATCAGGTTAAAGATGAGGAGCATCCCCTGCTGTCTGTCTGTCTTTCTTTTCCCTCCTTATGTTTGCTAAGGCAGGACTGGGAAACATCTCTAAGAACTGCTTTGCTTCCGACTACGGTCAAATGAGATGTAATAGATCTTCTTCTTCATTCTGTTAGTTTGATGACTTTATCAGATGAACTCAGCAAACCAAAGAACACACCAGGCTTGGTCTTGCTAATGTTTCTGTGACCTAACGATTACAAAGTGACTGCCCTGCTTGGACTTATGTTGGACTTATATTATATATTTATGTCTATAGGGTTTAACACCATAAAATGCAACTCACTCATTTCCTAACGGGGCCCCAGTTTTCGGCACTCTTGTAATGAAGCAAACCTTGCTAGAACATGTCCCAATCACTGTAATTTTCAGAAAAAGAAATGCCACTACCATGTCCCTTTCTGCAGAACTGATTTGAAACAGAATTGGCTACTTAAGATGAGCAACAGGAGGCAGCCAGGTCGGTGGATCAGTGAGCAGGCTGTGTAGATAAGTGGTAGGGAGTGGGTGCTCTGGAGAGTTTTGGTCCTGGTGATGACATATTCTCCATCCTTCCTGCTCTGTTCTTTATTGAATATGCCTAGCTGAGCAAATGGCCCTGTTAAGAGACTTTCCCTTTCCTCAGCTGCTCTTATTAAGATAAATCTCAGACACAAATGTCAACCCAATCTTCCAGCCATTTTGGTGACTCATCACCTCCTCTACCTCACACTCCTTGGTCTCCAGCATCAAATACAGCTTGGTATATCTTCCCAAAACTGACAACCACATTCTTACAGAGCCAGTAGTTTCAGTTAGTGTGGCTATTGATCCTGACCTGCCCATTGCTGCCTGCCATCAGAGAGACGTTCAAAGCCCTCCATCCTCTGTCTCAGGTAGGCTGGTCCTGGTGTTTTCTCTTGATTCCTCTATAGCTGCAGAGAAAAACTGTTGGGACTTGAAGAGCTGCATATGCTGACATGTTTAGAATTAGGTTATCACTCTTTGGAAAGTTTTGTGCTGCTTTTAAGTTCATGAAAAGTCATGTTTTCACCACCTCAGGGGGCTCAACACAAACATGTGGAAAATTTCTGCCAGAGTCTGTTTGGAAGCTTTTGATGGATGAAAGATGCATGTATTACAGCCTCATTACTGCTGAGTCTGTATAGGGAGGTGGTTTTTCAGAACACATATGTGTATTCACACACACACACACACACGTACATGCACACACAGTCATATACACACATGTACACACAGAGTCATGCACACAACACTCACATGCACACTCAGCCTCTCTCTGTCACACACACACACACACACACACACACACACACACACTCACTGACATGTATAGCCTCAAGTATATAAATGGTGGAAAGCAAAGCAAAATATCCAGACAGAGGTCAAGAGATATTACTAAAATGTATTCCAATGTAAAAATAACTAGTGAACACATATCATCATCATCATCGCAAAGTGATAAGCTTGATTGATTCAGTTCATATGTCCATAGAGGGAGCTGCCGTTGGTTCACATTTGTGATAACATGAAGTGGATATGTTCATGCAACCAGCTTTCTTTATTCCTGCAGTAAAACCTGATCCAGGAGAATGGAAAACGTTGGCCCATGTTTTAATGACTAGGCTCAGGCTATAGATGAATAAAATTGGATTTATATCTAAATTATGCCAGAATAAGTACTGTTTCAGCAAATGCCAAGTCAAATAAGCTCAGGATGTGAGTTTTGTCATGACATTCTTGCCTTATAAAGACCTTTCTAGATGTTTCTTTAAACTGTCTGGACTTATTGGTTGGAAATTATCACACAGGTGGCTCTTTGGCCAGGCCATACTAGGAAAATTATTTACCTAAAATTTATTTACTTGTAAGAAAAACAAGACTGAAAATGGCCCCAGTGCCTGGGGGCAATTACGTAGGAGACACTCCATGAAGAAAATGAATCCTTCTTTTTATCATCTCTGGGCTATAACGGAAATGGCCTGGAACAATGCCTATGACGCCTGCCAGAGCAAAGGGAGCATGAGTCTTGTTCATTGTTAAAGAACCTCCTTGTCTGGGTGTCTGTTTTTATTAGAAACCATATATTTACCTTACATGAACTTATAACCCAATGATAAACGACCTGGCTGCTAAGCTGATTTCCTAGCCCAAGTCTTTCCCTCAGGCTAGCTGTGAATAGGCCTGTCTCTGCTGCCCATTGGATCCTGCAGCCTCCCTCACTATGCGCTGTGGTAAAGACTCTTTAACTCTAGTTTGAGCACTTATAACTAACTGATGAGAATGGCAAGGGACAGAGAGAAAAGGTCCCCAGCAGGCCTGGTTCTGACTCATGTTCCAGCTTTATATGACAGACGAGGCTCTGTGGGGTTCTGCCTGGTAAGTACAGTATGTCCCTGTGTCTTCCGCAGCTGCAGCTGTGCTCTGTGCCATTCATTCTATGAGGTCCCCAAATGTCATAAGAACTCATGTGAATCTGAAACTATGAAAGCAGAAAGTACCTTGAATGCATTTCACTCTTCTTTCTTTGCAGGTAGCCTCAGGCCAGACTGAGCCCTCCTTGCGTGCATGTCTAGCTTGGCCTCAATTCCTGGTCTTCTTCTCTCCTTTTCTTAGCTGTACCTTTCCTTTCATCAGACTTCAGGATATTTTGAAAGCGTATCCCCAACAAAGCAGGCTCCATGGCATTTGCTGAGTTCTGAACAGAACACTTGTCACAGTCAGTTATCATAAATTCCCAGTGGATTGTCTGTCTTCCCTAACACAGAGTACATTTCATGAGAACAAACATTAAATCTTTATTGCTCCTTGCTGTATACATCTGGTCCCGAGCCTGTAGTTGATAGCCTTATTGGATAAAAGAATGAGTCAGAATTTGAAAATGACCACTAGTTTTTCCCAAAAAGGAAAGTAAAAAGCTTTGATTCTCTTCCCCCTGTCAACCTATGCAAGGATTGGTATCAGCATAAGGAGAAATACAAGGTCCTTAGAGCAGGATTTTCATTGTTATCCAAGAAAAATATTAGTAGGCTAAATGAACACCTTTGTATTGTGTCAAGACACGCCTGTCTGTCCCAGAACTTTGTCAACACTTCCCACTCAGCCTGGCCTATTAGAGCTGACTATAGAATTATTGACACATCATTTACCCCCTGGCACCTGCTCAGCAAGGATTAATCATCCTCAGGAGACTTGTTTATATGCTTGATTGATTTTGATAGCATGTGGTGCCAGGCCCTTAGCATACAGCTAGCAGAAGGCCAGAATCCTTGCTATCTACGTTGCTCTCAGTAACGCTAACTTAGGGCTTGGAAGTTGCACTCTACCCAATCTCACACTTACTAAACTCCTACACTGTAGATTACACTAAAGTAAGCAAATGTACAAGTGAACCAAGAAAGCCAACGAGATCTTTTGTCTCTAGCATACATACACATATATGAAAATACATATACATATATTTTTCTACTTCACTTTTCTGTCATTGTGATAAAACACTAACCAAAACCAAATTGAGAAAGAAAGGGTTCATTTGGCTTGCAGTTTACAGTGTGCCATCAAGTTTAAAAAGCCCATCATTAGATGTGACAGAGTCACAAGAATGGAAGAACTTTGGGTCCTTGAATAAAACTTAGAGAGACTTTGCCATTGCTCAGAAGCTCTCTCTCTCTCTCTCTCTCTCTCTCTCTCTCTCTCTCTCTCTCTCTCTCTCTCTCTGTGTGTGTGTGTGTGTGTGTGTGTGTGTGTGCGTGCGTGTGGGTGTAATTTCCTGGGGTTATATTTGTTCTGATGTGTGTTAGTGGACTAGTCCAGTATGATAGACTATAAGCAGCTGAAAGTGAGAATGAGGTGGGGTGGGGGAAGGGTTCTTTTTCTGAGCAGAATTCTAGAAACCTAGCATTGAAACAAGCATGCTCTAGGTATTTAGCTGCAGACATTTTTTATTCTAATTTCTGAAATAAATAAATAAATAAATAAATAAATAAGAAAATGTTCTCAAAGACAATTGGTAGGGACTCAGCCATCACTTCAGGCTTCACAGTATAAAACCAAAGAAAGAAATTCAAGATTACAGAGAAGAAGTAACTACTAAAGGTCACAGATTCAATTCACTTCAGAACAGGAGTTAGCCATCTGATACCATTCTGCATCCCATGTTTCCCCTCTGGAGCAACTATGTTGATACCAGTTTCTGCTTAGGGATAGCCTATCAACCTTAGCTAGTATGAACCATATATAGATAGAATTCACATGCAGATCACAGGGTGAATTCCATATTCATTGCTGGACTCTGTCATCAGCTTCTTTGTAAATATCATAGCAAGAAAGATATGGAACTGCTATTTGATCTGCATTTTATGAAGTAAACAGGGTTTACAGAAATGAGCACATTCAGTTTGGAGGGTAGTCTTGGAGTGCAAGGCTGTAGGCCCAGAAGCTCAGGGCAGGCCATGGCTGTTAGCAACTTACTGGTAGAGAGGGGTCAAAGTTAGCTAAGCATGAGCAAAGAAAGCTAAAAGACTGTTGGAGAAGTGGGGTAAAGAAAGGGCAGATGGACAGAGTCTCAGATTATAGTTACAGCTTGTAGTACTTGTATCTTTTATTTGAATTGATATACAAGGTAGCTAAACATAAACTCCATATTATAAAGCAGTCATGTAGACTACTTTCCCTTGCTATCCAGACTTATCCCAGACCAGTCAATGACAAGTTTCAAGTCTTCCATAAAGACCTTTTGAGTGAAATCCTGAACTTGATGGAATGGCTGAGTCTTCTGCTTTCAGAAATGTAGAATTCTGTACCATTTTTACTTTTGCTTAGGCATGTGTCTTTGCTTAGACCCCATATCTTTGCTTTTTTTAACTGTCAGATACTATTGTGTGCTCTTATTCTGTAGCTGTCTTTCAAAATTAGGCACATTCTAGAAAGTTCTGGTTGTTGCATTAATTTTCACTGTGGCACTGACAATGTTTGAGATAGACCCTGTTCCCTGTGAGGATGGTAAGTCAATGGGGTGGCCTAGAAGAAACACTGACTCAGAGTTAGATTCGAGTAAGTTGGTGCTTCACAGTATAACACTTCCGGCTTCTCCCAGCAAAGCTTTGACTTGAGAAGAGGAGAGATAAATGTGCTTTGTTTCCTGAAGGTACTGTGTCAATATCATTCTTTTGACTGCATTTGCTTCATTTGATATCTGAGAATACTGGGGAATGGAGCAAATAAAGAAATAGTGGTTCTGAGTTTTTAGATATGAAGGACAGGTCTTCTCAGAGTCTTAGCCAAGATTGAGCTGACTTTTAGCCCATTGTACCACTTGCCACTGCTTTCTCTAAATCCTGACCTTGCTCCCAAGAAGGAGTACGCCTTCACTGCCAGAGGCCTATCCAGTGTCACACAGGTAGAGAGGCCTGGAAATGGTACCACCCAAGCCATCATAGATGGTTAACATATTTCTAAGACCACAATTTAATTCCAAGGACAACCGTGAGCCCTGACATCTGCACAAGTGAGTGAGGGTGACCATATTCTGTCACTTTGCCGGGAAGATTGCTCTCAGAGCTCACTGTAAGCACTGTGCTTCCAAAATGTGCCTACCTGTTCCTCAGAACATGAAGAACTTCCCTCTTAAGGGGAACCTGAAAATGTCAGCATGGTTGAACTTGGGGTGAAAATGTGTAGAGAAGTGGGCCTGGGTAATGCTGTGCAAACATTTCCAGTGGCCAGTTGCTCTCCAAAATGTATCTTTCCTGTGAATGTTTGTCTTGACCTGTTCTGTAGGAGGATGACGTTGGTAAGGAGGGAGAGACAGGAGTGAAGTGGGAGATCTTAGAGCCCAGATATAATTAATGGGATGTTTTTCCACATTGCAAATTACCTAGAAAGTTAACAAGTTGCATAGAAGAAGGGGAAATTTCTTTGTGCCTAAGCTGTGTCATTGTTATGTTGAGCAAAGTTGAGTTGCTTCAGTCTCGAGGAGGTGCACAGAAAGTCAGTCCTGAGTATGAAGCAAAAGTGAGCCTTCCTGGCACCTTATGAGTTGCCACATACACATCCTCCTCTGCCCCTCACTCAAGCTAAAGCACTGCACCATTGGGCAATGGCCTTTTTGCACATTAAGTCATATTAGTCATTTTGAAATTACAAATTTAATAGATAACATCTGCGTCAACATCTGTTTTGAACCTTCCTGTTTGGTCCAGTCTTTGGACAAGGAGCTCTTCTTTTGAGCTAGTAACATCCAAAGTATGCAGATAGACATCTAAAGTGATTTTCACCTAATTTACTTTCAAAGATTGATTAAAAACCAAACAAAAGGCAAGTTCATTCTCCCACCCTACCTCCTGGCAAAGCTCTTCTGACTTTCTGGGGCACAGATTGAGCCTGAGAAATTGAGCCTAAAGGCATAAAATGCTTGTGGGAATTATGAGCAGATGGAGAAAGAGTATTACTTTTAATTAGGGGCTTATTTGGAATGGAAATCTACCGTAATCTGAACCACCCTGTGGCTGTGGTGGACACTGAAGAAGCGAACAAGGAGAACTTGTGCTGCAACGTTATCTGTAGTGCAGCTCAGCTTTCCACGCCTCCGTTGTCTAGGTAACAGTGCAAGGGAGTTCTCAGATCAAGGGTAGGGGCGTTGTGTACTAGGTCCAATGATGGGGATGAGGAGAGCAAAATACACAAGGGAGAATGGATCACAGTGGAACAGCAGGATGCCTTTGGTCCCTATATTGAACGTGCGTTTCCTTGGAAACTTCCTCCTGCCATCTTCTGCCAGTTAGAAGCCATTTTCCTTGTGTATTTTACTCTAGTTCTTGATCATATTACCTTCCAGGATATGTCATATATTTACACTTAGAAATGGTTTCTCTCATCTCCTTTCATAATCCCGTCACAGAAATGAGCCACACTTATGAGCCCCTTCATGAAGCATACATCTTTCCCATCTTAATGGTCATTTGACTTCCTTGACCTACATTGCTCATAGTAACTCTAAACCTATAAATATATTTCACTTCACCAAACAGAGCTTTTCATGCCTACTTCTGATTCTTCTGTACATCACTACCTCTTGACAGAGGTATTTCCATTACAACTACTGCCTTGGGGAAGGGCCAGATTATGTAAAAGTAGTTTTTCGATTTAGAGTTAAAGCAAAGATTAAAAGGATCTAATCATTTAATTTTTCCTGAGTTCCCTATATTTTGTATGCCATAACTCTTAATTTGACATAAATTCCTAAAGGTAGTTGGTATCATTGTCATTTATGTATCAAAAAGCAGACATTAAAAAAAAAAATGTGC
The DNA here is from genome assembly GCF_011762505.2 of Arvicanthis niloticus. Lineage (NCBI taxonomy): Eukaryota > Metazoa > Chordata > Mammalia > Rodentia > Muridae > Arvicanthis > Arvicanthis niloticus. The sequence continues at coordinate 89,191,883 of NC_047659.1, read as the reverse complement.
TTCATGCATTTCTCAAGTTTAAGGCCACTGATAGCAACAGATATTTTTGTTGATTGTTTCAAATGGACACATACATGTTCTCACACTATATATATGCAAAGTCTACCTCTACTCTGTCCTTAGATTTAAAAGTTTAATAACCATGTTACTATTGTGTGTGCTTCTTATGTTACTAGACTTGTGTCTTGAGTCTGTGCAGAATGACAACTAGGTTACAAGGAACCATTTCAGATGCAGCAATATAGTATCCAGAAAACTGCCAGATCAGGACTGAAAGAGCTAGCAGGGTGAACTGGAAAAGAAAACAAGGCATAGTCCTAAGTACACACCTTCCTAGCACAAGCATAAGACAGTGGATACAAACAAAGGATGCCAGAGATCCCACCACTAGCAGAGGAGCTACTGGTATCTAGTAAGTGTTGGGAGACAAAGAGTCAGTTTTCTTTGATGATGTGACCCTGGGTTGGTGGACTACATGCCAGGTCAGAGCTACTCTCAGAAGTAGTTGGGCAAAACAACATGAACTCAGAAAGGTTGGAAGACAGGAAGGGATAGGAGGGAAGAGATGCAGTTATCGGAAGAACTGGGGAAAGGAGACTGATTATGTTAAAGCATATTTTTTAAAAAAAGAAGAAGTAACAGATGCTGGGAAGATACAGAGAAACTTATATACTGCTGATGGAAATGTAAGTTAGTAAAACTAGTAGGGAAACTACTATGAAAAATCCTCAAGGAATTTGCGATATCTCCTTGAATTTTTGTATTAAGGTTTTAAAGGTTTATTTTTTATCACAATACAATAAAAGTCTAAATATACCCATACCAACTCATTCTGAAAGGGGGGGGCACATTAGAAGAGACATCAAAGGCATTCTCTTCTCTCTGAATGCTTTTCAAGTTGCACATAGATCAGGATGACCAAAACAATGCTCTCCAAAGCAGCAAAGTTCTCTTTCCCACTACAAATATAGGCAGTACAGTTGATCCATGATAAAGTGGGGAGGGAGATTTTCTCTCTTCTCCATTTACGAAAGATTATGCCCACCTATAAGGACAAAGTTTAACTATTAATTACTAATTACTGCTAGTAATTGAAGTAGTTCAACTTTTCTGAGCTGCTTCCATGACTGAATCCACTTACCTCCTTACTCCCCACTATCCTATGAACAAGATGTTTTAACTGCTCACTTGGGACTTATGTAAATATCTTTCTTTTTAGCATCATCTACAAGTCTAGACAAGGGAACAGATGGGAACAGATCCCAGTGAGAGGCAATACCCCGATGGATTAGTGCTTTGCATAAGGAAGGGCTTGGGGTCAGAGCCTTGAAGCCCTCAGGGAGTGTTCTTAAACTGCTTTGTGGGGGCTGTGATCTCCTGGGAAGTCCCAAGAGCTACATTTAGGATGAATGACTCAATGAGAATACATTTCCTCCTCTGGGGATTCTGACTGCTTTGGAAGCTTCACAAGGACTCCTGTGAAGGCCCACTCCAAATTATTGGCCTATGATGGAGCTTCACTGGGCTCTTCCCTAAGTTCCCATTACCGGGGATGGGGGGTGGGGGTGGGAATAAGCAGAGGGAACACATCTCAATGTGGGAAATGGCATTTGAAGGAAGTATTTACATGCACAGCTAGCTCATTCCTTCCTATGGAGCTTGGGTCATTAGGACCCCTGCAGAGTTGCTGTGCTTCATGGTTTGGCTATCTCTTGCATATCATCAGAGGGTAGAACATCAGAGGTTGTCCTGGCAACCAGGGCTGCTGTACTTGTTCACATCTTAATAGCCTGTCACCGAAGAAGAGAGTCTTCTATATAGTTTGGGCACTGTGTGGAATGTGGTGAGCTTGCCTTCCCTGGGAATCTATTCTTCCTCCTCCATGGAGTGCAAAGCTTCATGGAGATATAGGCACACCAGGCCCACAATTTCTCTTTCACCCAGTGAAGCAGTGTTAGTAACTGCTCACTTGTAAGAGATCCTCTGGGTGCAGCTAATTCTCCTGCTCTGTGATCTGAAGTCCTTTGCATTCCGTAAACACTTATTGCAGGGACCTTCCCATGGGCTACAGCTGGTCTACCAGCTTCTGACGTATCTGTGGGAAGCCCAGCTGGGTGAGGACAGTGTTGGTTGCTCAGGGTCTCTCTCATCTTACTCAGACCATTCACTTCTGTGGTCCCTCTGTAGTCTTTATCTAAACAGGACTTTTATTAACCATCTGACCCTACTTACCTATAGAACAGAGCCTATAGTGTTCTCTTTCAGGAATAACACATAGTGTTCACTTATTAATGTTAATATAGGGCTAGATCTGTCCCAACATCGTTCTCTGTATTCTAAGTGCCTGGGAAGCCTTGACTTTTCACTCAGATGAGAGTCAGTTGACAAAGGTTATCTGGTGCCTCCAGCTGAGGTTATATGAGGCAGGAGTTGGCTGTTCCCAGAAGGACTCTGACTTTCCATTATTTTGACTTTTATTAGCCTCTGGTTAATGACAAATTTATTATACCCAAATATTAAAATCTACAATTGCAGATCTCATTGGTATTTCTTCTCAAAAACAGTCATAGAAGGGACTGAACATAAAATAAAGGGAACATTAGGTTCACTGTACTTAGGAAAAAATGGCAAAACTCCTTGCTGGATTTGAGGGTCTAAAAATGAATAAGCCATGACTGTTCATAAAGATCACAGTCCACATTAGGAGGGATGGTAGACTGAGACACAAGAATGAATGAATAAACAAACAGCATAGATGAACAAACCACAGGACAAAAAGGATTTAACAGAAATAGAGGTTGATCCTTCTGGGAAGAAGGCTTTGGAAAGCATAAAACATGAGCTTTAACTATAACCAGAGCCTTGACAGGTTCATACAGGATAGAAGACCTCTTGGGCATAGAGAAAACAAGCAGAAGAACACAGGTTACCTAACAAGGGCATCGGGTACTCAGAGGACACTGACAGCAGGAGGATTTTAGAGGGATGTTGAAGGAGATGTTGAAAACAACAACAACAACAACAACATTGAGGTCTGGATTGTAGGGTATCTGTGCCTGTACTTAGGAGTACAAATTCTGTATCCTCATCTATGGCTGGCTACTGTGGTTTCTCCCTGGGGAAACTGTGAGCTAATAGTTGAAGTTTCCAGCACTGCTTAGTATCACTGACTTTCAAGGTAGAAAAGATTGAAGGGCACATCTGGGCCCATTTTTTGCACATCCCTAATCTTGAGGGGCCCTGAAAATTTCAGGACTATGGCAAAATAAAATAAGATAAAACAAAACAACTTTTTTTTTTATAGAAGTCAATTTATTTTGTTCTTTTTGAAATAAGGAAATTGTTTTCTCATCAATAACACTAAGGTATTAATTAAGGTTAATTGAGAATGTTAGAGCAACATGTCACCTTTTCTCTGACTGTTTCTGTTCTTCCAACTCTTAATATTCAATCAATCATGCAGAGTTAAAAGTCTGTTTGAGGCCAGATCAAAGCCTACTGTGGGCAGATTCTGAACAGAAGGGACACAAAGGATTCATCATTGTTCTACTGAATAAAGCAAAGGCAGAAGCTACATCTCACAACTTTTGGGTTGTACAGATGCTGTCAGGAGACTATTCTTGTCTTGGTAGATGGGTGGAAGCCAAGTACCCTGGCTTGACTTCATAGATAGGCTCCTGTAAGGTTAGGCAAGTTCCTAAACCTTTATAAATCTTCAATATTTCTTTATTTGAAGTATAAGTGAAATGGTAAATTCCCTTACTTACACTGTAAAGCTGCTTGTAAGAGGATGTCAATGAGACAATGTTGTCTTGGGAAGCAAGTGTCTTCTTATAAAGTATGTATGACTGTGGTTAATGGGCTGCTTTATAAATTCAGTAGGACACATTCAAGGGTGACTTAGAGTTGAATGACAAGGAAGCCCTACACATGATTGCTGGCCTTAAAACTTATGCTCAGGCGGGCGGTGGTGGTGCACGCCTTTAGTCCCAGCACTTGGGAGGCAGAGACAGGCGGATTTCTGAGTTCGAGGCCAGCCTGGTCTACAGAGTGAGTTCCAGGACAGCCAGGACACAGAGAAACCTTGTCTCAAACAAACAAACAAACAAACAAACAAAAAACTTACACTCAACACAAATATATTACCAACTTTGGGTTTTTATGGTGTTATATTTAATTCAGCAAAGTCTCAACTACCCTGAGGAGAAGAATATAAATTTGTCAAATGTCCATTCTAATTTTCTTTTTAAATGAAGCATATTTTAACAAGATCAGTAGTTGAGGAGAAGAAAAAAAGAGAAAAGGAAGGAGTTCTGTTCATCTTTTAAAAATACCATGGATAGACGACATTACAAAATTTCAGTGCTATTAGTGGAGAATAGATAGATAGATAGATAGATAGATAGATAGAACACTCAGTTTGATTTTCATAATTACTTTTTCTATTGACACATCATGTATTTTGTATCTGAGGATTTCCTGGAACTTACATTATTACTTTATTTTGTTAAATATTTATTATGTGATTATGTAATGATACTAGTAATATTTTTTGTGCTGTCTCCCTTTCTATCCATGTTTCTAGTCAACCAGCAGGAAATGCTTACGGAAAAATACAGTAGCAGAGATACATTCAGTGCTTCTCATGTTACTAATGAATAGATGTCCTATTTTGATTTATTCAGGTTTTGTAATTGCCAAGGATTTAGCCATAGATTTTCCTTCCTTTCCTAGCTTTGCTTGGCTTTAATGGATAGCTTCCTTGAGTTCTATGTTAAATCAACACTATAGATTCACCAGCTTGTTAATCAGTGAGTTTTTGCTGAATGTGTAGAATTAGATTTTATTTGTTTACATATCTTTGTTTTTTCTACTTCTTACACTTCCTTTAGCCTCAGTGTTCCCTCAATGTTCTGAACAGTCTAAGATCATGTAGTGTAGGAAGGAAGTCTGGTATTTCCTTAAGCAAATGTCATAAAAGGTTGAGGTGATATTTATAGATAGAAAGCCTGGCCATGAGAAGTTGAGTTTTAAAAAGGCTAGATAATTGTTTGGAGATGCATGAATGAAAGACTGAATTGATTATCATTAGGAGACTTGTCTAGGATCTCACCTTTCTGGAGGGAATGGCTACTTGTTAGACAGTTTTTCTGAAGGCTAACCTGGCACAGATTACAATTTTAATAATGCATTCTATTTATATTCATGTTTGCATTTGTGTGGGTGGGTATTTGTGTTCATATGTATGCATATGGAAACCAGAGGAGGTACATTAGATGTCTCCCTTGAGACATGGTTTCTTGCTGAATTGGAGGCTAGGGTAGATGGTCAGCAAGTCTTCTGGGCCTCCCTGTCTCCATCTCTCAAGGCTGAATTAAAGGCAAGCTCAGCCATACTCAGCTGGGGATTAGAACATATGTACTATATAGGACTGAGCAATCTTGCCAAGTTCCAAAGAACTTTCATACCGTGTTTTTTTTTTTTTTTTTTTAACTGAGTCTATTGATGAAGTACAAGGTGTATTGGAGCAAGAGCCAATGACCTCCTCAATCTGCCAGCATGTGTCTCTCTCAGGAACTTCAAGGGGCAAACAAGATAATGTAAAGAACAAACAAATAAGATAATATAAGTGTTTTAAATCAAGCTAAGAAATGTACACATGTTTCTTAAAGTCTGAACCTTGCTGCCTTTCTTGATAAATTGTTAAGATAGTAACCTGAAGTTCTCACTTTTGACTCTAACATTCTATTATGTTTTATAAATTCTTGTAGGTAAGTAGAGTCACATGGCTAAGAACAGTCCTGTTTGGCCAAAGATCACAGAGGTGGAGTAGCTCGAGTAAAGATGAGACCCCCAAGCAACCAACCCTGTCCTCACCCAACTGGGCTTCCCACAGATATGTCAGAAACTGATGGGCCAACTATGGTCCATGGGGGATCCCCAGTGTCCCCAACCATGGATAATTGTCCATGGAATGCAAATGACTCTGGATCACAGAGCAGGAAACTCAGCTGCACCCAGATGAGCTCTGTTAAGACAGCAGCTACTTAAAGTGCTTCTCAGGGTGGAATGGAAATTGTGAGGGGTCTGGTGTGCTTATACCTTCATGGAGCTTTGTACTCCATGGACAAGGAAGAAGAATGGCTTCCCAGGGAAGGCAGGCTTATCAGTCATCTAGAAAATGGGTCTTGGAGAAATTTAGCTTTGTGTCTGCAATTAATCCTCTTTCTCTTTAAGTAAGTGATTCTTAATTTTACTCCATGGACTACTTTAACACTTTGATGATGGCTAATACCATTTTATTGCCTTTGAGTTATCAGGTGCTTTTGCAAATAATTTCACTGAATTAAAAAGCAAAACAAAAACTCTTAGAGGTCATAATTGACTTTTAAAGTCAGTGCTTCTGAAAATTTGGTCTTCATAGAAATAAGCCTAGGGCTTCACTCTAATGAATTCTCCTTTCTTACATAGTGGTAACAGAATTCAGAATCTTTAAAAAGTATCCAAAGGTAATTTCTTTAGTAATTGGGTTGAGATAAAACACTGAGAAACCTTGTCACAGATGTTGATGAGTCCTGAGCAAGGATGTAACCTTAGAATCCCAGTGTCCCTGAAAACATTCCTCAATTTAATATAATCCTTCTCAGTTTCAGGCTAAAAAGTAAACCCATATCTCCTGTCAAATGAATTAGTCAAACTGGAATGAAGCACAAACACAACGTGAAGAAGTGTTTGTTCTGATTGAGTCAGTCTGGCTATGCTCCTAGCGTTTTGCCAGTGTCTGTTTCTCCAAGTAACTTTGTACAAGTATGGACATTTGCCATCTCCTTTGTATGGTAGAAATGCTGACACATTAGAACATCTGAGACTCACAGAAACCTTTCCCAGCTTACCTGAAATCAGTGTCATTGAAAGAAGATTTGAAAACCTAAGTTGAAATCTAAGTAGAGAAACCAGACAGAACAGTGGTCTTAAGCACCAGATGCATCACCAAGGTGATGCTGCAATAGAGTGCAAAGTAGGGTCTCAGGAGCATTGGTGTTGAATAACAGATGGATTATGAAGTTTGATTAGGGTAGATATTGGAAACAGGTGAAAGAGTTGGGCTCCTCAATCACTGGCCAGCTTAAACACAAAATAATTCATATGAACACTGATTGACCAATCCTTAATAAATAGAGGTTCAGGAAATAAAATATCCATGGATAGTGTGTTGGTTTGAATGGGAAACATCTCCCATCAGCTTTGATATTGGAACATGTGGTCCCTAGGTAGTGGTGCTGTTTGATAATTTTAGGAGGGGTGGTCTTGCTGGAGCAAGTGCATTCCTGGAGGTGGACTTTGAGTATTTGAAGCCCCACCGACTTCTAGTTTGCTTTCTTCTTGTGCATGTGGTTCAAGTTGTGGGTTTTCAACTTCCTGCTCTGACCACCATGCCTGCTACTTGCTGCCCACCATGATGGATTGATTCATATCCTTTTGAAACTGTATGTCCAAATAAACTCCTTCTTTTGTACCTTGCATTTTTGCTCATGGTGTTTTATCACAGCATCAGAAGAGTAACTAATACAGATGCTCAAATTTATCCATCTTATTCCTGGTAAATACTCTGTGGTAATGAACTGACAGAAGTAATGGAGAAATCTTTGTATGCAACCTCATCATTGATCTTCTTTATTGAATATTTTATAGTATAGGGGTTGGAAAAGTTGACAGTGCCAGATAATATATATGTTAGGCTTTATGTAATATATCCATATCATCATGCTATATCAGAAACATAGACAAACACCTTTGTGTCTTTCCACAAGGTCGTAATTTATTGATTAACAATTAATACACCAAGTATGATGGTTTTAAAGACAATAATTTACAGAAACACTAGATACTTCCACTTTGCTCAATAACCCAGGCTGAGGCAAACAATGGGTTCTTTTTATCTCAATCTTAATTACTAATATTAACTTTCAGGTTAAATATTGCACATTACACAGTCATTCTGTGTCTACATAAGTATTTGTATTGTGTCTCAGAATGACTATGAAGGATTAAGAGTCCATGACAGAGTTTAAGAGGTTTTAAAAGTCCTGAGTATCAGGGAGGCAGATAGAAATGCAAATAGAGTCTGTATTAATAAGATAAAAAGCCTGATTTGGTCCCAGAAGAAGCTAGAGTAGCTGATGCAGCTGCCAGCTGCTGGCTTTGGAGTTAGGCTGCAAGGTCAGAATTGGGCTGTAGCAGTGAAATGAGGTGAAGGGCAGAAGTGCATCCACACAACTGAATGGGGAGATGGATGGGTGGCATGTTCAGACAAATAAACCAGACGATGAGCAGACCAGAGTAGGATGTATCTACTAAGCAAGGGCTGAGCAGAGCTTAAGTTCTTGAACCTTGGGTCATGTGACAGGTCAGTAGAGTCACCACCAGCACAGTGATTTGCATCTTCCCCGTTGTGGGGTCCACATGAGGAGCTTTCTTCTTTTCTTAGATCTGCTGTGTCTAATATGTTCTTGGGCTTGTTTTTCCTGATATGTTTTTTTCAGATTATTTTATTTTATATCTTATTTACATTTCAGATGCCATCCCCTTTCCCCATTTCCCTTCCCTAGAAAACCCCTATCCCATGCCCCCTTTTCTTTTTTGCTTTTATACATTTTTTAAATGTTAATCAAAGGTATGTTTTTAATATACCCATGTTGTAAGGACTAAGGTCACCCTGACAGATATATAGGGAGGCACCCTTTCTCCTCTCAGGAAAAGTCATTTATCAATTGGTGTTGCATGGATAAAGTTGGACAGGTGATGCATTTCATACGACCACCCAGGCACAGAGTCAGCCTTCATTTTCAAAGTGAGTCAGATGACACTTGTAAAATGGGATCTCTCATGGCAAGGCACAGCAGTATTTTGCTTTATTCAGTACACAGTATAAAGTAACTTAGAAAAGGGTAGATAGGGTCTGATCTCAACAATTCATCATTATTTTAACAAATGGTTAATAATAAAAAAATCATCCATAGCACCCTGGAAGTACAAGAATTTGGCATGGACTGGGTTGGGTTGCGAGGTTGTACTTTGTTGATCTTCCTGTAGGGTTACTCCTACTGTAAAACTAAGATAACTTTGTTTACATAACTGGAATTTCCTGATAGGAAATATAGTCCACTGATGAGTTTTCCATTGAGAGTATGTCTATGTCTTTATGTACTTAGGGGAAAGTCTGAGTGTTTTCTCAACTTGAGTTCTTGTCATAATCAAGCCTTTGAAGAACACTGTCTTAGTAATACCTAAGTATGTGAGTGCGTACATAATTTAAATCAATTCTAAGAGCAATGGGAGACTGGCATCAATATGAGAAGGATGAGGAGGCTGCCATCATGTAGTTACCAGGTTGCCATCTGTACAAGTCTTTTAGCATTTGAGAAGAACACTTTCTATCACCTGAGCATGTACAACCTAGACCCAAGGCATAGGGCCTTGCTAGCAAGGATCAGATGGATTTTAGTGTCATCCAGACCCTCATGTGGGCACTCTTGTTACTCAGGCTATGCTCCTGGCTTGAGTGTGTAGGAATGGATTAAGAGTTAGTGCATCTGAATTATTCCCTTTTGGTATAGCATAATTTTCCCACCTCTAGTTTGGAATAGAGATTAGTTTGGCCTAGTTGCCATACCTGTGATGGTGTGAGGCTTAATGGTAATGTAGCTGTTGGTAGAGGATTACCCATGATTTGGTAAGTAACCCATAACTCATGCTCCATGAATTAGCCCAATGAACTCATTGGTTCACCACATTGGACTTTGTGGAATGGCTAGTTTGTTCTGTTGTTCATACCCTGTCTGGTGTGAATGGATGTTCTTGTCTCTTGAGAAAAGTTAATGCAACAACATGGGATGATAGTCTTTGAAACTTGGTACCAATTTAAAAAACTGTAGATCTAGAATTGCCCCTTAAGTTCTGGCTTTGGAGACTATTGTTTTAAAATGATATTTAATTTGCTTTCTACCTCAATCACAATAATTGATGCTGGCTTTAAAAAAGCTTTGGCTTACGTAAGTAAAACAAAATCTAAAGGGGAACTAGTTGCAGCAATAGATGTGGACTCGGCAAGACTACAGTGAAGAAAAGAAGACTCCAGAAGACTGAACAGTTGCTACTTCCTCTTTCCTGTGGGTATGGTTATTGGCAGTTCTACAAGGTTGAAAGCACAGTGCCCCCTACTGTCTGACAGTGGGTCTATTCTCACAGTGGTCAGCATGGTGGGCTAGTACATGTGATTGAAGAACTTTGTACATGCCATTTGCTTCTAGACAGATTGTTGCTCCAGTTCTGAGAACCCAGGAGTATGGCTACTGAAAACCTGGAGGGTGTGCAAATGTGTGGGAAGGAGAGAAAGAAGAATGCTGACTTACTGTCTCTTGTTTCAGTTTTCAATAGAAGCAGACAAAAATATTGATTCTCTTGTTGCTGAAATACATTCTTTTGGGGCAAACATAAACAGTGCTATCAACTTGACACAAGCTAAAGTCATTTTGGAAAAGGGAATGTCAATTGACAAAGTCCTTCCATCAGATTGGCCTGTAGTGCATTTTCTTGATTGATGATTGATGTGGGGTGGTCCAGATCACTGTGGGTGGTGCCACCCCTGGGCTGGTGGTCCTGGGTTTAATAAGAAATCAGAGTGAACAAGCCATGAGGAACAACCTAGGATGCAGCACCTCTCCACAGTCTCTACATCAGCTCTGGTCTCCAGTTTCCTGCCCTGTTTGAATTTCTGTTCCAACTTCCTTCGATGAGAAACAGCTATATGAAAATGTAAGCCAAATAAACCCTCCCCCCAACTCCCAACTTGTTTTTTGTCATGGTGTTTTGTCACAAAAGTAGAAACCCTAACTAAGACATAATGATCAGTGGCTTTCCAGCACTGTCCTGGAGCTTTTAATAGGGCTGATCTTTTGTGTGGCTATATTCTTAAGAGATTTAAGGGCAGTTTGCAGAGTTTTTTTCCCCAATAAGTACAGATGTTAAATCCAACCCTTGGAGCGAATGAGGAAAATGTGTTTTACTGAGGAAACACAAGAACTTTCTGACAGAAATAGCGGTTGATTAGTTGGGGAATAGTTATATAATGTATGATTTGTGGCAATGAAACTACTAAAATGGTGAATCATTGCATCTTAGCAGACATGCATTTAACATAATGATGTGTTTGTTCCTTCTCAGTGTTCATACATATTTGAATGAAGGACACAAATCATCACTGCTGTCAGGGATCACATTGCAGCTGTGTCTCAGCCCGCAGGTAGGTGGAGCTTAGAACACTGGGTCCAGGCACAAGAGGCCAAGAACTCAGGCTGTTCTGATCATTTGTCTCTTTGCTTGCTAGCCACTCTTGGTTGATTCAACCATTTTTGGAAGCTCAAAATTTTTTCTTATAAAATTAGCTCATACCAATGGCCCTATAATGATATTACCAGTGTGAATCATGTACACAAATACTTGGGATAAAGTAAGTATGTAATGAATATCTGTTTTCTTATAACTTTTGGGTTTAGTAATCTCTTAGATTTGAAGTATACCAAAATTTACAAATCAAGACAATTCTATGCAGAAGTTTTAATACTTAATAGAGCCTGATTCTTTTTTGGAAGATGAGGTACTAAATTTCCTTCTATCCATTGAGAGAACCCCAATTTCTCTGGTAATATTTTTACCTCATCTTACAAAAAAGAATTAGGCTCCATTAAGTATTAAAACTCCTGCATAGAATTATCTTGATTAGAGGGGGAAACAGGTAGGCAGGCTGTATTCTCAGGAGTGGCCAAGAAAAGGGAGATATGGTACAGAAAGCCATACCCAGTGACTCAGGATCCAGAAAAAATATGTTCACTAGTGGAGGTTGGCGAGCACCTGCATGGCAGAAGGGAAGGCAAAGGAGAGAGGGTGCAAAGTATCAAAGAATGATTAGGGTTTGGTCAGTATCTGGATGTGGACAAGATGGAAAAAAACCAGGTGATTGACAGGCCCAATGGATTAATTCTTATGGGAGGACACAAAAATATATACAGTATCAAAATCTTTCTTAAGTATATTTGTGTCAGATATAATACTGTTGGTGTATAGAAAGCCCTGAGTGTGTAAGATCCTTCATGAATTTGTATCGTTGACATGACCATGACAGATTCTAGCCTCAGACCCAGAGGGTAATGGCCAAGCATTCCCTTTCGGCCCATGTGTGGACATTGACAGTCTTGCTTAGCTATCTGCAATTACCCAGTCTCCTTGTTCAACTCTATAAAAGCAAATCAAGTTTCCTGGGTGCTGTAGTTTCTCCAGAAAAGTGCCTAGCCCTTCTGCCTGATTCACAGATATTTCTCTGTGTTTGTATGTTTGACTTTTCTTCATGCTCTTATTCATTGCCTTAGTCAGGTCAAATCCCTGGAGCTGTGCACAGACACACATTGATACATTCAGATTGAAGTGGCGATTCTTCCAGACAACCCCTACTACTACACGGTCGCATTCTATATCATTCACTTCTCGAGTATGACATGCAGCTATCCATGAATTTTCCCAAGTGATGGCTAGCTCTTTTGCCTGAAGGCCGTCCTTGACCTTCTCCATTTTGTATGCTTGAGAAATTTGGCTTTGAATTTTCTTATGCTGGGCTTCCCTTCCTCCAGAGAACTCTCAGATGTTAAGATGCCACAAAGGTATAGAGGAAGCAGCAAATAAAACCAAGGCATTCTACTTAAAATAGGAATGCAAAAATCCAATGAATGTGCTATCCACGAGTTCAAGTAAGAAAGTAAGAAAGTATTTGAAGTATGAGGGAGGGGCAATGATGTGGAATGTGTCTAATAGATGGGGTGAGATTAAGACTTACAGTTCTGTGATAGATTTAGCAATATGGACTTGGTTAGTTTAGAGCACTAATCTCATTCTCTCTTTAATTTTTATAAAATCTGTGAAGATACAGTCTTTAATTTTTACATTTTATTTTTCAAATGAAAAACTTGAGAGTCAAGAGATACAAACTGTCCAAATTGATGTCAGTGGAAAAATGACAGAATTTACATCTGAACCCCAGTTTCTTAACTTTATCTTTCACTATCTCTCATATCAGGTATATATAATTTACTTTGCTTTTAAATCATATATTCCTTTTATAAGGGTTCATATTTTAAGACTCATTCTATCTGTTGAATATAAGATTTTGCACATGCTTTTGAGCCATCTGTGTCAGAAATGTGCTGAGACTAGTTTCAGGAATTCTTTCTCCTACCTGATAATGAAACACAGCTTGAACATAACCACGGTCAACACTCAGACTTCTTGAGAATCTGTCAAGGTTTTGTGGAAAGTAGAATGATACGGAAGATCAAGTAAACCCTTTCCCTCATCACAGCTAAACTCCCTGAGAGGATTTCTGAAAAGGTTCACGCAGGGTAACCAAGAACACTCAGGATTCTAAGCAACGCCCTGGGAAGTTTGTTGTTCGGGGCTCATAAACTCAATGATTCTTGAAGAAGCAAAACCCAGGTATAAGATCAGACTGTATCCCCACTGATCCTCTTTTTGCATACTCTGTCAAGATCACTTCCATTCTATTTACTACCTCCCTGATTTAAGACTATCCCTAATATGTTTGAACAACAGTGCACACACAGAGGGTTAAGGGAGAATCCCTGCACAGTATTTAAGTGCTGATGTCTAGGCAGTACACTCAGTGGTTCTTTTGTAACTCGATGAATAGTATCTTACAAATGAAATACTGCAGTGAGAACAGCCCACAACCTGCTGGCATCACTGCTCAGTATCATCAATTATTAAGAAGACCAACTGTTCCAAAACTCTTTCAAAAGTCTGAAGAGCGGGAGTTATATCCTAACTCATTATATGAAGCCAGCATTACCTTGATACCAAAACCTGACCAGAAAACAATAATAAAAGAAAGCTACAGGTTGATATTTCCACTGAACATAGATACAAAAATCCTCACAAAGCAAAACAAGCAAGCAAGCAAGCAAACAAGCAAGCAAACAAACAAACATCTAGCAAATCAAGCTGGGATATAGGGAGGATTAAACACATGCAAATCAGTGAACACAGGCTGCTGCATCAGCAGAGTGAAGGACCAAAACTTCTGGCTATATCAGAGACTACAGAGAAAACATTGGACAGAGTTCAACATTCTTTCATCTTATGATTAAAAAGCCTCAGCAAATTAGCAATGAAAAAGACTACATAGTACAAGCCCAGGGCTAACATCCAAGTCAATGGTAGAAATTTTGAAAGATTTCCTTTTAAAACCAGGAACAAAACAAGCATGCCCACTCTTGCTGTTTCTATTCACCATAGAACTAGAAGTTGTAGTCATTACAATTAGTCAAGAGAGGGAAAGGAAAGGCATCTAGGGGCTAGAGTTTTAGATCAAGGGATAAAATAGTTGCCTAGCATGTGCAAGACCCAACTTTTGATCTATAGTACCAGGTAAGAGTGCAGACTTTATTAGTTCATTAAATCAAATGACTGAATATAGTAAGGAAAACCACATAGGGTCACAGCCATCCAATATCAGAATGGTCTCTACTGGCTTATTTTCCTCATGCTTCCTCAATGTTGGTAACTTGCTTTATTTGTCATGGTATTGTAGTGACTTCTTAGAAGAAAAATTTTAAATTTGTCAATGAATTCAGTTAAGTTCCAAATTACAAAAATCACTTCACAAAATCATCGGCCTCTGATGTACAAGGAAAGAACAAAATTTCAGAAAAGGTCTAAAATACAAACCCATTTATAATAATTACAAAATAAATGAAGTCCTTCTGGCTAAATTTAGGCAAAGAAGTAAAAGATTGACATACAAAAATTATAAAACATTAATGAAAGAAACTGAAGAGGACATATGTGAAAATATGTTCTATTTTTATGGATTTGAGGAATTCATGTTTTAAAATCATATTGTTCACAGTAATATAAAAATTACTATATATAAATTATATGGTACATTTAATATATTAATAATATATATTTAATAATATAGAGTCAATATAATATAACATATATATTATATCACTACATATATCAGGGTTTAATATATATCACTATATTCCCTATATAAAATGAAAAAGGAAAATGAAAAAGGAAAAAGGAAAAAAACCTCCTAAAATTTGTGTGGAACCACAAATGACTCTGAATAGTGAAAGCAATATGGAACCAAAAGAACAAAGATGAAGACAACATGTTACCTGATTTCAAAATGTGCCGTATATTTGTAGTGACCAAAACAGCAAGGTCCTGGTATTGACAGATGGAATGAAATGGACAGGAAGAGCTTCACATATATGCTTATGATGAAGCATCTTTTGGTAAAATGATGCCAACAACAAATGATAGAAGCAAGGACCATTTCTGTAATGGTGCTGAGTTAACTGCATGATCAAGTACAGAATGGAACAGGACCTCAATCTCTTAACAACAAATCTGAAAATGATATTATATCACGTGGCATTAAAAAGCTCTACAGTGAAGGATGCCATCAACAAAGTGAAGAAACAATCAGACAATGGGAGAAAATACTTGCAAACCAGACAATTGGAAAGGATTTAATTTTGAGGAACACATTAGGAGCCCAAGTGGTAGCAAAAAGCAAACAATGATGGGAAAATGGAGGAGACACAGGTCTAAAGGATATATGATTACTCAACACCATAAATCATCAGGGAAATGCAAATGGAAACCACAACAAGATAGCACCTTATACCTGTCACAATGGTTCTTATCAAAAAGATAAGTGATATGAGTGTAGCAACAATGTCAAAACACAAAAATTATTGTGTACTATTGATAGATTGTAAATCAGAGGAGTCTCCTGGAAAACTTGAAAATTAAATTATCATGTTACCCATGAATCTTCCTAAGCAGCTTACATTCTACGCTAGTTTCATTTTGTTTCTGTAATAAAACGCTCTGGTGAAAACACATAGGTAAGGAAAGAAGGGTTTATTTGACTACACTTCCAGGTCACAATCTATAACTGAAGGCAGAAACTCAAGGCAGGAACCTGGAGGCAGCAGAGGTCTTGGAGGGACTCTATTTTATAGTTTCCTTTCTGGCTTCTTCCCAGGTTCATGCTTGTCTAGGTTTCTTATGTGTCCCAGGACCATTGGTCTAGAAAGAGTGGGCTGGGTCATCGTGCATCAGTTCATAATTAAGATGATTTGCCACAAACATTTACATAGGCCAGTGTGGCGGCGTAGATATTCCTTAACTGGGCCTTTCCTTTCAGACATCTCTAGGATGTTTCAAAATTACAGTTCATGCTAACTAGGACATAAACCAAGGAAATAAACCCAACACATGAGACATTTGAACTGCTCTGTTCATTGTCACCATGTGTCTACCCATGGGTGAATAGAAAAGAAAATGTGGTATCTATATATAATGTTATAGAAAGCTATTCAGACTTTAAAAAGAAAAGAGAATTATTTACAATAGGAATAACATAGGAGGAAGAAATTATGTTAAGTTAAACAAGCCAGGGAAAAGCAAACACTGCATGATCTCACTTTTACATGGAAACTAAAAAGCTAGACTAATAGACACAGAATGGTGATCATCAAGACTGAAGTTTACTGAGAAATATAAAACGATGATCAAAGGTTATAACATTTCAGTTGAGAGGATCAGAGTAACAAATCTGTTGAATAATCTATGGTTGAAATCACTAAAAATAGACTTTAAATGCTCTCAAAAAATAGTAACCATATGAAGTAGTATTAATCAGTTTTATGTAGCATTTATAATATATACATATTTTAAAACATTGTACACCATAAATATGCTCAATTTGAAAATTTTAATTAATATAAATAAATAATTGAAGATCATTTGGGGACAATGGATAGAGCTTTCTGTTACACATGACAAAATGAATGATTTTTGTCCTGGGTGCAGAGCGTTAGGTGGGCTGACAAATACCATAGATGTTAATTATTTGGCTAATGCAGAACATAACATTAATTAAAACAATCCAAACCATGAACTATTTCTAAGTTGAAATGTCTATTTTAATATTTTGAAAATAGATACCTGGGCTCAATCAACGTGCCTGCCCCATTCAGAGACTGATGAGAGTTCAAGGCGACCACAAAAAGGCTGCAAAGAGGCCACCGCTCTGATGGAGAGTCTCCAGGACTGTTCCTCCTGTTTGTGAGTGTGGCTGGAAAACAGAAGTCAGATATCAAGGAACTAGAACCTCAAAAAATACCTCGAACAGCTCCTAGCACAGCAGTGGCCCAAACGCCTGTGTAGAACTGCAGAAGCCAACAATCTGTTGATGTTGGGTTGCTTATTTGTTATTGATTGGTGTATTGGTTTAAGGCAGATGGGACAAAATAGAATCCACTCAGTTCAAGTGAAACCGGGGACTCATCCATGGTCTGCCCTTAACTAGCTGCACACCATCTTGGCTCAGTGAATCCACTTCCTTATTGGCAGAGTGTGTGGAGAATGATTGTTGATGACCCTCCCAGGACTAATAAGATGGTGCTCACAAAGAGCATTGTACTCTTAGGAAGGAATGCCCAGTGGCAAGATGCTGTAAATCAGTAATATTAAAAGTGCCTAAAATATGTGCCTGGGGCTTGAGAGATGGCTCGTTGGTTAAGAGCACTGGCTGCTTTTCTAGAAGATCTGGGTTTAATTCCCAGCACCTACATGGTGATTCACAAGAACCTGTGGCTTCAGTTCCAAGAAACCAGACACCCCTCTTATGGCCTGCATGCCTGTGTGTCTCAGACTTATATACAGACAAAACACACCTTTACATAAAATTAAACACACATAAAAGCATCAGCATGTGCCCATTTTTAGTAAATGGAGGATATGGGTGAACATATAATCCAGTACACATGAAACTGTTTAGTGGTTTCCAATGATGAACTGAATAAGCAAGATGATTGATTCTTAACACAGAATGCAGTTTCATGCTTTAAAAAAAATGCCTAAAGCTTGCTAGTTTTGTTCTCAGTATACAGAGGACATACTTGAACAGTCCCATTAGGCAATTAGAAATAGAGGAAAAGCTTGTTCCCTGAGTCTGTTTCCCAGGAGACAACATGGATGATGCTCTGATGATCCTGCCGTGTCTTAAACCTGCCTCATAAACTTGTGTCTGTAATGGTGACTGTGATAGATGCCAGCCTAAGCTTGGAGGCTGGCCACCCTCACCCTCTCACTTCAAAGTTGCTAAAGATCTTTTGTTCTCAGGATCTAAGAGGAAATTGCAAGTCATTACATTCAGAGAGGCACCTGTGTAAGGCGCACCTTGCTTTGACACGCTGATCAGACACTTCATTTTGAGTCATTACGTATGCGGCCAGCTGTCTTAAAGTTTTTTTCTGTATTTGAGGCTCTGGGAAGTGCTTCAAAAACCATTTACTGAAATAAGATGACTTTAATTTCTTAACTAAAATCTTTCACTGGATTTCCTAGCAATTAGCCCTAAAATCCAATTTTGTTCTCCCATCCTTTTGCTTTGTTTTGTTTTTAACTACAGGTGGCTCCTGATCTCTGGCCAGGACTGCTTTGCTTCCTTTCTGCATGACCTATGTGCACTCCCACCCAGATTCTCTGTCCCTTAATGCTAACCTCTTCCTGGCTAAAAAGCTGTGCCTCAGACCTCCCTCTCCTGGAAGTCTCATTTCTCTGTTCAACGGTCAGTCTGTTACCCACAGGGCCTTCCCTGACCACGTGATCTAAGGCCATAGCCTCTCCCCACCCTATGCCTCAGTTTACTGCTCTGTTAAGAACTTGTAGGAAGGTCAGTTACCTTGTCATTTGCTTCCCATGATTATTTCCTCCTCGTGCGTGTAGAGTCTAGCTATCTTCATCAGACAAGGAGATTTATGGCAGAAGAACATCTGAACACAGTAGATTCTTACTCAATGTGGCCCACATATTTACACATTTTTTTCTGAAATTTAAATAGCTATGGCTGTACCTATGAAGCAAATGTATATCTTATAGTCTGACTTTGAAAAGTCCCCTATTGGCTAAAGGTTTGAATGCTTGCTTCCAGTGGGTGATGCTATTTTCTGCTCACTTTGGCTTGTCTTAAAGAGAGACTACTTATAGGATGTGGGATACAGGGATATAGATGTTTGAAGGCTAGATAGCCATGGAAACACTTCTGGTGAGTTACCTTTCCTTTATTCAGCATAGGGAGAGTGGTGTAAATAGTCATCTAACAAATATATTCATTTCTCTCACCTTTTCTAGGAAAAGGCTTTAACCAAATGCAACCTTTCTGACTTTGTGTTTTCCCATGGTCGAGTGCCTCATCTACATTTTAGGATCAAGTGGTACAAAATGGCTGAGAAACCTCTGATATTGAGGCTTTTAGAAAACTTCTTAAATGTATTAATGCAAATACCTCAGTTTTCACAGAGGGGTCTACAGTGATGGACCTGGTGCATTCTTTCTAGGTGATCTTTTTTTTTTCTTTCTTTATCTGTAGTGCCCCGTGTAGTAGGTGCTCAGTGCACTAGTGAATGAGTGCATGAACAGATGCCACTATCATTTCTTCCTTTCCTCTGCCAACTCTCCGTCTGCTTTTTGTAAGTACTCACTTGGATTTATTTTTCCTTTCATAAATCATTGTGCATTGACTAGAACACATTTACAGAGGTGCTTTTCACTTAATTTCAGTTTGAATGTTGTTTGTATGTATGTATATATATATATAGTGAAGGCATCAGGTCTGATGTGTATTTTAGTATCTAAGCACTGTGAAGAATGAAAGACAATGGCCAAATAAACAATGCACAAGATGAACAGTGTGTTGGCTGTAAGTGTTCTTCTTGAGTGTTGGCTCTGGATTACCTGTGACTTTTTACTTAATCAGAACCCCTGCCCATTCATTGTCATGACCACTGATGAAACTCTGAAGTCAAGACCTTTCTGAATCATGTCTTAGTATGTTGGGCAATGCCTTTATTTTGGGATTTGGGTTATTTGTGGATTGCCCTTTTATGGTATAAATGAGTTGGACTGTTTATTTCCATTTTGCAATAAAAAAGGTACTGCCTACTTAGCCAGAAGGCAAATACTTTTACTCTGAATTGCTTTCTGGCTATTTTTCCAGTGACATTTGATGTTAAGCTGTGAAACACATTATCCCCAGTCACTTCTCTCATCCATCTCTCCCCTCAAACATTTCCTTTTAGGTGGATCAAAACCAATGCTTCAAAAAGTGAAGCCAATATTATTTGATTGCTTCTTTACTGTGTGAAACTACCAGAGAGGCTGGAATAAATGCCTGTTGGGTCCCAGGCTGCTGCCGTCAAAGAATGTCTACTGGCCAACCAGGTGTTCCAGAATATTTTGCCTTAGGGCTGGACTGCCTGGGGACTGGCATTAACATATGTCTGGGCTTCAGTATTTTCTGTGTAGCTCAAAATGCTATCTTTGGGCACATTTATTAGGTCACAGAAGGAATATTGGGTATTGGACGGCAGCTTGCATGGTAGTAAAGTTATATATGCTTTAGGCATGTTCTCCAGATATAGAATAATCCATTTATAGGTCTCTGGATCTTCTGGGTTGTTTTTACTTTTCTCATTTTCCCACCTGAATGTAGTCTCTGCTCTCCATTTCTTTTACTACATTTTTCTCAGCTCTGTTTCTCTGGCCATTCAAGACCTAACATTCAAACCCGTGCTTAGCTAACAGTAACACACCAGGCTACCCTCTCACATGCGGAACTTCACCCTGCCACATACTAACTTAGGACTGTTTCTTTCCAGCTCAAAGTTCTGTCTGTAGTCTGGCTGCCCTTTGTTTCAGTAATTTCCACTCTGCCTCGTTAAGCTCACGGTACCGTACAGCCGATTGACTCATAGTCTCGGTATGTAGTAGAAGATTCCTGTCTTTCCTTTTCATGTTGGTGACATTGCTTAGAAATGATCTGGTCTTTGTGACACAGCTGATAATAAAGATATTTTCTGACTTTTTAATAACACCAAGTGGTAGCAGTTCAATAAAAGTTAAAATAAAAATTTCAAAACCATACTCATACTCACAGGAATAAATGGCAGCGGGTTTCCAATTGGCAGCAATAACTTGGGTATTAATTACATTGATTCCTCAAAAGAGAATGAAATTTTTCTCCTCATCTTGCCATAAATGTCCTGTAGATTGAAGACAAAAGATGCTTCGTGAAAGTCACTATGACATGTTGGCCTATTACCACTGCCTCAAACCTGTCAAATATTTTTAGTGGTATATATTGTGTTTTATAAAAAGAAGAGACCAGAGATATATTTGGTGGAGATATGCCAAGATGGGGGAAGAGGATGCCTCTGCAGGCCCATGCTGAGGCATCCCTTCCCCCTCTAAGGTACCAACCACAGGACGATATAGTATAGAATAGAGTTTATTCAGGGCATCAGAAGGGGAGTTAAGAGAAAAGCAGAGAGAGAGAGAGAGAGAGAGAGAGAGAGAGAGAGAGAGAGACAGAGAGAGACAGAGAGAGACAGAGAGAGACAGAGACAGAGAGACACACAGAGAGAGACACAGAGAAAGACACACAGAGAGTGACAGAGAATGAGAGGAGGAGGAGGAGAAAAAGGAGAAGGAGAAGGAGAAGGAGAAGGAGAAGGAGAAGGAGAAGGAGAAGGAGAAGGAGAAGGAGAAGGAGAAGGAGAAGGAGAAGGAGAAGAGTAGAGGCCGGCCATGAGCATGTGAAGAGAGAGGAGGGAGGGGAATGAGGAGAGAGAGGGTTATGAGCAGGAGCTGGAGCAAGAGAGCAAGAGAGTGAGGAGGGGGAAGGAGGTAGTGAGCAGATCCTTTTATAGAGTAAGGCGCACCTCCCTGTTGCCAGGTAACTTCGGAGCCCAGACTAAATGCCAACAGTATGGAAAAAGAATACATACAAGGTAATTCCATTTTATTAATTAAAAAAAAGTGTTTTAATCTTGTGGAAGACCCAGCCAGAGTAAATAGAATCCTTCTAGAACCACACTGTACATTGGTAAATTAAAGGCTTTGATAAGTTTTATACAAAGGAACTGTCTGATTTGATATCTCTCACATTTATTGATCTGTGAGATTCTGTAATCATAAAACATAAAACAACCCATAGCAAATGTCCACAGAAAATAAACAACGGTTTTGATTTTCCTAAAAGCCTAGACATTCTTGAAATAATATATTTGTAACCTGGTGGTGAAAATGTTCTGTGTCTTAAGAGGCAAATCTCTGCCAGAAAAAGGAGAAAGGCAAGAAGAAGCAGACGCTGAAATCCACATCACTGGGGGCAGAAGAACAACCGAGGTGATTATCCACGGAGTCCAGGTTTCTCTGGCTCAGCTGCATATCAGATGGGATCATTTATTTTGTCTGTCTTTGAAGACAGTTGATGGAATTTTTACTTCCAAAACTATATGACAAAAATTATCTTCTGACTCGTTAATTCAATATTTTCCCAATGTATCCCTGGTGAATATTCATAATCATATTGCTTTAATGGGTTCAAGTCATTGGCTGCTGTTCTCTACTTAAGCTTCATCAATTAGATTTCCTATAAATGACACACATGCACATGCACACCATATTTACAAGGCTGTCTGGTTCTCATTCTGAGGTGGTGTATAATGAAAGGTTACTGCGAACCTGGGCAACAGCTGTCCTGCAGATGTTCCAAAATTAAATGAGCTTACTGGAGTAAAAGACTTCCTGGAGTCAGAATTTCTCACCATGATCTCAAGCATTTAAACTCATTATTTCCTTTTTATTTTCAAACCAGATAATTAAGGGTCAATATGTTTTGTTTTGTTTAAATCCCAATGGGCATTCTCATTCAGTCCCTCTTTCTGTTCCTCCTGCTCCCTCTCCCCCCTCTATCATGATCTCTCTTTCATGATCTCTCTCTCTCTCTCTCTCTCTCTCTCTCTCTCTCTCTCTCTCTCTCTCTCTCTTTCTCTCATCATACACCCCCCCCCCCAATGGTGGGAAACCATTGTACTGAGGCCAACCAGTGATCGACTTTGAAGCTTACCAGGGACATTAGGGAAATTTGGCAGTACATGGATCATGTTTGGGAGACTTACATCAAAGAAATGTTGAGTGTCAGTCCCTGGCATCTCCCCAGCTTGATTGCTCAAAAGGCAATGTCTAAATCTATTTCCATTCCTTATCCATGTTGCATTTTGTGTCACCCTTTTTCTTCCAGGAAGTCCTTGAAACTGAAGGGCTTGTGCCCAGTGTGAACAAAGATGCAAGCTGGCCTCATGTTTCCAACAGGGAGTTATCAAGTAGCCTGGGGTTTATATGTTTTATTTGGAGAGTTTACTGAACTCTGAAAAAGCGTAAAAACTTTAGTGGTGAAGCATTTCATGGGCTTTCCCCTTTGTGACGACATTTTCTAATATCAAGTCGCTTATAGTTATTCTCATCTAACATCAAGAAACAATTGTCTATACACAAATTGGGAGCAGTGAGGGAGTTGTCACAAGAGCAGTGAGGCTGGCTGTAAAAGGTAAATGGCTATAACAGTGCCCAATTTCACACTTTAATATCCAGGCGGTTAGCAACTGGACAGCAGAGCTAGAATAACTTTCAGGAAGGGAACATATCGCAAGGTTCTGCCTCACACAGGTCAGCAAAGGGAAGCCACTTCTGGCTATGACTTGTATTGGCAGCCCGTCGCCCTTGTATTTCATGGCACCACTGCTTGCTCTGTTACCAGCTCTGTTATCACTTTCCATAATGGGCAGATTTGAGTTTAGAATTTTTTTTTCTCCTCTGAAGAAAATACAAAACCATTTGTTTGATCTCCCTTGTTCCTATTCATCAGTAAGCCAGTTTCTGGCTTTAGGACAACTCAACAAATAGTGTAGTCTCACAATGTTGGAGGGAGCAGTCCTTTTCTGCGGCCAATATAAAGGGATCCAAATTGTAACACATGGCAAATGGCTTCTCTTGTCACCTGCATTTTACATATGATCATGGCATGTTACACCCTTGAACTCATGTATTTACCCATTAGCTCTAACGAGACCTGAGTTTGTAAAAATAAATTGAATCTAAACAAAGAAGTGACATATGTTTTCTCTTATCTTCATGTTTCTGCATCTAAGGTGCTCAAATCTTCCTTTTAGTTTTCCATCAAAGACTTCCCAAGGTTTTCACTTTGAATTTTCAAAATCCAAGTAGTTTTCGTATGTTTCTTTTTGTTGTTTAAGAACTAAAAGCAAAACAGCCTCTACTCAGCCCACACTACTTATTTGGTTTAACTTGTGGCTATTGTTATATAGGGTTTCATACTAGATCACTTAAATTTATCTTTTGCGGTTTGGGATAAAATTAATTGTGTATTTAAGTCTATTAAGGGTTATTTTTCCATGGAAGGTGATTGTTTCAACTAAATATATGCAATCACTTGTACATTAGAAGGAAGTAATTTGGAGATGTAAATCGTATAATTGACTCAGGGAATTTTTCGGTGTCTTCTCAGCACACCCCAAACATCACTGCAATGGACACTATTTGTTAATATGTGGTGTTTGATTCCTTGGAAATTCAGGCTCATTTTTGTAACAGTCTCTGGCTTCTATTGGTGGTAGCAACCGTATTGATATGAATGGATCCTGCATAATGTTTTTGGTTTGTGCTTTTGCATATTTCAATGTATCAGTGTAGAAAAAAACAAGAGCCAATGGGGGAAAATGGTTTTGCCTCTCATTGCTTCAGTAAAGTCTCATAGGGTGGCCTCAAAGCCAGGAATTCTTTTTAATGAATTTATACTTTGATTCTTTCATACATCCACAGAACACACTCTGGTCATTCTCATCTTTCCACTTTCTGTTACCCTTCCCATCCCCACCCACTCTCCCTATCAAGTCCACATCCTACTTTCAAACTAGGAATGAAAGTGATAGCTCATTTGTCAGCATGGCCATCCCCTCAGGGCAGCAGCATCTTATATCATTTCCTCCACTCTTGAGCAAGTTCTCAAAAAGACTGCTGGAGAAGCAGATCAGTTTTGAAGTAGAGAAGAAGCCAGTATTCATGTCAGTTCTTCAAGAATCAAGTCTGTCCCCTGTGATGTCGCAGGGCTCAGAAAACGTGTCATTAATGATATTTAGGGTTTTGTGACTATGATCAAAATATACTGTATTTATGTATTAATGTTCTACTACAACACAAAGAAGCCCATCATTATGTATAATTACTATATGTTACTAAAGACATAAGAAGAAAGCAAAGAAGATAAAATGAAGAAAAGATGTTCTTAGTAATATACAATATTCTATGCATTACAAAATTAGTCCCATCTTAAGTGGGCATCCATTCTGGTTTTAAAGCATAAGATACTGAGGGACAGGATTTACATGTTGTAGTCTCTAAACTCTTGAGGATTTTTAATAGTGAAATAATGAAACTACTGATAACATGAGCAGCTAACCATTATATTATACATTTACCTTTAACTTTATTATTCGATGGATATTATTATTTGCATTTTATACAAAAGAGAATTAAGATGGGAAGCTACAAACTTACTCATGGACACACAGTTGGTATAGTGGGCTAAACAGTGGTTCCTAAGAGATACGGTCCAGGTCTTTTCCATGACACTTGTGGATCTGACCTTATTTGGAAATAGCTTTTGAGAGATGTGGTTAAGCTTCAGATCTCGAGGTCTTCCTGTATTTCGGGTGAACCTGAAATGTGATGGCTAGTCTTATAACATGAGAGAAGTTTAGTACTTACTTGTAATACGGCATGAAGTTGGAGGCAGATATCAAGATGCCAAAGGGATGCTAACAAGATGGCTCATCAGGTAAAGGTTCTTGTCACCAAGCCTGATGGTCTGAATTTGATCACTGGGACTCACATACTAGAAGGAAAAAAACAACTTCCAGAAGTTGTCCTTTTATCTCCACATGTGCCTTGTGGAACACACACACATATGTACATCCATCCATCCATCTATACATACATACATACATACACACACATAAGTGTGTATACACATGCATGTGTGTGCATACACACACACACACACACACACACACACACACACACACACACATTAAATGTTAAAAAAAAAAGAAGTGCCCCTAACTACAGTCCAGTGACAGACACTGTAAGCCTGGTGATAACACTAGAAAATCTCCCACCACGGCCTTGATTTTCAGCATCTGACCTCCCGAGTAGTGAGAAAATAACTTAAGCTGTTGTGTACCACCTAGTGTGTGATAATTTGTTACAGCAGTCCCAGTTCAAAACACAGCTGATGGTACCCACACACCAGCCCAGGAAACACAACCCAGAAGCCTTTTCTTCACATGTTCTGTCCTTTAAATGCCCCTGGCTGTGGCTAGGTTAACGCTATGTTTATAGTAGATATTGCCAAATGTAAATGTAGGTGCAGGTCTAAAGATGGATACATTTTGATTTCTTTTCAGTTCTGTGGAAGAGTGATGGTGAAAAAATGCACATAGAATGATTGTAGATTTATTTTGTTCTTTAAACACCTCAGACATGTATGCAATGAGATGTGATCGAAGCCACACACACTATACAATCCCCCTACTTCATTAACTATACTAACTCCCAACTTCATTTGACTGCTATTTCCTACTCCTCTTCTTCTCTTCCCCTCTTCCTGTTCCCCTCTTTCCCCCTCCCCTCTTCTTCCCCCTCTTTCCCTCTTCTTCCCCCTCTTTCCCTCTTCTTCCCCCTCTTTCCCTCTTCTTCCCCCTCTTCCCCTCTTCTTCCCCCTCTTCCCCTCTTCTTCCCCTTCTTCCCCTCTTCCTCCTTCTTGTTCTTTTGCAATATTCTCTGGGCTTATTTAATGCTGTCCATAGATGCATGAGTGTGGGGCCATTCACTGGGACATGGACAACTCACCAGTGGCCAAGTCCACAAAAGAAGAATAATTCTCCCACTCCCACTTGCCAATAGCTTCCTTCCCAGTTCAGGGTGGAGCGTGGTTCCTCCTCCAGTCTGCTGGAATTTTGGGTGTTTGATCTTGTGCAGATCTTTGGAGGAGGTAGCTGTAGTTTTTGATGACAGCCATTTGGAATACCTGTGAGTATGCTTTCCCCCTGTCTCCCCAATCTTCTCTCAATTCTCATGAGAACAAGAAATTACAATCTAAAAGTTTTTATGTTTTAGATTTTTTAAATCAAGGTTTTGTTAAACTCCCTGAGTGATATGGATGAGGGTTTGGGGGAGACATCTTAGTGCTTCTTAGCCATTGGTAGACATGAGCATTATTCCGACACAGGAAACTTTCCAAGATACCTCTCCGGAAATGCTTCTCTTCACCAGAAGCACATGCCTGGAGTGGAGGTAGATAATGGTCTTAGCTTGAAAGCTCTTTATGTCATTTTAATAGAACCTGCAGTTTATTCCATTACAGTGTGAAGGGAGAAGAATGCAGAGGGGAGAGAGCAGAGCGTGAAAGGCATTGAAGAGTCACCCACACTGGAGGGTGAGAGTCAGCAGGAGAACCCTGGAAGGAGAAGATGGAATTTTCTCCTGGTACATATTTGAATAAAGCAGTTGGCTTGAGCTTCACCTGCCATTGGTGATTACTCTGGAAGAGAGGACTGTTCTTTTTATGACAGCCATTATTCTTTTGGAAGAATCATTCCTGGCATGCCTCAGAGAGAAGAGAAACGTAAACGCACCCTTCTCTGATTTACGCTACTTCTTGATTTTCTTAGAAAACATTTGTGTCCTTTGCCCTTTCGCAGCAGCTGGACATATTAGATAGAACAGTCACCCTGTGATTCATGAAACTGATGGAGGATGCTGGTGACCCCGGGTCAGGGCTGACAGAAATGTCCTTCTGTTATTGCGCTTTCTTACAGCAATGGTACTGTAGTGGTAGACATTATATTTCCATGTCTTCTAACTGACATTGGTGTCCTTTATGTAAAGCTCAGTTTTCATTGTGACTCATTATTTTTTTTCTAAATCCCTAATTTTCAGATAAAGAATTGAGATTTTGAGAAGTCTTTATTCTCAGGTTTTGTGGATTTTTAAGAACTTGCTTCTCAGGGATGCTCCTTGCTTCATCTCCAAGTGGATGGGTAGATGGGCGTTCTGAGCATTTGCTTCACCTCCCACAGCCCTTTCTAACTTGTCTGTGGTATTTCCATGGCTGGCAGCTAGCTGTACTGCTTTAAGAGTTGGATGCTTTCATGGATTAGGAAGGAATATGAATTAAGTATCTATTTCATTCAGGACAGTAATATGTGTCTAGTTATAGAAAATGCCCCAAGGCTGCCAAAGTTTAGTTTTTATGTGTCATCTCCTCGGGGGAGAATAAACTTGAGATTTAAAAAAAAAATATTGTTGACATTGTTAAATTCTAAACCTCCCAGTGTGCATCTCAGCAACTTTCCAATACCTCAATAAGAGCAATTTAGGCAGAGGTTCTTAGGACAGAGCAAATGTCCACTAAAACATACTTGTCCATTTCCCCAGCTGGTCCAGTGCAGATTTCCAGGAACTAAATTAAAATCAAAGGTTGCCAGAAACTCTTTCCAACACGAAGATGTGGGCGAGGAAATGTAAGAGGACTGTTGAGAATTTTATGAGACATATATCTTTAGAGACGTAGTTACAGCACTCTGCTCCCCTTTAGTTACTTTATATTTTTCTTTCCCATTTAATTTTATTTTCTTCAGAGGAATTGAGCCACTTTAGATCTACATAAAAGATTTAGCTTTTATAACATATAAAATTGAAGAGAATAAAAGTAATTGGAATTCCATTGCTTGAAGACAAGTATTGACAGCATTGTAGAGTTTACCCATCCTGGTGTGGTGGTGGTGGTGGTGGTGTGTGTGTGTGTATGTGTGATGATTTTACAAAATCAAAAACACATTTAAAAAAATATGGCTCCAGAATAGAATATGAACAAGTTTATTTTATAGCTATTGCTCTGTTTTGATGGCTTCATGTTACCCAGCTAATTGTTTGTTTTACTATCTCTGCAACATAAACATTTTTATTAACACTAATATGTGATAAACATTAGAAAACTATGCCATAGTAACTTTCTTAGAGGAATTTTTGATTATAAGTGTGTACCTTTAAAAGACATTGGGCAGGTACTCTATCAGACATTCAGAATGATATTTGTTTTTTGTTTGGTTGGTTTTTTAACCAAGAGTGGTGTAAAAAAAATTGCTATGTCCCAGATGCCTGTATATGGAAGCGCACTCTTCTGGGGAATTTTGCAGGTGGTCCCACTAGACTCTACAATATGGCTACATTCCTTGTCCTGAGTAGAAGCAGCCTCTGATGATCTCATATTTCTTCTTTTTTCAATTGGTCTTTGCTCATGGCTGCCTAATAAACTATTTCAGTAATTCTAAACAGTGCATTATATCCAAATTTTCTTTTTTAAATGAATAGAGTCATTCATTGACTTTCACCCCCTCAGACTCCCTAGAAAAGTGGTATAGGTATCCACAATTGAGAAATAGAGTCTTAAAATAGCCTTTGCGGTACTAACTTATTTACCTTGGCACTTTTATACAAAGGGCAAAATAAAAATGCAAGTTTGAGAATAGAGGTAAAGCTGTGCAAGTTGTTAGTCACATCACTAACATAACTGGGTACAAGAGAAAGCCAGTGTGTCCTGTCTCTAGAGAAGTTGCAGGAGTTGCTCATAGAGCTTTGCTTTAGGTTGATGCTCTGGTGTATTCAAGGTTCCCATTTAGAGGATGAGCAGAGGACCATGCTCTGATGTATTCAAGGCTCCCATTTAGAGGATGAGCAGAGGACCATCCACACACAGAACTAACAGGTGTCCTGACTCAATTGCACAGCTTTGTTTTAGGGCTACAAACCATTTAGTATGAGAAAAGATCTGGAAAGAAAAGGAGCCATTGCTCTTATGCACGCTGGAACAATTGGAGGCAGGCTTCTTCTTCTGTACTGTGGCTTTGTTGTTGTTTTTGCTTGTTTGGTGTGTGTGTGTGTGTGTGTGTGTGTGTGTGTGTGTGTGTGTGTGTGTTTTGTTAGAACTCATGTTATGATAAATTGCTCAAATATTTTTCATGGTACACTTTTTCTTCATGCTAATTCTGCTTGTTGTATTTAACTCTGCCTCATTCAAGAAGTGTTGACTTTGTAGAAAGAATTTGCTCAACATATTTAGGGTGAGTTCACTACAGAAGATGCAGGAAAATAAAGTTCACTCTGTCATAGCCTAGGACAGAACTATAATAAGCTGCTATAAATCGCTTTCCTTACGGATTAGAGTTTTGTGTTGTCTTCTAGAGATGTATAGAGAGACTTGAACTGTGCACAATCCTCAAAACCATGAATTTCCACTTTGGGTCTCTTTGATGATTTGCATTATAGCTTAGGTACAAAATAATCAGGAGACATTAATAGAATGCTTGCCTGTGAAATCTGGCTAGATCTCTTGAATATAAAAGTATTTAGATATCATAACCAAAATAATATGCTTCAGTTTTTCCATGTGACCTATGTATTTGGAGGTTCAGAACTCTTTTTGAATATCTGCTAGAGAAAAAAAAGCTGTGAGATCAACAATCATAGAGGAAGGATATATATATATATGTATATGTATATATATATATATATATATATATATATATATATATATATATAGCCATTAGTATGCTCCAGAGAATGCAAAGGCAAGAGCCATTTATTCTAACTATCAGGAGTGAGAGAGAGTTCTGAAGAATGGAAAAGAAGCTGATTTACATCAAAAGATTGAGAACAGAAGGGAGGGGCATGTTTGACATAAGCAGGGAAAAGGATTGCAATTCCACAATGCTCATTTTCCATGGACATTAAGTCTAACTGGAATTTCTCCAATGATGCCCTCATTGAACCCGACCTTAGTGCTTCTTAAGTGAGAAATCAGATGCAGGTGGCTGTCTCCAGATGACACCCTGGAGTCTTTAGACACAAGACAAGGGCCTCAACCAAAAATGAAGAGAGCCCTGGGAGGGAAAGGGCAGTCACTCATTATCCTGTCATAGAAATGGATTTTTCAGATTACCTTGGAATCCCATAACCCTTTCTTTCTCTCTGAGTGTAATTCATAGATCTTGAAAATGAAAAGATGCAATTATCTTGGAATCTCTGCCCTAAGGGGGAGGGGACACACCCTTTTGTAATAACGTGTTACTTGTTTGAGCTCTCAGCAGATTGGGGGAACCAGACCTTCCTTTATTATCACCATTTCACTTAAAATATAGATGAGACATAGACTAGAGTTGGCTAGAGTTGCTCTGAGCTGTAGTTGGGATTGAACAGCACTTGAGGCTTGATGATTTTGGAACAGAAAGTCTGGGAAACATTCTACCAGCAAGAGAGAAATCTACCTTATGGCATTATTTAGATGTTTGGTTTTGGATGGAGCCATGTGAGAAGACTTTTTTCTTTGTCTTTTTGATGATATTCATTAACAGTGTGGACTTGGATCCTTGAAAGTCTTCCAAAAGGTGGTAAACAGCCTTTGAAGAGAACCCACAGTCAATTCCCAGCATACACACAGTGGCTCACAACCATCTGTAACTTTTCTTTCAAGTTTTTTTTCTTTCTTTTCTACCTTCTGATCTCTGCAGATTCCAGGTATGTATGTGGTTCGCATACATATACACAGAAGAAATACTCATACACAGTAAAACATCTTAAAAAAGTCTTTCAAAAGTCCCATATCAAAAGAAGGGGAAGGGAGAGAACAGTTTTCTGAATTATCCACTCAACTGTGTCAACACGTAGGTATTCATTCTGAGAGAAATATTGAATACATAAATCAAAGGAGCAAGACACAATATAAAAAAGGGTACATATCCACTAGGGATTGAAGATGTAGCCATTTATTTGATAAGGGTGATGGTCAAAGTCTACAGAGAAAGGTCCATCTGAGAGATGACTGAAAAGAAACATCTTCCTGCATCTTTGGATTCACCATTTCCAAGAGATCCATGGTTACAGTGAAGTCCTGGCTATCTTGTACAGCAAGCAATAGGCCTTTGGATAATTGAAATGCTAGTATTTATTGCTGTCTACATGAGGAACAGGTAAAATTAATTAGTATGTCACAACAACAAATACTGCCTCTCTGTAATCTTTGGTGATTCAAAGGCAGTTCAGGTGTATAATAGAGTCATATATTGCCACAAAGTCATCATAAAAAAGGTTAATGTTACATTTTTTAAAAGTGGATATGTATTTTAATGGAGATTTCCAAAGGAAGTTAAGTTTTGAGATCATAAGATATAGCAACACCTTGAATTTAATCTATGCCTGATTTTTATAAAATGCAATGTTTCTCCCTCTTCTTAGATCTTAGAGAAAAAAGGATTAGGTCACCAACTCAAAGAGGAAAAAAATTTAAACATCTCTTCAACTGGTGTATGCCAAAGCTGAGTGGGAACAGAAGCATAAACTGAGTGGTTTATGTCTTGGTTCTGAGAACTAACCACAGAAATCCATTACTCCTTACAAAATCTGGCATTAAATCTGTGCTGCATGTCATAGAGGACAAACCTCTATCATGCATATGTATTTATTTATTTAATTTTATTTTTAGTTATGTCTATTTGTGTATGTCCAAGTGACTATGTTCCCATGACAGCAGGAACCTGTGGATATCCAGAGGGTCTTGGATGTTAGAGCCAGGGCTACAGGCAGGTGAGAACTGCCAGACATGGGTGATGAGTGAACTTGTGTCCTCTACAGAGACAGCACACTGGCTTAACTGCTGAGCCATCTCTTCAGCCCTTCAGTGATTGACTTTTATATCACTTTCTGTGTTCTGTTTACCAGATAAGTTTAGAGGAGATTAATAGGCACCAAAATTCAACAGCTCTTAGGGAAGCAAACTGTG
This sequence comes from Arvicanthis niloticus, assembly GCF_011762505.2. NCBI lineage: Eukaryota > Metazoa > Chordata > Mammalia > Rodentia > Muridae > Arvicanthis > Arvicanthis niloticus. Next base: position 89,158,975 of record NC_047659.1, on the reverse strand, counting down.
ACTTGAAACATTTTCTCCCTCCAAGCACCTTGTGTTTTTGTATAAGGCCTGTTGCTTTACTGTTAACTCTTCATCTATTGAAAGATCATCAGGAAAGATTAAGAAATTATAGTGACTTTACCTTTGGAGAACTTGGAAAAAGTTCGTGGGCTCCTGAAATGGCCATTGTAATTATGATCAATTTCTTATATTGGTTGTGGTTTTGGTTGTTGATTTTATCATCACCAGCTTCAGCATCATCATCATCATCACCATCACCACCATCATCATCACCACAACCACAATCACCATCATTATCATCATCATCATCTCCACCATTATGGCCATTATCATCATCATCATCATCATTATCATAACCACATCATGTCATTACCATCATTTCATAACATCTAACTCAACTTATACCTGGAGCAGGAGTTTTGGTGACAAGCAATTAACTAGCCCATGTCACCTATTTTTGTTTTTATTAAAATTTATCTAGCTATTATTGGCCAAACAAGAGAAGAAATACTGAAAAGTATCAGGTTTGGAGCTCAAGGGAAACACTGGAGCAAATGGTCTTTGGGGTAAGAGATTTGCTAGAAGAACTATTAATGCCACAAAACTACAGCATATGGGGAACTTTAGGCAAAGTTTTAAGCAAGACTAATGTGGTGGTGGTGCTACTTTCTTGCAGGTTTCAGAGAGAGGAAGGAAGTCCCATGTAATGTAGTTGACGAATCTCCTCAGTAGGTGCTCATATCTGGTTTGTGTATGATTCTCAGACAACATTAGAAAGGGGAAAGTTTAGCCCTTTGGCTGGTGTCCATTTTATGGGACATAGTCCCTGTAGCCCCTGATTCTTTAGTAAACTTCCTTGGGGAAGTGAGAGTTATCACAGACAGATTCTCTTGTTAGAGTGCCTTCCATTGCCCCGTAGCATTGAGAATTACAGAGTTAGCTGTTGGGATAGAGAAGGTGGTTACTGCAGGAGGACATGGTCTGGGTAGCCCCTATCCCAAACCTAACAAATACAACCTTATTTTCTTTCTCTTTCATGAATAAGCTTCCTTTTTCCCCTCATTCAGTCTGTGTGTGTTTTCCTCAATTTATCTGCATACCCCCAGATATCTGACCACAGCAATTCCAAAGGAGCTGTTCTTTGGGACAAAGCAACCATGTACTTTCCAGCTTGGGCACCACCCTTGCATACCATCGATGGACAGACTGTTTTGACCTTCCTCTACTCAAGAATCCAGGAAACCACTGTCAGAAGACTCATTCCATAAGCCACACATCAGCCTTCAGCTTCAGTAATATGGAAAGATGGATTTGTTAAATTTCGGCTCAAGTGCAGAGCCCAGTGTATTTTGTCCACAGTGGCAGTAAATTCCACACCCTCCACATAAAATCACCCTCAGCTGTATCAACAAACAGTGCTTTACTTTAAAATCCTAAGGCTGAGATCCTGGGTTCTCAGCTTCAGGAAGCCCTCTCTCAAATGAAGAGATTTTTTTTTTTTTTAATAGACATTGGAAGACCAGGGTTTTGCCCAGATATGGAAAGCTTTCTCCCTCAGATACAGAAATGTGCCTCAGATAAGTTTTAAACGGCACCAGTAGCTCATGGAAAACGCAGATCTAACTAAAGAAAAGAAGCTCAGATCTCCCAGAGGTGACAAAAAACTAAAAATCTTAACAGAATTTGAAGCAAAGGATGTTTCAGGGAAGCTTGGTATTTATGTAAACAGGCAGGCTGTTTATGGAAATGAGCAGTGTTTCTGTAAATAGGCAACTGTGGCTAGTCACAGAAATCCTGAGACTAAAGTGGGGTCAGTGCTAAGACACCTGGAAGTCCTCCCTTCAGTGCTGCCTTTCTGGAGAGCATGCCCACTTCCCAGGGAGTAGCCATACCCAGGGAGGGACCCGTGTGCTTCAGGACAGGACTACCGTGCAGTATCTTCCTGACCCCTGTGCTCCCATCTCTTTCCCAGTCCTCAAAGCTGTTCTCCATACATCTTCTTCAGTTGCCTCAGAGTCTCAGTCTGTTCCCTGGTTTCACCTGATCAACAACTGAACAATTTAAAAAGCAATTGAATCTTGTCAGGACTTTTAAAGAGTTTCTGTCTGCCACAAAAAAGCTGTCTGCTACAGCTCTTCTCCAGAGTTGATGAAAAGAAAACCAAACAAGCCCATCAGGAGTCCAAACAACCCATGGAGGCGAGTTTTCTCATGGGGTACACAGCAGAATAACTCACCCCCTTCTGCCTTTGTCATTTCTCTCAAATGGAGGGTATCATAATCAATAGGGGTTCTTTTTAGTGCATCAGAAATACAAAGAATATTTGATGGCTAATTTTCCTTGCTGACTTGTCACGCTCGGGAAGAAGGAACTTCATTTGAAGTCTCCCCACCTTCAGATGTTCCCATGGGACATTTTCTTTACTGCTAGTTGATGCTGGAGGGCTCCTTCCACTGTGGGTGCTCCTTGTAGGTAGACCAGAGTTATACAAGAAAGCTGAAGCAAGCCAGTAAGCAGCATTTCTCCTCACCCTTTGCTTCACCTCCTGCCTCTAAGTTCCTATTCACTCTGAACTCAAGTTTGGTCTGACTGTTTTGTCACAGCAACAAAGAAACTAGAACATGGATACTTTTACAATATGGCTAAAGAATGATTCTCTTATCTAAACAACCCTTGACAGGCTGACAAAGGAGGATCTCTGAGTTCAAGGTCAGCCTGATCTACATAATGAGTTCCAGGCCAACTAGGGCTCTGTTAGAAACTCAACAAACAAACAACAGAACAAATAAACAAAAACGGAGCTATGACTGAGCAATCCCTGACATAGAGATTGGATTTATGAAGAGGAGGCTATAGCTGACCTTCTCTCTTTATAGTCCGGGTGCTGGCACTCATCTTTTGTCAGTTTCTTACCCAGTGTTTTGAGTATTCTCTGAAAACTACTGCAATGTTTCCACTTCATTGTGAACATGTGTCCTTGCCACTCTTCCTGCTGATCCCTGAACCTTTCAGCATGCCAGCAAAGGTTGTATCAAATTCTTCAAAAAGCTTTGGATTTTAGATAAATGGTTTTTAGTCATTGAGATATGGGTCATTTCACAGTTATTGCTAGTTTCTGAAGTCCCCAGAAACTGAAGTATTAGATCTAATGAGAGGGAGCCGGTGAATGGGGTATCTAAAAATCAACTATTTTTAGAAAAGTTGAGTAGACACTGGTGAGCAAAACCCTCTCTTCAACTCAAGGTGTGCCACCCCTAAATGTAATTCTTATTCTTCACATAAACAGTTTGTTGATTTGTAATTTCAGAAGTTCATGCTTATGGTATCCAAGCGACATATCATATATTAAATGATGGATCAGACCAGCAAGTAGATTGGCTCTGTAATGGATATCTTTTCTTCCTTGGACCGAGTCAGACACCTGTCTACATGGCAACTGGCGATGGGTTAACCACAAAGCTAGTTGCTCACTTTTGCTTGGGAAGTCCTCTTGTTTCATCAGTTTGTCGATGACCACAAACTAGAATTAAAAGTCTTGTTCATGGCTGGGACCTGAGCAGAATTTATGACACCCAATGTATTGTATACCAGCCTCTCTATACACCTTTGAAAGGCAGTCACAGTCAATGAGGTGGAAAAGAAGGCATATGGGTGTGTGTGTTACTAAAGTATTTAAAATTTCTTTACCTAAATTAAATTGCAGTAAGATGTATAAATTGTGCATTGTAAACTTTACATTTTGATTAAGATATAGCATAAGAACACAGATATTTCTATCTCCTAGACAGTTCTCTCATAGCCAGTATCACCACAGAAAGTCAGCCTCATTTTGACTTGCTTGCATCCTTATTAGCTTTGCTCATTTTCCTGTCACTGATGCTCACATATCTCCCTGGTGTCTCATGATCCTACCCTTCTGACATGCCTCTGTAGGGGTCCATGCAGGCTCTTGCTTGTTTCAGCATTTCATCCTCTTCTTCTTGTCGAGTCATATTGCATTGCAGAAAGATGCCACGGTTTGTTTGTCCATTTCCTGAGAGACATCACAGTGCTTTTAGCTACAGCTGCTGTGAATAAAGCCGTAATGAGCATTCCTGTGTGCAATGCTTGGGGGACATGTGTTTTCATTTCTTTTGGGTGATCTCTGAGGAGAGGAATGGTAAGATCATGAGTAACATTTGTCGTTTAAATTTTAACCACACTAGGGGGTGTTGTGCAGTGTCTGTTTGAGGCTTCCCTCTGCACACCCCCGATGAGTAACAATGCCAAGCATCTTTGCATCGTCTTTTGTGAAATAGCTAAGATTTTTAGTCATTCACAGTGGGTCTTGAAAACATTCTTAATTTATTAGTGTTTTGATTATATACAAAATTATATGTGCTTAGGAGGTAAAATGACATTTTATCCATGTAAAAATTGATAACAATGAAAACAGGAGACCATTAACAGAAAATGTATGAGTATTAGCCTATTTTATTGCAGCTCTGTTTCTATATTTTAAAAGTGTATATATAATATATATTAAATTGTTTTTAAAAATGTATTTAAAACTTACATATTAGCCTACATGTATGTATGTGTAGCATGTGAATGCCTAGTAACTGCAGAAGTCAGAAGTGGGCATCCAGTCCCCTGGAACTAGAGTTACAGCTGGTTGTAAGCTGCCATGTGGATGTGGGGAACCAAACCTATGTCCTTTACAAGTGTTCTTAACTATCTCTCCAGGCCCATAGAAGCTCTTTATATAGCCTGGACGCATCCTTTGCCAAACATATGCGTTTTTAATGTCTTATTTTAAATCCTTTTGCCTTCTGCCTTTACTCTTCTCCTTTCCCCTTCAGTACTTGCTCTGCAGACTGGTCCAAACTCACTAGAATGCAGCTCTACACCATATGGAATGCACGGGGCTCACCACAGCACACTGCCATGGACCTTCCTCGTTTTTTGACAATTACTTTTACATCATTTGCTACTGCACAGGTTACAGACCTCCAGATACAAATCTTTTGTTTTCACTTTTAATTTTACTTTAAATGCTTCCTGTCCTGGTTTGGTTTGACACTGTCTAGAATCATCTGAGAGAAGAACATCCGTTGAAGAACTGCCTAAATCACATTGGTGCCTGGGCATGCCTGGGGAGAACTGTACGATGGTCAATTGATGTCAGAGGGCCCAACCTACATAATACAAAGAACTTCACTGGCTCTGTAACATTCTAGGCTGGCGGGCTTCATGTCTCAGGGAGGAGTCCGTTGCACTCTGTGAAGCCAGCCATCATTTATTGCTGGGCCTGTCCGGTTCACTGATCTGTTTTCTGGGTATTTGCTTTCTTAAAATTGTTGGAACTTACCAGCACACATGATGTTTGGTTCTTCACCACTCCCTTCAATTTTCTTTCCCTGTCTTTCTCTGAGGCTCTCAGTGAGCATACATAATGACTGGGTGTGGCGATCCCAGAGACCTCTTTCAGTCGTTTTCCTTTCTGCTCTATCTTGGGTAATTTCCTCATGTTAAATTCAACATCAGGGCTCACAGGTTTTTTGGGGGTGTTTTTTGTTTGTTTGTTTTGTTGCTATTGTTTCTGTTACTATTGTTTTGGCTAATTGTTTAGAGTCTGTCTGCACAGCCAGTGTCCCTGTGATCCAGAGAATATTATGTTTTGCTTTCATTCTTACTTTCCTCTTGACAGCCCATCTTCAGTGGGTAGCCCTGGGTCTGCATAGCTTGGCAGTTAGCTAGTGAGGGAGCTGAGGTGGTGCTCACACATCTTCAGTGCAGCCTCCACATCTGGCTATGCACCAGACGTGGGTTCAAAGTTCAGGCAGGTTTCAAATACATCCTGGGTTTTATGTTCTACTGGGCTCTCATGGGTCTCCCCTGTGAGAGTATGCTGTGTCACAGGCATCATGGGGCCTCATTTGAGCCTGCTAGCTCTCTCATTTCTAGAATTTCCATGTATAGTATCTGAGTGGCCTGTCTCTCTGCTGTATACTCTGGCTGTCCCTACATCCTCAGACTATGATAGCACATAGGAGAATCCCCAACATTTTTTTTTCTGCCAGACTTAATATTTTTATTGACAGTCTAATAAAAAATGGTAGGCATGGTGAACTCCTCTAGCAGTAAGCTAGAGGTGGTTCATGGTTCACCAATGTCCTGGAGCTGGAGGGTAATGGGAGCAGCCCCAGGCCAGGGGGACATGGACCTTACTTACTAGGTTATCAGTTGTTCATGGATAAACATTTCCCTCTGGTCTTTTTCTCTGTTTTGTTTCCAGACCTTGAAGTGATTGCTTTTGCCAGTTTTCTCTTATATCAAAAAATTTAGGAGATTTGTAGATCTTTTTATGATGTTGGGAAATCTTGTCCTGGCAGATATATTTTGACAGATGCTAGGGAAGGCAGAAACACTGGTCATAGCTTGAGAGTTAGTGAGACATAGAGAATGGATTTTGCTCACATCTGCTAGAGCTCTGTAGCCCACATCCCCTTCACTACAAACGAAGCTCCTTTTTGTCAATAAGAAGTTGTGATAGTTGATTCTATGCGTCATTTGCTTGTAGTATCCTTGACCCCTATGGCTCCTACAATTCTTCCTCCCCCTCTTCTGCAAGATTCCTTGATCTCTGCCAAATGTTTGGCTGTGTATTGTGGAGCTTGGTGTTCTTGTGGAACTACTAACAGTGGGGGGTGGGGATGTTTTTGACACTTTGCCTGTTTTTGGACCCCTTATTCTCCTACTGAACTGTCTTGTCCAACCTTGACATGACAGGATGTGTCTAGTCATATTATAACATGCTATGTCTGGTTGCTAGTCCTGGGAGGCCTGCCATTTCTGAAATGAAAGAAGGAATGGATGGAGAGGGGAGAAATTTGGGAGGAGTGAAGGGAGGAAAAACTGTTGTCAGGATTTAATATATGAGAGTGGAATAAATAAACAAAATTTTAAAAGAAGCCCTGATAGACAGCTCCCAGGGGAGCTTGCTTCTGTACCTATCTCTCCATGGCTAGGGTGCACCAGCCTGACTTGCATGAAGAGAGTTTAGGGATCCCCTGGAGAGCCTGGCTTCAAATAGATAAAATAGAAATGGATGCCTCAGAGCATATGAAAGCTGCCTGTCTCCTCAGGGACTCCTCTGGCACCATTCCTTACAGTCAATCCTTCACAGTCCTTCCTTCCCTTTGTTCTCTAGTAACAGGATGCCTTGCCAAAGGGCTCCAGGCAAGCATGGAAATCCCCACAGCTGAAGGACTTCCAGTAGAGAGCAGAAGTGCAGAAAAACAGCATCCAGCATCTCAGGTAGGGGTGTGTGTGTGTGTGTGTGTGTGTGTGTGTGTGTGTGTGTGTTGTGCATGTGTGTGTATGTATGTGTGTGTGTGCATATGCATGATGTTTTGCCAGGTGCACGGAGCAGAAAGAGGTGTAGATTTTCACTAAACAGTTATGCTTCATTTGGCTCTTTATCTTGAAGGCTAGAACTCCCCCCACCCCAGGTAGAAGGCGTATAGCCTGCACCTCCTATTATGTGTTTTTATTGGTGGGCATCATTCAATTCAAACTTAGAAACTGTAAAAACAAAAGGATCACATTTGGGTCTTAGGGGCTGTAATTTTGGAAAAATGGGTTTAGCTAGTCTGAATGACTTTTCTGGGAAGGCAGAAAAAAAAAGAGAGCTTTATGCATTGGGAGGAAACTGAGACCATGTAACTGATAAAGAAGGAGCAGGGAGATGCCTCTAATAAAAGCATGTATAAACAAGGAAATGACCAGAAAACAGCAGCTGATTACCTCATGATATGTGCTAGGACCATCTGGCTACAAGGTTATCATCTAGTAATTTGGGTTCTTTTTAGATGCCATAGGTCAAAGGGACAAAGCAATCAAAGTTTTCATTCCAAACAGCATAAATTTTAGTTTGTTGGTGGCCTCTGTGCTCTGAGAGCCCATTTCAATGTTCCTTTCATTGTGGTTTTCCTTTTAATTTCACATTCATGTATTTTGTCCATGTTACCAGATTTCAACCTGTGGTGCTGTGCTGTCTCATTCAGCCATTTCTATTCCCTGTCTGATTTTTTCCCCTCAGGTTTAGCTTTTAATGTCTCATATCAGGTTGGTCATAACTCAGAACCACAGAATGTACAGCATCCCTGCCATTTCCAAGTGCAGTGTTCCTCAGGGGTAATGACTCTGTTGAGCACGTGACCATGGAGCCCAGGATGCATCACAGAAATGGGAGCTCAGAACTGTAGGTGGTGAGGTTCAGGCAGCAGTGGGGGCTAAGGGACAATGGCCTCATGGAAAATCATGCCTCATGTCATGCACTAATGTTTGTCTTTGCCTTTTTATCTTAAACCAATACTTACCACATCCCCAAGAGACACACTGGAGTAGTAATTGGCAGAAAGTACAGTGATACAGAAACTGAATTATATCATGGTCTCCATCACAGTATGTAAATACTTCTGAGGTCATGTTGGCTGAATGCCTTTCGGTGCCTGTGTGTTTGTGAGCCTCTTTGATGGCTGACAGTCTAAGAGAGCAAATAAGAAAAAACAAACCAACCTGTAGATAGGAAAGTTGTCAGATTTCAAAGACTACAGGCCATTATGGAAAATACAATGACACATTATTTCAAATATTTACCTTCTACCTTGATCCCCAACGGTCTTTGTTCTCATTCAAACAAGGAATAGCCCTTGACTTCTTCTTTGAAAGGGAAAAATGAAAGCAGTAAGTCTCTCACTGGCTTTTAAATACCCCCCACCCCCCACCCCCCACCCCCGTTTTGAGACAAATTTCCTACTCCTGCTCTTCAGGATGACAAGATTGCCTTTATGCCAAGTTCTCTGGCTCATTCATTTCTTTCTTTTTCTTTTTTTCTTTTTATCTGTATGAAGGCTGTCATCATTTATTTTTTTAATTTTTTAAAATTTTTAAATTTTTTAATTGGATATTATATTTACATTTCAGATTTTATCCCCTTATCACATTCCCCCTACCACCCAGGAACCCCTTATCGCATACCCCATCCTCCTGCTTCTATGAGGGTGTGCCCCCACCTACCCCCTCCCACCTACACACCCTCAAATTCCTCCCCAATCAGTGTTCAGCCTTCAAGGGACTAAGGATCTCCTCTCCCACCTATGTCCGACAAGGCCATCCTCCCCTACATATGCAGCTGGAGTCATGGGTCCCTTCCTATGTGCTCCCAAGCTGGTGGTTTAGATCCTGGGGAGCTCTGGTTGGTTGGTATTGTTGCTCTCCTCTTGAGGCCACCGAAACTTTCAGCTCCTTTAGTCTTCTAAATTCTCCATTGGGAACCCTTGATCAGATCAATGGTTAACTGTGAGCATCTGCCTCTGGATATGTCAGACTCTGGTAGACCTCTGAGGAAATAGCTATATCAGGCTCCTGTTAGCATGCACTTCCTGACATCCATATCAGCGTCTATCTTTGGTGACTGCACATGGGATAGACACCAAGGTAGAATGGTCTCCAGATGACCCCTCCTTGAGTTTCTGTCCCACACTTTGCCTCCATATTTGCTCCCTTGAGTATTTTGTTACTCCTTCTAAGTAGGACCGAGGCATCCACACTTGGTCTTCCTTCTTCATGAGCTTCATGTGGTCTGTTAGTTGAATCTTGGCTATTTCAAGCTTTTGGGCTAATATCTGCTTATCAGTGAGTAAATAACACATGTGTTCTTTTGTGATTGGGTTACCTCACTCAGGATGATATTTTCTAGTTCCATCCATTTACCTAAGAATTTCTTAAATTCATTATTTTTAATAGCTGAGTAATGCTCCATTGTGTAAATGTACCACATTTTTTTGTATCCATTCCTCTGTTGAAGGACATCTGGGTTTTTTCTAGCTTCTGGCTATTATAAATAAGGCTGCTATGAATATAGTGGAGCATATGTCCTTGTTATACATTGGAGCATCTTCTGGGTATATGCCCAGGGGTGGTATAGCTGCAAAGTGGCTGGATATAAAATCAACTCAAACAAATCAGTAGCCTTCCTCTACTCAAAGGATACACAGGCTGAAAAAGAAATTAGGGAAATGACACCCTTCACAATAGTCACAAATAATATAAAATATCTTGGAGTGAATCTAACCAAGCAAGTGAAAGATCAAAATGACAAGAACTTCAAGTCTCTGAAGAAAGAAATCGAAGAAGATCTCAGAAGATGGAAAGATCTCCCATGCTCCTGGATTGGCAGGATTAACTTAGTAAAAATGGCCATCTTGACAAAAGCAATCTACAGATTCAATGCAATCCCCATCAAAATTCCAAATCAATCCTTCATAGAGATAGAAAGAGCAATTTGCAAATTCATTTGGAATAACAAAAAAACCCAGGATAGCGAGAACTATCCTCAACAATAAAACAAAAAACTTCTGGGGGAATCACCATCCCTGACCTCAAACTGTATTACAAAGCTTTTTTTTTTTTTTTTTTTTTTTTTTTTTGGTCCTGGCTGTCCTGGAACTCACTCTGTAGACCAGGCTGGCCTCGAACTCAGAAATCTGCCTGCCTCTGCCTCCCAAGTGCTGGGATTAAAGGCATGCGCCATCACTGCCTGGCTTAGAGCAGTAGTTTTTAGCAGTAGCTAAAAACTGCATGGTATTGGTACAGAGACAGGCAGGAAGATCAATAGAATGTAATTGAAGATCCAGAAAGGAACCCACACACCTATGGTCACTTGATCTTTGACAAAGGAGCTAAAACCATCCAGTGGAAAAAGGACAGCATTTTCAACAAATGGCGCTGGCTCAACTGGAGGTCAGCATGTAGAAGAATGCAAATCAATCCATTCTTATCTCCTTGTACAAAGCTCAAATCCAAGGGCATAAAGGACCTTCACATAAAACCAGATACACTGAAACTAATAGAAGAGAAGGTGGGGAAGACCCTCGAATACCTAGGCACAGGGGAAAAGTTCCTGAACAGAACACCAATGGCTTATGCTCTAAGATTAAGAATCGACAAATGGGACCTCATCAAATTGCAAAGCTTCTGTAAGGCAAAGAACACTGTCAATAAGACAAAATGGCAACCAACAGATTGGGAAAAGATCATTATCAATCCTACATCTGATAGAGGGCTAATATCCAATATATACAAAGAACTCAAGAAATTAGACTCCAGACAACCAAATAACCCTATTAAAAATGGGGTACAGAGCTAAACAAAGAATTCTCACCTGAGGAAGTTCAAATGGCCAAGAAGCACCTTAAGAAATGTTCAACATCCTTAGTCATCAGGGAAATGCAAATCAAAACAACCCTGAGATACCACCTCACACCAGTCAGAATGGCTAAGATCAAAAACTCAAGTGATGGTAGATGCTGGCGAGGATGTGGAGAAAGAGGAACACTCCTCCATTGTTGGTGGGGTTGCAAGCTGGTGCAACCACTCTGGAAATCAGTCTGGCGGTTCCTCAGAAAACTGGACATGGTTCATTCATTTCTAAGAGCTTGAAGGCAGGTGGCTTGAATTGGCCCAGAAGGCTGGTGAAAAGCTGGCAACATGCACCACAAACATCTGCTGAATCCACAACCTGGAAAAAACAACTTAAATGTCCTCACTTTAATGAGAAATGACAAAGGGAGAGACATGTTAAGGACCTTGTGCTCAGCAAGCAGCTGCTGAGAAACAGGAGGATGCTGGATACTCGCTGAGACTTCAGCATTGCCTGATGGGACTCCCTTTGTGTTTTATTTTCTTTGAGACTTACTTTTAACTCTCTCTCTCTCTCTCTCTGTCTCTCTCTCTCTCTCTCTCTCTCCTGGAGAAGAGGGTTGTCATGTGAGTGTGGGTGCCTATGGAGTCCAGGAACTTGGTTACCTCCAGAGCTCGAGTTACAAATGGCTATGAGCCATCTGCCATGGGTGCTGGGAACTAAACTCAGGTCTTCCACAAGAGCAGCAAGTGCTCATAACAAGCACACTCTCTAGGCCATTCTCTTTATTTATGTATTTTTTAAATTTAATATAATTAAGTTATTTTAAGGTACTTTTTAGAATTATATATAGTACCGTGTATTTATATAATTTCCATCCTTACTTCCTTCCAACTCCTCTCTCACCCACTTCCTCTCAGATTCGTGACCTCTTCTATAATTATTATTGCTGCATATACTTTACCACACCCACATGTGTATAAAAGTTACTGAATCCATGTCGTTTTGACCATCGACACGTGTTTAAGTCTGACTGCTAGGGACCAGATAGCCCCAAAATTGTTCCAGAACAAAACCTGATGCTTCCTCCCTCAGCTGCCATTGATTGCCTATAGTTCTTTATCCTGGGTGCAGCCTTGTGAAATGTTCTCCATCTTCTTTGGCGTATTGACACGGATGTCCTAATGCACTTTGGTGTATTGACATGAAGGTCCTAATGCAGGTCTTGTTTAAACAACCAAACTATTGAGATTCTCATGGGAGTGGCTTTCCTGTCTTGACTAGAAAACAGAATCTTACAGCAGACATCCTGGTCCTTAGGCTCTTACGATCTTCCTGTGCCCCTTTCTGAGACATTTTGTGAGTCTTAGATATATGGACTCACATTGTAGATGAACTAATTAGACTGGGCACCTGTCTTAGTCAACGTTCTATTGCTGTGGAAAAAAACATCATGGCTACAACAGTTCTACAGGAAAGCGTTTAATTGGGGACCGGCTTACAGTTTCAGCAGTTAGTATATTATCAGCATGGCAAGAAGCACAGCAACACACAGGCAGACTTAGTGGCGAAAGCTGAGAGCTCTACATCTGGGTAGGCAAGCATCAGGAAAAGAGAGAGCCACTGGGCCTGGTTTGAGCTTTTGAAATCTCAGTTTCCTCTCCTCCCAAACTCTAGTTTCACATTTCTGTAACAGGAGATATTTAGCAATGCCACTGCACAGTCCAGCTCTGCTAGCTATCTGAGCTGCCCACCTTGTTCCCGACTAGAAGGGGCCAGAGGCCAAGAGTGGTGCAGCTAGAAGCGGCCAGAGGTCAAAAACACCCCACGAGACGTTACCGGGCAGCTGGTTCCACCGATCAGCTCCATGGAGACCATAGCCCAAAGCATAGATTTTGGGCCAACCCCATCACCCTATGGTTCTCTGCTAAGCCCCAGACGATACCCGTCATGCTCATGTTACCCAGTAGAATGGAGACTCTTTTGGTATTTTTGGTTTTTTTTGAGACAGGGTTTCTCTGTATAGCCCTGGCTGTCCTGGAACTCACTCTGTACACCAGGCTGGCCTGGAACTCAGAAATCAGCCTGCCTCTGCCTCCCAAGTGCTGGGATTAAAGGCAAGCGTCATCACTACTCTTAATGCTTAAAGATTATCCAAAGGATTTATACGTTTGAAAATGCTCAATTAACAAGATGCTTACACAATTAGAGTTGTTACCCAATACTTAACCTTTAGATATAACCTGTTACCCAGGACTGCTCTTGAACCATTCTTAGTTCGCCATGGCTGCTTGTCTCCTCCTCTCTTACCAGTCTCCTTCTTTCTCTCCTCCTCTTCCTTCTCTTTCCCACTCTTCGCTCCTCCCACATTAGCTCCTCCCCAATTACCGAGCTTTATTGCAAATGTAGGGGACGGGGAATATCCTGCCACACATTTCCTCCAACAAGGCAAAGCCCATTCCAACAAGGCCACACCTCCTAACCCTTTCACTCTCTGAGCATTTAAATGGAAGAACTTATGGAAACCATTCTTACTCAACCACCACAGCACCCCATGACCACTTGCTCTCTGCATTTGGACCAGCTGTGTGTCTCTGTAGCAGCCACCATATGCAGAAGGAAGCTTCTTCGGTGAAGGATTTACGGAGGCAGGTATAAGTTAGAAGCTACATTGACTTGGCTGAATGGCAATTATGGGCTCTCCTTTAGGATCCATGATTCTCCAGCCATGAATAGTTGTCTAGGTTTACAGAACCGTTTATAAATTCCTTCCTCTTGAGTAGTCCTTAAGTCCGAGTATCTGTTAGTTACTCTGGTGATGCAAGTGTCACTACTGTACAGTTGGGATCTCTTACTAGGCTGTTCATTGTGGCTCATAGGCTTTACAGTTGGTAGGACGACTGCTTACTTTTCTCTCATGGTAGCTTTCATCTCACCCTCTGATTCCATGAGAGCTCGTACTCAGAGAAGAGACTTCAGGACAGTTCCAACTTGTACTCAGAGAAGAGACTTCAGGACAGTTCCAACTTGATTCCTCCTAGTCTTGGGTCTAAAGTGGGTGGCATCATTGGAAGGAACAAATGACAATAGCCACAATCATGGGCCCACTTGACCAATGATTTGAAGAAAGATTTCCTTGATTTTTTTAAAATAGTTTTTTAGCTCCTGCAAGGAGCAGTATTTCCCTGTTTGACAAAGTTCATTTTTTAAGTGTGCTCAAAAGATATGTGTCTCTATGGCTTTTTTTTTTCTTTCCAGAAAATAGTATCAGGGAGTTATCTGCCAGGAAGTGATTTCTAGGAGAATGTGTCATTCAGTGGAATTTTAGCAATTCAGTTTTAGATTGTTTTTTCAATTTGGGAGGTACTGTTTTCTTTTTAAGGAAAAGATTCATAGTTATTGCAGGATGTGGAAAAATCATATTCTGTATTGATTTAATGACTCTGGAAGATTCCTATCGAGTATGCATTTCTTTGCAATAGTAAATTTAGACTCAATTAAAAAATGATATTTAACTTTTCTTGTTACAAGTTTGCTCATACTATATAAGAGAATCAGGTACATTTCTATACTTTTAGAAGGAATAACAGATTGTGTGAAATGGAAGGCTTTGGTCAGCTGAATTCAACAGACAGGCTTTGCACTGAAGGACCACAAATCACTATTGCTGAGGGTAAGATGTGAGCCTCATTTTGTGGAACTTAAACTTGGGTGATCCTGAGGTGGGTGATCCTGAGGTGGGTGATCCTGGGGTAGGTGATCCTGGGGTAGGTGATTCTGGGGTGGGTGATCCTGGGGTGGGTGATAATCCTGAAGTGGGTGATCCTGAGGTGGATGATCCTGAGGTGGGTGATCATGAGGTGGGCGATCCTGAGGTGGGTGATCATGAGGTGGGTGATCCTGAGTTGGGTGATCCTGAGGTGGATGATCATGAGGTGGGTGATCCTGAGGTGGGTGATCCTGAGGTGGGTGATCCTGAGGTGGGTGATCCTGAGGTGGGTGATCCTGAGGTGGGCGATCCTGAGGTGGATGATCCTGAGGTGGGTGATCCTGGCCTGAGTGATCTTGTGATAGCCGATGCTGAGGTGGAGACTGACCTTTTTATTTTACCTGTATGTAGTAGTGACGAATCATAGCTGCTGCTGCCTGTCCCTGCTATCCTAGTAGGCTTCTTTAGTACTTTGATAAACATCATTACCAAAAGAAACTTTGAGAATAAAGAGTGTATTTGACTTATAGGTTACAGTCCATCATCAAGGGAAGCCAAGGTGAGAATTCAAAATAGGGACCATGTATTGAACTGAGGAACGCTGCTTACTGGGTTTCTTCCACTGTTTCTACCTAGTCAGCTTTCTTATACAACCCAGGACCACTTGCTCAAGGGTAACAGTACCCATAGTGGGGCAGGTTCTCCTATATTAGTTATTAATCATCAATTAAGACAGTACATGTCCACAGGCAAGTCTAATGGAGCCAATTCCTCAATGGAGGCTCCTTCTTCTCAGGTGTCTACAGTGTGTTTCAAGTTGACATAAACTAACCAGCACAACTGACCCCTTGTCAGTGAAGCCATATTTTTAAAAATTTTTATTTACCCCCCAAATCTCATGTCATTATCACAATATAAAATAGTCCAACTTTAAAAGTTCCACGTTCTTTAAAAATTTTAACACTTATAAAAAAAATCTCCTTTAAAAGTTTCTTTGGCTGTGGGTTCCTGCAAAATCCAAAATAAGTCTCATATATTCTTATTCTAATAGGGAAGTACCAGGTCACAGTTATAATCAGATCAAAGCAGAACCAAATCCAACAACGTAAAAACAGTGTCCAGAGTCTTGGACTCACTCAAGATGGTCTGGGCTCTAAAGGGCTTGGGCAATCTCACTTCTTTGGCTCCTCCTTGTGTGATGTTTGTCCATCACAGTCTTGGGTGACTGTCCTTTTATTGTTAGTAATAATTTTAGTTTTAAATCTGATCCACTTAGGAGTAATAGTTGATGTACTGATTAGAAAGTTGTGCTGATAACACGCATCATCTCTTTTTCTAGTAATAATATTACTAGAAGCAAACTCCAGCTCAGACCTTTGGTCATTTTCTCAAGTCATCCTCTTCTAGATACAAGAAGACAGCAAGGGTGACTTATGAAGAACAAGTATTTTAGCAGTAAAGGTTGGAACTATAGTTTGCTTAGAGTACATTTTTTTAGTGAAATCGTCATGTTGTGTTCTTCCAGTTCTTGCCGTCATTTTCCTTGTGGCTTAACAACTCAGGAGTCTCATTCTGAGAGATGGAATCACTTCATCTGAACCCTGGATGCATATATGTCTTCCTGTTGCCATATTGAGGGTCCTTTCCCATCCCAGTCCGAATAGCAACACAATCTGGATTTTTCTTCGAGTTTTCTATAAGTGTCATTGAAGGGAAGATAGTCTACCATGCTGGACTTATTAGGCTTGGAAGAGGCTGAGCTTTTAGAATTGAAGAGGAGAATCTTGTGCTAAAGGGCTCACTCAGGGTACTTCCTGAAAAGATGGGCCATGCCAGCAGAAGTGTTTGAAGAGCCTTATACTGTGCTGATGATATGTAAGTCTATAATAGTCAGGGGAATCGTGTAGGTGCTGGATAGTATAAGATACTTTCTGTTTTCATTCTATAGATATGCAGCCTTGTTGAGGAAGAGTGTCTATGAAAGGGTGATAGGTCTAGTTTGCTATGAGCAGGGAAATGCTTTGGTGAAAGTGAAATTTGTCTGTGTGTTGGGCGTGGGCAGGACAAGTTATGCATGATAACATATTGCAGTAGCTTGAATCAAATCTGAGGCTTATGACAGGAAACTGGAGCTGTCATACTAAGTTCTATATATTCACTGAGGGGCTGAGATACTGTCTGAGCCTTGAAGGTCAGTGGGACCTTGAACTTTCACTGGAATGTTGTTCCTTCTACCTTTCAGGCTGCTCGAGCATATTGAACTAGCTCTATATTCTCCAGAAACAGTATTTTTGCTCACAGCAGTTCTTACTAATGCTATTCTGTTTGCTTGCTCTGTGTCTTAGCTTCTCTTAAGCACTGTAATTATGTGGGGTTTGCGATAACATACGCTATCACTGGTGTATGGAACTTCTTCTCCCTGGAGAAACAAAGCATCATTTAGAGCTCAGGCTAGCTCTCCGGTGCTAGTTCAGAAAACCAAGTACCTCTCTAAGGAGGGACATGATAAGGTTGTCTCTAGACTGGGATGGTTCTCAGACTTCTCTGTGCATATGATTAATTCATTAAAGCGGGGATGTGGCTAATATTCCATTTTTTTGATTGCGAAGATCCAAGGATCAGTTAGTTAGTAGTGAAGCTTGTTCACAGTCATAAGACATATGTCATGCCATCACTGTAGTCCAGGAAGGTTGTGTGGGAACAAGTGGAATGTATTGGAAATACTTTCTACATAGAATTATGATCATGGAGTCTCCCACACAAACTCAACAGTGAGTCATGGTTGCTGTCCACCCAGAGCTGTGCTTCGTATAAGAAGGGTGTTGCTTGGGACACGAGCCATTGACATCTCAGGAATATCAGGAGTTTTTCATCAGGATCCCAGCAACAATACTTACGATTTTCCAGCAAGGAATAGGACAGGATGAGTGAAAGGCTCAACTGGTTCTGGATTTCTTCCTTATTAAGAAATGGTAAGTTAAAGGTGAATCTGGGTGTTCAATGTACTCTATTACAGGTTAGTGGTGTGTACTGAGTGCCGGCTCTGAGCCCTGCCTTGCTAGGCATGTGAATCTCTGGCAATGTGTGAGAAGTTATTACTGCTCTTCAGGAACTTTCAGTGTTATTGGTACAAAAAATCCCCACACTTACAAGCAATGAAAGAAAAACATCAAGGAACAGGAATATAATTACTCACTAAATTGAAGGTAAGCAAGTGCCAAAATTATGACACAGGCAGCAAGTGCTGGGCAAAGGCAGGGAAGGTTGGGGGTTTGGCTTTGTTCCCTGAAACCAGAGTTTCAGTTTCCAAGTTGAGGGCTCTATTGTTTGGGTTTGGAGATCTTATGGATACAGACCTGGGAGCTGCTGGATTCGGAAAAGAAAGACAGAGTCCAGCACAGAAACACAATTCAGTGTTTCAGGCACCAAGAGCACAATGGATGCAAATCACAGCCTCCCACCCTCCTGCCTCATTCATCAGTGAATAAAGCCATTCTTTAAATGAAACCATCCCTAGATAATGAGATCAGTGCTCCCCTGGATGGGGTTTTATTGGACACTCCTACAGCTTGTACACCCAGACCTAGTGTGAGCTCTCTCCATAGAAGATAAATAAGAATGGAACTTAATGGGAAAGGCCATCTCAGGATCTCGGGGCAGATACCTTATAGTTCCTGGATGGAGCAGACAAAAGGAGAAGGGGCTGGGAAAGGCCCTGGAAGGCAGAGAGGGGACTCCTCTCCTTTGTCTTATGGGGAAAGCTCTGTGAAAGAACCAGGCCATTCAGTCCTTATAGAGCGCTTTAAACTCTCATAACTGTGAGCTGGTAAGTCATATGCTGTCCCTGGAGAGCAGATGCAGATTGGCCTCTCCCTCCCTTTGACAGAAGTTATGAATATAGAAGCTATATGTGTCTGGCAGTAAACACTCAGGACTCCCTTACCCTGCTCAACTTGGACCCCTCAACATGAGCCAATGCATTATTAGCTTGTTTCTTTTGTGTGAACCAAACCCCACTCCACTGGAAGCCCCTTATCAGGAATGTTCTCTGAGTTTTCCTGCAGAAAATAAATCTCCACGTGGAACTGAGGAAAGGGACAGCACCTCTCTTCTCCCTGCACCATGGCTGAGAAGCTCTTTCCAAGTTTCCTTCAAAGAAGTGTCCCCCAGAAGCATTCCCCTCTGTACTGTGGGAGAAGTGTCCCCCAGAAGCACTCCCCTCTGTACTGTGGGAGAAGTGTCCCCCAGAAGCACTCCCCTCTGTACTGTGGGAAAAGTGTCCCCCAGAAGCACTCCCCTCTGTACTGTGGGAGAAGTGTCCCCCAGAAGCACTCCCCTCTGTACTGTGGGAGAAGTGTCCCCCAGAAGCACTCCCCTCTGTACTGTGGGAGAAGTGTCCCCCAGAAGCACTCCTTTCTGTACTGTAGGAGAAGTGTCCCCCAGAAGCATTCCCCTCTGTACTGTGGGAGAAGTGTCCCCCAGAAGCACTCCCCTCTGTACTGTGGGAGAAGTGTCCCCCAGAAGCATTCACCTCTGTACTGTGGGAGAAGTGTCCCCCAGAAGCACTCCCCTCTGTACTGTGGGAGAAGTGTCCCCCAGAAGCACTCCTTTCTGTACTGTAGGAGAAGTGTCCCCCAGAAGCATTCCCCTCTGTACTGTGGGAGAAGTGTCCCCCAGAAGCACTCCCCTCTGTACTGTGGGAAAAGTGTCCCCCAGAAGCACTCCCCTCTGTACTGTGGCATACTTTTATTTCCATGAGAGGATAAGTAGCCTCTAGGCAAGCACTTCCTTGGAGATTTTTCATATGGCATCTGCTCTTTGCTTATGTTGGTATCTGACCTGTTACAGTTAAAACTTTGCTTGACTAAAGTGGACAGAGTGATTTTATAGGCTTAGATCATGTCATTGGCTCTTTCCCATCTCTGGAAAAAATGTTGGCGTGACTCCTGCCACCAAACAAAATCAAAGCCACCTTTGTGGAGAATCTGACTGAGACCTTTGCGTATCTTGGTCTTACTCTCTTATCTGAGCAGTTTTGCCTCAGAATTTCCCAGTGGTAGTCCAGAGGTGAAATCTGGTTCCCAGACACATTTGCTTGGACTAGTCTTGTGAACTGTAAACACCTTAATTACTTACCAGTACACTTAAATGAATGTGTTTTTATTTAAACATTTGAATATCTGATATTTATTTATTTATTTATTTATTTATTTATTTATTTATTTATTTATTTATGTTTTGAACACCTTTGAGAGCCAGCAGTCCTGGTCCATGCTGCTACTTGGAAATGCTGACTTGAAGCTGAGGACAGCTGCCCACTCTTAACCTTGACTTAGCCCACTTATCCTAGATTGTTACTAATTTGGGGGAGGGAAGGAAGCTTTGGCTTATAAACCCTGATCACTCACTTGAGGGGAAACCAAGGCAGTAACCCAAGCAGGAACAGGGGCAAGAACATGGAGGAACTCCATATACTGGCTTGCTCAGGTTCATTTCTTACACAACCCAGGACCATCACCTCAGAGGGTAGTGCTCTCCAAAGTAGGCAGGGCCCTCTCAACTCAAGTAATCTGGAAAATTACCTACAGGCATGCTTACAGGGCAATCTGATGGAGGCAATTCCTCAACTGAGGTTCTCATTTCCTAGATGATTCTATCTTGTATAAAATTGGCAAAAGGTAACCAGTCTACCACGTCAGCCTCATTCACATCACAGCATCTGTAAGGACTGAAGCTGTTAACCTTACTGAGTCACAATGTAGCCCATACTAGCTCCATTTTAACTGGGTGGTATTCCCAAGTCAAGGCAAGTGATTAGGGAAGGCTGAACATACGTAGTTCAGAAACTGTACATGCTGATTTGGGGAGAGGGGAGGATCTTGGAAATGATCCAAAGTAGAAGAGAAAGACTACATTAGTGCTTTTTAGACAATCTGTACCAAAGGAGTAGAGTGATACCTATGTTTTAGTATAATCTATTACAGATTCGTATCAGTGAAAATCAGAACACACACACACATACACACACACACACCAATTTATAGAAAAACAAAATAAAATACACACAAAAAAGTAAAAATTTATTACCAGTAAAAACTGTCGTCAGATTTTAGAATGAGCATGTGATGGGCCTGAGAAAAAAATAAATAAGAATTGTGTATAACTCACGAGCAGGAACCAAATTCATGTCAGAAAACTATGGATTACGTGAAGGAAAGATTTTCTCAATCTGAGAATTCCATAGTCAGCAAATAGCTAATCAAATTATTTTTATTAAAGATTTGGAAAGGTAAACAAGAGAGTGTCACTCCCTTTAGTAGCAGGGTTCTAAAGATTTATCTAATTTAAAGTATTTTAACTTGAATTTTTGTGAAAGTACTTGTTGACTGTGTACCTATTTCCAATCCAGGCTCTAGATTAGAGTAGATGTTTTCCAATAAACTCATGTAGAAGATGGCTGATGGGAACACAGAGCCCAGGTAGTCAACCTACAGTAAGGGGTCATCAATGACATCTGCCAGAAACACTGCAATGAAGAAGACAATGGCTGTCATCAAAGATAAAATCCAAGAGGAGTACTTACAGCATGGCACAGCTTTGAAGGGTTCCCTGCGAGTGAGCCACATGTCCAAACCAAAATCACAGTCAGTCTATTCGTGCAAGGTTTGTTCTTCAGATGCTCTTCCTAACAAAACATGTATTTGAAGATAAACAGCTTATTTTTTCTGAGTCTATGATTCAAGAAATACACATGCAAACCTTGAAAGGACAAGTTCAGTAATTATGAGTGGGTTGGGAGACATGCTATCTCCAGTATTTGGTAATTTTTCTATTTCTCCACTACTTTCTGCATGGCTTACACTAGAGTACCCCAGATGAAAACAGCATCAGTCCGTCCTTCTTTCTGAGTTCAGCTCTCTGGACAGTTGTTTCAACTTACTTGGAGCAAAAACAGTGAGTCAGTGAGAACATTGCAGAGATATGGCTGTGGCAACTGTACAGGGAAGCCATGCACCTGCTTTGGAAATATCTGTGGCTGTCCTCAGGGCAAGGAGTAGGCAGGATTAGCATGTGGTATTTCTTTCCAGCCACAGAGTTTATGCACATGTCCAAGTACTTGACTATGGCACCTCTTGAGCTTGCTTAATCTTCATTTTATGAACCTCTTTGTATAATAGGCTATGGCATCCCCATGAGAAAGTAGACTGTGTAGCACACTTGTTAGAGGTATCCATTGGATTTAGCAAGCCAGTCCCCAGGGTAATCAACTTTATTGACTACATGCTTCAGTGATCTCTTTGAATTTTGTATACCAGGGTCTATAGACTATATAGTGCATTAATCTGCTTGGGTTTCTATAGCAATATTCCATGACTTTGTGGATTAAACCATAGATGTTTATTTTCTCATGGTTCTTGAGGCTGCAAGTCCAAGAACAAGGAACCATTATGACTGGGCTTTTACTCCAACAGGGCTACCTGTTTACTCTGTCCTTACTGTCTTTTTATAAAGTCACTCTTCCTACTAGATTAGGGCTCCTATATTTACCTCGTTTAATTATTCCTACCTTTCAAAAGACCTGTCTTCAATTATAGATAGCCACATTGAGAAGAATCGGGGCTTTATATCATACATTTTTGAGACACTGTTCACTCCATGGAATATGGAAACATAAAGTTTAAGCGGTCAATTCAATTTTGTATGAAAATTTTAAAAACACATTTAGATTTTTCATGTCTATAGTTTTTATATTTTTATAGTTTGACTATGAAATCTCCTTTATGGGCTCATATGCTGAGCACTTAGTCCCAAGCTGGTGGCCCTATTTTGGGAGGTGATGGAAACTTTGAGAGGTAAGGCTTAGCTGGAGGCAGCAGTTCACTGTGCCACTGAAGGCCGTATACTGCCTCTTCTGTGAGATGAAGAACCTCTTCTAACATCTGATCTCACTTCATGATGCTTTGTCCAGGCACATGGGGTATATGAGCATGAATGAACTCTCTGAAACCTGAGTCAAAAAGAAAAATCGTTCTTCACTGTAGGTAATTAAATGGAGAAGTTTTGGTTAGTGATGCAGACTCTGACGAACACAACACACAGGTCATATTTCTGTTCACTCAAGTTTCTATGGCATTTCTGGATTGGGCATTATCACTTACTAGATGTTTTTTTTTTTCTTTGATCTGAGAACTGGTGAAGGGGATGAGTGGTTTGAGTAGAGTGAGGAAACGGTGAGAAGTCCTGACTGGGATGGGGCAGAGCATCTTTGAAAGAACAGCTGATGCTGTTGGTATCTCGATGCCTCGCTCATGCTGACTCTACATTTCACCAGTAAAGTAAGAAATGTGCTGTTTAAATTATCTGGTAAGTAATTGTATATTATTTGGGGATATGGTGTGATATTTCAAATATGCTATATAGGGAATCAGGATAATCAATATACCTATAACTTTATACTTATCTTTTATTGGAGGGTTGAGAAACTGAAATCCTGTTTTCGAGGCATTTTAAAATATATGTCATATTATTGCTGTTGGCAACAACATTTTGCAATAAAACATCAGAACTCATTTTTCCTAACTAGAACATTCTACCCATTGGACAGTGATTTCCTTTCCATATCTACTTTTCTCCTCACCTAACCAGCCACTTCTGAGTATTTAGGAACTGGTTTGAAACAAATGTGTGAAGGTTGTCTACACAGCAACATTTATACAGTGATCTCTCATACTAAGCAAGATAGAAATGTGTCTGTCAAAGCATGAGTATGGTATATAGTGAATGCAATATATACATATAATGAAGTAGCATTGAATATAATGAAAATCGGGACTTCTTTCATTTCCAACAATGCAGGTGAGTATTGAGAAGAGTGTATTAAGTAAAATAAGCCAGACAGGGAACACATCATATGAGCTAACCTATATTTCAAATCTGGAATAAAAAATTATAAAAGTCAAGCATGGAATGGTGACGATTAATATGTATTCAAAGTTTGAATGGCCAAATACACATGAAGTTCTTAATACAGAGATTTGATAAATCAGGGCCTTTCTCAAACCAGCCACTCATGAATCTAATTTGTGGATTCTGTTTGTGGCCTTTACTGATTCCTGGAAGCGCTCAGGCATTGTGTGAATACCAGCAATGAATGTAAGGACATGGGAAATCCAGGCTCTGTTTTGCTGCAGTTCTCTCTTGGTCTGAGGCTGAGCTGAAGTGCCATAGCCAGGCAAGGAGCGGGTCAACCCCAATGGCAACACAACATGACTTAGAAATGACTCTTTGTTCAACATTCTATTCCACATATAGAACTACACATAGATCTACGTCCATTTGGTGGGTGGGGTCAGGGTGGAAATTTTGAGGACAGTGGAGCATGTGGGCCAGAGGTTAAAGAGGAAGTACAATCCAGAAAAATATAAATTCTGAAGTTCACTCTTCAGTAGTAAAGTGTGAAGAGGGCTCACACACTCACTGGGTACCACTATCTAGGTAATTTGTTTTTAAAAAGTCTTTTTTATCCTAATGCCCTTTACTTTCTGGCTAGCTACACCTTCTTGGATCTTTTCTAAGTTCTCTGGTGGCTATAGCATTCTCACTTGTGGGACAGTTGTTCCTCAATGTCAAGGTCTCTTCCACATTCAAGACTCACTGATTTTAATATTCTCAGTGATGGCACAGTGCCTGGCACAGGGGTGTTCCTGATGAATTCTATGCTAGAATAAAAAATTAAAGTAAGGGACTGAAAGATGACTTGATGGATAAGTACCTGCTGTGTGAGCTTGAGGACCTGAATTTGTACATGCAGCACCTATGTAAAATGCTCAACATTGCTACATGTGAATCCAATACAGGACTGTAAAAGTAGGAGAATCCCCAGAGCTCACTAGACAGCCAGCAGAGGCCAAACAATAAGTTCCAGTTTCTGTGAAGATACTTTTTTCAAATAAGACATACCACCCACTCTTAAAAAAAAAAAAAAAAAAAAAAAAAAAAACTAGATAGTGGTAATGTGGTAAGCAACTGAGGGAGACACCTGACAGCCATAGTGTGGCCACCACAAGAATGCCCACTTGTTTATATACATTTCTGCACACATGAGTATGTAACTGCACACATACACACCCATATACATCATATACACCATATATATATTATACATACATATACACCACACACAGATATACACACAATCATATATAAATGCATACCACACACATGCACACATACCACATACATATATACCATATGCATATATCTTAAGAATATACCATATGTATACTTGCACATCACATACATACACACAAATATACACATTAATTTAAAAGTAGGCAACAATGGACTGGTGGCTTTACTTTTTGCATCAATTGCCTGCCCTTAAAATAGAAACAAGAAAAATATTCTGCCAGTAAACTGAGGGTGTTTTTTGGCTTGATGCCTTATAAATAAGTACTAAGCAAATCCCCTAATCTGGTGAGATTCACAACACAAAGCTCACTAGCTTTATTTCACCCTATCAAAGATTGTGCAACACTTTGTCTTCAGAGCCATCAAAGCAAGGCATGCTAAACAGTTAACAAAAGAAAGTCAGCTTCCCACCTTTATGCATCTCCTGGGCTTCCCTTTGCTCACCCAGGCCCTGCAAAAGTCATCAACTGTTCAAATTCATCGTCTGACTCAGTGACCCTGAACCTCTTGGTGGCCTGGAATGCATGTGGAATGCTCTTAGTTAGTGATTGGCATGACTCACATATTAGTTTTCCTGCAAGGCACCAATGCCAGGAAGAGGGGAAATCAGAACACGGATCAGAAACTTCGATACCATCCCACCAGAGAGGAGTCAGTGGCTGGATGCCGACTCCCCACTTCTAAACCTTCTTATGCTGGTTACTAAAATGTTTTATTAGAACCCGTGAAGCTGACCAACACTTGATTGAATACACAATGCCCTGCATCTTCTGTCAAACAGCGTGGGGCCTGTTGGATGGGAAAGGAATTGGGAGAGGTGGTTTAAACACTCTGTAAAACTCACTTTCTACCCTAGAGCAGGTTTTCTGTGAGAGTGCTCTGCCTGTCCACTGGGAATGCTTGAGTGTTTTCTTGTTACAATTTCTCCACAGTGTTGGTTCTGCCCCAACTTCTGTGAAAGGGACATCTGAGGGAAGGTTTGATGTGATGTCTATGTTTGCTGAAAGCTGGCTCTGACTGGCTGATGTAAAGGATCCTGAGAGGGAACTTGTTCACATGCCTGGTGCCTCTTAAGCAGGGAACAGATTTGAAAGGATTATTCCAGATGATGACTTTAAGATCAAACTAGGGTAACAGTTAGCCACAGGCACTGCAAGTTCTTTGCAAGCACAGTCCTCTGGGGTCTCCTGTCACTCTGCTTGCCAGTAATGGATATTAGTTCCAGGGATCATCTTTTGGGTTGATGGGTATCTTCTCAAAATACTCAGAAGCCATATGTGTTACTTGAGTAGCAGTCGACCCAATCAGGGAGGGTAGCCATGGAGTCAAATCTCTTTTTAAACCCACATGACTTATAGAAGAGTTATGTTCTGGATAGTGGATTCTGACTATTTCCTTCTAAGGAACAGTAGGCTAGTCTGAAGAAATAAAACCCACACAAGTAATTCCCAGCCCTCATTTGTGTCGAATGTTCTCCAATTCCAAATGTGTTCAGCAGACTTGTGGCTCTAGGCACAATTAGCTGATGTCTGTTCTTTTCTCTTTTCCCCTTTTCCTACCAATCCCCTAATATGATACTAATGGCAGAGATGCTGCCAAAAGAAGATACCAAAGGTAATAAAATAGACCTAGCAAAGATTCAGTTCTAGCCTGGAAATCCTGTTTAGATTAGTAGGGTTTAGAAAGTAGAGTTACTATTTCTTAGAAGGGTCACACCAACTCAGTCAGAGGGTGTTGGTGGAAACTCTGTCACTCCAGACACATGAGGAATGCACAGAGTAGGTGACCAAGCTGTAATGTGTCTTTAGAAAATGGCCTCATACTCTTAACAGAATTCTGAGGGCTGATTCCTGGGAGGCTGCTTGAGGCACCCCATGTCTAGTTTTACTTAAAGTCCTTGTATTGCTTTATTTTTCAATACTACCAAACAGCATTAAAAATACCTAGGTGCTTTGTGGGGAACAGAAAGAGCAAGGTATCTGCTTCTTTACAGGACAGTACTGTAGCCCTCATGAGTTCTGTGCAAACCCCGATCAGGCCTCAAGTTCAACTACCCAGGTGGTATCCTGTGAATGACTGTACTGTGGTGTGTATACTGCTCTCCTCAGAGGGGATCCACTTTGGGACGGGGATTACCAGCAAAGATGCCATTCACTAAATGTAGGCATGTTACAGACACTTTATCATTACAGCTTATTCATAATTTTCAGAAGAAGAAATGAAATAATTGGAAACGAAATAATTTAGTTGAAGCAACCTTCTGTGAAGTGGTAGGACTTGGGGCTGCCTTTGTGTCTGTATCCCAGCTCCTTAAGACTGGGACCTCTTCATTGTGTTTTTTGATGTAGCCTTTGGGCTTAAGAGAACCCCTGTCAAGGAAGAGGTCTCAAAGGATGCTGCTAAGTGCTGTTGATAGAGAGGTCAGCACTTGGGCTCTCAACCATGGTCTCTGTGGTCCCTCCTCAGGCTCTTCACAGCTGTCTGTCCGTTGCCCCTCTCTCCTCCTCTCCCTCTCTAAGGGACCTACTGCTGAAGGAACCTGATGTACAGTCTCATGGCCACTTCTCGTTTCTCTTCTATCCGCATTTCTTTTTCTATACAAAATGATTTGATTATAGGTGTGAGAAGTGTTTTGACAAAAACATTATTGGAAGTTCAGGAGCTTTGTAATAACTAGAGACTCCATCTGTTCTTCAAGAAAGAGAAGATCTATTTGTACACTTGAACTTTAAGACAAAACAAAACAAAACAAAAAAACTGGACAGGTATTTTCAAGTTCCTTGGAGGTCTGGGGCTGAGATTTTAGGGAATCCAGGAGTCAAAACTTTTTCAAAACAAAAAGGAGGTTATTTCAAAAAATCAGGAGGTTGTTTGCCCTTTCCATCCTTATGACAGGGACAGTAGACAGTGGGAGGTCACAGAGGCTACAGAACTGCAGAAGTGACCCATGTAACTACCTTTCAGTGAGTCTTACTCAGAGATCAGGAAAAATGAGAAACAATGATGTTGATACCCACTAATGGCTTTTACTTTTGGAAAATGTGGCTTTTCTTAAAACAAAACTATTTATATTATAAACACTTATAAAACAAATTTATATTTATATATAAAACACTATTTATATTAAAGTATAAATAAATGACTTCACTTAAAATGTAAATGTATTATTATTATTATTAGTAGTAGTAGTAGTGTGTTCACACGCATGTGCAAGTGCACACACATACACGTACTCATGCCACAGTGTGCCTGTGGAGGTCAGCAGACAGCTGTCAGAAGTTGATTCTCTCTTTCCAATTATTGAGACAGGATGTTTGTTGTTTTGGTTATACTGCATTCCCCAGGCACACTGACTTGTAGGCAATCCTAGAGTTTCTGCCTTGCCTTTAATCTCACCAGAGGAACAATGGAATAAAAGACGTAGGCCACTGCACTGGATTTTCTATGTGAGTTCTGCGAACTGAACTAAGGTCATCAGGCTTATGCAGCAAGCACTTTTCCAGTTGAGACATGTCACGGGCCCAAATGTTATTTTTATATTTTAAATAGATTTTTTTCATGCAATATACTCTGAAGGGTTGCCTGTCCCTTAACTCCTTCCAGATTCTCCCCACTCTTCCAAGTTTATTTCTTGCCTGCTCTCTCTTTCTCATTAGAAAACAGGTGCTTAAGAAAGAACAAAGGGAAAAAGGAAGGAAGGAAGAAAACAATGATAAAATAAGATAATAAAACCAAACAAACCCGAATAGGACAAAACAAGCAGAAAACACAGAACCAAGAAAGAGGACAAGAAACACACACACACACACACACACACACACACACACACACACAGAGAGAGAGAGAGAGAGAGAGAGAGAGAGAGAGAGAGAGAGAGAGACAGAATCCTTTTCCTCAGTGGTAACCATCTACAGACAAGATCACATGGGCGCAGACTTTAAAATGAAATGTGGTTATTGTTAGAGAAGAAAATCACACAGCTGGACCCTGAGCTACCTCCTGTCCTGAAAGGCGATTCACAAGTATAATGATAAGAGAATTTAAGGTAATTCCCTTGAGGGCTGAGAGGAAGAGGAGACAGGGCTACAAGGTCACAGGACCATGAGAACACATTGTATTCTGCCAAATGGCTCTTAGAACAGCAAAGTCTAGAAGGGGAGCAGAGAGCAGGGGGCTTGCAGTCTGCCCCACCGTGAAGAGCTCTGCCTGCAGGTTCCCAGCTCACAGGCAGACTGCATTAGAACATTGTTTACCAATCGGGTGGAAAAACAGAATAGGCAAGTGAGTAGGGGACTCACTTGCTTCAAAAACCCTCAAGAGCTTCAGACAAAACCAGAAAAGTTTAAGGGGGTTCAAGTGCACAAAGCCGTGTGGAGGAGCTGCAGAATGCTAAGGATGCCTCTGTGTTTGCTGTTTATCATTCCTGGGCTGTGGCTTCCAAACTTGAGTTCTAATCCAACAGGGCAGATTCTGGGGAACAACTTCTCTGGAGAGGGAATCTAAAATCTAATCTGAAATATTTGGGGCTAATGAATTTTGCCCTTTCCCCTTTAAAAGACAATGCTTTTCAGAAGATGCCTTCCTGTCAATGGAGCTGAAGACAGAGGAGAGTGGCTTTTTAAGCTTCGTAGCTCCTCAGCAATGACATAGACTTGTGAGTAGAACACAGAGCCCACTTTGTTCCTTGACTTTCAGATCCTTAGCTACTTCAGCTGACAATCTGCTGGTGCAAGGCTTGGGGCTGGGGGTAAGCCCAGCCATTCCACTGTGTCATTTCGGCTGGGAAGAATTCATGGTGGCCTGTGAATGGCACAGGAAGGAAGGAAGTGATGTGCTGTCCAGGGCAAAGACTCAGCTATGTCTCAAAGAAAGCTCCAGCTTGAAATTTAAGCTTCATACATTTTCTTTTTCTCTTAAAATAGTGGTGTTTCTTTCAAACTTGGTCACAAAGGAATAAAATTCAAAAATTACTGAGAAAACTTAAGGAAGAAAACAAAGACAGTTTGCAATATGACTTCCAAAGATAGCCAACATAGCATGCATTGAATGTCTTTTAATATTTAAAATATTGAAACACTCAAAAGAATATTTGGGGCATATAGTTTAGTAATTTGGCTATTTTAAATCTATAGTTTGCATCATTGTTTTTATTATACTACAAATTATGTTCATCCCCAATATAGATTCAAAGGCTTTAAAACATTTTCCTGTCAATTTTCACTATTGAAATGCTTAGTGAAGCTTTTTAAAATGAATTCTTTTCATTTTAAGTTTTATTTAAACCTAATGTGTATGCACTTTTGCTGTGTGTGAGTGTATACGTGTTTGTATGTGTGGTGTGTGTATATTTGTATGTGAGTGTGTGTGTGTGTGTGTGTGTGTGTGTGTGTGCGCAGAGGCCAGAGGTCTCTACTAGGTGTCACATTTCATACTGAACTCCAAGTTAACCATTGCCTAGACTGCCTGTGAGACCCTAGAATCCTTGCCTGTCTCTGCCCCCACTGATTCCTAAGATTACAGGTATGTGATATCTTGTTGGGTTTTTTACATAAGTGTTGCAGATTCAAACTTAGGTCCTCACACTTGCACAGCAGACACTTTACCTAGCTCCAATTATTATGTTAATTGTATACCTTTACAGAATGAAGTGTGGTAATTTGATACATGTTTACAATGTGTAGCGATCAAATCAAGATAGCTAACATTTCTATCTCCTTAATTTAAAAAGCATAACACATAATCAATGTAAATGGTGACAGGGTTCAGTACATACAAGATGTATACAAGTGTAGTGGTCAGATAAGAATGTTGCATCTTTCATCTCCTTAAAATCAGGCTTTGTTTGTAGGGGAGAACTAAATAAAGGCACAGGCTAGCTTCATTCAAAGGACTCACCCGACGACACTGACACTGACCTTTCCAGAATAGTAGTAATAGCTGACGACACTGACACTGACCTTTCCAGAATAGTAGTAATAGCTTAAGGTGTGTCTTCTTTTTCTTCCTTGGTTTCCTTTTCCCTCCTTGCTCTCCTTATGGCTGCTGTATAAACACTTGGGGCTAATTTCTTCCATCTCCTTCTCTTCCTTTTTCAACAATATTATGCAAGAGCCCAATCAAATTACCTACAATTTGCCATTTGTTGTGAGAGAACATATGCTATAGAGTATGATGATAGTGTTACAGCGATTATGGCCACAACAGTTCCGTAACAATAAAACAGGAAATGCATAGAAGTAGCTGAAACTGGATGTCCTGGCAATGAAGAAAGCACTGTAATCACATGCAGCTGACAAACTCGAGGGTTTTCAGAAATGACAGACATTGTATGTTAACTGTAGATGGCTGAGCTTCCAATCCAAATGGTGGCTATGACTTTACTTTAGCAGACAATGAATTACCCTAATGCAGTCCCTGGCATCTTGTTCTGAAATGAGGGCCACCTCTGTCATTACTTGCTCAGCAGAGAAGGCCAGTTTTCTCATTTGGTTAGCATGCCCTTCCTCTGAAGTCAAGACCACAGAGTGACTCTACTTCAATCTATAATTCTCTAATTGCTTCAGGACCACAGGAAACATTTAAAAATATTTTAATTTTTTTTTTTTTTGCAAAAAATCATACACATGTTATAGTCAAAAGGGTGAGATAATTTAGACATTTTTGGTTGATAGTATCACAGTTATGTCGGTGGTTGACAGACTTTGAAGGTGGCTCTCAAAGTTCATTGTTCCTACAGTGAGTCCCATGACTTTATAATGACTGGGAGATCCAGGTACATGGGATCAGTCGTGTGAGTTTTTTTAAAACTACAGTATTTTCCTTGAATGGGAGCAGTGGGCAAACTGAGAAAGGTCTGAAATATAAGAAGTATTCACATGAGTGAGAACGTAGTTATAAAACCATCCTTTTGAACACTGAATATATGCTAATAAGTTAGAAAATATAGATGTTAATAAAACAGGGAAATTCAGAACACACCAGTAGCTGGTTTAACACAAGAACAATTCAATTCACCATTGCTAGCTTGAAGATGGTAGGGTCACATGGAAAACTGATGAAGAAAGGGAATCTTCTAACAGCCACGAGCTTGGAAGATCCATCAGCTAAAGGCACAAGGTTTTAAACGTATTCAAACGAGGTATTAATTTTTATGAAATTTAAGTAACTTTGCAAATAATAAGAGAACAGGGTATCATCAACGTCATGAAGCCTGAGTGCATGTGTGTGTGTGTGAATGAGTCATACATTATAGAAACATGTACAGACTATTGTGAAGGGGTATCACTTAACCCTAGCAGAGCAGGGTAAGATTCGCTTCTCTTTAGAGAGTTAGATAAAATCAATTTTCCTGGTGCTGTGCATGAAAAGAATGCATATATAAAGTCTGCTATGGTGGAGATGGAGCTCACAGGTAAAATTCCCTTTCCTCCAAGACTACAAGTCTCACTGCATCTCACAGAGGGGCGTTCTTGTCAATGTTCTCCTATAAAAGGTTCCCTTAAGAGTAAAGAGAACCCCAGTTGCTGGGGCTCAAGCAGGCTTATTATTGTTATTCATCTAAACTCTGAAAGTGTTAAGTTTGAGATAGTTTAGTGGAGGGTACCACTAGCTGCCATTTCTAACACACAGGGATCTAAGCAACCTTTGCTATGTGCTGAAAGCAAATAATTACAGAGCCTAGAACCCAGGACCCTTAACAGGCTAAGCCCATCCTTCAATCATCATTACTGGGAGTTCTCAAATTCTTCATTACAATGTCATAGCAATAGCCATTTCTATTTGTTATTTAAGCCAGCATACTATGACAAATGAAAAACTTTTCTGAATCAATGTCTAACTAAAGCCAAGCATGAAGGACTCCATGTTTATGTTCTCCTGACTCATGCATTTCTTCTCTGTTCAGGTGCTCTGCTCTGGCTTAAATAGTATGAGTATCCTGGGAGCTGCAGATATGCAGACTAATTGGTCAATAAGAACAATCACTGTTTTTCATGGGAGTTGAAGTCCTGTGAACATGCCTGTGACTATGCAGTTAGTATACCATCTGCCCTCCAACTTTACCCACCATGACAGGGGTCCCACCCATCCCCAAACCATACAAGCTATTCTGAAGGTAGCTTTGGGGGAAAATAGGTATGGACAAGTGTTCTGTATCTACTCTGATGTAGGGCAGTGGGCTGTGAGAAGCAGCTGGGTGCTTGGTTGAGAAGGAGCTTGGAACCCCGGACCATTCATTATTGGATCGCAGGAGTTACCTCTGCTCCCAAGCCCTGGTTCTTTTCACTTAGCTTCAGTCCTCCAACAACCCCTCCCACAGAGAGGTTTATGACCATGAGTCACAAGGAACAGTCCCTCAGGCTCTTCCACATGCAGATGAGGTATCTCTGAGCTCTCAGGTCAAGCCAATAGACATTATCTGCTGCCAGACCCTAACCCACCCCAAAACTGTATTTAAGGGCTCTATTTAGGGGAAGTAAAGCGCGAGCTCAAGAATCATTCTGGTGTCCGAGAGTTTCTGTCACAAGAGCTGTAACACTTGGGGAGAGCTCTGCTCTCCCATAACTTGCCTGGGACACCGAGCTGCCTCCTTGCCAGCTAGCCAACTCCTTATCGGCCCAGGGGGCAGGCAATCTCCCCTCCTGCTGGCACTCTGTGTCCTTTGGCCTCAGGCTGGAGACGTACAGATAGTGGAGACACGGGGCAAAGGCAGCTCAGAGACAGTAGCGAGCCCTCCCTGCTCTCACCCTGTCCTCAGTCAGGAGATCATCGTGGGACACCCTCCAGAACAAGGGACCCACACTCTGAGGCTAGATTTTCTAATAAAGCAATCTTCTATGCCTTGACACCTTGTTAGTTGACTTAAATGGCTTGCTGTAACAGTAAACAGATATGCACAGATGGGTCTGGAGATATTACTTTTTTGTTGTTGCTTTTAAAAATAATTTAAATACATTTGTGTGCACATGTCTGTGTGACTGTATGCTACCTGTGTGCAGGACATCCATGGAGGCTGGAAGACAGTATCAGATTTCCTGGAGCTGGAGTTATAGGAGGTTGTGAGTTGCCTGAACTGGGTGCTGGGAACCCAACCTAGATCCTCTGGAAAAAACAGCAACTGCTTTTAACTGCTGAACCATCTCTTCAGCCACCTCTCCTCTGTCTTTTACAGCTAAGGTTGTGGTAAGTAGTCCAGGATGTCCATAGACTCTAGCTTAGACAGTCTTCCTGCCTTAATCTCTAAGTGCTGGGGTTATAGCTGTGTACCAGAGCCATGACAAGCTCTAGAATTTGTTCTAATTAGATGTCTCAAGTTCACCAAGAATTGATATAACTCTGGTATTTACTGAGGAGGTATATAATAAAGCTTTATTACCTAGTTAGGGGCTAGGAAGAATAATAAAGACATTATCACATGAAATGGCTTATTTAATTGGCTCATGCAGTGGAGAAAGAATGATTTTTCAGAACTTTGATACTTTTTCTTTAATATGGTCATTTTTCGACAAAAATTGACTGCAGGAGCTTGTATTTTCCTTTGCTCTTGAGTAGATCCAGTTAAATTGGGGGTTGAAAGGGTCACATTGAAAGTCACAGATATTTCCTCTTTGTTAGCCTCATGAATTTTGAGACAGAAAAAAGGCCACTATTTACTAAGATCTTCTATTTGAAAGACAACCATATGAAAATAGAGAAGATGAGTTATCTCTTACTAAATCTGTTGGCCTTGGCACCTCATGAGTGGCTGCAGGAGTCTCTGTGTCCTTAGGAATCTTTTATGTTTGCAGGGAGTACACCTGTTAGAACAGGTGGAATGAAAGACTGTGGGGAAAATCAACTACATTGGGTGCATCCCACTCTGTGAGCTCATTATTGGTTCTTAGGAGTTATAGTGTGTCAGAAGATTTGAGCAGGACAAGCAATAGACCAACAGATTCTTGTGGGTATCGGGGGAAACAAAGCATGGAAAACATAACTAAGCTATACCAACCACTATCTCCATACCCTACCTCTCCAAATGATTATGAAAATAATTCCTCCTGCTGTCCGATAGCATTGCCCATGAGCAATCGTTTGACTAGTGCCAACCCAAATGTTTGCTTTTATCTTGTGCCATCATTGACTATTTTGCAGAAGTCAGGATGTTTTTCTTTACTCTGTGAAGACTGGCTGAGCTGGCTGGCTTCAGAGAAATCAAGGAAATACCATTGCCCCTACTGCCTCTGTTCCAGTTGCTCTGGCAGTCCTCTTAGTGCACACAGAATGAGGTCATATATTTAATAGGGCGATGTCTTACCTAGGAGACTTGTCTTACTGAGGACAAACAGAAATGTACTCACAGCTGCCACTCAGAGAAGAAAGGAATCCTAAGGTATAATGTGATATGCACATGATTTGTGGGAAGGTAGACTCAGGCTTACTGTCAGGACTGAGTAGATACCTCTATCTTGCTAGCTTTTCTTCTGACATATAATACAATTGCCATAAAAATTGTTTGACATAGTGCATGACAATGATAACTCAATAAATGTCAGCCGTTTTCCCTTTAACTGTCTGTGAACCAAGAAGAAAAGCTTTTGCCAGACTCATCTGCTAGCCTTGTTGTTAGACTGTGGGGGTGGGGGTGGGGGTGGGGGTGGGGGTGGGGGAGCATTATGGTGTAAGCCACTCAGTCATGGAATTCTATTATAACAACTTCAATGAACCAAGGCCCTACCTAATTACATAAAGCAGGAGAAAGGAGCATGAATGGTCACATACAGATACCTTGTCAAGGAGAGAAATGTGTGCAAACTTCAACCAAGCCCTGGAAATTTCTGCCCTGAGAGTCTTTCCTGTATTTTTTTCTCTGTTTTGTTTTCTCTTCTGTTTCATGCCCTGAATCAACATGGTTAGGAGCCCATCAATCTCCATGGTCACAGAGAGCCATGGAAGACTAGGAACCATGCTGGTGTACTCTTGAGCAGCTTCTCGTTCCCAGGACAGGTATTCTCCAGAGGGACAAGGGCGGCTCCTCAGCCTGATCTCAGTATGACTGGGTCTACATTGTTGGATTTAGGTTGTCATTCTGAGCACTTATAATTGCCAATGTGCTTTGTTGTTGATGATGGTGGTGGGTTTTTGTTGTTGTTGCTTTATTGGATGGAAAGAGGAGTTTATGCATGCTATCATGAATACATTCAGTTGCAACTGTGCAGGCATCCATGGGTAGTCTTCTGCATTACCTGACTTTTTTCCCTGTAAAAAGGAGTCTACACAGAAAAAAAAGGAAAAAAAGAAAAAAAAGGTGACTTTAACTCTTTAGTTCTTTCAGATGGTTATTTAATTGCATTGTATAGATACTCAATAGAACTTTATGAGGCCATTTAACTTTGTTAATGGTCATCTAAAACGCTCTAAAGAAGTTTCTAGACTTGAAAGTCTACTAATTTATTTTGTGTTAAAAATGCACAATGATCCTTAATTATTTATGGTGTCAGTGGTTTTCCTAAGAGTTTGCACACTAGATTATATATGTATACTTGCTTTTAAAAATATTTCCTAAGCTAATAGAAGTAATAGCAGCATTAGCAAGAAATGGTACCTCCAGAAAGAATGTTTCTGGTTCTTTTACAGGCATTGTTTAATTTTCACAAGGTCCACTTGAAGGTGATGGTCACTTGCAGATTGTGGACTGGTGTTTGCTAGGAGCTCAGCAAAGAGGTAAACAAAATGTTATTGTTTAGTGGATTTAGGGGTTTGGTTAGAGAAAAGTTCTGGGGGAAATGGTGATGAAAGTTAAACAAACAATGTAAGCAGCCCAGAACTGTACATTTAAGAATGTGTTAAGGTTGGGCAGTGGTGGCGCACGCCATTAATCCCAGCACTTGGTAGTAAGAGGCAGGCAGATTTCTGAGTTCGAGGCCAGCCTTGTCTATAGAGTGAGTTCCAGGACAGCCAGGACTACACAGAAAAACCCTGTCTTGAAAGACGGAAAAAAAAAAAGAAAAGAAAAAAGAATGTTTTAAACACATTTTGGCAGTAAATTATTAACGACTAGGAAACAAAGTTAAAAAAAGAAATGAAGGAAGGAAGGAAGAAAAGAAAAAAGAAAAGAAAGAAATCAAATGGTGTGTCTAAAGACAACATTTGTGGCAGCAACCCGGGCACCATCTTTGGAACCTGGTGAGATTTCCATCACCCATTATTTTATCCCGGTCATCCCATCCATGTTCCACTCTCTCACGGTGTCTCCTAATCTTGGGATTTGATAGTTGTTATGAACTATTTTCTCTCACTGTTGGCCCATACAATGTGAGTTTTAGCACTAGAATGACCAGCTCTCGCTTATATAATACACAGTTAAAGGTAGCTAAATGTAGCTTTATGAAGGGAACTGTGAGACTGAAATATTTGGGATTTATCAGTAGCCAAACATAGCTTCTGCCAAGACCCTCAAATACACCCCTGCCATGTTCTCTTGAGGCTCCCCCAGTTACTGCAAACACTTAAAAGCTGGCATGGCAGTCTGGAACACTGTATCCTTTATGAATATTTTACTTCTACTTTTGTACATCTCCCCCCAAATATGTTATGTGCATGTTCCGTGCACCTCCTGTGTCCCCTTTTGCCCGTGGAAGAGAGACACGAGAGGCAGAATTCGGGTGGTTACCACAACGAGGCTTTACTTCTTGTATAAGCAGAAGCAGAAAGACCCAAAGCCCGGGAAAGGCACTGCTATATGTACCCTAGAGTGGCGTGTTCACTTCTGATTGGCTGTTCACTCATCACCCCATACTACACCCCGGGATGGGCAGTGACTTTGGCGCCTTTCTGCCTTTTGCACCTGCGCAGTCAGTTGTTTACTAGTGGGAGGACAGGATGCCCGCGCCATCTTGTAATGGCGAATGTTGACACGCTCACTGCGGCTCCCAACATGTGCACATGCTCAATTTATTTTAAATTTATATTTACCTATTTTGACAAAAAGATGGACTCTGGAAAAAAATTTCCCCAAGAACTAGGTAATGTTATGTATTTTATTAAAACAAATATTACCCAGTTCTTCAAAAAGTAGGAAGAATTTGCAGGTGATCTTGATGTCCCTTCCTGAAGTCTTTATGTGTGAACATGTACAGACATTTGGGAAAATGACACCACAGGTTTTTCTACTTCATCAGAACACACTGTTCATGGTCTTATCAACCATGAAAAATGGATGACTAATGGAATAATAGAGTGTGTTGTTTTCTAAGGGATGTAGAAAAATTAAGGAAGGATATCATTCATGTCTATATTACAAATAACCACATAGAATCTGTTGTGAAAATACCAAAATGGTTAGGTTCCTAGGCTAAATAGACATGATGTCATTGAAAAAAATTAAAGAACAAACATGATTGACTGTGGCTTACTTCATTACAAGCATCACAGCTAGATATTCTATAGTCCAGGCATGAACATATTCATTTTTCAGTTGTATATGAAGAATATTTTACAACCCTAGTAGTGTATCTAGGAGTAAAGTCGGGCTCTTGCAAATCCAACAGGGACAAAGGCTGTATAGAATTAGATTCAACAAAATAGAGTTGTTACAAGCTTCTCTCCCATGGGAATTGACCAATTAGGGGATAAGCCTGTCCCTAAAACCCTGTCCTTTGTATGTGCTCCATGCCCTGTAGTCATGCCCATCTCTACTTTCTCACCATTTTCTTTGCCATTCTCTCCTTGTTATTTGTTCAAGATCAATGGTAGAAAACTATTGAAAATTATAGTTATTAGGTTCCTCCCCAGAAGAGGCCTAAAATCATGTACATAGCGATCCTAGGATAGACAAATATGTTTGGGGTTTAGGTCTGTGGGGCTCAATGCAAAAAAGCAAGAATTTCTTTCAGGCTTTAGCACCTTCAATAACTAACTCTTCTAGAATTTCTACTTTTAATTTATACCGTAGGGGTTGGTATTAGACTTCAAGGGTGTGAGATGAGATATAAGCTAATTAGAATAATCATGCACATATATAACATGCTTATGATCCACTTCCTGTCTCTTGAGACAAGGGTTCCTCACAGGAAGAGGAATTACACTACTGTAGAGTTCTCTGCAGAGCACAGCACAGCCGATAATGCCCTTTCTGGTTAGGAACAGAAGTGTGTCACTGCTAGAGAAGGTTTTGGGATCTCTACGGATGTTGATTACTCAAGTAGAGAGATGGACGTGGCTGTTAGGAGCATGCAGGGTTATACTTTCTCCTCTGTTCAGGGAGGAGCTTGCTGTGAGAGGGAAACTGAGATGTGTGGATCTTCCCTTCTTGGTGGGTTTTATCTTTTTGTGAGGGATTCAGTTTTTATTTGCCTTACAAAGAGCTTAGGCCTTTCTTTTCTCCTTCTATCTAGCACCATCATTGATTGTCTTGGCATCCAAAGACTTCTTCAACTTTAAAGCTACAGAGCTCTCTTCTTCTTCTGGAAAGCCATGCTTCCAGCCAAGAAACATGTGAAGAGGAACTAGAAGCCACTTTTCACTTACAGCATGTAAAGGCTGGAGAAGATGGAGACCCGGAGGCGAGGTGGTTCAGCTGGCCTCCTTGCCTTGGCTCTGGTTTGGTTGGAAGTCAAACCGGGTGAAATTCAGTATAAGGATTTAGCAGAAGGCCACATCCTCTTGACTGATTGCACTCCCCACTACCTTCCTACACGGATTCAGTTAATGATTGGCCATAATGACTCTTAGAAAGTGACGTCACCTTCAAAGAACATTCTGTATAGCATGATGACTTTTATTCCAAAACTTATGCAACAGAACAGGATGAAATTGTTACTTCTGCATGATTGTCTCAGACAAAGACACATTTAGCACAACTTCTGATCAGAGGATCACACGGGACAAACCTGAATTATGCAGCACATCAGCAAATGTTCTGCTCTGCCTGAGTGCACCATGGACGCATAGCATGAGCTGAGCTATTCAGACCTGTTACTTGGATGCATTATTTCAACACACTTTGAAGTACACTTTTTTCCTAATATAATTATTTCAGCTTCAGGACAATGTGACCACAAACCCCCAAACTGGAAA
Source organism: Arvicanthis niloticus (assembly GCF_011762505.2). NCBI lineage: Eukaryota > Metazoa > Chordata > Mammalia > Rodentia > Muridae > Arvicanthis > Arvicanthis niloticus. The sequence continues at coordinate 89,118,833 of NC_047659.1, read as the reverse complement.
TGATATTGATGTTAAAAAAATATGGATCTTCCACAAAAGTGGTTCTTCCTCTACAACAGGGATCAGGCTCCTCCCCACTCTTTCTCAGTGTGTGTGTGTGTGTGTGTGTGTGTGTGTGTGTTGTATGCTTATAACTGTAGATTTGTGCTGCTCCTAACCTTGGCAGAGAAGGTTTCTATTGCAGTGGGTAGTAGTTATTACAGAAACTCATTACTGTTCAAAGTTCTGAGAATCAGTGACTGTGTGCTCAGCCATGGATGTGATATCATATCATATCATATCATTATCAACCTTGTGCTCTCCAAGTCTCAGAGAACATGGTAGAATAAAAATGATAAGACTGTAAGAACCAGAGGGTGAGAAGAAGTCCTATAAATGATGTCTCCCGGACACAACATAACGCTCACATAGAAACTCATAGCCGCTGTGGTTACCTGCACAAAATCAAACAAGATCAAGCAATTCAAAAGTTCCATCATGGGTATGGGAGAGGCTTCTGGTGTCCTATCCCCAGTTGGGGAGCTATTAACAGTTGATCACTTCTAGGGGAGGGAAACTCATTTTTCTTTGTGAGTATAGCCATGGTAGCTTCTATGTCCTCCAGTGGATGACCCTATGACCATGAACATATGGACAGCAATAATTGTACTCAGTGGGCTTAAAAAAATAATAATAATAAAAACATGATGTTAAGAGGAAGATGTGATAGTGGGTTCCAGAAGGGAGTGTGAAGTGGGGGTGCATATGGAGGGATGGATATGATCAAGACTCCTGTACATGTATGAAGCTTTAAAAGGATTTTAAGAACCTAAAAATAGTATAATAAAAAGAAATAATTGCCTTGCTTGTTGTTTATTTCAAAGCCATTCAGTTCTTCCCTTGTCTAAGAAAGGAGAAATTTTTTAAGACACTAGGAAAATTGAATTGGGTGTATTTGTAAAAGGTGGGGTTTAAGGGATGAATTAATCCTTAACTGATTTATTCAAAGTCAAGCTTTTTTTAATTGTGCAGCCACATGTGCTTTCTACAATGTCCTCAGTTGACTGGAAGGCTAAACACAGACCTTAACGAGATGACACTGGTGGACAGAGATAATCCTTTTCCTTGTTCTCAAATCTGAAGATCTCTCTGCAGAGGAAAAGTCCTGATGGCATTTTAAACATTTCTAAAATATCCCTCCTAATAACTTAGAAGTTATTGTACAAAATAACTTCTAAGATATGATATGGTACTTATTTAAATATGTGACTTAGTAGCCTTCATATGGCTTGAAAATATTCATTAATTCAATCAGACATCATTAAAGTATAGTATTCTCCTTTAGAAGGAAAGCCTTGAACATCAATGTTTCTTACCTAAGAATCAGGCTTTGTCTGATGGCATGGACTTCACTAGTCAGAATGGAATTTTCTCCAAAGGGAACATGCATGTGTCTGTTTAGTGGACCTTTGAGCTCTCTTTGAGACTTTATACTGTCTTTTACCAGCCTGGCCTCAGACCAGTGGTATACCTTGAGTAGAAGAAATCATAGACTTTTGATTTTCATAGTATAATCCCCTTCCCTTAAATTGTTCTCTTTAGAATATTTCTATCAGCTACATAGTAAACTAGCATCCATGTTCTCATTATATCAATTAGGCCTGAGGTATACTTCTCAGTCCACAGAACTATTTGTGTCAAAAAACAAAATAACCACATGCATGTCTTTGATGAAAACCAACTCAGTTTCTAGTCTAACTCTTTTCATCTGCCTGAGTTGGTGAGATAATCCACTTTGCCTCACTCATTCTTAGAACACCTCTGTCAGAAACAGGAAAAGTTAGTTCTGCTTCTTTCAGCTCCAGGCTTCCAAAAATAAGACTCAGATTTAAAATATATTTACAAATACCTTGGCCATGTAGCTAGGCTCTTCTCTGACTAGATCCTAACTTATTATAACCCATTTAATCTAACCTACATTCTGCATATGGACTGTTACCTGTTTTCAAGGACTGTGCTTCTGTCTCCTCACATGTTGAATCTCTCCTGCCTGGCTCTATCCCAGAATCCTTTCTGCCTCCCAGATGTCCCACCTTTTATTCTACCCTTTCCTATAGGCCATAGGTTTTTATTTAATTGACAGGTGATGCATCCATACAATACACAAGATATTCTCTCTACAAGGGGCAAGAAAAGCTAGACACAAAAGTAGCAAACATGTTAACAGTAATGAGAACAAATACTGTCAAAAAATAACCAAGGTATGTACTGAGGTCAACTTTACACAGAGGTAATAAGAATTTGGAAGGGGGAATGAAGTGAGGAACAGAGGAAGCTGAAATACCAAGGTCAGGAATCAGGAGTGGGGATCACCAGTGGGTTTGGACTCTTTGACCTGGGTAACCAGCACCTAGGGAAGTTAGGCTTTTGTCACCCAAACTTTATTAGGAAATAGGGGGTCCCATCTTTAGATGTTTTCTGGAGAAGACAGCAAATTCTATTGACAGCTTTGAGCTTCTATAGGTAGGACTTTGTGCTTCTGGGTTTTTGTTGTTTTTGTTTGTTTTTTGTTTTTGTTTTTGTTTTTGCTTTTTTTTTTTTTTTTTGTCAGTGTAATAGCTCTTTTAGAAAACAGCTTGTGCTTTTTATTTGGGCTGAACAAGGACTATATAAACCCTGAAAAATGAGGAGGGGTTCTTCTTAGGGTGAATTTTCATTGGCTGAGGTTTAAGGTTCTGGAGATGCCTCATTTGCATGGAGAGGCATTCCAGGAAGTTATGTGACATTCCCCAGGTAGAGTGTGGGGGTTGGGCTTCCCAAACAGGATAGAGAAGAGGAAGCTCTGCTGAGAAAGAGTCCTCCATTTTGTGCAAGCTCAGGGGAGTTACCTGGACATGGTAGACTTTGACCTTAAGTAGCAAGGTTTCCCAACAGGAAATTAATGAGGAGAACTAGACTATCACGCTGAGAACATAGCTTTGAATTATTAGAAATTGTGGTAGTAATTAAGCTGTGTGTATGTGTATGCTAAGACTAAGAATGTATTTTTTATGGATTAATTTTGTTTGACAAGTTTCACTTGTATGTAGTGTATTCTGCTTACTCTTTCAAATATAGCCTCTTATCTTCCTCCCATTGCAATCCCACTTCATCAGAGCTTCATAATTTTGGGGTTTGTTTTATAGTCCATTTATTTTAACAAAGATCATCTGTGTGACCATCGTGTGCAATAATCCATTAAAACATGGTACTGCGGTCATTGTGTATACAACTGAATGTATGCCTCCCAATCTCCTTGAATCTGTCAGTAACAAATAGTTCAGCAGTGATAGCTCGAGCCCCTCCTCCACACATACCTGACTAACAAGTTAGTTAGGGGCTCATTCTTATACATCCCAGAGCTGTAAGTTCATGATTACAATAACAGTGTCTTTCTCCTAGTAACAGGGGTGTGGAGTAGGGGCTGTGGGTGCTGGATTAGGCATAAGGAAATAAAGAATATAGGAGAGGAGGATTAACCAAAACAAAGAAGTTATAAAAATGCCATCAGGAAAACTGCCAATATGCATGTGCTAAATGCTCAAAAAAGATGCTTCCAGAGGCTGTGAGTCAAACAAAAGCCCCAGTGATGGAGGTAGGATATTACCTTGTCAGTTGAGATTCAAGAGGTACCCCAAAACAATACAGACTCTTACTATTCACCTTGCTTACCCATCAGAACTAGGTGATAAGACCCTATTGTTGAAGACATCACATACTCTTGTTACATTAATAAATAATGTTGGAACTGAGTTGGAAACTTTTTCCCTCCTGGCTAGCTTTCCATAGTCCTCAAAGGGTCTTATCAAGGCCCACTCTGCAGGGAAGAATTCATGTCTAACAGTACTGTGATACTAGACAGCTGGTAAAAACAAACGAAAACACATGTGACAGAGATTATGGGCCTAGCTTAGCAACTGACATAGCATCAAGCTGCCATTTAAATATTTTTTGTTTTATACCCATAGAAAAGTTCTACTTTTAACCTTAATCAGAGAAACCTTTCTGTCCAGTGAACAGTGGTAAATAGACTGATGCCTGCACATGGTACTGAGGATGAAAGAACTGAGTACCCGTCTCTAAGACATTCATTTCAGCCCTCGTACCCCAACAAGGTTCAGTGTTCATCATTTTTATAGGGGTGTTGCGCGCACCTCTTTTGTGTCCCCTTCGCCCGTGAAAAAGGACACGGAGGCAGTAATCAGGTATCACTACAGATGAGGCTTTACTTCTTGTAACAGCAGAAGTGGAAAAGGCCCCAAGCCCGGGAAAGGCACTGCTATATATACCCTAGAGTGGCGTGTTCACTTCTTATTGGCTGTTCACTCATCACCCCATATTACGCTCCGGGATGGGCAGTGACTTTCTGCCTTTTGCACCTGCACAGTCAGTTGTTTACTAGTGGGAGGACAGGATGTCTGCACCATCTTGGAATGGCGAATCACTGCGGCTCCCAACATAGGGGTAGGGCTGAACTACGTTGAGAAGGTTTGAGAGCCTGGCTAGATTTGATTAAGAACAAAAGAATAAATCTTTGCCACCTGTCATTGAGTTCATATCAATATGCTAGAACATCTGTCCCAAAGCACTGAGCACAAAGAAACTGGATTTCTCCTGACCAGCGTTCGTCCTGTATGGCTCCTGTCAGTGTGCTCTTTCAGGTCCAGGGGCTGGCTTTCTCTATGCTACTCTTTGCACAGTGGAATGTTTTCCAAGTCAGGAAGTCCCAGTAGCCGTTGACTCATGCCCCTAGAGAAAACTGGTGGCCAGTTCTAGAACGCAGACAGAAATCAGGTCTTGGCTTCACAGACTGTGTTTTTCAGGACATCCCTGCAATCCTTTAGCAGCAGAACCTCTCTGCTCGGTTGCTCTTCTCAAATCTCTGTGGTATCTATTTAAGCCTCCTCTTTCTCAGTGAGTTGTGAAAAGAAATTATCCAGAAAGTCTTATATGATTCTTTTATTTCAGATCACTCTCACTTTCCCTGAAGCACTGAACCACAGAGGCTGCTCTTGGACTGACTCTGGGAGAAGGGAAAAGGGAAAAGTTCAGAGGAAAACAACAACAACAACAACAAAACAAAAAACAAACAAAAAAAGTATTTTCCAGTCCCATATATACAAAGGGACACGAGGAATCTGAGCCTAGCTTTTAAAGTTTAATAAAGCTGTGGGTTCCTGATAATTTCCTTGGTTAGTTCCATAAAGCCACATGAGCCTAGGTCAGAAAATTCAGATTCTGGGCTTTCTATTGCTCAGTGATTTCAGACTCCAGTTCGTACCTATGACAGCTTCCCCAGCCATTGTGTTTCAAACTTGTGGCAGGAAGCAATACCATGAAGCTGAATGGATAAGTAATGTGTAAGATATGGGGTAGGCTGTCCCCTGGGTCATGCTCCTCTCTGGCTATTATACAGCTGAAGCAGAGATCACTTGGTACCCCTGACTGTACTGCCCAGTCATTTCACCCAGCTTAGAGGAAGTCTGCCAGATCACCGACTAATGCCCAAGGTTACTTTTTCCTAATTGAGTCTTTGGCTCTCCTTGTGTAGTACAAATGTTCTATTCTCTGACAGAAATGGGGCATCACCTTGCCGTTGGCCAAAGTCACTGGCATTTGTCCACATGGCTTCACTGTCCTTTCTCCTGAAACTGTTGTTTAAGATGACAATTATTTTCCACCTTTTAGAAGTACAATTTTCTTTTTTAATTTTAGAAAATCAAGATAGAGCCACAATGTCTGTTATTATAATTATCCACGTTTCTTTTTTACTAAGTGTGCTGGTCAATGGCTAGGGGAAAATCATACTCAAGAGAGTTTCTTTTTTCAATATGAATGCAAATACATTGACACCTATCAAAGGGGCACGTGGAGCATAGACGAGGCTGTGGGTCACAGTCGGCCTCGCGTGTGCCATCAAACATTTTCATCCCTCTCTTTCTTCATAACACCAACATCTGAGAGGTCTTCTGTTGCACTTGGGGTTCATTCCTTTTAAATTGCTTCCCTTTCTCTCTCTTGGCACAGCCTGAATTGCATTACTGAGGCTGTTTCCGGTATAAAAGTTCAATGCTCGAAAGGGGTGTACCTGTTTCTCTCCCCCTGAGCTTCACCAGAACACTGGTACAATCAGCTTCACTGGCACCTGATGTAATCTGTCAGCAGCAAGTAGATGCCAGTGCCCTTGTTCCCGTTTCCTTCCAAGCTCCCTCACCATCTATGTGTCTTACCCAGGCCAGACACTTGGCTGAACTTCAGGACACATCCTGATTCTGTTTACAGGTGAGGAAAGACCATGTCTAGTGCTCTGAAGAGAATGGGGGCAAGAGAGTTCATCTCTGCAGCCATGTGCCTGACCAAGACAAACAAGTGACTCACTGGCTTCCTCTGCAGTTCACTATTTCCTGATTTGGGCAAATGTTGAAGTCAGGATCACCCTATATTATGTTGATTTCCATCTCCTGATTACAATTGCCTTCTTCAAAGAACAGTGAATACAGGACGGGCCAAGCATCTCATTGTCATGTGCTCTCTCTGGGTTCTCTGCACTTCTGATAGGGAAACAGAATGATTTTTTTGTTTGTTTGTTTGTTTGTTTGAGTCTTCTTTGTCTCTCAAATTTTGTTTCTGTAGAGATTTCCTAAGGACTTCTGTTTATTTAGGATCTGTCTCCCAGAGTCTGAATATGCACTTACATAGATTCTCCTGCCTCAGATGCCAGCCCTCATTTTTCTCATCCATCTTCCATTCAGCAGAATATCACTAGATGTCTGCCCTCTGCAAGCCACTGTGCTGAGGGCTCGGGGACAATTAACTGCCACACCACATCTATCAGGCATAATTTGGTCCAATTGGAATCTCTGATTTCCAGAGATTCAAGGTTTTTTTTAATGGAAAAGTTATGTAACGATTCATGAAAAATTATAACTAGAGAATTGTAATTTGTAAAAATGTAAAAGATCCCCTCACATTCTCCTTCTGGGTAGTTTTTGCATTTAGAAGACTATTCCTTTGTCTTACTGTTTTCTATAAATTCACAACATTCCAGAATGCTTTGCACAAGTAGGCTAATATTTTTGAAACAAAACAAAGCAAAACAAAACAAAACAATGTTTCTGGAAACATCCCCATTGCTGGGAGGTTTTGGTGAAATGTCTGTCCTGCCTGCTAAGGTTTTCCTTGCTTTTGGGCTGTGGCATCAGGCCTTGACATCAGCCACTGAGCTTCCTGCACCCAGCCCTCTGCTGGTGACCATTTAAGCTTGCTTTCCTTCTGTTGCTGTCATAAATCCTTTCTTTTGGTTTATAAACAAACACCATAGGAAACCTTGTATGCTCATCTGTGTACACATTTCTATATTTATAGGATTACTGAGTAATTGCAATTTTAAAGATTTAAATTTTTTTGAGAAATTCATACGTGTATGCACAATCTAAAATTGTGATGAAGTATTATTGATGCTGGAATATGAAAATTCTTATTTTTAGGCTTCTCAATATAATATTACTATTTATTTTATATTGACTATGTTTTTGCATATCATTATTCTCAACTAATAACTTTACACTTGTCAACTACTGTGTATTTCTATTTTTTTGCTGTTGAAATCTATTTATGCTATCACCAAAAATTCTACAGATTGAACAAGTTATAAATGATAAAAATTTACTTGGTGTAGTTCTGCAGGCTGCGAAGTCCAAGAGGGAGACACTGACATGTTTGGTATTGGGTGAAGGCCTGCTTCTCACAGACAGTACTGGACAGGTGAACTTGAATGGTGGACAGGTCAAAGGTCAGCCTTCTAAAAGTTTTTCCCTATGGACATGAATCTTGTCTTCTGGTGTAGAGCTTATATGATCAAGCTTTCCCAGCCCGTGCACTGTAATACCTTAGAGATAGGATTAACATGTGATTCTGCAGGGACAGTTTTGCTCCAGCCACAGCAGCCACCGTGCTCCACAAGATCAAACTCGCCTTCCTCACATAGGGGTCTGGATAAGCACATGTATATGTGCAATGTAATTCACCAGCCATATTTTTAATCTTCATTTCTATTGGATAGTTAATTTTCATTGTTTTTAAACAATCTTCTTATATTGAGTATCAGCTCATGTCTTCTAAATATACCATAGAAGCTGCACACATGAAATCTGTACATTATAGTTGCCTAAACAAAGACCTGCGCTGATGTGCAGTAGTCCAGTTGACTTGTCACAGCGATGGGAGATATTTTACAGGGTTCTACTCCTAAATAAAGAGCTACAGGCAGTCAACGGCATGGAGAGAAGAAGAACCAGTTCTCCACAGAGTTATTGTTCCTATTAGGTTATATAATTCCAGTGGACAACCCTAAACACATGTACATAGAAACAACATTAGATATATTCAGTAGGATTTATATATACATAATTATTATTACATATTACATTATATACTTAATATATATTACATATATAATATGCATTGTATATAATGTAATATGTATAATGATATTATATATTTCATTATGTATTATGAAATATATAACATATATAATATACAATATAATATATAGTATAATATATACTATATAATGAATACTATACAATGTATAATATGTTATTTTTACATATTAGATAATATGTGATTATATATAATATATATAGTATATGATATACACCATATTATAATTAATATGTTTATTAATAATACATTAATATAATCAATAATTAGCATTAGATGTGATATATAACATATCATATATCATCATCATATATCATATATCAATTATACATCATATATCTTATATCTTATATATCATATATATGTAGTATATATGTGGTATATGATACATGATATATAAGATATATGATATAAGATACAAAATATAATTTATAATACATTAATACATATTAGTAAATAATTAATATATAATATCTGACAAATAATATAAAATTATATATTTATATATAGTTATAGATATAATTATAATATATTATTAATAAATATAACCCACTCCTGTGACAATGATATACATATCATATATATAATATAATTTGTAATATAAAATATAAAATGTGATATATAATATATTATATATTTATATGTATTTATATGTAATTAATATATATGTATAATGCATAATTACATTATATAATCATATTACACATTATGCAATGTACATTATATGTTATGTATTATATATATTATATTATATCATATGTTAGAGCATATATTATATCCTGTATCCTATATCCTGTATTATAAATTATAATATATTTAATATTTAATGTGATATGTAATATATACTATAATATGCTATGATATGACCTGATCAAATATATGGTATACAATATATAATATTATATATAATATAACACATTATAGTATAATATGTAATGCATAATACATAATATATATAATAAAATATAACACTTATAATGTACTATGTAATAGTTATAATGTAATATGTAATGAAGTATGTACAAGGTCATGAATTTGAGAGGGAATGAAGGAGACACAGGAGGAGTTGCAGAGGGGCAGAAGGTATGGAAATGTGTGAAATGCTCAGAAAAATGAAACAATGGCCTCTCTCCCAAACTGAACTTACTCAAGGCAGACAAGATGGCTCAGTCTATCTTTCCATACTAAAAGACATGTGCTGCTAAGCTTGATTGTCTAGGTTTGATCCCTGAGACCCATAGAGTGGGAAGAGAGAACAGATGACTATAAATTGTCCTCTGACCTACACACATGCAGTGTGGCATGTGCATGCCAGCTCCTCTTAAATAAATGTCAGTAAATAAAAGAAAGAAAGCAATAAAGAGATGCAAGCAGTTTAATAAGATAGTGATTTTGATTGGTTAGTAGCTAGCATGCTGTCTAATTCTTCTCTAGTGTGTTTAGAACTCTCTGGGTTTTATACCCAGCACAGCTTAAAACATTCCTATAATAGGTTCACTTCCAGGTCAACCTCAGCAACATAGTGAGTTCCAGGTCTGCTAGGACTACATGCTACCCCTTCTTAGACAAAACAGTAAGACAGTCAGATGACTCACATGTTGAATTGAATCCTAACTTTGGCTACCATAATCCACTATCAAAGTGCAAATAATTCTTTCCTCAACTGTGTCCTGGGATGCTCCCCTTCTGCATTGCCCCCAGCTCTGCTTGTTGGTGACCTGTCACTGTTTGAGAATCTGCAGTGTTGTCTGAATTGTAATAAGGACATACACATTTCATTAAGAAAGTCGTGAAAGGTAACCTGTACACTTAAAGCATGAGTAAATGTGCTTCATAAGAAACACTTCTTCATACTTCATGAATAAGTCCATTTTTACTTAGTGAATAATTGATGCCAAAAAGCCAAATAAAATTATGAACCTTCAATTGAGGAAATGTAAAGGGCTTGATTCCATCTCACTACCAATTTCCAAAGAAGCTTGGTCAAGGTACTGCCAAATGCTATGACCTGGTGCTAGAAAGATGGAAAGTTTTTTTTTTCCAGCATGTATGATTGGTGCAGATATTTTATACTTTTCTCCAGGCCAAAGGCTCTTTGGACTTTCTTTGCTGCAGAAGGAACACTGTATTTCAACTCAGTACCAACCCTGCTGGGGCAGAGCCAGTCAGGAGACAGGAACCACACCACCCATTTGTAGATAAAGGTATGTACTATGAAGAACTGTCAACTAGGTGGCAAGTTAAGTTCAAAAAGGGAAATAACAGGTTCCTTTGGTTTAGTTGGAGGGAAGAAAGCAGCCACCATGCACGCCTTAAGGAAAGATGAATAAGGGAGGACCTCAAACAATGGAAGCAGAAGAAACTGGGAGCAGATAAGAGCATGTGTTAAAAGCTTAATAATGCTGTGATTTGGGCTCAGGAGTTGTGCACAGAGGCTGCCATACAATGTGATAATCTAGAAAAATGTTTATATCTGAGAAGGAATCAAGTTATTTTCCTTTCAGAGGTATATGCGAGTGTACGTGTGTGTGTGTGTGTGTGTGTGTGTGTGTGTGTGTGTGTGTGTAGCTACAAAATGCCGTAAGGACCTGTTATCGCATCAGACCATCAACTCACCCCAACAATCACTGACTGAAGAATATATGAAGGTCGAGGTTTTGTTCTCTAGGAGGCGAATGATGAAAATAGCTCCATGTAGCTTTCTGTCTCTAGGGAGAAAAGAATGCTTTCATTACTATGGTTCAAAGCAGACTGTGGTGAGAGTTAAGTGGAATCAGTAGACACACACGGAGGAAAATGGCAATACTGAGAATGCACACCCTTCTAGAGAGTTACTGCTCTTCTTGATTTCCAAAGAGCTCGTTTCACTGAATCACTTGGTGAATTGCAAATCACACTAATGTTGCACATGACAAAATGAGGCTTCTCTGAGTTCCCCAAGTAACAAGAAGCTGGGCAGGCATTTATCCTGATTCCCTGCCTCACTCATCGTCCTAACTTGTTTTTTATTGGGATAAACATCATGACCAAAAGCATCTTGGGAAGGAAAGGAAGTCCTACACTTTCATGTCCTAGTCCATCACTCAGGAAAGTAATGGCAGGAACTCAAGGCAGAAACCTGGCGGCAGGGCTCTTTCAGAGGCCATGGAAGAACTCCATTCAGGAACTTGTTCTTCACAACTCTTGCAGCTCACTCTATACAACCCAGTATCACCCTTCCAGAAATGGCACCTTCCACAGTGGGCTGCCCAGCCCCCAACATCATTCTTAACAAGACTGCCTACTGGCCGCTCTGATAGAGGCATTTTCTCACTTGAGGTTCCCTCTTCCTGGATGACACCAGCTTGTCTCAAACTGACATCCTAACCAGTACACTCGTTCATTTCAGAGGAATGTTAAGCTGTTCATCTCAAGTTAGACTTTCAAGTCACATTGAAAGACACAATCTACTTTCTCGTTCTGAAGTCCCCCAGTTTTGAAAGATAAATGAGGCCAAGGAATCTGACAGATAATAAAGAATCTGCATGGGAAAGCAAAGAGGTCTGCATCTAATACTGATAACCAGACGCTCTCTGGTTGAAAAATACAATTTAACATAGGAAAGTGAATGGAACCCAAGGCTGGGGTGGGGGACTGCCTGGGGATCTCTTGCTAGTGGCAGGGTTTTGGCTTCAGTCCAAAAATACCCACACAGATTTTGGAAGCTCATCCAAGAAGCAGAGAGAGGTTATTTGAGACAAAGTGATTCTGATCTATCTGAGAGGCTCTGCTCTTCTCCAGCAGATAGCCTATCTCGCAGGGGCTGCCAGGACTGATGAGTCACCTGCTGGGGACACTGCTCCTACATAGGTTTCCTTTCATGCAGCTACACAGAATAAAGGCATTTTAGTCTCTTAAGAATGTGTGCCTCTTGTCATCTACATTCTTCACATTCAGTTCGTAACATAGACCTACATAAGACTCTTGGCTCTGCTGCACTCTAAAGTTCTGGTCACTAGCAGCTACCTTCTGCACTTCTTTTGCTTGAATAGATGTTTTACTCTAAAACTCTCATTCAGTTTGGAGTTTTACCTGGGTGCAGCCAGAAGGTGTATTCCTCATCTTCCAGTTGTCATACAGATCCACTCCTCCATGCATTTTTAGGTATGATGGGCTGAAATTCCTTTGAAACCACACACCAAAATAAACCTTTCTCCCTCAGGGAGTTTCTGTCAAGAACTCTATTAGAGTGATACAGAAGTAACTGTTATCAATATGTAACTTAGATCTTAATTGAACATGATAAAATACAGTTTATTAAATGTAATAATGAATTATATAAGGCTATATTAAACACAACAAAATACATTTTATATTTTGATTGAGCATATTTAAAGACTATATACTTTATTTATATTTCAATTGTGCATGTTAAAAGACATGGTCAATTTCATAAATTCATTTTATGTAACAAGATTTAAAACGCTCTAAGTAGATGAACCTGAGAGTGAAGTTACTAATAAGATATCCAAGTAAAGAGACATAGTTACAAATAACCTATTAAAGGGGAAATGACAACTGGCTCAATGTCTCTGCTGAGCTTGTCTTACAGTCTCGTGGTCTCCCTAAGATATGATTCCTGTGCCCATCACAGGTAGCAACACCAACATTCGTCCATCTTCCTTCTCGAATCATGAAAGGCTTGTGGGTACATGAGATAAAGTTTAACTAAAATGAAATGTTACTCTGGGTGTGAGAGAACTCCAGGTTCTCACACACTGGCTTAATATCTTCCTGGAAAATAATTCTTATTACCTCATTGAATGATCTCTCTCTTCTCTGTGAAGTCCCTCATCCTCAGAGTAATATATATTCGAGTTCCAATTGATTCTAGTCTAAAAGAATGGATTTTTGTTTTGTAATTGTGGTTTCAGTTGAAATACAAGCAAGGCTGGACCCACGACAGTCCTGCTAAACAGCCACATAAGGCAGGATTTCTCTGTTTTCCTCTTCTCTCATGCTGTATGCTGTTTTAGTGCCTGTTAACATGATTATGACACCATGAGGGATTAGTGGCAACACAGGTGCCTTTTTGGTATGATACCAGATGATTGATGGTCAAATATTGCTAAATATCCCTAGGAAAACATTACCTCATATGAGGAAGAAAAGCTATAGCCATTGTCATACTTAACTCATGAATTCCCTAAGAATCCTAATGGGTTTCTTCTTCATTGTGCACATGAAATAAAACATGTATATTAATATTGGTTATTATGTTGGTTCCCCAATTCTTGATATAGAGACACCTAAGACTTAAAAGTTAGTACCATCTGATTCAAATACCAAGGCCAATAGAGCTAGTGTCCTAGTGTAGTGTAAATAGGTACATGTAGTTACACTTCTTAATATAGGTATTATGGGACATAGATTTTATATGACATTCTCAAATAATTACTAAAAATATTACTTGGAAATACACATTTCTTTTCTACCTAGTTTCCCAGTGAATTTTTGCTATAGTAATATTGTAATATTTACACACATTTGTTTCCTTGCATGCTAGCCTATAGGCTTCTTCATGACTGAGCTGAGTTTTAATCATACCTTTTATGCTGACAACTAGCACAGTTCGTGTCAGGCAGGAACTTAGTACATGTCTACTGTGTGAATGAGTGACTTAGGGAGGAAATGGATAAATAATCACTGAAAGAAAGGAGAGGATACTAGAGACCAGGGCTGGAGCATCCCAGGATCCTAAGGCGTCTCTGTTGTTTTCTTAATACCCACATTTCCCAAACTTAATCTTGTTTTTTCATAGAGTAGCTATGAGAGAGACATTTAGTACTTCTCAAAGATTTGTGTTTCCCTTTTTCCTTTTTATTGCACAGACTTACATGCCTAACTTTAGCAGGAGCCAGTACAGAATGTACCACACTATGCTTGGGTATCTTTGACAGTGTGTGGAGTGGGCAACCCTGCTCCCTTAGCCTGTGGCAAGGGAATGGCAGACCCAATGCCTCTGAATTGCCATCCCTGCTGCTACTCACTTTTCTCTTTAATACGTGGAATAGAATGTTTTCAGACTTCATCCATTCAGTGATGTTTGCTTTAGTTCAGTGTGGCAAAGTTTCTGTTGGTAAAATTCCCATGTTTATTCCTGGCCTCTGCTGAGATGGGTGATTATGTTAACAGCTCATGTCTGGAACAATTGTCTTATCAAGCGGTGAGTCAGCTTTCCTGGGTGTTGTATTCTGTTCCAAACATCCTTTCTCACTTCTTACAGTATGTATATGTTGAGAACAGCCCAAGTTTGTGCAGTTCTGGTTCTGTTTGGCTTAATGATCACTTCATGTCTTAGAAGCATCCATGAGGAATCAAGCCCCTCAATACTTTCCACTGGAAACCCAGCTAAGTGTCTAGTTAATCACTCTCAAATTATTTTCCAGAAAATATGAGGGTACAAACATAATTCAGTCATATTCTTTGCCACTTAATAACAAGGTCACTTTTTCTCTGTTTCCCAACAGCATGTTTCTTGTTTCCATCAGAGACCGCATCAGAATTGTGCTTCATGTCTATATCCTACCTGTAACCTCTACATTTTACTTACATATTCTCTAAGAAAATGATAATGTTCTCTACAGCCTTCCTCTTTTCTTCTGAGCCCTCAGTATGATCCATTCAATGACCCTTCTCTAGTACACATGTAAAAGCTCACGTAGCATTTACTCAGGTACCCGTTCCATGTCTTTGCACGCACTTTTCAGATATTTGTTAGAGGGCATTCCACTTCCTATGGTCATGTTCTGTATCAGAGTTCTCCAGAGAAACAGAACACAGGACGTGTACCCACAATTCCACATGGAAACTTTGCTAGATGGAATTGGCTCAGGTGACTATGGAAGCTAAGAATTCTCATGACCTACTCTCTCCATGCTGGGTGCCCAGGAAAACCTGGTGTGTGCTTTCATTCCCAGTGAAACCTAAGAACCAGATATCCAGTGGTGTCTCAGTCAGGGAGCAGATGAAGATAACCAGCTTCAACACTAAGAGATAGAGAGTATAACTTGTCTCTTCCTCAACCCTTTTATTTCATAAGTTCCCTTAATGGACTAGAGTATACCTATCCATCATCAGATGCTGATCTGATCCAGAAATACTACTCCACACACAACCACACACACACACACACACACCCACACACACACACACACACACCCACACACACACCCAGAGAGAGAGAGAGAGAGAGAGAGAGAGAGAGAGAGAGAGAGAGAGAGAGAATAAAAACTATATACACTCAGTGTATAAAAGTAATCATCACAGATTAATATACTCCACAACCTAATGGAATGACAGGTAATATCATTGCCTGAGGTGTTAAGCCCATTCTCACTGAGACATGCATTGTGACTCTATTGTTCCATATCCAGTTGTTCAGGGCGGTGTAACCTTTCAAAAGCTAGCAGGTCAAGCCCTAGAGCATTGGGCATGGCATTTGGAAATATGTTCTTGTACTTAGTCCTCTTATTTAAGTAATTACCATGCATGTAAACTGTACCATTTCTTGGTAAGATTCTAAGGAAGATAAAAAACAAACAAAACTAAGCAAGTCAAAATTTCCTTAGGGGCTAAATGCAGACAGCATGTTAAAACTTGCATCTTAATTGTTTATGGCTGGCAAAGAGTTGGAAAAGGTAACTTCACTTACAGTTAATTCACCCTGCAAAAATAAGAGTTTGGCACATGCAGCCACATGTGGACCCATGCCAGTTCCCACCAGCCACACCATTCACTTTTCCATCAACTGTTGTGTGAACACCAGATCAAGTCTACTCAAATGGCCACACAAATGTACCGATTGGGAATTTTGTTCATCTTTAGGTCAGTTTTCAAGGGAAGCTGAACAATTCATACATTATGAGGCTTACAGGCAACAGGTAACTTTTAGAAGATTTAACATAATTATACTTATGTTTATTGTCTCCATTTATGGTGTGGTTTGAAGGCACTTAGAGTTTTAGCTTTCTTATCAGACACCAGGTTGATTTACATGGTTAGACCTAAGCTGTGGTTGTTGTTGTTTTGCATTACATACTGGGTCTCCCTTTAATCCCCTGGCTATGTAAAGTGTGTGCTTTGTGTACATACCTCGTTCTGGAAGAATGAATTTGTTACAACTTGCTGTAGTCTCATCTTTCAGCAACAGAAGGTCCAAGTACATCATCACTGATTTTTGACAGATGCCTCATGGTTCTTGGCTATAGTTACTTCTATTCTCAAATACTATGAGAAGGGACTGGAGCTTGTCAATCTTCTTCATTTTTCCCGGAGCCTAGCACACTGGGATTTAGTATTCCTGATTGAAACTTACCACATGACCCCACAGGGCTTAGCTGCCTAGAACCTGAGGCTATGTCAGGAGTTGACCTCTATTTCACAGCTCCCCATGAAGGAGCTTAGGGAATACACAAAAACAAGGAAGAGCTACATTTATTGCTTCTTGAGTAATATGATGCCTTGGGGTGAAGTAAGGAAAAGCCAGACAATCTTTCTGTAAGTTCTTTGGGGATGGGAGCTGGCAGAGTGTAACCTGGCAGCTTTCCGTCATGGAATCTCCATCAGGCTTGTTTATCTCTGGAAAAACACCACTCTGTGTTCCACAGCCTGCTGCTTGTCAGGGAGTGGTGCAAGATGTGGTCTCTGAGTTCAAGAAGAGGGTAAGATAACCACTTGCTGTGAGAGTTTTCTAGGCACTGATTCCTCCTCTGTGCAAGTGACATGAGACAGAATGATCTGAACACAGGCGACTGACTGAATGTGGTTGTCCTTAGATTCTGATGACTGACACTCATATGCATTCTATAGGCAGAGCCTAGCTTCCAGAATTTATAGATGGCATTAATGACTTAAAAGCTGTGGAGGTTTGAATAGGTACTGCCCCAATAGACTCATGTCTTTGAATGCTTGACCCATGGGAAGGCCTAAGTGAAGTGGTTATTAGGAAATGTGACATTGTTGGAGTGGATATGTATGACATTGTTGGAGGAAGTGTGTCACTGTGGGGGCAGAACTTGAAGTCTGCTCAAGCTACGCCTAGTGTGGCATACAGTTTCCTATAGCTGGCAGATCAAGATGTAGAAGTGTCATATCCTTCTCCAGCACCATGTCTCCCTGGATGCTGCCATGCTTCTCACCTTGATGATAATGGTCTAAACCTCTGAAACTCTAAGCTAGCCCTGATTAAATATTTTCCTTTATAAAAATTGCTTTGGTCATGGTGTCTCTTCCCAGCCATAAAACCTAAGACAGAAGCTAAAACTGAATATCAGACTCAACTTGTATTCTTACCTCTATCTCCAGCTTCTTGTTGACACAGTAATCTAGCATGGTGCTAAACATAGTGTCCTAGTGTGGTGTTGGATACAGTGGCCTAGTATAATGTTAAACATTGAACATAGTAGCCTAGCATAGTGCTGAACATAGTGCCCTAGCATGGTGCTGAACATAGTGCCCTAGCATGGTGTTGGGCACAATAGCCTAGCTTAGTGTTGGACACAGTGGCCTAGTATAGTGTTGAACACAGTGGGCTAGTATAGTGATGAACAAAGTACTGCACACTGCTGGGCACAGTGGCCTAGCATGATGTTGGACACAGTAGCCTAAAGTGGTGCTGAGCACAGTGGCCTAGCTAGGTATTGGACATAATGCCTTGGTGTGGTGCTAGACACAACAGCCTGGAGTGCTGCTGGGCACAATGTCCTCGCATGCTGCTATCAGACTGCACGGGAACGCTAGGTCTTTCTTTTTCTGTTGCTCATCCTTCATCCACATGTGTTTTATCAACACACTCAAAGCTGTAAACCACTTTCACTTGTCATCATAGCAACCAGACAGGGGTTTTATACAAATGTTTATTAACATAATAAACTATATGACGATTGTTAGAAGAGAGGTTGATTAAGTGCATGAAATATGTCATCCGCAATCAGTCATTAAATATAAAGAGCAGGCTACAATATGAGATTGTAAGTTAGAAATTAGTTGTTACTTTACACAAGCAATTACACAGATGGGTTGGTAAGAATGTTGCAAAATCCCATGTATAAATTCTTAATATTGGAATGTATATATAACTAGTTTATAACTATGTTCTTTTAGAAAACACATTGAAAATTCAGTTTGAATTTATAAATACTTAAAAAAGCATTTCTGGGTAAAGACTTGAGGTATAGTATGATAGTAATGTTCATTTAATGTCTCAGATACATTCTGAGAAATAAATTCCCAGGCAATAAAATCATCATGTGGATATCAAAGAATACCCATGATAAAGTTTCCTGCTCATCACCAGCCTGTGTGGTACACATCATTGAACACAGATCCATCACTGACAAACACATTACATGGCCTGTTACAATGATTTGTGTCCTGGTCTCTAATCAGCCTAATTGCATTAGATTTAAATTATACTTTTAATATTCATACATAACATCAAGCCCAACACTTTACATTTCAGATGTGTCTTGCTCTAATGGTCATGGTATCATATACCTGTAATCCTAGCGCTAAGGCGGCAAATGTAGGCGCATCATCACATGTTTTAAGGTATCTTGGTCTCCATAGCAAGTTCCAGGCAGATAACACTACATAATGTGATCTTGTCCCAGACAGACAGACAGACAGAATAAAACAATTCATATCTGCATGTAACATAAATGAGCAAGATACAAATAAACTATAGTGAAGACTGTTGTTGTGTCAACTTGACACAAGCTAAAATCATTTTGGGAGAAAGAATATCAACTGAGAAAGCATGCCCATCAGATTGGCTTACAGTGCATGTTTTTGGTTGCTCATTGCTGCATGCGGGCCCAGCTCACTGTGGGTGGTGCCACTCCTGGGCTAATGGTCCTGGAAGCTATAAAAGTGGGCTGAATAAACAAGAAAGCAAGCTAGTAATCCGTGCCTCTCCATGGCTTCTGCTTTAGTGTCTGCCTCCAGGTTCTGTCTTGAGTTCCTGCCCTGACTTCCCTTTATGATGGATCTGACAGGGACCTATAAACTGAAATAAACTCTTCTTTTGGTCAGTTTTAAGCACAGCAACAGAAACTCTAACTGAGACATTAAATGCAACGTTAGAAGAGTATGCTTTGTAGCAGGGTATTTTAGCTTGGCTGATTACATTTGACGAACAAAGAAGGGTTTGATATTCAAAATGTTTGTGTTCCTTTGTTACTGGACATCCAATTAAGTACTCACTAAAGGGAAACTTAGGACATGCAAGTCTGGTTTCAGTATGTGGCTTTTTAAGTAGTCCAATCATTAGGCTAATAGTTTACACATCACACCATTTAATTGCTATGGTAGCTCTGTGATATAGAAATTACCAGTTCATCTTTTACATATATTCTGTACAGGGCTAGAATGCCCATATCAAAGTCTAGTTACTACAAATATGTCAGTAAGCACAAATGATAGAACAGCTTGTCTTTGGTGATAAGGGTTCTACGTGCCAGAGTTGCTAATGCTTTTATTTTGTTTATGACTTTTCATTTTAAAATGATTAAAATTTACTTATTATTTCCACCTTGTGTGTATTGGGGGCTGACATGTACGTCATAGGGAAGTCAGTGGATAGCATTTGGGAGCAGGTTCTCACTTCCTACCATGTGAGTTCCAGGAATTGGACTTAGGTACTCAGGCCCAAGTTGCAAGTAAGTTTACCTTTTGAGCCATCTTGCTCAGAAGGTAAAATTAATAAAGACTCTTATTAAACTTTATTTTTAACTTTATTAAGGTAAACTTAATAAAGACTCTTGACTTACTAATTAAATTGTCTGATCTCCATATTTGGTTCATTAAAATAAAGACAAAATCTCAAACATAAATACGAAGGCCTTTCTACGTAAGAGACCATTAGACCAGAACCAGTAAGGGTATTACAAGCCTGCTTAAGGTCCTGTATTGTGTTCTCTACAAAACCAGAGATGCTGTTGTTTTTTTTCAAAGTACAAATCTAATATAATGACCACGATTGATTTATAGAATATTTTTGATTAGTATCTATAGTAAGAAATACATTTTATATTCATCTCAATAAAATGCAAACAGGGGATGGGTGGCAGGGGAGGGACAGAAAATTTCATTAAATACTACTCTTAAGTACTACTTCATTAGACACGCAGTATACTCTTAATAGTTCATACATTTATATTGAACTTTTAAATTAACAGCTCACTCATGGATTTCAATCTCAAGGGTTTTGTTTTTTAAAATTGTATTGCCAAATTGCAATTGTATTTTATTACCTTTCAAAAACTTAACCCATGCATGCCATGCCAGTCTTCACTAGAGAGCATCTGAGACATATTCAAAATACCCTGGATTTTATTTTTATGTTTGCAAAACAATTCATCTATTTCAGGAAAAAATAAATTCTGACTACTGAGTAACATGAAAGGAACAGAGGTTAACATTAGTTACTGAGAAAGTCTGCTCTTCACAGGAGAAGACCGGAACAGGAGGTGGCTATGAAGACCCATTGTGGAACAGATCCCAGATGGAGGACATCTATCCATGGAATGTATGGATGCACATTTCCACTTTGTGTTCTGTAAGTAAAGAGGCATGAAATGAGTGTTCATTTTATATTTACCTGGGTAGCATTTTGAAGAAGAAGTCTTTATATTTTCTAATAGTAAGGAAACAGATATTCTGAGATGCAAAGCCAAACTCACCAAGAATGGGCTGTTGTTTCTCCAGTACCTTTTATACTCTACAATACATGTTTCCTTCACTAAAATAGAAATTATCGTTTTAATAGTGTGTTGATTATTCATTGCACAGATGTTTGTTGAGGTCTTTCTATGGGGCCCAAACTGAGATAATATCATGTTTTCTTTCACTAACGATGCATTTCTTTGAAAGCTCATTAGGTCTTCATATCTGCTCAACCTGGTGATGTACCATCACATTTTCAGGCTACATATAGACCAAGAAATATTGACAAGACTGTGTACACTTTAAAGCTTAGTGGATAAATGCATTTTCATGACTCCACTTAAGAGGATGACGGGCCAGGATGGTTCATATAGGGCTCTAGTAAATACATTGTTCAATACCGAGTTTCTTATGAAAGTAAATGGTTGGAAGTTTTCCAAGTTAGTGTTTCCAGTGGGTGGTGGCTCAAGGGTAGGGTGGGGTGGATCACACCCATTACTTTTATGAAAACCAAAATACTTTGTGTTCTAGTGTCAGCAGTGTGCATTGCCATGGATAAATGTGGTTTAGCAGTGAGGAATAATGTAAGTTGAGTTTGCCAAATAGGAAGAACTAGAATTAAGTACATGGTGTGAAGGAAAGTCAAATTGAATTTTTTATGGCAGATAGTAAGTAGTCTTTCTACGTCTAGGGTTCTTAACTAGGGGCTCCATTTTTATGGAGACCTCTCACGAGCTTGGATATAAAACCCCATGTTTACTTTCCTAAGGCTTTAACTGACATTTGACATTTTCTCCTTGTATAAATATGGGCAGCACATCATAGCTGTAGTGTTATCTTTGACTTTGTTCACTAACATCATAGGAATCTCCACATCCTTGCACAGAAGCTGGAGGTCAAATTGTTTGTGCTCATTGGCATACTGAAATTATGGCATATGGCACAAACCCTAGATCTAATTAATGGACCAATGAATTTTCGTATACATCTCAAAGACTTCCTTTCCAACTTTTATGAAACTGTATTTCAATTTGGTTGGTTCACTTTGCAGTCTTAAGGATCTGTTGTTTTGAAAAGCAATTTTCTGAAACTTTCCAGATTGCCAAGGAGTGACTGGACAAAGATGTTACCTGGATGACTGGGGTAACAGCATACAGCATAGAAAATACCCCTTTCTACAACTTTTCTGTAGTTATTGGAGTGTTATGAAAGTTACATGATTAACACCTCTGTTTTCCACTCAAATTAGGGTCCAAGCAAAACAGAAAGAATTCATCTGATGAAGTTCAGAATATCACCTTCTAAACTACCAAGCATAGTATTAAAAAGTGGGCTTATTTTCTGTCGACCACAACTCTGGGTGCCCATTGGATAGGCTGTAGGCAGAAGATGCTCTCAGAGCCCCACAACACAGAACCTTCTCAATGATTGCTTGCTGCAGCCTGATTTCTTTCTGAGGCTACTTGGATCAATTCCCCAGCAGGGCTGGTTTGGGCAGGTCTTTGTCTTTGGGAATGAAGCCTTCCTTTTGCCCAGAGGCCTTGAAATGGGTCAAAACAATGTATTAATTATATAAACTCCAAGGCCCAAAATGTTCTCTGTAGGGTCCTTTCTCCAGTTTTTTCCCTGTTACAACTGTCCAATAGAACCTCTCAGAGTGTCTGCAGCAAAATTGGGCCGAAACTCAGAATGAAACTTTGTTAATAAAATGCCAGCTCTATGGATAAGCCTCAAAGTTTTATATCGCTCTTTTTCTTATAAAATCATTGCAAATGAATTAGAATCTAAGCTCTAATCTCTTTACAGTTTTAAAGCTAAAGAAGATAAGACCCGAAGGAATTAAAGTCTGAAATGGGGTTCTGCTGCTCTTGTAAGCTGCATGTTGCTGGTCCACAGACCTTCACACCTTGTCATTCAGTCCCCACAGCCTGAGCTTGCTTTTCCTGGGACAAGTGTGGTTCATGAGCGGCTACAGAAAACACATTGTTCTACATCGGGTTTCTTATGAATGTAAATAGTTAAAGTTTTTAGAGATTGGTATTTCCAACTGGTGAGCCACACCTACCATTTTAGAAAAGAAGCCAAACCGCAAACTCTGAAGCAATTATTTTTAAAAAAAATTTACATTCTCATACTGTGGGGCTGAGTATGTGTCTAAGACTCTCTGTGTGTCCAAATGTCGTGTCCACTTAGGGGAGAGGCTGGGCAAGTGCTGGCACGGTAGACATAGTAATGTCCAACACCCCCAAGTCCTCATCCTGCAAGGCAAGAAGGCCCTTGCAGATACCATCACATATTTTAAGATGGTGGGGCATCTTCTAAATTATTCAGTAAGCCCACTATAATCATGGGGGGGGGACCAAAGGAAAGTCAGAAGGGAGTAAGAGAGAGAGTGTGTCATGCGATTATTTAGGGATGGACAGAGGGACCAAAAGCCAAGGAACACAGGTGGCTGCTAGAAGCTGGACAAGGCTAGCAAATGAATTTTCCCTCGGAGGCAGCAGCAAACATGCCACTTGTCCCCAAACCTTGATTTCAGACCAGTAGGTGGCATTTTTGGACATTTAGTCTTAGTAACTATAGGAGAATAAACGTACTGCTTTTGTGGTCGTTTCTGACAGTGGCTGCTGAAGGCTAGAACAGATGGTTAAGAGCTTGAATTCCAGAGAAAAACCAGCCTCCTCTAGTCTCAGCTTGACCATGTGTGGCCCTGAGGCCCACCAGAATAGATTGAATTACTTGCAGTGTGCTATAAGGCATCACTTAATGTATTGGTGGCCAAGCCTTCGCTTGAAATTGACTTCTAAAGCCCAAGTTTATCCTTGGCTTTACATAGTTGGAAACTGTTATTCTCATGTGTGCCTTGGCTGAGTCCATGATTTTCAGAGTCCCTCAGCTACCATATTGTTCGAGCCAAATGGTCCTTCAGTTTTCCTGAGACTTATGTTTTTGCTTTGGGCCATGAAATTTTGCTTTAGGCTGTCACAGGTCATAAAACAAGCAAACAGAAAGCCTCCACATATTTAAAAATAACTATGTATAAATAGCCATAGGGGTAGCTGTAATCACTCATCAGGATGAAAATATTAGAGAACTTAAAGCTTAAGGTATTTCCCAAGCTACAGAATTATACAGAATACACACACAACACACACACACACACACACACACACACACACACACACACACACAATGAGCCAACAAAAAGCCTTTACAGTTAACTGAGGTAAAAAAAAAAATCTGTCCCATACATGTAAAAATTTAAAAAGTCCTAAACTCCTCAAAGACTTTAAAGTGTTAATTTTAATTTTACTGACCCAGTCTGGGCATTTGTCTTATTTCTCAAAGTTCTCCCAAAATGTATCAAATGTTAGGCTATTCTAAGGCAAACCCTTTCAAATTTCTTATTCAAATTCAATTGAAATATAAGGAAAGAGCATTAGGCAAATACACACCCAACAAGGTTGACTTCAAAGAGGTGGCTCACATGTACTGCCACAGGAAAAGTGAATGGGTTATAGAGAGGGGCCAGAAGCATCATGATACAGCTCATTCCCCCACATGGAAGGAAACAGCAATCATGGCTAAACTTAACCCTTGACAAAGGTGAAGGCCTGTCATGGGTATCATTGTAAAGTCTAAACTTGATTTTGTGTTACATGTATTATTCTGATTAATCAGGCACCATGGCAGAGATATGCTTGTGACTTCCTGTGAAACAATATCCAATCTCATGAGCTCCTTGACCTATTGAATGCATTTGATTGATCTAATTGAAGTGTTCCCAGTAGGCTTAAAGAGGTAGTTCTATGATTCCATCCATAGGTTGGTTATTTTAACCTTTGAAATATATAAACTATTAACCCAAGGAGTAGGAATTTAGGCATTATTATATATTATTAACATGACTAATAGATATATAACTCACAATTACCTGGAAGGTCCTTTGGAGTTGGCACTGTGTTGAGTACATGATTTGTAGAACATGTGTGAGCTATAAGTTAAAAGTGAAATATAAGTTAAAATAAAACCCAATCCTAAAACTCATTTCTAAGGTGTGCTTGAATATTTTTATATAAACTTTTCTATATATCCCAGCCAACATTCATTTAGTTACACAGTGAAGACACTAAAATATAGTAACCAATTATTACAGAACTCATCACTTGTAGTTTGGTGTGAGTGATGCAAATAATGAGCTTATCAAACTCAGGCTTTCTGGCACTGGTTAAGATGGAGCTGCTATGGGCTTGCAGCCCATAGACTTCTTCTGTTTCTTGTTCACTAGGAAAAACATGGCACTCTGCTTTACTGTTGTGCATTTTAACACTGGTGATATTTTCATTGTCAGCTACTGTGGGGGAGCCAACAGAAGGCAGTTATTATCCTTGCAGCCATCTTGAGCCATATACCCTGACAAGAGACTTGTTTTCAACAGCCTACAACAGCTGAACACACTCTGATAACATCTTGTTTTATATACCCAGGATTTCCCCTTGGGTGTGTGTGACTTAAAGGTGTGATTTAAAGGTGTGACTTGAGAAGTCAGACTTATAAAAGGTGAGAGGCAGACAGAAGAAGGACTGGAAAACTTGAAACTTGGAGGCACTAGGGACTAGGAACTAGGGACTAGGAACTCGAGACTTGGGACTTGGACTAGGAACAAGAAACTTGAAAGAGAGGAGAGACTTGAGAATAAATGGGACTGAATCACACTCTGTCTGGTCTCCATTCTTCCTGTCTGCTTTCACTGTCTCTCTTGCGGGAGCCTGACCCTTGGACCAGAGCAGCAGTGCAGGCTCTGACAATTTAGCCCCCAAAGCTTGGGGCAGTGCAGGTTCCAACATTTGGCAGGGCAGTCCCCGACACTTTGGTGCCCAATATGGGGCAGCAAGAACGAAAGACCCAGTGAGGGACGTTACTGGAAGAAGGATCTGCTGAAAATTCAGAAGTGAAATGAAGGTGATCACTGCAGGAATCTGCCATGTTGAGAAAGGTAAATCATGATAATGAAAACGAGGCAAGAAATAAGTCAGCCTAAACTCAATTCTCTGTTTTTATTTTGCTGTTTACTGCTCACATGTGTTAATTGTCTGCTTTTGCTTCATTCCTTAAATGCTATCTTTCATGTTCAAAATAAAAAGAAATTTATTTATCCAAAATTAGAATCTAAAATACAAACAAAGGTTGATGACAATTTGTCAGAGCCAGATTGTGCTGATATAGAGGAAGAGGCAGCTGAACATTATAACCCTGAATGGCCCTCTTCCTGAAGACCCCCTCCCTATGTGCCTCTGCCTCCAAATGCTCCTGCAATGGAGATGGTGGTTATAGATCCCAGAAGGGAGTTACAGGAAAAAATATCTTTTCTTAAACAACAAATAGAGTTGGAAAAAGAGTATCAGGACTTAATCAGCTACAAAAATTAGGCAGGGAAGATATCTCGAGAGGTAAACTGCAAAAATCCCCTGGCTCCTTGCATTCCTCAACCCAGAGTCCAAAGTCAGTCCCTGTCCCCTAGCTTAAGATTAGCCACAGCTCATCCAGAGAAGGGAGATGCTGAGGCTTTCCCTGTATCCGAGACCAGAGACAATCAAGGGGTTGCTTGAAGACATCACACAGGGTTTAATTTTCAAATTATTAAGGAATTAATAAATGCAGTATCACAATACGGTGCCACTGCTCCCTTTACTCTTGCAATTTTAGAGTCTGCCACAGAGGGGTGGCTGACTCCTGGTGATTGGAATACGTTAGTGAGAGCAGTTCTTAGCAGTGGTGACTATCTTATTTGGAAATCAGAGTATCATGAGAATTGTAAAGAAACAGCTAGGAGAAACATTCAGGCAGGCAAAGTTGGTCCTTTGATGCTTTAGTAGGAGAAAGGCAATTTGGTGATAACCAGATGCAATATGACCCAGGCTTATTTACTCAAATTCAGAATGCAGACATAAAGGCTTGGCGCAAACTCCTGGCAAAGGGAGACCCTGGTGCATCCTTAACAGCAGTCAGACAAGGACCTGATGGACAATTTTCTGATTTTGTTCATCGATTAATGACAACAGCGTGGAGGGTTTTGGGTAATGCAGAGGCAGGAGTAGATTATTTGAAACAACTTGCATATGAAAATGCCAATGATGCCTGCCAAGCGGCCATTAGACCCTACAGGAAAAAGACAGACCTTACGGGGTATATCAGACTCTGTTCTGACATAGGCCCCTCCTACCAATAGGGCTTAGCTATGGCAGCTGCCATGCAAGGACAATCTGTAAGAGATTTTTTTGGCAAATAGAGACAGAAAGGCATGTTTTAAATGTGGCAAGCCTAGACACTTCGCAAGAGATTGCAAGGCAGAAAATGAGTTACGCCAGAGACAGCCCAGAAAACAGCCTGGGCTCTGCCCACTTTGCAAATGTGGAAGGCATTGGGCTAGTGATTGCAGGTCTAAAAGAGACGCACAAGGTAACATCCTTTCCCATAATCAGGGAAACGGGAACAGGGGCCAGCTCCAGGCCCCGAACCAACACAAGCCAAAACAGGCTTATGGAGCAGTCAGTGTCCTACCAGCAAACACAAATCCCTTTCTGAACTCAGTCGAGCAACACCAGGAAGCACAGGACTGGACCTCAGTTCTGCCACCCACACAGTATTAACCCCAGAAATGGGACCTCAGGCCTTACCCACTGGAGTGTTTGGACTGCTTTATCTAAATGTGTTTGGCCTGATAGTGGGAAGAAACAGTACTACTATGCAGGGACTACAAATTGTTCCTGGCATTATAGACAATGAATGATTATCAAGGTGAGATTAAGGTAACAGCACAGGCTATTCAGAATATAGTCACCTTTCCTACAGGAAGGAGGATAGCTCAACTATTGTTACTTCCATTGTTCCCTACTAATCACAAATCTAAGAGTCCTAAGAGAGGGGATCAAGGCTTTGGTTCCTCTGATGTATACTGGGTACAGCCTATAGTTAAACAAAAACCTATGATGACACTATGGCTGGATGGAAAGGCATTCCAAGGCTTGGTTGACACAGGAGCTGATGTGACTGTCCTAAAACAAAGTGATTGGCCTGCCACCTGGCCTCTGACCCCAACCTTCACCATTCTAAGGGGTATTGGCCAAAGTCAAAATCTACAACAAAGCTCTAAAGTGCTGATGTGGAAAGATAAAGAAGGAAATACAGGTAATATACAGCCCTATGTCATCCTGGGCCTTCCTATTAATCTCTGGGGCAGAGATCTGTTATCCCAGTTGGGACTGATTATGTGCAGCCCTAATGAAGTAATCATGGTTCAAATGGTAAACTCTGGATTTTCTCCAGGGAAAGGATTAGGAAAAAGTGAAGAAGAGATTACTCATCCTGTTGAGGTCCATGGTAACACTGAAAGAAGAGGCTTGGGGTATTTTTGATGGGGTCTACTGATTCAGCTGCACCCCTAGGGCATTGTGCAGAACCCATCACCTGAAAGGGGGACTCACCCATCTGGGTGGATCAATGGTCCCTAACCACCAAAAAATTACAAGCTGTTCAATTGCTAGTGCAGGAGCAATTACAGGCAGGATATTTAGAGAAGAGTAACTCTCCCTGGAATACCCCAGTATTTGTCATTAGGAAAAAGTCAGGAAAGTGGAGACTGTTGCAAGACTTGAGGACTGTTAACGCAACCATGATTAGGATGGGAGCCTTACAACCTGGGCTGCCCACACCAGTGGCCATACCTTTAGGCTATTATAAAATAGTTATAGATTTAAAAGACTGGTTTTTTGTTTGTTTTTGTTTTATATTTCTCGGTTTATTATCAAAACTACTACCTCATAACTCTCCTTTCAAGGTCTGTAACATTGCTTTCAAGGTTCCTGTGAGTGAATTATTTTGAGTCAGGGTATACAGTGAATTCTTTCAGTGTTTTCTTCACTTGTGACTTCTTATTTTGAGTACTTCAGTAGGATCTGTTTAGGTTTCATGTGTGCTTTTCCAGACAAAGCAGGTTTTCAATTTATGTTTTATATTTTATATTCCTATCACTGCCCCTCCCCTAGTAAATACAGCCGGAGAGTCTGTTCATGATTTCCTGATTCAGTGCCATGGCCCGTATATATCCTCTAGTAATATATGAAAGTTATTTATGGCATTTGAATATATCCATAACTCCTTGGTTCACATCAATTCTGCATGGACTGAACTCAAGAGTAACTAAAGCTGCTTTATTGTCCACAGAAACCTAAGATGTTTATGTTCAGAGATTTGGATAGCTTAAGAGAATCCCATCACCACCACTAAAAAATGCTGTCTAACATGTGTGATCACCTGCTATTCAAATGGGAGTTGTCTCTCCATCATTTCCAGGAGAATTCCAATAAAAATGTTAACTTATTTAAAACATTTAAAGTTCATTGCAGAATTATGTTCAAACTGAAAATTCTATTTTTTATATGAGGATACTGTATTAGATCTGCAGAATCTTTAAAATGCTTTCAGGTTTTATTTGTGATTACTTATTTCTTGCCAGAAGGATTGCTGGTGATAGAAGTTTCTTGAGAAAATGGTTTTTGGTACATCAAGGAAGGATCGTTTTGATCATTTGATCCAATGTGTAGCATACTTAGGTATCTGGGAAAACTTTTTTCAAGATAGTTCTCAGATTCTAACAAAAGAGGTATTAATACAGTGCTATGAAGATAAGCACACTGGTTGAAATCAAGGACATAAAAATTTTATTGTTACTGCTGACAGTGTTGCTTTATAGTCAAGTAGACATGGTCTTGTGAGACATTGTTCTTTGCCCTGAACTAATATGACTTTCAGCCTCCCACACTCATTTCTTATAATATGTAGTTTCTCTGATTCTCTCTGTCTCTCTGTGTGTGTCTCTCTGTTTCTGTCTCTCTCTGTCTCTCTATGTGTGTCTGTCTGTCTCTGTCTCTCTTTTCTCTTTTTCTCTCTCTGTCTGTCTGTCTCTGTCTCTCTTTTCTCTCTCTGTGTGTGTTTCTGTCTCTGTCTCTTCTCTCTCTCTCTCTCTCTCTCTCTCTCTCTCTCTCTCTCTCTGTCACACACACATGTGCACACACACAGTTGAGAGATAAAACTACTTGGAAATTATTCTCTCAAGAGATGGCAACATGATGTCTCAGCTCAGACTCTGGATTTAGGGAGTAATGTGGAGAGAAAAGATGCTAAGACCAGGTGACTTGACAAGATGTGGGAAATATCCCTGAGATGGTCAGACAACTGTCCAAAAAACCGTATCAAATAAGACTATAAACCAATCAGTCCAAATTTACCAATTCTGATTCTATGGCATGATTTGGCATGTAAGCTTTGGCTACTGTAGATTCTCACAATCCAAATTGTAGCAATGAGATTGCAACTGCTACAACTGTGTTGATCTTTCAGAAGATCCAGGTCCAACACAAGTCAAGAGTCAAAACAGTATGAAATGAACAATGTTCATGAAAAGCATCCTAACCCAGCAGAGAAAAGCCACATTCTGGAAACAGGCACAGGAGGCTGAAATCTAAGCAAGGAAGACAAGACAGTAGAATATTGAAGAAAAACTTGATTTGATATGTGCCTCCGCACCTCACCCCTAGGAATAGGTCTATGCTGGGATCTCTGATCTACAGCCCTATTGGTACTTTTGGGGTTCCTTAGTTACTTGTGAAGTAGTGCCTGTGCATTGTGTGGATTTTAGTAGCATCCCTCCCCTCAATTCAGTAGGCAACTGAACTGTGGCAATTGTAAATTAAATGTCTCTAGAAGTTAACAAAATGTCTCTTAGTAGAAGCAATGGCTCCAACTTACAAAGAATATTAATCAACCAAAGACTGATAGCTTTCTCTGTCAGTTAGTGGGGCACTCTCTTGATCAGGATTGGCTCAGGAATGGGCATAGAACAGCTATGGTTATGCAATAAAGTCTTCTGCCATCATCTTCAATAGAACTTGAACCCTCAGAATTTCATTAATTTTAAACTGAGACTTTTACCACTTTCTGTGACCATTTTAGTGTTCCATATAGCACCCGTTTCCTTTCAGAGAAGGAGTTAGATGTCACATGGTCTAAGAAGAGAAACCAAGTTCAGGGAAGAGGGTACCTGCCTGGGTACTAACCAGGAAAGAGTCTTCCTCAGCTATTTTTCTAAACTGACTCTCAGGTTCCCTGAACTCATGTAAAGGCTGTTTTCAAGTGTACTAGAGGGTATGGTAAAGTCCAAAACAGAGTCCTGCAGGGGACAAGCAAAGCTGTAGCCCGTCTCAAACAGTGATGGTTACACAATATATGGAAGAGCTAGAGTTTAATATATAGTTTTGTTTAGGAAGAGAAGAGTGAAAGTATTTCCTGTAAGACTTGATGGTATCAGAGGCTGTGACTGAATGTGTATGGATTAGAGGGACTGGAGACAGTGTGGATTTATTTTTATTGTGAGGAAATCCAATGTAAGCAAAGCTGGCCTTTCTTAGGTGAGGGATCCAGAAGCTATCAGGTGACAGAAAGCATGGTAGCATTTTGACCATCTGCCTTCTATGTATTCTCTCTGTTCATAGTTGGACTCTTGGAGTTGAGTGTTCTTTAGTTAGGAAACAGCATTCTTTCAACTTGGGAAGGAATTGGAAATCTTGGCTGGGTTATCTGATATTTTAGTTACCTGCCCCCTACTGATTAGCCATCACACACAGAGACTGCAAAATTACACGTAGGGAGATAAACACAGATCTTTGATTAATTCTGAGCCTTCATAAGTATATTCTGACACTCTATGTACATTTAGAATTTACTTTTTAATCATTAAATGCCTGGGTTTTTATTTTATATTAATTTTTGCTACTAGTATGGAGAAAAAGAAAGATGATTTGAGAAAGGAGAGAGAAAGAGAGATGATTTGAGAAAGAAAGAGAGAGAAAGAGATGATTTGGAAGCGAGAGAGAGAGAGAGAGAGAGAGAGCAGTGCATGAAAGTTTGCTTTCAGTGTCTTAAAAAGCTTAACTTGGTTATTCAGGAATGATCTCAATTTTGTTTTGCACATATTTTTCTCAGAATCTCATCCAGCATTTTAAGGCAAAATTAACTCTTTTGTGGCTAAACGTTCATTTTCTTTCTAGTGTTCTCAGGCTGGGCATACTTTAAAGAAGATAGAACTAATGTATTCAGCACTCCACATTCAGAGCCTGATTTCCAGTTCTGTTCTTCTGTGTTGTAGCATACCAACAGAGGGGTGTTCTGCTTGATTCTACTTTGAAACATGTGAGCAAGGCATGTAATGAGGACCAGTAGGAACACTTGCCTGTGTGTTATGCTGGCCTTTTAGGAAGCCTTCTTGACAGTACACCCCAAACACCAGAACCTCCCTCAAAATCTCAAAGAGATGCGCCAAGTCACATTGATTTCTTTATTTCTTTCCACATTTAGCAGAATACACTGTGTTGATAAAATTCAGTGGGCTGGGTAAGATTTTAGGCCTGTTACTTACCAGTACAGGGAATCTTGGAAACTGGAGAGATTTATAATTCATTCTTCGGCTCATCTTGAAGAGTTGCTAGTAGTGATCACTGGCATGACCTCCCCTTTCTCAGCAGCAAATATAAGGATTGGGTCAAACTCCTGATGTGTTAAAGACGAGGTTGCAGTAAAAGGGGAAAATGCATTCCAAAGCCTCAGGCAAAAGGTCTAGTAATGGAGTAACCATTTTAGTCATATGTTAAGCACAAAATAGACTCATCCCCCTTTTCAGCTCTTAGGATGTTAAATAGACTCCCTTCAGTTCTTAGGTGTAAGAAAAGCAGCATTCTGGACTTGGACACACATTCTTCATACAATGATGTAAGTGTCCTAACATATGGAGTACTACTTAAAATGCTATTAAAAGATACTAATTATTTGATATTAAAGCTAGACTGTCTTAAAATTTTGTTATTTTTAAAATCTAATCATAGATAATAAAACATGATAATAGAGGAGATTTTTAAGTTTATATCATTATACTAAAGATAGGAAGCTACTTGGCCATCAACTATGACTGTGAATATGCCTGAAAATGAAGAAGGAGGGGGTAGTAGGAGTTCTGGTTAGTTATTGTCCACTCAGCATAAGCTGGTGAAACTCCAGAAGACGGAACCTTAATGGAGGAGCTCCTCAACCAGACTGGACTGAGGGCCTGTCTATGTGGAGGAGATATTTTCTTGATCATTGATTGATTTGAGAGGGCCCAGCCCACTATGAGCGATACCACCCATGGGTAGGTGGTCCTGGGTAATATAAAAATGCAGGTTGAACAAGGCATGATGTGCAAACTAGTAAGCATTGCTC
Organism: Arvicanthis niloticus; assembly: GCF_011762505.2. Taxonomy (NCBI): domain Eukaryota; kingdom Metazoa; phylum Chordata; class Mammalia; order Rodentia; family Muridae; genus Arvicanthis; species Arvicanthis niloticus. The sequence goes on along the minus strand of NC_047659.1, from coordinate 89,085,359 downwards.
TTCCCTGGTCTCTGCTTCATCCCTGTCTCCAGGTTCCTGACCTGAGTTCCTGCCTTAGCTTCCTGAGATAACGGACTACACCTTGTGGGCCAAATTAGTATTTTACAGCATAAGCTAGTCAGTGTTGCTTTAGGACATTAGGCGTACTGCTTTAGTTGACAAGAGTGAGCTAAATCCTATTAAAAACCACTGTATGAGCAGAGCAAAAAGACCTTTGAGTTTGTATGTAGAAGTGTTACAGTCATTGCTGAATTAATTACTTTCTGCTTCTTATACATGTCTTCTGCATGATAGCGGGTCTGTTTGGTGTTGCTTGGTTAAAAAAATGTGGAAAACTACAGGCTGATTCTTTAATCCAATATGGCTATAGCTATAATCTGTGGGTTTAAAATGGTACTTATTAGTTACTGGTAAGGAAGGGCTCATCCTACTTAGCCTACTCAGCTCCAGATACAAGGTCACAGGAAGATGCAATCCTTGTTCATACTAACGGGTCAGCTCTCTAGGATCTCTTCCTAATGTTTTTAATAGGATGGGTATTTATATATGGTTCACGGAACTCCTTGAGTTGTTTTACAAAAGTATACTTTGTGATGCAACAACTGAAATATAGAAAATTGAAAGTATATTGGATCTTCATATGCTAGCCATATTACTGATCTATGCTATGGTGGCCATTACTGATCTATGCAATCTACGCTAATTGGCCAGTCCTAGCATACAGAAAACGTCATCGTGGAAAAAAGCTGGAAGTGACACATAAGATAGGAACTTCATGAAAGTGGTAGAGCAGTTTTCCATGCCGTGAGTGAACGGTTAAAAATCTATAATCTATAAGGAATAGCTCCTTTACTGTGATAAGGGCAGAAGTTTGCTTATGGAAGTTGTAGTCCATAAATTATCACAAAGTAGTGGAGTGAGATGATTCAAAGTTAGATCCAAGGTTGTGACAATGGATGTGGACTAATATACCCTGTCATCCACTGAGAACTGGCAGACGTTTCAGATATAGTAGTACTGAGTTTTGTATTCTTGGATTGTGCAGTTCAGCTGGGCACCATTTCCTGGGCTCAGCTGTTGTTTCTCATAGATGAAATGGCACCCAGGAAACTTGAAATTGCATTACAGTCTAAATGTTCCTTGGTATTATGAATTGCCAAAATAGGCATTTATAACAGAGCTGAGGAAGGGGAAATACATGATTATAGAGAGTTTCTATCTGTTCTCACTTAGGGTGAATTTGTATTTGATAACATCATGCCTTGCTATATTTTGGACTTAATAATTGCAGAATTGAAGCTTGTATCTCAGGACAGGAATTTCCCACTTGCGTTCCAACATTCCTCCTCTTCTGTGCAAAACCACAGCACTGATGTCATCTAATGCCCTGCTTTTATATTTTCCTCAGTAGCGCGATACTGTCCGCAGTATAAAGGGAGATATTTGTTTTGGCTCCTTTGTTCCCTTTATTTGTTTTTACTGGTGATAGGTCATGCTGGTAAGAAATGGAATGCAGAAAACAGAAGCAAAAGATCGCTAGGCTTTGATATCATAGAGGGCTTGATCTCACCCATTTTTACTAGGTTTTAAAACACGTTTTTTCCACAACTGTCATACAATTCTCTGATTAGTTTAAAAATTAAAATGTTTAAATTGCCCTTTGATTATAATTTTTTCTTTTTCTTCTTTTTCTCTTTTGGTTTTGTTTGTTCGCTTGCTTGCTTTTTTTGTTTTTATTTTTGCTTTTGAATTTGCTTATCTTGAGACAGTCTCTCTCTCTCTAGCCCTGGCTGTCCTGGAATTCACTATGTAGACCAGGCTGTCCTGGAACTCACAGAGATTTGCCTGTCCCTGCCTTCTGAGTGCTGGGATTAATGGTATGCATCACTACATACAGCTGAGACTATTTATTCTTTAAATAAATAAACTTTCTTACATGCAGCTAGAGTGGGTAACAGTTACCCCATTCTGGTGGCTCTCAATTCCAGGAGCATACTAAAATCCTTGGGGAAAGTTTCTAAATACTTAAAAAACAGCATTGACAACTCCTTTCCCTTATTTCTATCACCCCACCAAAAAATAGTACAAGAAACTAAATGAGTTGACTATGGTAATGATTTCATCTGTATTCTGGATAGCAGGGCCATTCATTTATATTTATTGACACGAATTATGTGTCAAGCGCAGAAGAACCAGTGGTTGTTGAAACAGCCTAGAGTCAGAAGATGCAACAGTCTGAAGGATGTATAGAGATGTACTGGGAGAGGACTATAATAGCATTAACCTCATGGAATGAAGGAAAAGGAGACTGTAGTGGAAGTTTTCAGAGGAACTGTGTGGCTAGAGATGAGTGGTAGGGGCTGTTCTCACTTGGCCTTCCTGTTTGAATGTGAGTCTGTGGTCACTCTGGTTGGGTGGGGGATAACTAAGTACAATGCTTCTGCCACCTAGCCCCTCTTGCAACTCTCCCAGTGGTTGCTCTCATCCTCAACTTCACCCCTCAGGCTTTCCCTCTTCTGCTCCATCCATTTTAGGTTCCCTCTGTGGTCATGCCATGTACAACAGCATCCCCAATGGCTCTTCAGGAAACCTTGGCTACTCTGAGGAAAGGAAGATGTGAAGGAGTTTCAGGAAGGTTCTAAAGGCTTGAGTTCTGGTTTTCATATTCATCCTAAGCTACTCTAGTAACCCGGTATGGTCTGTCTGTTGGTGGCTTTAGTATCCTTACCTATAAGGTGTGAGATTAGGCTGAAGTGTCTCTACCCTTTCTTCAGGCTGAAAGAATATATTACAAAAGCTTTTTAGGTCAAAGATCTTAACTTTGGACTATCAGGCTGGTTGTTATTTATTTAAATTCTACTCCTTAAACAATCATTGCCAGGACATTATACCATTTGAGAAATACTTGCTCTCTCTCTCTCTCTCTCTCTCTCTCTCTCTCTCTCTCTCTCTCTGCATGTGTGTGTGTGTGTGTACAGTTTCATTATATATTCCAGACTGATTTGAAATTCATAATCTTCCTGCCTCAGCCTTCAAAGTGTTGGGATTATAGAAATGTGTCATCATACTTTGGCTAAGACATATACATTCTATTTGCACATAGATTTAGGCAAAATTGGGGTTTTCTCTTTTTATGTAGTAAGATAAATATAGATATATCCATATAGACTTAACTTCAATCAATTTTCATAGCTCTAGAAGCCTTGTATACTATAGTCAAAGAGTAAAATGCCAATTCATCACATATTATAGAACTCTTATGATATTGCATGTGCTCTTGTAAGCTCTGGGGTAAGAAAGAAAGATTTGCTTATCTGAACTTGTGCTGATAAGTTTACTAAGGAATATTTTATTCAACTAAATTAAAATGAAAAGTAATAGTGAAGTACACCAAACACATATAGATAGTCATCAGATATTCTTACTAGGGCAGGAAATTGTAGTCACCATATTGGAAGACCACTTGGCATTCTCTCTGGCTGGATGTGCAGATGCCTGCAGTCAGCAACTTGGTTTCCAGTATAGACTCAGTAAATGTGAGTAATTGCAAAAAGATCAAATTGGAAAGTAACCAAAGATCTTTCAACAGTTGAATAGTAAAGAAAACATTATCTGTTCATATAGTTAATTACGGTGTAATTAATAGGACAACAAGAATGAAGATCCCCACTCCTTAGCATACAACAACATGAAAGAAATCCATAAATATTATTCTGAGTAAAAGTTTAAAAAACATGATACTTGCATATAATGTAAAACCTGTTTATATTATTAAGACCCAGAATAGTGTTTATCCATAGAAAGTATGAGAGGAGATCCTGGGATAGTGTCTAATTTCTTCAGCTCTATCTTAGTTAGATTTATATGTTTTGTTTGTAGACATGTGTCCTGCACCACATGTCATCCATGATTAAGCTATTTTCTCTGTGTACATTATATTTCAACAATCATTTTAGTACCCTTTTTTCCCATGTGCTAGTTTCCTCAACTTATACAATAACTCCACATGATAAGAAGGGTGGGACAACTTTCTCCCAGTTACCAAGAAGTGAACCTGACTCAAAGTTTTGTTCAAAGCCTTTGGGCTAATTAGTCATAGAGCAAGATCAGGTAAGGGAAGGCAGTCCTTTAAAGGCAGATCATTCTGATGGCTAAAAGGTATTCAATAAACACTGTCTGATACTCAATTTTATCATCTTGCTGTGAAATTTTCTGGGGCAGTGTTCGTGTGTGTGTGTGTGTGTGTGTGTGTGTGTGTGTGTGTGTGCGCATGCGCGCGCGTGCGTGTGCATGTGTATGTGTGAAATATCCCTGGATAGAACATGTGTATTCTCTCTTCAGAAGGAAACAGATATGCCCTGATTCAAATGCCCTTAGTGCTGCCAAAATACCTGTGGAAAATTGTGTAACCATGTCCCTCTAGGGCTTAGAAGTGAATGAGTCACACTCTCAGTTCTCAGACATAGTGCCCAGGAAAACAGGAAAGCTCACTTGGGCAGAAATCCATGTATGTGACCTTGGATAAATCATTGAGCTTCTTTAAGAGCAATAGTCTGAAAGACCAATAGCGTGAGATTCTCTCACTTAAAACCAGATGTGTGTTCCTCCTGTAGTATACCTTTGTGAGATCCCTAAGATTTGCTCCCTTCCACACATGCAACCATATTTCATTATTTTTAGAGGCATTGGACTATATTCAAATTTGCTAGTTCCCTTCTGGTCACTTAAGATCGGATTTTACTTGTTTACATTTAAAATTCAGCATGGAATAAACTAAATTCTGTCTATCTTTAGTTTAAAAAGAAGATGATCAACTGAGTTATATAAGTAACTAGAAGTCATATGCAATTTCTTTATCATGCTTCCTCACAAAATATGTTATAGGTGAGCTGGGATGTGGTACAGTGATTGCTAAGCATGGCACAGGGCCATGTGTTCAATCCCTAAAAGTACAGAAAAATGTATAATAAAACGTTTCTTGTCAACATAAAATTCCAGTTATTTATGATGTGGGAAACAAAAAAGATAAGAAGTCCCGGAAATGGAATCTGTAATTGCTTGGTTAATAATTCTGAACCTTCTTTGGAAAAAAAGTACAATGCAAAATGTTTTGATTTAGGGTTCGACTGTAATGTCAAGGTCATCCAATCATCCAATGAGCTCAGAAGGAATCTGAGAAAAATAAAGAGATAAATAGAAACAGATGTTTGGAAACACTTGAATATTGCTAGGGAAATTGTATGGTTAGAAATCAAAATGTCTGTGTTGTCTCCTCCACCCTAGTAAGACTATGATATCAGGCTATTAAGTGGCTGCTCAACAACTTCTCAGAATAGAGTCATGGTTCCATGTTCTCTATATCACTAAATTCTTTCATGGGGTGTATTTTGAAATGAAGTCTTTGTTAGGATACCCAGAAGGAGCTATCCAGTCACAACTTCTATTAATCAAGACTTGTATTTAAAATTAACATGAGTATTTTGATGGCAATGAGATAACATTAAAAATATTTTGTTTTTCAGTTGGTCAGCACTTACATCCTCAGAGCAAACTTCTCTTGCCTTTAGTTGGCAAAGATGACAAGAAGTGGAAGAGTCCCATTTTATATTTAGTTGCCAATGTTTGATGTGCTGTTTGCATAATTCAGTGGAGGATATCAATCCCTAAGTATCAAACCACGGATGAGCAAAAGCACAACGTGGAGGTAAGATCTTCTGAAGTCCTCAGAGGAAGTCTGACCAAGTGTTATGTGAAGGTGGCAAAGGAGATTTGATTTCAATACGGGATTTGGGATTTGGGAGTCTTGAGAAGGGAGGTGATTAGTGAGAAAAGTTCGAAAACAGAGTAGTAATACTTACTTGACATCTTGCTCTGCAAAGTTCCTGTTTGTTTTGTTGAGTCAACATCAAAAGCTCTGTTCGTCACAATAGAAAATGCAGAGAAACCATGATCATCTCCATCTGTTTACAAAGTCTACACTGATCCAGCTTTGGAATGCCTGCCCTCTGCTTATCAAGGACCCAGATAAACTAACACCTCCCTAAAATCGCACTTCCTTCCTCTGTGACGTGAAGCCCTGCCCACTTTAAGCAATTGCTTTGAAACTTTCAGGAAATGGTTACTAGGATCTGTTTATTTCATAGCCTAAAACATATTAAGTACTTTTTAAGTGTTGTTGTTGGCCATGAAAATGACTTTGAATGTACTTACATGGAGGGGTTCATTTCCTTAGGTTTTAAAGACAGAGTTTCACTATGTTCAGATTGTCCTACAGCTAATGGTAGGGTTTCTGAGTACCTGCATTCCAGGTATGTGCCACCACACTGCCTATAAGCTGAGTACTACCAATGGGCCTGTCAATAGTTTTTGCTCATAGAGATGGAATCTCCAAGGTGAAGAAAAGCAACAAGCCAGCCTACATCGATCTTGACAGGTCTTCATTATAGGGAAAAAGCTCACAAGAGAAGTCAATCACTGGCACACTAGTACTATACCTGTTTTGATGTTTCAAAAACCAGAATTGACCCCACAACAAGCAAGCAAACAAAACCACACCAAAACAGAACAAACAAACAAACAAAAAATAAGGATCCAATAGTACAGACATTGCGGTAGCTCTCTTTCTGTTGCTGTGATAAAACACTCTGACCAAAAGCAATGTAGGAGAGGAAAGAATTGGTTTCACCTTACACTCTGAGATCCATCCAGGAAGTCATGGCAAAAATGCAAATAAGAGCTTGAAGTAGAAACCATAGAGGGGTGAGACTTCCTGGCTTGCTCCTGGCTCACTTTCAGGTTCATGCTTAGCCAGCCTTTTTATCCATAGCCCAGGACCACCTGATGAGTTGGTTAGTTGTTTGTTGTTTTATCAACTTGACACAAGCTCTGTCATTTGAGAAGAGGGAACCTCTGCTGAGGAATCCCTCTATCAGATGGGCCTGCAGGTGAATTTGTGAGGCACTTTCTCCCTTGGTGATTGATGTGGGAGGGCCCATTCTACTCTGGGTGCTGCCCACAGTGGGCTGGGTTCTCCTGTATCAATTAACAATGGAGACAATCATTCACAAACATGACCACAAACTAATCTGATCTCAGCAGTTCCCAGATAGGAGGTTTTCCCTTCAGATGACTCAAGGCTGGTGCATCAAGTTAAAAGTTAAAGCTAGCTTGGTTACACTTTTGAGTAAATTTCTACTTTTTATAAATACAGTTTGGGATTGTTGAGTAATATCCAGCACGAAGCATGCAATTGTTGGTGCTACGAGCAAACAATATTTGCATATCATGTCATACTTTGTATACACTCATGTAGGCAGAATTATAAGCCATGGACAGTTCTGTGAGACAGTTAGACTTTAGAGATTAGAATTGTAAAACTTGTGAAGCTCACGAACATTCTCCAGGTGGCCAAGCAGTAAGAATTACCAGATTAATTATAGAATGATGGTTGGAGAGGGTAAGAATCAAATTCAGAGACTTAAGTCAATTTCCTCTAAATATGTGTGTAAATCAAATATATTATCTTGCTTTACCCATTTTTCTTGCCTTTCTTTTTATGGTAAGCATCCAACAAGCATTTATTGCTAAATGAGTAAGGGGTTGCATGAACAAACCATGGGACTAGAGAGCTATTCCATGTTTGTTTGGCATCTGAGAATGTGTTTTTAAGACAACACATGGAAACCAAGAGGCTGCCCATGCAAACTGTAGGGAATGTGGAAGTGGAATTGCAGAATAGGAGCTCTTGGTAGCCCAGGATCACAGTGTCAGTCAAAGCATGCCAATTGCAGGAGCCTAGCAGGAGTGCACAGTTGACTGAAACCTGTGTGTCAAGCAATCTTGGGAGTCCAGAAGCCAGACCACCCAGGATGATGTTCTCTGACACTCTTGGGCAGGCACCATTCACCTGGGATAGAATCCTTATGCTCATGCTGTCTCAGGCTTTCAGATCAGGTTACACAGCCTGGCAGCCTGTTTTGGTTAGTTGTTTGTTGTTGTATCAACTTGACACAAGCTCTGTCATTTGAGAAGAGGAAACCTCTGCTGAGGAATCACCTCTATCAGACAGGCCTACAGGTAAGTCTGTGAGGCACTTTCTCCCTTGGTGATTGATGTGGGAGGGCCCATTCTAATGTGGGTGATGTCACCTCCAGCAGGTGGTTCTGGGTTGTATAAGAAAATAAGCTGAGCAAGCCATGGAGAATAGGGTAGTAAGCAGTGTTTCTTTGTGGTGTCTGCTTCTCTTCCTGCCTTGAGTTCCTGGCTTAACATTCCTTCTTGTGAGACCGTAAGCTGTCAGGTGAAACAAATCCTTTCCTGCACAAGTTTTTTTTTTGTTGTTGTTGTTTTGTTTTTTGTTTGATGTTTATCACAGCAACAGATGACTCTGGGAATAAGATTGCACCTAGGGTGTGTTGTCACAGCAAGCACAGGAGAAGCAGGGCCAGGGCCAGGGCTCTCTGGTTTCTTCCCACAAGAATTCTCTTGGACTTCTGTCAGTATGTGCCCTTCTCACTTTCCAACAAATAAGAGCTGGGTAGTTATCTTGTTTATAGCTTTTCTTAGAGTTTTACAGAATAATTGGAGTCAGCTAATAGGCTCACAGTATGCACGGCAAGGGAGAACTTCCACTGCCCCCCGCCCCCAATAACTGACAAAATCTCTCAAGCAGGCAGCTAGTCTCTTGGGGATCTCCCTTCTCCTTTTAATGGGAAGCATGCTTTCATGACAGGGCTCTTTGGAGGGGATTTGATTAGCTCTGACTTGATTACTCTAACACATTGCCTCTTACAGAATCACTGCCGTTCTAGCCATTCCTTCATGTGTGTGTGTGTGTGTGTGTGTGTGTGTGTACACATGAAGGAATGTACACACACACACACACACACACACACACACACACACACACGGTTTCTGCAACCCCAGAAGATTTTGCTTCCTTCATTGAGCTTAAGAAAACTCACTTAAAGAGCTAAAACTTCACAGGAACCCTAAAGCAATTTGCTGCTAATTACAGCATCAAGACAATGACTACAACATGACACAGGTTCTTCTGCATGACTATATACCTGTGTTGCACTGATGAAAACAACACACTAGGCTAAGGGCAGGTGGCACTGCCATGATACTTGAGGGTAGGAGCTCAGGATCTTCTCTGAAGCTACTGCCACATGGAACCTCCTTGATTCTGTGACCTACTGTAGGCATGTAGCAAACATGGAGTTGATGGATCTGAGTTGAAACCCTCCACTACCTCATGAAACAAAGCAAAGCAAAACATTATGTTATTAAGATCTGGGGGAATGGCTGAGTCCCTAGTACCCACATATAAAATCTAGTCATCACTGCACAAGCTTGCAAGGCCATATCTGAAGTAGGGGCCAGAAGAGACAGGTAGAGCCTAATTGCTCTCTGGCTGGCTAGCCAACCTGAAATAGCTTCTGGTTCAATGAGAGACCATGTCTCAAGGCAATAAGCGGGGGGGGGGGGGAACCGAGAGAGTGAGAGAGATAGAGAGAGAGAGAGAGAAAGAGAAAGAGAGAGCAAGCTATCTGATGTTCTGCTTTATCCTCTGCATAGGCTTACATGATCATGGGCATCCTCACCCTCACACTCACATGCATATGCAGCACAATACGTCTCACACACACACACACACACACACAGACACACGTTATGACTTTAGAAGATAGGATATGTGAGATAATGAATGATTCAAAAAATACTGTGGACCATTGAAATCAATGAAGTATATCCACATACAAAGATAGAAGAACATCTGTAAGATATTGTTTAGTGAAAATATAAAACAATATATATGATGCAATTATATTTTAATAATAATGCATGTAATATATATGCTGTATACACTGTATGAGATCAGTTAGACTGCACACCAGACTTTTAGCTCGGTTTATTCTTAAGGGTATGAAATGAAGACTAGGTAACAGGATTTAAATATTTTACGTATTGGTCTCATTTTCACTTTTATAATGAAATGTTCCAAAATTTAAATGAAAAAGTCAAAGAAAGCACCAGTATTTGGAGAAATATTTATTAAATATGTTCTTGGTGAATGGGTTTTATAATAATTTCCTTATAAAATGTTATTATAATTATGTATTACATTTAATTATGATTTATATAGAAGGTCTGATATTCTTTGCAACATTTGTGTTTTATTGTAAATTCTGAGTTGGGAACAGAAGCACATTTTATAAACTAGGAAGCAGAGGCTCTGAAAGGCGATGTTATTGTGCTCAGGGTCATACATAGGTTGCACCAGAGCAAACTTCTTTTGAATGCTTTTCTCTTTCATCAGAAGTTTTCAAGGCCTTTCCAGGGGCCAATCTCCTTTCCACTATTCCATGTATATTGTGGTTTTCAAATAAAAATATGATAATACAGAAATTCCATATAAACCAATGCCTGCAAATGTTAGATGTAAAGTCTACTTATGTTTACTATGTATCTTCCTTTTTAAATTATTTTATTTTTATGTTATTTATGTGTGTGTTTGTGTGCCATGCATGCAGGTATTTACAGGGGCCAGGAAAATGGTCCCTTAGATCTGGAGTTGCAGAGGATTGTAGATTTCCCACCACAGTTGATAACAACGGGACTGTGGTCCTTTGCAAAAGCAGTATATGCTCTTATCTGCAAAGCTATCTCTCTAGTGTATCGTTCTAATAGTGAGGTATTGGGAACTTTCTTTACCACACCAAGGCTTTGTCTTGCTTTTCTTAGTTGTGGGTTTTCTTTTAAGTTTAGTTTTTCTTCCCTATGCTATTTACTCAGAAAAGAGCCCGTTCAGTGGCTCTCAGCTCACCTCCAACTTCAAAAAGCAATCTGTCTTCATGATCCCTCCTTTTTCTTTCCTAGCAGACTCCTTTTCCCTTCATTTGTACAAAGAAAAGGAAAAGATCGGGCTAACAGGATCAACCAATCATCCTATGAGGCCTGAAAAACAAACCTCATCCCTAAAGGAAAATTCTCTTGCCATAATGTCTCAATTAGCATAATGTTTGTGGTCTGGCTTTGCAAACAGAAATTTGAATCAATAGATGTTCAAAATTAAGCACACAAATAAACTGTAGGTCTTCTGGATGGGTGCAGAAAGAGGTCAATTAAGAAAAGGCTCTGTGCAAATAACTCCACTAATGTGGGCAATGCAGGGAAATGGGATTGGGGGGTTCTGGCTACAGACAGTTGACAGGGCAGGTGATGAAGATTTCTAAAGCAATGGGGTTGAGGAAAGATGTGTCCTGAGGGAAGTTTGTTTCTTCATTTAGTCTTTCATTCTAGATAGATATCAAGATGGATGGGCAGATAGAGAGAGATAATAGGTAGGTGGGCAGATAGATAAGTTGATAGATAAATGATAGCTAGCTAGATAAATAGAATATAGCTGGGTGGATAGAAAGATGATAGATATATTGTCAGTGAATACTATGATAAATGTATGATGACTGTTCAATTATAGTTAGATGTCTATTAATAGATAAATAGATGGGTAGATAACAATATTTGAAAGATGGATAGGTGATAGATTATCTATCTATCTATCTATCTATCTATCTATCTATCTATCTAACATCAGTAAATATCTGATATATATATAGCATATATGTATCAGATATTTAATATATATAATATATACTCATTACTCAGTACTATCTGATTAATGTATAAAGATGATTACACATATATAGTTCTTTTCTGGAATGTTTCCGTATAAAGATTGAGCAGCCAAACACTTTACAAAACTAATTACAGTGCTTGGGAGGTAGCCTAGTCAGTAAAAGTGCTTGTCAGCTAGTCTAGCCTTGTTGAGCTACAGGCCAACGAGAAACTCAGTCTTAAACAAAACAAAACAAAACAAAACAAAACAAAACAAAACAAAACAACCCCCTGAACGGGATGAATGGTAACATTGGAATGACACCTGTGGTTGACCTCTGGCTTCTATAGACTCATGCAGACATATACACATGCACCCTTCCCTACAAACTACTTACAGATTGTAGTGGCTATTAATTAGGAAATAAACATTGTGTTGCAAAATTAATAACAGGAGGCCAGGAGTAACGTGATGAGATAAGTGGCAAGTCCTGCTGCACGTTCCAGCCCCAAGACTGAGTGTGCAGCAGTTCTGCCCTTTGCTAGACTTTGCTATTGAGCTCCTGAAAGGCTAGCGGTCAGGTGCCATGTAGAATAGTTTCTCCAATGAAGAGCAATCCCAGTCTTGTTGTGAGTGAACTGGCTGCATGCTGTGGCTTCCTGTTACGGAGGAAAGGAGGAAAGGCAATTATTTTCCCTTCTCTTTGGTGACCCTTCTGTTCTGACCTACTTGCAATGAGGCAAGATGCGTTCCTTAGTAGTGAACACTGTGTAGTTGTAGGACTTGACGAGTAACAGGCACCTGCTTGGGACTGCCAAGGTTGTGCTCAGAGAAAGAAAAAAAGTCGGAGGCTTACCAGGGAGGACAGAGGTTCTGAACAAAGGAGGCTTTCATAGCTGGAAAACCCCACAAGGACCAGAGATGAATGGTGGCATAGAGCTTCTTGGTTAAGCTTTTCTGACACTGAACTTTCTGGAATTGTTTTGATACAGTTCTACTTTGTGGCAGAGGGTTCAGTATACTCAAGTATCCTTTTGAAACCTAGGAAGCACCACACTGAGTTCTGCCCTTTTCTTTTACACACACACACACACACACACACACACACACACACACACACACACACACATTTCTCCATTAAGATACAACAACCAACAATGAAAAGTGGCATATATTTAAAATTCCTCAAGGCAGAGTTTCCTTGGCTATACTAGTTAACTGCAAGAGCTTTTCCAGATGTGAGACATCCACTCCATGGGAAATAACAAAGAATTTGTGAATTAAGGAAATTACCCCCAGTTCCTATGCTATTTTTCTCTGCATGGTTATACATTATAAACAGAATGTTGAGGTCAATCAGCAAAATTTGTTAGAAAATGCACTCTCAGAATTGTTTTACTTAATGGAAATCAGATTTATTGGGAAAACTAAGGCAGCTGTTTTATATTTATAACAAGATAGATCGAGTTTACACATTTCAGGCTCTGTACTGAGTCATTGAAAATGGGGTAAGCAGTCATCTTTAGACTGAATAGCATATCAGTAGGTAGAGTACAACATAAAATAAATCATGTATTATATACCTACAAAATTATTTTCACTATGATAGTATTTTCTTAAAGCTCTGCTTGGTTTTATCAAAAACAAAGTCTGTTCTGGATGTTTCCCTTACTTGTTTAGTCCTTTTGACCTGATGTGTTTGTAGCACCATTAAGTTTTGTTTTGAGTTATATAATGGCCTGAGATTGGTAGTCCTCAAGTCTATTTTGATGTACACAGTATCTTGTGGTCCTTTGGCACTTTTATACAACTACTCCCAACTTCCAGATTCTATGCCACTTAGGTGTCTTTTCTCTTTTGCCCAAAAGGAATATGATTTCTTTGGAATAATTTCATCCAACTGTTAAATAACCACAGGGGTCAGAACATCTTTAGTATCTCTAAGTGAACACTAAAGTCCTAGGGAACAGTCTGAGATTTCTGTCCCTTGGGTGAAGGGGTAGAATTATTTTTATTCTAGACCATCTTCAAGACTCTTTAAAATGTATGTATGCCTTGTATCCTCTCTGTTCCTTCAGATTGAGCTCTAAAATCTGGAAGAATTCTAGAGAAAACTTTGGCCTTTAGGTATTTCAACAGAAACCCACTGAGTCAGGATTGTTCCCTTGGTTCTGGCATTTGCAACTCTCTGTTCTAGGAAGTCAATCCTGGTATTATTGGAGTTGTTAGGGTTGGAGCTTGGTCTTGGCAACCTCAACTTGCTAAGATAAGCATCTTTGAATTTTTTCTCCAATGCTGTGATAACATGTTGACAAATGCAACTTCATGAAGAAAAGGTTATTGGCTCATGGTTACAGGTTACAGTCCATCCTGTTAGATACGTCATAGCAGCATTGGTTTGAATGAACTGGTCACATTGCATCTACCGTGGGAAGTAATGGATTAGTGTGTGCACACTCAGCTAACGTTCTCATTTCTTTTCTGTCACCCACAGTGAGTGGGTGACACATCAATTAACAAGAAAAAAAAAATCTCTTTTCTTAAACAGTCCAAGAAGCCAACCTGATCTAGACTGTCTTTTATTGAGACTCTCTTCCCAGATGATTCTGGATTGTGTAAAGTCAGCAATAAAATTAATCATTGTAATCGGCTATCTAGAGGCAATAGTGAAAATCGGAGGAAGGAGATGTATTCAATGGGGTTACAGTGGGACGAGGATGGCAGGATGAATGATCCCCATCCATTTTCAGGGTATGACATTAGGTTTAGGCTTAACTATAAAACAAGAGGTCTGTATAATTCAGCAGTTCTGGACAAAGGCATGGCTCCTCACTCACCACTGACCTGTTATTACTGACACTCTACTACTATGTCCAGAGAGGTGCTCTAAACCAGAACCATGTGAAATTTCTTTCTCTGGTTGGCAGCAAACTTCATCCTCCTCCTTTACTCAGCCCAAGATGTCTATAAAAATTCCAGTGGGCACCATGGTTTCACTACTGTCACAGCACTAATGTCTCTTTAGAATACCTTCAGTTTGGGAGAGACATTTATACTGGCTGACAACAGAAAGCTGGCCTTGTGAACATCAACAAGAGAGCCAGTCAAGGTGTCAAAACCCTCCATGTTTGCCATGTATTCTCTAGGGAATTTTTTTTTTTTTTGACATTGTTAAATGAATGTCAAACTCATGATCAATGAAATAAATAATGGGTCGGGGAGGTGGAAGAGGCACCTTTGGTACAAAGCAATTCAAACACATGTTAGTTTTGTATGTAGATAAGCTTCCTGTGACCTGGAGAGTTTGGGACTTAGAGCTATCCCATAAAAATGATGATGCCTGCGCACCTGCATTCATATATTTTAATAATGTTTTCTGATTATCTTGCTCAGATAAAGATCAATGTATCGCTATATGGTACTACTTGGGCAAAATTCAAATGTTTATCAGCCATATTTTTACATTTAAAATAAAACTAAACTTAAGCAGTCCTATGAAAATGAGTTTACTTATATTATGAACCCAAAGAGCATAAGAACTTGAATGTGAACATAGGGAGCCAGGAACTGCTTTATACTGGCTGACAACAGAGAGCACGCCTGGTGGACAAAAGTATCTGTGTTTCAGTAGTTGTGAAAATAATTTCATCAGAAGCAGATTCTTTAGTTATTGTTTTTCTATAAGTTTCCCTTACAGCTAGAAAAAACATGGCAGCCACCTTGTACAGATAATTCCTTCCTTTGCTGCGCTCCCTTGCCATGTCGGTTCTTTGTCTTTATGGCTAGAGAGAATGTGTGTTCCAAGTACTCACATAGCCTTTCATGGATATTTGTTTCTTAGGAAAAAATAAATCTCAAGAGTCCCTTCCATCTGTAACAGTCAGATTTCACGGCTTAAAATGGAAATCAAAGTCATAATTCTTTTCTTTAGGACAAGTTGTCTCAATGGACCTGGACTTAGTGCTTCTTTGGAGCCAAACAAGGACCACCCAACAAGCTTGGCCAGGGAGGAATGAACTTAGTGGAAGTCAGAGGGAGAGATGGCCAGACTTGCCTGAAGTGAGAACCTGGACTCTGATAGCTGTGTAACCCCAGCTTGGCAAGGCTTACTGGACAGCCTGAAAGGCAAGCCTGCCCTACTGACCTCTGCAGCCAACAGGCCTCGCAACTGTTCTTGATTATACTACTGAATAATTAAGAAAAATGAGTCAACCCATATATACAAAGACTCTGATCAATATATTTACCAATGAAGTAATTGCAGTTATTTGTTATGTTTGTTATGTGATGGTATATGGAGACTAGAGAAATGTTGGGGGTGGGAGAAGATGAAAGAGGTCTTTCCATTTTGGAGATAAAGAGAGACAGCTCTGGTGGAGAAAGTAAAAAGAGATGGTTGTTAACCTCTGGGGACTCTGATGATGCACATTAAATTCACTTCCTGATTCTGGCACAGATATGGTGCTACAACAGGCACACAATCCAGGACTTGGCAGCCATGCCCATGGAGTTGAAGCCTGTGGCACACACAGGGAAATGGAAACTCTGCAGACACACATACAGACAAGATGTAACCATGAAGTCTATGTCAGACCAATTGAGGGGACTTTTCTCTAGGCTCAAGAGTCTGCAATCTGTCCCAGTAAGGTTGCTTCAGATTAGATGTCCATGCTTTGACTGAGTAATTTGTCTTTCTGGAACATGTCTATTACAGTAAAGTAGTTCAGAAGGTTACAACTACACTGGGAAGTGGTTGAAATCTGCAGGGTCTTAACATGAATCCATGACTGCACATCTCCAACTTTAAACAAGGGGCACATGAGAAAACTTTGCAAAATTAACTAAGGACTAGCATTTGCCCATTTTGTACCAGGACTGCATAATTGGTTGTTGGGATACAGGACCAAAGGAGGTCATTATGACCATGCCAGTAACACAGAAAACCTTGTTTTCCTCCATGCTTTCTTCCTGATGATGGGTAAATTAGATAACCCTTTTTACACTCATACAATGGTCATAACTCTGAGAACCCTTCCTTGTGGGATGTCAAGATCTTGTTCCAACATGAGTTGGTAGAACATGAGCTTGCATGGCGTATACCTGCCCTGTTGGCAGAGCCATTCTTAAATGGCCTTTGGCATGCTTTACTCCTGCCTCTGCTTGTTGGCAAATTCAAAAATGTCTGGGATGAATCAGTAGACTTCTCACTGTAGCTTTCAGCATGGGCCGGGCAATTCCTTTGAAAAGCTTAGATCTGACTTCTTTGCCTATGACCTTGATAAAGGTGAAATCTTAGGGATAGCTGTACTCTCTTGGAAGCAAGAGACAACATCAAATAAGTGCACAGATGAAAAGGCATCTTGACTGAAGACTCACTTTTAAAATTAATGAATGGAGACCTATTTCTGCCTCCATAAAAACCTGTTCACTTTTAGTCTTCTGAAAACCTGCTTTCTGAGATTATCTCTCCATTATCATTAAACTGTCCTTTGCTGCTAAGAGAATCACTAAACATGCCATATGGTTGACAATAACCAAATATGTGCTATAAACGACTTCTGTCTTTTTGGCAATTCAAGAGACCAAAACCGAGTAATCTACCTGCTTTGAGAAAAATGACTTGTGAGCATTTCATTGTACCAAGTGGCAGCACACTGACCTCAAGGTAATGGGAACAAGTAAAGAAATAAAATTATGAGTTAGATTAGGTTGTATGGATCAAATCCTGCCATTCCAATTTCAATAAATCATCATTCCCAAGATGTTCAGACACTGGGTACCCCAAGATTCTTCTGAACCCTTCATTTGTTCCAAGCACTTTTTACAACACACTTTTGCCTCTGTTGACATCATTACTAACTGTTCTGTAGCCAAGGTATATTTCGAGCAGAAATCAAGGCAGTAGTACTAAATTATGTCATTAAATACCCTTTTCTTCACCATCACAGACTCATCGTAAAACTTGGACTGTAACCACTTAAGGACACCCAGATAAAAATGGGAAGACCCATGAATTTTATTAAATTTTGATATATATTCCTATATCTTGAATGATGGTTGTTTAAAATAAAGTACGATTTCACTCGAGTTCCAAACTACATTAGTTATTTTTAAATGAACCATCACTTGTTTTTACCGAAATTCTATAACTAATTGTAGTTATTTAAATTTGAATATGTCAAACATATTTTTTCTGATAATTAACAAGGTCTGCTACAGTAGGAAAACTACTAAATGGTAGAATCTAAATTTCCCAGCAAAGTTTAAAATTTTAATTTTAATATCTGTCTCCCGGAGCTTAACAACTTCTCAGTATTTTAAGCTGTTTTCTGGTCATGTTAGCATAATCATAATGTCCATGACTTTTTAAATACAGTTATAAAAATTGGGAAGCTGTGTGCTGGAGAGACAGCCCCAACAGTTAAGAGCATGTCTTACTCTTGCAAAGGACTGGAATTCCTGCCACCTACCTCTGCTGTTCCCACCTTCCTGTAATTCCAGCTTCAGATCTGATGCCCTCTTCTGGTTGTTGTAGGGACTGCATCCATGTGCATATACTTTCTTTCCATATATTAATGATTAAAACAAACAAACAAACAAACAAACAAACAAAAAACCACTTGCCTAGCTCAGTGACTGGGTATTTTGCAGGTGAGGAATGCATGGTCTTCCAGATATCGTTAGGGTAAAAGTCACAGGCAAAGAAAGACAGAAGATGACAATGAACTTAATCAACAGACTGGGGAGGTTTGCTGATCCAGTGAACCTTCCATATTGTAACTAAGATCCCAGAGCCCCTGGTTGTCAAGCTCTGAGATAGTGTCACGACTATCTGAAAAGGCATTAAAACACCCCTCCCTTTTGTAACTATAAATCTGCAAGAGGCAGAGTTCTCTTTACATGTTTCAGCTGAACATTTTACCACAGTAGGTTAAATATAAGAACTGATATGAGACCCCAGATGACTTCTAATTATATGTTGTTTTAGAAACAACAGCAATGTTAACAAAACATGCTATTTAAGTTAATGTATACTATGCCTTTTATTATTTTAAAATAAGGGATAGACACTTTTTAAATTTAACATTTGTAACTGTTATGGTGTATATCAACCACACAAACAAAAGCTATTAAATTCTTCAATAATCTTTTAGTATATGAAGGAGCCCTGAGACTAAAACATTTGAGAACTATTTTACTTTAAGAAGTAGACAAACTCAATTCTACAACAGCTATAATCACCAGTATAAAGGGAAAAATATGTGCATTTAGATAAAATGAAGGTGCTCTACTGCAAATTAGTTACATGCAAACATTTTTTTTTTCTACCTGGTAATGCAATATTTGCTTACTAGATTGTGAACAGAAATCCCTGGGAGGATAATTAGAGAGAGGGCATTTAAAAATTCTAATAGTTAAAACTGTGCTTGAAAAACAATAAACACTTTGGATATATTGAAATCTTCGTTTCCTTTAATTCTATAACAAATCCTTATATAAACCAAAACAAAGTAAAACAAAATTATTTCATCATAATCACTCAGCAAGCGGGGGGCGGGGTACCCAATGTTCTAGTTAGCTGGCTTTAACTGTCAACTTGACACAGCCTGGACTTGTCTCTGTTAAGGAATCATCTTGACCAGAACATCTGTAGAAATCTGGTGGGGACTGTCTTGGTTATTAGTTGATGTAGGAGCACCAGCCCGCTGTGGGCAGTACAGTTCCAAAGCAGACAGTCCTGGACTGCATACGAAATCTATCTAAGCACAAGCCTGTGAAGATGCCAGCAAGCAGCCCTTGCTCTTCTACCATTTCTCACTTTGTTCCTGCTTGAATTCCTGTCTCAACTTTCTTACAGAATGGACTTGTGACTTGTGACCTCAAAGTAGGAGCCAAATAAGTCCTCTCCTTCCCAAGGATGCTTTCGGTCAGGGCATTTAATCACAGTAACAGAGAAGGAACTAGAACATCTAGCAAAGGCCAAGATGGGTCTCTGTTTTCACATGTTGGAGAGTATATTGTAAGTAGAAGTGGTGCAGCCTTGATGGATGCTGATTTAGGAAACCCAAACCTGGATGCTGTGAGTATGTGAGATATGGGGAGAGGTTCACGTGAGCAAGTAACATCAAATAATGGCAGGGATAAGCAGAAAATGAGGGTGGAAGGTGTTCAGTGAGGATGTCTTAGTTAGAATTTTACTGCTGTGAACAGACACCATGACCAAGGCAACTCTTATAAGGACAACATTTAATTCAGATTGGCTTACAACTTCAAAGGTTCAGTCCATTATTATCAAGACAGGAGCATGGCAGCATCCAGGCAGGCATAGTGCCAGAGGAACTGAGAGTTCTACATCTTCATCTAAAGGCTGCTAGCAGATACTGGCTTGCAGGGAGCTAGGATGATGGCCTTAAAGCCCACACCCACAGTGACACACCTACTCCAACAATGTCACATCTACTCCATCAGGGCCACATCCTCTAATAGTGCCATTCCCTGGGTCTACCATATACAAGCCATCACAGAGGTAAAGGCTTTGTGGCAGAGAGGAGCATCTGGAGATGGAGCTGGAGTACAGTTAACTGATGGGATCTCAGCCTCCTTGAACTTGGAGGACACAGAACTGAAAGCAGACATAAGCACATGAGCATGGAAATTTTTAACCTCAGAGATTTCTGAAACTCCTAAAACTGAAAAGACGATTGGTTCTCAGAGCTCATGTAGTTCCTGTCAAGTAGATTAGTGATAGTTCAGAGTCAGTACAGGGAGATCAGTAATGACATTGGTTCAATAGTCCTCCAGCACAGTGTTAGTTTCTTGGATCAGAAGGATGTGAAAATGTGGGTTTAAGACTGAGTAGGCAGTAGAACTGAAAAGTTGGTGGGTGGTGGATTGGCTATGAGGGAATAGGGAGATAGATATAGGTACCAAGGATGCTGGTGACTCTGTTCTGTGAAGTTTTGGAAAATTTAAGATATTTAGTCTTTCTGGGGTAAATGAATCATAGTGGTGTGCCTTAGGGCCTATGGCCCATCTCTGCTTCCTGTCATTTCTCTCTACATCCTGGTCCATGGAGATGTAGACAAGAAGCCCTACCTTCCTGACATCATGACATCATGCTTTACCCCACCATGAAGAACTGTATTGTCAAACCATAAGCCTCACAGAATCTTATTTGATTTGATTTTATTTTTTTATCATTTAGTGTGTCACAGCAACAAGAAAAGTAACTAATATTTCTTTATAGTTCTACCAGCCTGTCTAGGTATCTTCTGGGTTATTGGGTTCCATGTGATGGAACAATCCATTGTTGTATGAACTTCGACAGGAGACAGAACACAGCTTTCCTGCACGGCAAACTGAAGGAACCAGATACTACATAGGCCCAACCCTATATATATAGTTCTCAGATAAACTGGCTTTGGCAATTGTTTGACTCCATATTAGAAACAAGTAGAGTTGACACCCTGAGATACCAATGCTGACTACGTTAGTGCCGGCAGCAGTGGCAGGGCCAGAGAGCTAGTCACACTGTTCCCGCAGGATGGACATTGTTGACCATCCTGCTCAACCTCCTTGATACCTATCAATTTACAAACCCAATTCTATATCCTTCCTGATTGAGGAGAAATCTATCATGATGCTGATGAATAATATTGATGATGATGATGAGAACAGCTAACAACTACTGAATGCCTAATATAAACCAGTCATGGCTCTAGTTGGTTCAGATAGCCAATCCTTTAATCTTTACAAGTGATGTCTGACATTTTAGCCCTTGTGCCACAAGTGAGAGGCAGAGAAAAAAGTGGTATATATCAGTACCACTGGTTCTTTGTCTAGTTAATGAAAAAGACAGAGGGAAGGCTTCAGAGCCTGGCTCTAGAGCTAACCTTCTTGTTAAGAATGGATTCCATCCCTAGTTACCAAAATTTGTCCATACATTTGATTTTTGTGATCTGTTTTCCCTTTGAGTCAGAGAGCACGTTAAGGTTAAAGACTGGGTATAAATCACTTTCTATGCTTGGAACAATAAGATCACAATCGAGACTTGGAGTGCCCAGGGAGGCAGTAGAGAAGGTCCTTCGGTTAACAGGTTACCCCTCCCATCTATGTCTGCTCACCTGCTGCCAGGGATAGGCTTCTCAGCTTTAGCTCCACTCTGTAAGCAGTGTCCTGCTCCAGGACACTGTAAACTCAGGCTTGCAGGTGCCAACACAGTCATGAAAGCTCCCATTGTACAACATCCATGCAAAGGATTTGTGTTGAGGTTTTTGTGGGGACAAGGGATTGCTGAAAGCCAACTGACACACAACAGGCCAGAGTGAAACTGTGAAGTTTCGATTCCCTAAGAGCCAGGGAGCGCATTTGTTCAGTGCATCTGCAGCAGCCAGGAAAGCAATGCAGTATCCGCATTCCATGTAAAGAAAGCTCTGTACACAGAGCCAGCAAAGCAGCAGCTCCTGAAGGTGATGCTGTCCTTCCTGGGGGACTTCCAGATGGTGAGGAGCCAAGCTGTGGAAGTTGAATGAAGCAGGGTTGGGAATGACAGAAGCTCATCAGAGAATTGAGAGGATGGGCATTAGAGTCTGGAGATAGTCTATTACTTCCAGGTCACCCACCCAGGACATGATTAGCATAGTCACTAGGAAACATGGTCTAAAGCCACACAATCCAAATTGCTCCTGCTCACCATTGCTGATGACTCTGCTAAGTCCCCTGAACTTTAGCCCGGACACACAAAAAAATGCAGGTTTGAACATTTGCTCTACTTTTCTTCTGAAAAGGAAGGGTGGGAGAGTCCCAAGGCACCATCCCAGCACATGGCCATCAACATTCCTGCTCCTGATGTGTGTCCTATCATTCTCATGCATGTGGTGCTCTCTGCTGGCAGCTGCAACCCATGTTCCCTCTGCTACCCTGCTAAGAGATCTTACTCTGAGTCACAGGGCATAGGAAGCAGCTCAGAGGAGATTTAATCTCCAGCCAGTGTCTAGAACCTTCCAGTTCCTGCAAAACTTCCTTGGCTCCTTTTAGGATCAATTACCCTCCCTATAAAGTCTCAGTCATAATTAAAAGGAACCCTTCCTCCATCACCTTGGCAGCACCTCAGTCTTCTGCATGCTTCAATCTTTTGGTTTTTTTCCAAATGGTGGTTGGTACCAAGGGCGACAGTGACACCGGGCAGGGTTAAGACTTGGAAATGACTTGATGAAGCTCTCCCTCACAATTCCCATTAGGGAACTCCCCATTCTCAGTATGCATTGAAAGTAACTAAAAGCAGTGGGCTTACCATTGCAAATCCACCTTACAGCCAGATCTCTCCCACCCAGCCTGGGTCAGAATTCAAACCAGTTTCAGAAGACCAGCACCTGGATCATCCCTCAAGCTTCGCTAAAGTTCTCACTGATGCCTGTTGACCCCGAACTGGCTGTTGCCCTGAAATCTCTCTCTTAACAATGAGAAATGATAGAAAAGTGACAGAAAAATCATCAATATTTTTCTTAAGAAAAAAAAAAGATTTCATTAGAAAGGTCAAATGAAAATATAGTCAGAGTTAGTTTTAACCAAAGTTTTAAAATTGTGATACTGGACAAATGAGCACTGAAGATGGAGAGGCAGCAGGAAACACCGGAGTCTGTGTGCCCATGGCCACCATGCTGGCAGAGGGCAATTTATTTTAATTGAGAAAGTGGAAAAGAAAAAGGAATGATGGATGTAAGCATGTTTCTTGAGGATGTGTATAATACTTAAAGGGGGCACAAAGCCAACAGTAACAACCATTGGTTTTTTGGTACCTGTTTTATAAGAGATACACGTCTATACACTTTGCATGCCTTGATTTACTCCAGTCTTCCTAAGGACTTCATGAAGGAGACTTCAACTATCCCTATCCTCCAGGCGAGAGGATTGAGGGACAGAAAGATAAAACATTCTACTCAAAGTTCTGCAGGCATGTGCCAATTTAGAGTTAGATGTGAAGCAGCCTACCTGCTGTCCTAAGAACTAGTCAGAGCACAGGAATCAGCAAAGGATTCTCCTGTTGTAAACAACTGATACATTGTGGGCTTCTAACCATAAATTTATGGCCATATATATAGTACATAAATAAATTTCTATCAATATTCCTCTAATAACAAGATACTCAGAATTCTAAAGTTTAAAATTAAAGGGAGCATATTTGTTTATTGTATGTTCACTCATAGAGGGTTAAAAAGAACAGGGTACTTATAAATCAGACATGGGCGGCCTGAATTCAAATCTTGCTTCTGCCCATTAAGCTTGGAGAAGTTTGTATTCCTGGAGACTCTGAGGATTATTTTGACTGGATATAAGTTAGTATGTGTTCTTATAAGATCATTTTGTTCTTAATATCTGCTAGGTGCATATTTGTTATCACTACTCCAAAGAGGACCTTAACAACTAAATTCATTCAACCATTAAGGAATACAGAATATTTGCTACATCCTAAACATTATCCTAGATCCTGAGGATGTGACAAAAGAAAGAAACATCTTCATGGAGCAGTCACCTGCCCATGAAGTATAAAGTATGTCAATGAAGTCCTCAGAGTCTCTAGTGCTGTTTGATCATGGACAATCAAGAGCATTCATAATTAGTGACAAATGATTATAGATTATTTGGAGTATTTATATAAATCTCCACACAAATCCTTTATATTTAGAAAAATGTTTCAACATATTTTTATACACCTTGTCTGCTTGCAAAAAGCATTTAACACAAAGCACAGAAGGAAGTTGAATTGTAAAAAAGAAAAAGACAGTTCTTGAAACTAGATCAGGTTCTAGAATAATCCTGAAAGTGGACTGATGATTCAAAGGGTAAAAGTTCTTATTGTGTGAGCAAAAAGACAAGCATGAGTTTGAATGCTGAGAGCTCACATAAAAGCCAACTGCTTAGCATGAGTGTCTGTGATCACAGTGTTCATCTGGCGAGACTGGAAGTGGACACGGGAGAATCTCTGAAAGCTTGTGGGCTGCCTGGCCTGACACACAGAAGAGAAAGCAATGGAATGATCCTCTCTTATTCTGGGCGGAGAGTGATATATAGAATCTAATTTTGTTCTCTGACTTTCATATGAATTCTGTGGCATATGCAATAATCTGCATACACACTTGGGTGGCAGCTTAAATGACCATATGAACAATGAAACATACAGACACATTCCATTTTGATAAGACCTAATGGCAAAGAAAGCACCATTGAAACATCACACTCAGGGAGTACCAAGTGCTTTTCAGTGGCTTGGCTGATCTAGTAGAGACACATATTGTCTTCTTTCACAGTCAGTGTTCCAGCTTCTGCTGCTTGAAAAGTAGGTGGAAACCTCAAGACACTGGGGAAATCAGACAGCAGGGGAAGGGCCTTGGGGACATGATGATTAGATAGTCCAGGCACAGGTTTGCTTCTTGCTTCCCCTTCTAAAATAGTTTTCATCCCATCTCATTACCCCCAAACAAAACATCCCCAACCTTGTTCTTCTCTTAGGTTGTGTGTGTCACTGAACATTACAGTCACAGGAACCACTGGAACTCATTGGTACTTTCTCTGCCCTATTAGCCCCCATATGACATCTTCCTTGAGAAACACTAGAGGGTTGTCACTATAGATTATACAAAACATCACTAGTTGAAATTGGTCCTCACAGAAATCAGAATAGAGCACTCTGAAGGCATACAGCAGGCACATACTAATCTTGATGCTACTGGGACAGAACTTCAATTCATGGTTGTTTCAGTTTTTGCTACAAGGGCTCAGGACGAGCTTGACAGGAGCAAATATTATTTCTTTCAAGAAAGCTCTGTAAGAGTGTTCAGGACAGAGTAAGTACTCAATAAAGCAATGAATAAAATGATAGAATTCACTAAATAAATACTAATTCACTAAGCAACTACTTAAATATTGAAGCAACTGAGGCTCAATGAGCTTATTTAGGAAACTCTGGTTCACAGAACAAGAACTTATCCTTGGGTCTTATATGGCTTTACATCCTGTATTTTTTGTCTTAGTGCCAATCAAGGTCATTGTAATATCTTTTGACCTTACCCTGCATCTGGAAACAGAATGCCCATGTTGGCTGGTGGGGTGCATTGGGTTTGTTTGTGCTATTTTTCCTTGCGGCTGAGTTTTCTTTGTTCAGGAGTGCAGTAAACTAGCTATCCTCTCTTGTCATGGATGCCACTCGCCTTGATGTAGAGAAGAAAATAACAGGTTTCATCGAGATTCAACATAACTCATGGCCAGGTCAACAGAATCAGTATTTCACAGGAGTCCCTGAAGTATATCAGCACTACCAAGTAACCAAGCAGGACAGCACACAGCCATCTGAAAGCCAAATGTGTCTGTTTTCACCACTGATGAATGCCAAGAACCTAGATGTCCTTCATAACCTAATAAACATTTGTGAATGAATTAGTTCGGTGAATGAGAAAGAGAGAAACAGGGAGGAAATGAGAGGAATGTGAAAAATAAGGGAGAAACAGTTATGGGCAAGAAATAGGACACCAGCCTTGGGGTGATCAACCCCAGGTTTTTCTCCTATTTCCTAAGAGAGATGTATTCCTGGCATAAAGGCATGAGTTATGTTGAATATCCATGGAACCTGCTTTTTTCTCTACATAGAGGTGAAAGTCACCTGAAAGGCTAAGGAGTATTTTCTTTGTAATTTAGAATTATGCAACTTGTCTGTTAAGCATGTCCATCTTCGAAATTGCTATTTGAATATGCTCATTTCCTATGACGAAACTTTCTGCCATGCATTGGTGCACATCAGAGAAAGGGTCATAAAAGCATTACTGGGAGGGATAGGAAAACTCTTTATGCTATTTTTATGTGACATTCTGAAGCACCCTCACAAATTTTGATATATTAGGCAACAGTTAAATGACTAGTGGGGATTTTGCTCAGCTTCTTAAAAACATGTACCGAAGCGAAGCTGTCTTTGTTGTGTTTTCTCTGTATCCAAGGCTGATTTCAGTCTTGCTTCATGACTTTTACCCCTAGAACCAATCCCTGAACCAGAATATCTAATTCTGGAACTCAATCCCTTAGAGATTAACAGAACTGCCAGCCCCAAAGACCAAGGGGGATCTAGAATGCAAAGTGTTTATACACTTGAATTTAGTGCAAATTCATAAGGCAAGCCATCAGGCTCCTTTTTCATGAGTAGGGACCTGTTTAGCCTCTGCTTGACTGGTTCCTCTCATATAGCCAGAGGTTACATGTTCCGCTGGTGATAACCAGAATAATTTCTCCACACTTTCAAGTTACAGAGCAGAGAGCGCTTAAAGAATAGATCAGGTACTGTGAGAAAGAGACATTGTGTAGAGGAACAGGTGACTGTGAGCTTTGCTCTGAGCTCCAACCTGGAGTCCCTGTAACTGCAACCAAATTTCTTACCTTTATTTTTCATGGAAACAGGAATGGTTGTTTGAAAGTAGAAAGGACACACTGAGCCCCGTGTCTGGATCAAAAGAACTCTAATTCCTTGCTTTGATTCCTCAATGAGTTTGGGCATTTTAAGTGGCTGAGGAGGAAGTAATTGGATCATAGAGTATGATCATACTTTAATGGTTCCTAAGCAGTATTTCATCCTCACTGGAGTCCTTTGAATGAAGGCTTAAAAATATTTCAAAGGCATTATTTTATCCTTCAATAACAAGAATCACAGTTCAATTGAAAACAGGCATTAAAGTCATCTCTTTTTATTTTATGTCTACAGGGTTTTTTTTTGTTTGTTTGTTTGTTTATATGATTCCAGGTGATTTACTGAAGGGAACCACTCATGATGACAAGCACTTTGCTCAAAAACATGCCCTGTGCTCCCATTTCAAACATTGCATCAGTGAAAAAGAAAGAAAACATTTCATTGAAAATTCCCTTGTGTTTTTGCTCCATCAGGACCATGATTAATTTTTTTTCATGAAGAACTAGGTGTCACCAACATTTCAAAGATATTTTCCAAGTGTTTTCCATAATAGAAGGGCTATTTTTTTTTCCCTGAGGCTTTTATCTTCCATAACCCAAACTAACTTTTAAATGCATTGTTATGTAGTTTGGGGAATGTCTGTCTCTGTTTTTCATTACTTGTTTTCAATTTTTGCCAAAGAGATTGTGAAATTATTAGAGGAAAATAAAGCTACTGCAAATAATTAAGCAGGCAAGATCTGCAGCAGTTTAGATGGTAGAATGTCCTATAATGTGTCAGTCACATGTAAACAATCGCCACGCAACCAGAACAAACATCCATGGAGTAAATTGATGTTACTAGCCTACACGTCAGCTTGCTGTAGTCTTCCAAGGATTCTCATCGAATTACAATTCTTTCCTTGTTTTCCTCCTGCTGTCTGAAGATGACTGCTGACATTGTTTATCACCTGCTTTCAAGATCTTTAAAAGATAAAATTACAGTGTTTTTCTTTTCTATTTGGGTCTACATATTTCTATTATTGATGTCATGATAATAGTGAAAATAAAATTGGCTCTATAAATATGTCCATTCTGATGTGCTATCTCTGAAGTAATGCAACCAGAGAGCTTTGGATAATTTCTAGTTTTTAAATGATGCCTTCTCTTTAATTTAAACTGACCAGAAGGGAAATTGGATAGGGGGAACTACTTCTGCCTTTCCAAAGCACAGTAGGGTAACTGTGGCAGCCATAAAATATGATAGTAGTGAGTAGTACCTTCTGCTCCTAGAAATCACACAAATGTAATAGGAAAACAAAATCCAGGTGTGATTACTCAAGCTTTCAAGAGAACAAGTCTCAGAACCACAAAGCAAGAAGAAAAGAGCCTAAAGTTGTAACAAGAGGCAGAGAGATGGAGGATGTGGAGAAGGCATCTGGTTGTGAATGTTAAAAATATTGGCAAAGGATAATTCTACACCAGTGCCATGATCAGCCAAGCTCAACCCCCAGAGTGAGAATGGGGTGCAAAAGCTGAAGCAGGCTCCCTCCTAGATTTTCTGTGGTAGGAAGTGTAGACATATATAATGTCGAAACTAAAAATATTTATAAATATAAGACATATACAGGTATCAATTGTCAGGTATAACAGTGAGAGAAGAAAATTCTTGGGGAACTCTGAATAATTCTGTGGAGTGGCTCTCAGTACTGTATGCACAATATCACGACTTTTAAGAGAAATTACTTGTGTATGGAATAGAACCATTGCCACATGTCTACACAGAAACCTGGAACAAATGCTCCACTGAGAATTAACTTCATTCATACATAAAGGCCAAGGGGACGTCAACATACAATTCATAAATATTTGAAACTGTAGGAGATAGACTGAAAAGGAATAAGAAAAGACAAATTTTTAGTGAGGTAGACTTCATTGAAAACCAAATTTATGTTAAGTAGATGAAAGTCATTACCATAAAATTTTAGAGCTTAATTAAAGATGTTGATTTATAGAAAGCTGACAAGATACTTTGTCTTTGGAAATAAGTAAGTATGCTGAGAATATTAACATATATAATACATACAATATATTGCACACATACACATATTTAGTTATTTATTTAAATTAGTCAACAAACTAGCAATACTGTAATGAAATTCTAAAACAGTAGAAACTAAATAAATGGAAATATAGAGAAGCAAGTAAGTCATTGAATATCATGAATAAATTTGTAGAGCAGCCTTATTTTTTACAGTCTGTCAACTTTCATTGGAAAAAAAATTGGTATTCACCTGCTTAGAAGGCATCGTTGAAGACTTTCTTCCATAGACATGGTACTTTGTTGTGCTTTGCTACGAAGGAAGTCTACCATGTCTTTGTAGCTTTCCTGAATTTGGAGCAAAATGGAGGACTCTCTTTTCTTAATGGGGCTTCCTTTTCTCCACCTGACCTGGGGAGTCTGATTCCAATCTTCTACCTGAAGAATGTCAAGTAAAGGGCAAAATTACAGTTGTAATTTCCTAGAATGCCTCTCCATGAAGATGATATATCCCCAGAGCCTCAAGCCTGAGCCAATGAAACTTCACCCTAAGAATAACCTCTTTCCATTCTCTAGTGTTCATATATATAGCTCGTGATTCACCCTGAATAAAATGTATACATACAAAACCACCCCAAATAAAGTTATGTGTGCAAGCTAAGATTGTCTCAGAGAGCTGTTTTACTAAGATCCTCAGAGAAGGTAGAATCACAGCTGGACCCCAACACACATAGCACAGTACCTCAGATAATATTGATATAAAGGAGAACTACTAAAAATGTGCTAGTAACTCACTGGAAATAGTAGGTAAAGCTGACTTTTTATAGTACTGAGAAAGAAAATAAATTGAAGAAATAAGTATATCCTTACAATTTCATGACTAGAAAAGTCTTCTGAGTGGGTTTAAAGATGGAGTGGTAAGAATCTGGTGATTAAAACCCTTAAATAAGTGTTCTCAAAATATCATAAGGGTTGCAGACCATCTGTAGATCATTCTGGGTGGTGTGGACATTTTAAGAGCCTTGACTTTCAAGTCTATGAATAGGAATAGCTTTCCATTTATTTGTATCATCTTTAATTTCTTTCACTAGTACTTTGTAAGTTTCACTGTACTGTGGATATAAACTCCTTGATTGAATTTACTTTCAGGTGTTGTGGTTTGTTTGTTTTTGTTTTGTTTTGGGGTCTTTTTGTGTTACTATAAATAGAATTGCTTCATTCATTTCTTTTATGGATAGTTTACTGTTAGCATTTAGAAATGATGGCGATTTTACATTTTGTATTTGAAATCTTTATTGAGTATGTTTATAGTTATACCAGGGTTTTGCTGAAAATTTGAAATTTCTACCAAGTAAGGTCAACTGCAAGAAGGGCAATTTTACTCTTTTATTTTTTATTTTTAAATTTGGATGGCTTTACTTCTTTTTCTAGCTTAATTGCTCAGCTTAGAACTTTTATTACTAAATTGAATAGAAATGTTAAGAGTAGCCATTTATCATGGTTTAGATATGAACTGCCTTCCACTCCAGGCTCATGTGTTGAACTCTTGATCTCTAGTTGGTAAATCCAACACAGGGATCAACTCATTGATAGGCAGCTGTTTTTTGAGAGCTCTAATTCAATAAATGAATTAGCACCTGGGGCTCTAAATCAATAAATAGAGTAACACACATGGATTCATATTACAGGAGTATTGTTGGGAGATGATTGAAGACACAGGCCTAGTTGAAGAAGATAAGTGCTAAGGAGGTTAACAGGTCCCTGGCTCCTCCCTCACTATCTTTGCTTCCTGGTTGTCATCAAGTCAGCTGCTCTTCCCCACAACTCATAAGGAGAGAGTTTATCATGAACAGATGCCAAACTAAACAGTGGTTTTGTATTTATTAGGTTGCTCCGATGGGTTTTCATCTTCATTCAGTTTATTTGCATATTTTTACTTACTTGGCCTCTGATGAATAAACCTTGCACACCAGGGATAAACAATACTTAATCTCGTGGCTGATCTTTTTTTATGTAGAATTAAATTGAGTATGTATTTCGTTGCGGAGTACTGCAATGTATTCATCAAGGTCCGCTATTGTCTTTTCTTATAGTATCTTTGATAGCAGAGTAGTTCTGACCTATGAGAAGAGTGTGTATATAGAAAGAAGTAACCTTTCTCTCTGTCAGGGTTTGAGAAGATTCATTCTTTAAGTGTCTAGTAGGACTCAGTCATTAAGCCAACTGTTCTTGGGCTCATATTTGATGCAAATATTTTATTACTATTTTAATATCCTTGCTCGTTATTTTCCATATGCTTTCTGTTTCTTCATATACCCATTCTTTGTAGGCTAAATGTTTTCATGAGTTAATACATTTCTTCTGTGTTACTCAACTTTGAGGCTATGAAGCTCTTTATAGAGACTAGTCTTATACAATAGTGTACATTTCTGTGCCATCAATTTTAAATCTCAAATTTAACCAATGAATTCATTTTCTTTGTGTGTGTGCATGAGTGGTGTGTGTGTGTGTGTGTGTGTGTGTGTGTTGGCAACTGGTAAATGTAGAAGTTAGAAAATGACTTCAGTTGTTATTTCTCAGGGACCTCTATTTTTTTTCTTGAGAGAGGTTCTCTTATTGGTCTGGAACTTGCCAAGTAGGCTAGGCTAGCTGGCTGGTGAGTCCCCAGGTCTTCTCAGCACATAGACTATAAGTGTGTGGCTTGTATGTGGCTTTCTATGCCTGGCTTACAAAATTCTTTTAAATGTGGATTTTGTGGTTCAAACTCAGGGTAGACAACATATAAAGGAAACACCTTTCCAAGTAAGCGCCCACCTTACGCTCAATTTTTTTTTTAGTGTTTATAAAGTCTTTTAAATTGTGTGTATGTATGTAGTGTGTTTGTGTGTATGTTCAGATGAGTGTCCTATCCCATGTGGGTGTATGTGGAAGCAAGAGGTTGACATGGAATGCTCTGCATGGTTTTCTCTCCACAGTGTTTGAGAGAGTGTTTTTTATTAAAGTTTTAAACTTGTCATTTGGCTAAACTGGTTGGTCAGAAAACTGTTAGAAATTATCCATTTCATCCTGCTTAGATGGGATTACAGACTTGTGCTGTCATGCTTGGTTTGAAGTGGACTTTGAGGATCCAAACTCATGTCCTCACGCTTGTGCACTGCAGGTCTAGACTGATGATCTCTGGTTAAAATGCTTTCTATTCAAGCATGAAGCCTGGATCTTAAACCCTCAGAACTCATTCTAATCCAGGCGATAGTGATGGCCTGCCTGTAATGCAACCCTTACAAGATGGAGATAAAGAATCCCCAGAGCAAACTGTCTAGAGAGTCTAGCAATCCTAATTTAGATGAATTCTATATTTGATTGAGAGACCCTGCCTCAACAAATAGTATGGGAGATATATGACAGATGATTTCTGACATTAATCTCTGGCCTCCACATTCACTTACCTGTATATGAATATGTACTTGCACATACCTGCACACATATACATGCAAACATGCACATGCATATACACATATCACAATACATATGCAACAAAAAAAAGAAAGAAAAAAGAAAAGTAAAAGAAAATGGCCCAATCAGCAAATAAGCAAAATGCCATTGAAAAGGAACATGACAGAGGTGTCCTTAACAGTAAAGCCAACAAAACACTGTAAGAGGCATGGAACTCAGCACTGGCCCAGGGGGAGATAATATGTTTTCTGCACAAACACAAGGACCTGAATTCAGATCCCCAGACCCCACACAAACAGCTGACCTGGATGTGGACACCAGAGACAGCTAGATACCTGAGTTCACTAAGACCCCAGTGCGTGGGAGGCTGAGACAGCAAGATGCCTGAGCTCACTGCCCAGCCGTTCCAGCCAATCAGTGCACTCCATGTACAATGAGAGACTCAGTTTCAAAATATAAGCTGGAGAGCAACAGAGGAAGACACCAATGTTGAATTCTTGTCTCTGCATGTGCATGGGCAGATACATGTATACACATATAAGCACATAGACACACAAAGTTAAAATCAATACAGAATTGAGATTCTCATTCTGTAACTGTGGACAGGAAAATAGCACTGGATGTCTACCTAATTGTTGCTATGGAGCTATTATGATTCACATATGGTAAGACAGGCGCAGTTTCTCATCATCAGCATGACCACGGCTTCACCCGTCGTCTAATCTCAGTAATATTTCATGGCTATACTCCAGAAACTTAGACATTTGGTTTGCATGTTTTTGTTTTTATGTCCTCTTTGGAAACTGAGCTTTCACATACGTAAGAGCAGATGTTACCGTTCACATTCAAATCATTTTTATGCTTTAATTTTGCATGTGTATTTGTGGTATGTATGTTTATGGAGAAGGTTTAATGTTTGAGGAAAACGAAGGCTATCTTAATGACATCAAATGCCTAGATTACCCTGATCTTTATGTAAAAGAAGATTCTTTGTTATCATTATGTTGAGGGAACAGAAACATATTGTCTCTCTCCTGCCAACTTATAATACAACACAGACAAATACCAGAATGCATTTCTTCTGACATTTTGCCAAAGGCTCTACACGATTTCCTTTTGCTTATTGAGAACTATCATATACTGATGTCCACTTATCCTCTCACTAGAGAAAAACTTGCACTAACTGTTTTGGAAGTAGTGGGGCTGCACACACTCAAGAACTGGGTTGCTGCAAGGAGATCTTGGTCTATAGCTCTCTCCATTGCTCTACCACCCTGGAGGCACCTTTCTGTGGATGGAATAAGGGTTTAAGCTGTGGAAGCCTGCTTGAGGTCCCAGATATCTAAAAGGTAGTTCTGATAAATGCTATATTTATACCAGCCTGAGAGTCCTTAAGGGATCTCAGATACATGAGAAGCTGAGTTTAAGAATAGTCTCTTCCTCTTGGATAAAAAATCTAAAGGGATCATTTTCTGTCAGTAAACAAATATACCCTGAGGTCACTCACCAGAGAATGTAGACTAACTTCATTCTCACTTCTGAACTGGAATAGTGCTGCCAGCATTCAGTTTCTTGGTGAACCTATAAATAAATAAAAAAATAAAGTGGCTTATGATGGATAAATGTGATTCATTTCTATTTAATATTCCTAAAGAAGAATTCCATGCCCCAAGATGTGATATTGTTTAAGAACTGGTTGGAGGCAGAGGGAGGAGAGTTGGAACTGTCTGATTTGTGAAGTACTTCTATTTCTTTTTGGAATAAATAGGCAACATCCTAAAGTATAATGGTGTGAAACTGTGCCCATATAACCAATATCGTTTTCATTTTCAGTACAGCATTCAATAAAATGCATGATATAGGCAATAGTTTATTGTAAAATGAGCTTTGTGTGTGTGATGATTTTATATAAATGTAGGTAAATATAAGTGTTCAAATTCCTTTAAGGTAGATTAGGCTAACCTACAATAGTTATTGGATTAGGTATATTAAAGATTAGTACACACACATACACACACACACACACACACACACTCACTGGCTTCAGTTTCTGTCAGCTAGTAGTAGCCAGTACTTCGCTGATTCTGTGCATACACTTGGCCTTTTCTCAGTATGTGTATGGACAAAGTCTTTTGTCAGTATGATGTATTATCAGCAAGTGGGCTGTGCTGGTACGTTTTATGTCAACTTGACACAAGCTAGATTTATGTGGGAAGATGGATCCTCAGATGAGACTATGCCCCCATGATATGGGCAAGGCTGTGGTACATTTTCTTGGTTGATGATTGATGTGGGATGGCTGAACTCACTCTAGGAGGTCTCTTCAGTGAGCTGGTGGCCCTAGGTTCTATAAGAAAGCACGCTGAGTAAGCCATGGGGAGCAAGCTGGTAAGCAGCACTCCTCTATATTATATTATATATCTATTACAATAGTGTGATTCGGGGAAATTTACTTTAATTTGAATTTTGATTACTTACATTTGGCATTTAGCTATAATTCTATTTGGTGCTTTTAAAACATTACTTTTATAAACATTGAGAAAAGAATATGATAATTTCACTTATCGATTCAGCAGAGTGACTTATCTAGTGTGGTCATATAAACAATACAACCTGTTCCTGTCTACCAAATGGACAGCATTGGAGAAGACTTTGTTAGGTGAAATAAGCCAGGCATAGAAAGCAAAATACTACATGGTACCCAGCAATGTCAACTTGATATAAGCTAAAGTCATCAGAGAAGAAGGAACCTCAATTTAAAAAACAGCTCCATAAGACTGTGATGTAGGTCATTTTATTAATCAGTGATTTATATTAGACCAACCAGTCCATGTTGAGTTGTACCATATCAGGGACGGTGGTCCTGGGTTCTATAAGAAAGAAGGCTAGACACGCTGTGAGCAGCAAGCTAAAAGCAACATTCGTCAACAGCCTCTGATTCTGTTCCTGCCCTGTTCCAGTTCCTGTCCTGACTTTTTTCCAATGATGAACAGTGGTATGGAAATATAATCCAAATAAACCCTTTCCTTTCCAACTAGCTTTTATTATGGTGTTTCATCACTGCAAGAGTAACCCCAAGTATGAGACACATGTGAGAAAACTGGAAAAGAAAAACCAGTCTTCTAGAAAAAGATCAAGAAATAGTGTCACTAGAGACTAGGAAGAGTAATGGAGAGGAAGTTAGATGAGGGAAACAAACAGACCAGAGGAAGTAGTTGTGATATTTAGTCTATAGCCCAGCAGTGTAACTCTGGTCCACACCATTCTGTGTCCTGATTTATAGGTAAAGAAGAGTCTGCAAGTTCCCAGCATATATAAACTATTCATGTGTGAGGAGATAGAAATGCAAACTAACCCTATTTGAAAATTACACATGATAGAGATTGTTCTGTGCTCCATAAATGCCTACAAATGTTCTTATAATCATGTAAATTCCACATGGGGATTACTATAAAATTATGAGAAAGTGACTATTAATCTAACACCTAATCTTCCCCAATTATAATGTATCCAGAGTTCTGATTGCATGACTTACTTTGGCTAGTTGGATTCAGCTGTTATTGCTCCATTGGCCATCAGTGAGCCCTGGGGAATAAAGTTCACTTAAGAAGGCCACAGCTATGGCTTAATAACCCCAGGGCTGGTCTCTGTCACCGGCTGACCTTTGAGAAGGAGGGTTTGGCATTCTTGTTTAGTCTCAGCTCCGATCACCCAATGTTTCTTAAGCTGTCTCTGAATTTGATTGGCTTTGTCCCAATTTTTTTTTCTTATTTGGGGAACTTCACTTTTTCTCCACATGTCCTAATAAGGAAATACATCTTTATTCTTACTCAACTTTCTCTGACTTTCTTCACACAACTTAACTGATGTCTCTTATCTTTTACCAGTGCAATAACCTCTTTCTGGGTGGTTATTTGTACACAAAGCAGCAGTTCTCAACCTGCGGCCATGGACCCTTTCGAGGATCATGTATCAGATGTCCTGGAAAATTCATTATGAAGTAGCAACAAATCAATTTTAAGGTTGGGGTCACCACAACACAAGGTACTGTATTTCAGGGTCACAACGTTAGGCAGGTTGAGAACCACTGCTCTACAGAGCTGAGCAGTTGACCTTCGTCAGTTGTAAGTGTCCATCACTTTATTGGATGTGGAGAATCACTGGGTCTAGTTCATTGAATCAGAATTCACTGAGTACAGACCAAAGGGTTTGTAAGCTGTCAGGTGACAACTCAAATGTCACTCCGGTTGCTGTAGCAAACAAGTCAGATCACATGCGATTCCTGAGTAGAGAAAGACTCTTGGAACTAGAATGTAAAACAGAGAGTATAGTTGCAAAGGCAATGCAATAAGAGGAATGTATTGGTATGGGTTTTTATTTTAAAAAGCACGTTTCCAATATTTTCTTCTTAATTTTGGGCCTGATTTTTCCATGTAATAGCTTCCAGGCCTGACCTGTGCTCTCCAAGCTGTACAGAGCCGAGATTACTCGCATTTGACTTGATTCCTAGGACATCAAAACCTTATGCTTCGATCTCAAGGTCCCCAGAGTCCACTGTGGAACTGCAGAAAGTAAACAGAAGACAGAATCATAAGGAAACAAGTCTTAAGAGCCTCTTGTCCCACCCCGAGAAGAACTTACTTCACTTCTCATGTGCTCACATCTGAGAGAGAGCAGAGGCAATAACAACAACTCATAAATCCTTCTGAGTGCAGACAAAGGTCCAAAGTTCAGCCCTGACAAAACTGATTCCTTGAAAGAATGGGCTGAGTATTCTCCTTGCAGATACAGTCTCCCTGTAAGAATTTTGGGGGAACTCATTGTAAAATGACGCTGGAAAGCTAAACCTGATAGGATGACAGTACACCATCAAAATGAGGGATTCATGTCCATCTTAAAGGGCATGACTTTAGTTTTTAATGAGCACTTTGGTTTATGTATCTCAGAAAGGCAACTAAATCTCATGCCAAGAGATCTATAACATCAGACAGTGTCTACTTCATTCTGTTTAGGACACAGTTAAAGGCCACACAGCTAAGTTCTTGACATCCTGACCGGAATAGTCTGGCCATGGGACATTGTTTTACTGTGTGGGCAGGAGCATCTCCACAGGCCATTCACAGTTATATGGACAGAAAAGCAAAATGAACATGCACAGCTTGGGTGATCCAGCAGCCCGGACAAACTTGGACAAAATGGACTTCTGCAGCAGTTGCCTACCCCCCCAGTTTTCTCTGGAGCCCTTATCTCTGAAATTTTTTATTGTGAAAATACCTTATGAAATGAATGGTGAGATACAGGTCATTTTCCTAGAAGAAGGTCACTGTTATAAGGCTTCAAAGGGGTTATGAGTTTAAATACTAGACCATTTGCTGTATTTTACTCTAAGAACATAAGGGCCATTTAATGAAATGAGAATTCCTGATTGCTTCTTTTTCATAAATAATGACAAATACTTTTCTAAACTCCAAGGAGGTTTAGAAAGCATTTAAATTCTTGGAGGAATGAAGGACTGTATAGGTTAACTAAATATTACCAAGAAATTGTGAACCTAACTCAAGTAAAGGATGAAGCAAGCATGCATGCAAACTCCCTTCGTCTGTATCCTCATTGCAGACGAAACTCCTGAGCTGGAGTTATTTGTAGAAATGCATTCACTGTGTCAGTGTGGACCATTACCTGGTGTATGAACTTTACTGCATGTGATGCCATGGAACAGAGTAAAATAAAAATCCCCAGAAACGACCATAAAAAAGGGAAGGAAGCAATAACCAGGGTGAAGGAAGGAACACAGAGGATGAGCCTTCATGATAATCTCAACAGGCTTGTTTGTTTTGTTTTGTTTTGGCTTTTATGTTTGCTTGTTTGTTTGGTAACTGGTTGGTTTGGTTGGTTGGTTGGTTGGTTTTGTTTGTTTTTTGTTTCTGTTTGTTTTTCTGCTAGAACTTTAGATGACAGGTATGAATTCTATGTGATACAGATGTTCTCCCTGACAGAGATGGCTCTGCTGAACAAGCTTCACAATCCCTGAGTGGTTAGCAGACAGCTTTATATTGTCAGGCTATTTCTCTTTAAGGACATAAAAACAGAATCTTTATGACTGAGCTTTTCCACTTGAAATATAGGCTCTTGACTTCTCAGTTTTGCAGGCATGCAGATTGGGAAGTTTTAATCACAGCACATTCCATGGTGATAAAAGAGCTATTAAATGTATTCACATCTAAAGTCTATCCATCTTAACAGGCTTGGCATGAATGCAGCAATTAGAGCATTGTGTGCTTTAGCCCATCCTACTGTCCAAAGGATTAGAGGGATGAGGCACTGAGCACTGCTCATGGTGTCTCCATCTTGCTCCAAATGGAGCAATGATCCTGTTCCTTTCTCCTCTTTTTATATTAATGACATGGTGGGCATGTTATTCCTCCTATAACATCTAGGGATTATAAATAACAAGAAAAATAATTGGGACACACTTAAGTTGTATGTCTTAGTTGTGTAGACATAGACATTAGAAAACTTTAATGACATCGCATTCCAACAAGAGAGTGAGCTATTTGACATATGTGCACTTCCAATGTGCTCCTTATAACAGTTTAACCCTCTTTGTATATTTTAATACATAACTTAGGGAAGCTGTTTCTGAAATTTTATGTCATCCACATGTGATTAAGTGTTTTTATGGAAGCCAAGTAAATATTATAGTTAAAAAAATAAGAAAAAATGTCATTCTGGGTGCAACTGTAGAGAGCAAATAAATATTAATTTAGCTAATATTTGCAAAGTGATTTATAGTTTTAAAAGCACTTTTATATCTTTGTGTACATTATAATGTTAGCTTCACAAATGGCAGTTGTTTTTATTTAAGGCCATGTTTCTAAGGAAATCTTGAGAAAAAT
The DNA here is from genome assembly GCF_011762505.2 of Arvicanthis niloticus. Classification (NCBI taxonomy): domain Eukaryota; kingdom Metazoa; phylum Chordata; class Mammalia; order Rodentia; family Muridae; genus Arvicanthis; species Arvicanthis niloticus. The sequence continues at coordinate 89,045,923 of NC_047659.1, read as the reverse complement.
ATCTATTGCTATTGATGAGATTCAGTCCTTCTGTTTAACATACTTTCCCTCCATCTGTAACCATTTCAAAAAAATGAAAAAGAAAAAGAAAAACAAACCCTAAAGATGTTACTAAGCTCTCTTAAAGAGTTCGTGTTCATTATAAAGCAGCAAAGCCCCCAATCCCAGTGGCAATGGACAACAAAGTCTTAGTTTATTATCATACCTTAGGACCATCAGGATCAATTGAAAAATTGCCTATATCTGATTCGCCTGTTGGAATGTTTCTAGGGGATTGTCTTGATGGTAGAAAGGCCCAACCCACCTGGGCTGAAGGAAAATGGCACCTAACTGTGAGCCTGCTAGCAGAATTTTCTTACAGCTCCTACCTCATCTGTTTGTGAAATATGTTCTTTTGTAATGTTTTGTGGAATAGCAAGCAGATGACCTTCATGTTCTGCCTGAGTTCCTGCCTTGATTTCTCTCACTGACTTGTTATCAGAAATCAAACCATAAAATCCTTTTTTTCCCCTACTTTGCTTTTAGTCACAGGACTTTGTAATCTTTCAGGTTTTCCATTCCCACCCCAGCTCTGCATAATGACATGGAGACTTATTATATTTATTATAAGTCCTGGTCACTATAGTAGATTCTCAGCTATTCTAACCCAACAATGCTGGGCATGTCTGTATTTTTTCTGCAGGATGCTGAAGGAGCATGGTGGCTGCCAGAGTGACAAGTGAGACATGCTGATGCGAGGACACAAAATGATGCTGACCTGTGAGCTTGCTGAGTGCCCTGACGAAGGTGGCTGGGAAGCTGTATTGGACATATGTTCCAGACCCACCATTGCTTACCTCTACCCCTGATGGGACAAGCTGCCTTGCCTCAAGTTTTTAGACCTTGTGGAACAGAGAATTAAAAAGAGAAGTTATAATGACTCTTGTCATTTTTCTTAAATGTGACCAGTTATTCGAACTCAATCATGTACTGGTCTGGAATTCAATCTAATACTGGAAATAACAGTCTTCATTTTGGAGTCTGGTTCTGGACATTTTCAGAAATATATTTGGAAGTTAGCTGCAGTTCTCTATGATGTTATGTTAGCAAGAGATAAAGTTGGGGCAGGATCTGGATTTCAAACAGGTGTTAGCACATGTGTTAAGGCTCTTTTAATTGTCAAGCTAAAATTACTTTTGTTTCTTCTACAGTATTTAATGTAAGTTGCACTTTCTAATTGTGTTAGTGTGCTGAAACCCAGCATGTCAGTTACAGAGGTCTATTAACCAGCTTTTGTTTTTTTGCCCTGAATATCACAGAACCTTTGTATTCTAAAAAAAACCTTGCAATTACTGGAAGAAGTGAGTCAGACTTTAAGCAGAAGCAAGAGGGTAATGGGCTTGATTATTACTGGTATAACAGCTTTAATTACATTAATTGCTAGCACCACTGCTTCTGCAATTGCTTTGACACAAGAAGTTAAGACAGCTACTTTTGTTAATCATTTAGCAAAATATGTTATTAATGTGTTGAATATACAAGAAGATTTAGATAGGCATTTGGAAGAACAGATTGATGCTCTTTATTCTATTCAAATTATTGGAAAGAGGTTCAGAATTTAAGAGTAAGGAGCCATCTCAAGTGTCATGCCAAATACCATTGGATTTATATTAGTTCTAAAATTTACAATGGTAGTCATTGTAATTAGAAAAAAGTTTAAAGATACTTTCAGTGTATTTGGCATAATTTGAGCACCTCTCAGTATGTTTTAACTTTGCATAGCGAGATTATGAATTTAAAGAATGCTACTCTGCTGAGCTTTGATGCTGCAGATAATGCTGATAAAATTATCCATGGCTTGAGGTCAGTAGTTCCATTTGTGTCAAGCTTTAAGAATGGCATATATAGCTTGATCATGCTAGTCTTTTTTGTCCTGGGAATACTTTTATTCCTGCCCATTGTGCTAAAGCTTGTCTTCAATATCAACATGTTGGCAGCCAAAGTACATGACTTGAAACTGAAAATAGACCCTCAGACACAGTTATTAATTTAACAGGCTGGCAAGCCAAGGAGAGGTAAGATTCTGCACAGAGCCTTACCAACTTAAGACAGAAGTGCATTGCTTTTGATAATGCATATTCCATGATAGGTAAGGAAGGCATTCTTGTCAGAACGACCTAAGACAGTCTCAGTCTTCTTTATGAAATAAAAAAGGAGGAGAGACAGAGAGCTTTTAGGGTTGCTTGGCAAGAATCTGACATGGGCCAAGGACAAGGAAATGGGCTGTTTGGCAGAAATATGACATTGGGCAAAGACAAGGAAGTGAAGTAGGCTTCAGGCAGGACTCTGACATTAGGCTAGAACAAAGAAGTGATTTCAGGCAGGAATCTAAATATTAGGCTAGAACAAAAAGTAATTTCAGACAGGAATCTAAATTTTAGGTTAGAACAAAAAAGTAGGCTTTGGACATGAAAATGACTTGGGCTAGGACAGGAAAGTTGGCTCAGATATTTTGGTTATCCTGATAGGCCCTTAGAAACAGTGATCATGGGAGTGTTCACGGAATTTTGTTTATTGTCTTGCTTCTTCCTTGACTGTTTGCATCTATTGTATTGCTAGTTCCTCAACCTAGAACTGACCTTAATACTTGCATGTAATTAAATGATATAAAAGCAAAAAGGATAAGGGGGAATGAGATAGTTCTAGGGAAGAGAAATGGGGAAAGGGAATGACATCTGAAATGTGAATAAATAAAAATATACAATAATAAATAAAATGTAAAATAAAAGATAATGGCCTGCCATGGTGACACATGCCTTTAATTCCTTTCTGGAGGTAGAGTCAGGTAGATTTTTGTGAGTTCAAGGCCATCTTGGTCTACAAAATGAATTCCAAGCCAGCCACGGTTATACAGTGAGCCCCTGTTTCAAACAAACAAACAAACAAACAAACAAACAAAAGTTTCCCAAGTCATACCATGTCTCTCTTTTGTGTCTTCATAGTCTCAGTATCTTCTTCTATCAGACTTGGAGTAGACTCTCAAGAAAGCACAAGGATTTTGTCAACTCCTTTGCTTTTGAGAGTAAAGAAAGCAACACTATAGCAAGAGAACCCTTCTTCACTTTTCTGTGCTTTCAATAAATGTTCCCAGTCTGCCTCACACAGACTCCTATGAGGTTTCCGCCTAGAAACCTGTATTGAATCCGAATACTTTCCACATATTTATACATTTCCTACTTCTTGGCCAGCTTAGACTCCATTCCTAATGTCCTTTCCAAGCTGGGTGACAGCTAACAATATGTAAGTAACAGATGGACTTCACTTCAGAGCGTATTTTTTGAGACATTGCAATACCCAAAGTAATAGCCTTGCAAAAATAAAATAGAGCATTTCATCTTGTGAGGTCCCTCTCCATTCTGGCACCTCTAACCAGGCAGGGAAAGCATGACTGGAGGCCAAGCTTGCTTAAACAGTGATTCTTCTATAAGCTGCTTCCTAGAGCTGTTCTCCTTTACCTGATTCTCTTCTTATCTCCTCCCCCTACTTTTTCTTGCTCTACTTTATTGATGTATATCTGACAAAAATATGCCATGTACATTTAAAGTATGCAAGTGATAATTTCATATATGTATCCATCATAAAACAATTACATTAACCAAACTGATACATTCACCAATTTGCACATTTAACTCTTTCTGCTGTGAGAAAAGTTAAGGTTTGTTTGCTCAGCAAACATGAAGATTGCAGCATGCAATTATCATCTCAAGCTATCATGATGAGCAACAGATCCTCTGAATCACTCATCTCAGAACTGAAAAATTGTAACTTTGGACCAATTATCTTCCTCCTCTTCCAACATGGAACTTGTGTCAAATGCTGTTATCATCTCTCTTTTTTGATCCAAAATTCTATTCCTCCTACAAGTGAGACAGCATAGTACTTCTGTGTTTCTGCAGCTAGTTTATCACACAAAACACAATGCCCTTCATGTTGTCACCAATGACAGAATTTCATTTCTTTTAAAGACTGAATAAAAATCTAATGTTTATAAATAAACAAATTCCTATTATACCATTGTTTTTTTTGTGGATATTGTACCAGGAATGCACCTATTTAAGGAAAGCTCAGTATGTAAAGCGTGAATAGTAACTCATAACATGGTCTCTGAATTCACATAATTCACCAGAAGCAAAATTATGAAGGATTTCTGACACTGTATATGTTTCTAAGCTATGCTTTATTCAATTTCCATTCCAATTCTAGGCCATCATGCAGCAAAATTATGCAATAGAGGAACTTGTTTACCTCGTTGCAAACATGGAGAAGGAAAAATAACTTAAAGGGGCCAGAGACAAGATATCCCCAAGAGCTGTTTCCAACAGCTTTCTTCTACATCCTAAAGTTTCTAGAAGTTCTCCAAATAGTACTACTGCCTGGAGACCAAGCATTCAAACCTCTGAACCTGTGGGGTGACATTTTATGCCAAGTCATTGCAGGCATGTCAATTGTTTGCATATTTTTGGCTATTGTGCAAAGAACAGGAACATGCAAGCATCTCTAAGATTATTATTTCAGTTATTTTGGCCATATCCCAAAGCAACTGTGGCTGGATTCTATTATTTGAGGAACCTTTATACACTTTCCAAAGCACATACAGAATGGCTTTTAACACAACACCTTTTAGAGACAAGGCTCTGCTCGTTCTAACAGCCCTAGGGGTAAGTGTAAACACGAGTATCCACAAGCAACTATGTAGCATCTGTATTATTTTTAAGATGGCAAAAGAATAGCTGGGAATCTACTGAGAACAGAATGAAGTCAAGCTTGGGACATACACACAAGGTCAGAGATCCAGCATTTCCAGATCTGAGTGCTTCACGCTTTTGCTTCTGAGGAGTCTGTTTGCAGAACTTCAGTGATAATGTCACAGGTTCTGCAGGTCCCAAGCCCATGCACCATACCTCAGTTTGCCCATCTCCTCAGTTATGTAGATGGAAACAAATCTCAGCTGAATTCATCCATATGGGTAAATATTTGATGGCTTCACCTAAGAATGGCCTATGAAAAAAATAAGAAATTGATAGTTTTTTTTGATAAAAGTGAAATTACCTACATTTCAATGGGTCTGGTTATTTTTTAGTTGCCCAAATTCAAAATAAATTTTGAATTAGAGATCCTCCAAAAATAGAAGCAATTGTATTAAAGTTAATATTTAAAATCGGCAGCACCCAATCTGGCTTGTTGTTATGGGGCCCGCCAATTTCCATGAATGGTGGCATGTTCTCACAGGTGCTCTTATACTGCGTCTAAGAAACTTCTATTTGCAAAAGACATCAAACATTACAGAAAACCACAACTGGTTGAAATGTAGAGAACCACTGATTGTGAGGTTCTCATCCCCAAATGATACGTCTACAACACAACTCCTTTATCTGAAGCTTGGAAACATTGTAGAAAAGTGTGCTAAAAGATCATGAGTGGCAAAGAAACAGGAAATAGATATGAGACCATGTCTGTTAAAATGTCAGAAAAGCTAGATCCGTGAAGTTTCAACCACATGGCTGCCTAAACAAGACCTGAACAGCTATAGCACCAATAAATGTACTAATGAGGGAAAAGTCTCCTGAGGTCCACCTCTAAAAAGAGAACTACAGAAAACTAAGAAAAGCTGAGCATGAGAGAAATAGTCTTTCCTTGGATGATTCCCTTAGTTGGTCATTTAATTCCAAGGGGGTCAGTCTTGAAATCATATACGTACAAGTAACAGTAAATGGACTGATCAGATTGTATTTGTATAGTTGTATTTGTATAAGCATATATATATATATATATATATATATATATATATATATATGTGTGTGTGTGTGTGTGTGTGTGTGTGTGTGTGTGTGTGTGTGTGTCAATAGAAATTAAAGAAAAAAAACCATGAAGTTGAGAAGGTAGATCTACAAGGGTTGAAGAGAAGAAAAGAAAGAGGAAATTATATAATTATATTTTAGTTAAAAAAATAGAGTCCCAGGAGAATATATTGAAAATTGCTAAAGACAAAAAGAACACCAGGGTTAATAAAAGCTGCTTCTTAAATCATGTCTATGATATTACTGCATGGAGCATCTTAACAAAAGTTCACATTCCTAATGAAATTAAAGACACATCTGGGTATACAAAAAATCCAGCTTGGGGCTTTGCCAAGATTTTTTTTACCTATTCATACAAAGAAAATATTTAAAGACATTTGAAAGCAAATAAGTTTTAAAACAAGGTTTGGTTGTAAGAAATAATACTTTTTAATTTCCTCCAACAAATGCTGTTAAATAAATGGAAATTATGAACCAATATTACTTTTCATCTTTTTTTTTTCATTTTCACTAATGTGTTAGCTATTTTTCTATTGCTGTGGCAAAACACTGTGACCAAGACAACTTATAAAAGCATTTAATTTGAGGTCTTATGGTTCCAGAGGGTTACAGTTCATGATCATCACAGCAGCAAGCATGGCAGCAGACAGACAGTCATGTCTCAGCAGTAGCAGAGAGCTTATATTTGATCCACATCATGAGGCAGAAAGCTAACTGGAAATGACATGGGAATTTGAAAACTCAAAACTTATCCCAGTGACACACCTCCTCCAACAAGGTCACACACCTCCTAATCCTTCCCAAACTGTTCCACCAACTGTGGACCAAGCATTTAAATATATGATACTATAGGAACCATTGACATTCAAGGCGCTACAGCAGGTATATGTTTATGACTTATAGCAGACACTGTATCTGGTCCATCATGGAGTCTGTCTGATGCTGTGTCTCACCAGGCACTCATTATCACCTCCATGTTTCCCATGCAAGTGAGGACACTGAGACATAGAGAACTGTCTAAGGATGGCAGTTGCATAAGTGCTCCTTGAACATCTGTCACCAGATACTGTACAATATCACTTTACTAACATTATAACTGCTTTGTAGAAGTTGCATTTAAAGCATTTCCCTGGTAGGTATATGGCTGAAGAGTTCATTCTCCATCAAGAAGCAATAGGCTGCCTGAGTTGTAACAGTGAAAGCAAAGAAGATGGGATAACTCACTGACTTTTGCTTTTGCATTCTTCGGCCCAAAGCATGATTTTTTTTAGAGGAAACTTAAAGTTCTTAGAACAACCTTTATTACTTTCAGTTCATCAATAGTATATGACTAATGCTCAGCCTCCACAGAGTAACATATTTTACTGGAAAAAAAATGTTCAAATCTTAGGCAACAATAACCTAAAAGGAGGTCCCACTAGCCCCAAGAACAGAAGTCTATAACCAGGCAATTGAATTCTACAGCCTCTCTCCTATATGTCTCTCAAGCACTTGAAATATAACTATTCTTGATTAAAATGTCTTATAAGGTTAAATCCACAGGGAGTTACAAAGAATTAATAAGAGAAAGGTAAAATATCTCCTTAATAATTCCTATTAAATAGTGGGAATTCTATTGTATAATTATAGATAACAATAATTTGTTATATGTTTCAAAATGTCAGAAGACAAAATTTTGGAAGTTTATGTATTTTCATTAATTTTATCCTTAGACTATTTTGCAGATATAGGCAATGAATAAGGTGAGGATTTTGAAAATTTTTATTGTAAAAAAAATGATGAAGGCCTGGAGATATGGATCATTGGGTATATTGCAAGCATGAGGGTCCACATTCCAATTCCCAGCAACCATAGAAAAAGCAAGGCACAGTAGCATACACCTGTAATCCCAGCATTCACCTCAGCCTAGATCTCTGGCCTCTGCACAGGTACATGAACATGTACCTGCACATACATGTGAAACACACACACACACACACACACACACACACACACACACACACACACACACCAGCTGAGAATGAATTCTTGGAGAAACAGAAATTAAACCAACCTACATTATATGGTTACAAAATATATACATGTATTGAAAGATACTGCTAGGAATGGCTGGAGAGATAGCTCTATCAGCCAAGATCTTGCTTTGCAAACCTGAGTGCCTGAATTTAATCCCCACCATGGAATGAACTTGTAATCTTAGCACTGGGAAAGTAAAGACAGTCAGATCCTTGGGGCTGCGTAGACAATCTCACATAGTCATCAAGTTCCAGGTTAGTGAGAGACTGCCTCAAAAACAAAACAAAACAACCCCAAACTATCATGATTGGCTTCTGAGGAAAGCACTTGGCTCTACTATGAGAAAACTTTTTCATTGGTAGGAGGTTCCTGTCTAGGTGATGATTTAAAATCTTGGCCCTTGACTCTCTCTACCTTAGATATCTCCCTTTGATTCTCCAAGGTCATGGTGCTCAATTTTTGTCAATTCCTTTAGTTAAAATTTAATTGTATTTTTCTTCTTGTGAGACCTCAAGGGAGAGCTCTATCTTAGCAGATACAAAAACCTCTTACACAATTGTCAACTCTTCCCATGTATTAAACATGCTGGTTCCCTAGGGATACACACAGCTCTTTCTAGGTGTTATATTCATGTCAGGATCCAAGATGCCTAGTGATACATGTTTCTGTCATTTTTCATGTTTGAATTGTAGGGTTAAAAACTCACCCCCAAAAGCACTTAAAAATAACACACACACACACACACACACACACATACACACACGAGAGGAGTGCAGACATAAAATGAGAAGCTATATGAAAGGAAATACGATTAAAAGTATTGATAACATTTTCAACAAGAAGCCCAGGGAAAAGAAAAGCATAAACCAATGAGAAATGAAGATATATAGCAGTAACACAGAAAAGGAAAAGAAATTAAATCCATTTACATAACATTTTAGTTGATTTAATACATCCAAGACAATATGATTTACATGGGTCATGTTACATGTGTGATTGATACAGACGGGGAGAGACAAATAGAGGCTAGGAGAATGGGCTGCTTAATCAATATGGAAAAGACGAGTGAAACAAGAATGAAGCCAGCAAGAGAACAAAATAAATCTAAAACATATGTACATATATGTGTAAAATTGAATCATGAAAGTAAGTTGCTCCTTCCAAAGCGTCATATGTTAGAGGTCAATTCAGGAGAACTTGATTTCAGTATGCAGCCCTCCTTCCCCAGGGCAGTGTAGCCCAAGTTAAACTACCTATATATAGAAGAGACTAGTGTCCCAGGAGATGATGAAGGTTTCATTCACGAGTAACCAGACCTCTGTCCATTCCAGGAAGCCCTTAACCACAGTCCTTTAAGGACGAATGCCATAACCATATAAGGACCTTAACAGACTGGAGTTCCTACAAGTGCTATACATGAGTCCAGTCCCTCTTTTAGCCAACTCAAAAGTCAGAGGAAAGGGTCTGTGGATATAGATGAGGACTCAGAGACCAGAGGAAACAGATGTCTTGCTTGCTTTCCTTTTCTGTCGATAAAAGCCAGTGTTCCAGGGTGACCCATTCCTGTGCCTCATAGGGGACTTTTTCTGATGTGGACTCCACTATCACCCTGTTTGCACCTGGTGACTCACAATAAAACTGGCATTTTCAAAGCTTTATTACCGTTGAGAGACCATAGCCACTGTCATGTCAGTCTGACTCAGTCCTCCTGGATTGTCTCCAGTGCTGGCCATTCCCAAGGCAGGCTGCCTCTCAACATTTCTGTGCCTGTGGAGGCAACTGACAGAAAAAGTGTCACTTGAATTTGAATAGCAATTGTTTTGATTGGGTTTGGTCTCCACAAAGCTCCCTGTTTAAGAGAACATAGAAAGCCACTACTACCACAGTGACTAGTTGTCATATAATCAGGGTTATTACGTGATTACTGTTATTATCATTTGTAATTATTGTTACCACTCAGAGATAGAAGCCAACACCACCCAAGATCAAGCACTCTTCTGGAATTTTAGTATCTGATTTGGAAATATTTTCTGTTGGTTGATAAAAGGCAAAGGTACTCCAGCAATATCTGTGTACCCATAATGAGTCCCCAGAAAGGTACTCCAAAAATGAATATGCAGAAGATCTGGATGTCTTATTCAACTTTCCTCATGGTGTCTCATGCACCCAAGGCAGATGAAAGTGGATAGGAGTTTTAACGCAAGCTCAAGCTAGAGATTATTTTTTTCTATTGCTCTTCTTCAGTTGCTTTGAGTTTGGGGCAATTTTCCACTTGTATATCTAAAGGAGATTCTGAAGCATTGGTACTGGATTGATTAATCATCCCAATGGTGCTTGTACTCACTTTAAGACATTACGAAGTCTTTGCTAAAGAAAAAGGTTATTCTATTTTTAACTTTTTAGAGAAGCTACAGATACACAAACAGTAGTAAGAAGGAAAACAAAGAACTCCTTAGTGGCTTTTATACAGTTTCCTACAGTAGCAATTAACCAGCCGGTTCCCTGCACAAAGCTATGAAGAAAGAGGCATGGCTATAACTTAGTGACTTATATCCAGCTGTTCTGATTTCCAGTGCTTGCTTGTACTCATTTGTGTTTGCATATACCCTGTACAATTCTGTCACCCATACAGATTTTTTTGTCTTCCACCATAACAAAGACACAAAACCATTTCATCACAGGGATGCTTACCATTGAAGAGGGATATCTGCACTTAAGACATTAGAAACATAATGAGAAAAAGAGCCAACATCTTGACCTTATAAACTGGTCGTGGTTTAGCGTCCATAGACGTATAATTAAATAGTTGATTTTTTTTCCTCTTTAATTTACTTGACAAACATTTGGGGAAGATTGTACTAGATGTTAATAAATAGTTGTTAAAGCAAATGGTATTTCAATAAAGAGGTATAAGGAACCAATGGCATTTTAATGAGTACTATGATGGAAAATACACACAAAGTAGTAGAAAAACCATATTTAATTACTAGTGTTTGCAGCTATTGTCAATATGCCAAGCTCTAGAGTCACACAGATATGTTAGAATAACTCTATCCTGAATTTTTCTGGAAGAGGCCTGAGAATTGCTCTTATTTTCCTTAAATGAAAGTATTTTGCTGATTTTTTCTTATGAATATGTTTTATTATTTAGACTATATTTTAATGTCTGAAAACCAAGTAATTCAGCATGCACTTGACCACTCTGGAACAGACTTGCCAGAGATAACTGGTGTTTGTTTCTGTCTTTACGTGTATTCTAATACTTCTATACTTTCTAGAGTATTTCTTAATTTTAAAAGAAATGCAAACATGGTCCTCTACAATCTGGAATAAGAGAACTATGCATGTAAATTCATTACTTAAATTACAGGAAATGCACTAGGAATTGGGAAAACAGAAAAACATGTGTGATTTGCTAGATGCTTTTTTTGAGAGCTGAAAATTGAATCTGACCCAAGAGTCAGAGAGTTGGAAGTGTTTCTTCCAAGAAATGATGTAAGCAAGTGAGAACATGCAGAATATATATTCAAGAGCAGTGAGAAGCCAATCCAGTCAGGGGTGATGGCAGTGGTGGGTCACAGGTCTCAGATTCAAAGCCTAGATTTTCACTCCCTAGATGTATGAATGATGAATATAATTAAACTTTCTCTACCTAAATTATGCCATCTTCAGAATGGGAATGTTAATCATATTTATCTTATGGGAGGATAGTAGGTAAACTGAGATGATTTTTTTAAAGTCACGTACGTACACTGCACATGCACTTATGTTACATTGAGTATCATTTTACTGGCTTAAAGTCAGTGCTTCAGAGGGCCTTAAATGCCATTAAAAGAAAACTTATTTTTAATCTTCAAAGTAACATGACACATGTTAACATTGTTGAAGGAGTGCATAAATTAACACAGGGGAAAACAAATCTTATGAAGAAGAAAATTTCTCAGCACGAAGTGAGAAACTGCCTGTCTCAGGATGAAAGAAGAGAAACTTCAAAGAAAAACCAGTATGAAGGAAGAGGCTGCCTGATACTAGAGATGAAAAGGAAGAAATGTCTTTCTGTTTCCCAAATTCCAAACATGAGCTATCGTGAGTTCGATGAAAATAAAGGAGGTGGCTTAGGTACAGAACGAGGAAAAGAGCAAGTGAAGTTTATTATGGATAATTAAATTGAATATGTTTGTGGAACATTCTGTATCAGTGTTCAAAATAGTAACTACTGTTTGAATGATTGTCTATCATCTTCATAATCTGCCTATCCACCTATGAATTCTATGCATGTGAACATTTATGTGCACCCACGTATAAATGTTAGATATGTGTATGAATAGCACATATATACAGTTTTACCTGAAGCTAGCCCCATAGTTATAGAGGCCTGGCCATGTAAGCACAAATCCACAAAAGGGCAGCTATAAAGAAAGATCACCTGCAGGCCGAAGCCCAGGGAGCAGAAAAGGAACATAGATCATGGACAGCCAGAAGCTTAGGGATACCATGTGAGGTGTGAAGCCCACATTGGCTAGAGAAAGCTTATACGCTTGATTGACATCTCTGATTCTCTATAAATGGCTTCCACTCAACAAAGCAAACACACTAAGGTAATTTCTAGGTGAATTCAGAAGCAACTATTTGGGCCTTCAACTATGTCTGTAAAATCGCTTTGCTGAATACTGTAGCCTATTGTTGATTGAGCAACAGGGAGAAGGCATGTGCGTGTGTGGCTCTGCATTTCCTCCATTCCCAAAAGAGAGTGACAAGCTTGTGCTAATCAGAAAGCTGCTTAAAAAGGAAAGTCTGAGGAATGCTCAGCCAAGCCCCAACTCCACACATCATCAAGTCATCACACATTCCAAGGGGATTACCAGTGTGTTCTGAGGAAACCAAGTGAAAGATAAAAACAGGTGATAAGGATTTGAGTTATTAATAGGGAAATAAGAGGGATTTTGACATTTTTAATGAATTATTCATTTGATTATGAATTATTCATAAGGAAAAGAGAGAGACTAAAGGAAGAGTGAAAGAATGTTGGGGAAGGTCCACAATTAGGGTCTTGAGGATGAGCCAGAGAGGAAAAAGAGCATGATGGGAAGTAGCCATGAAAGAGTAGGCACAGAGAAGGCAAGAACACACCATGCTCTACTCAAAACATTGAATTGAATCACCTGCCAAAATGAAGCCTAACTGTACTTAGTGACCTTTCTCCTAGTTTCTCCTAGTTGCTCCTGTTCTCCTTCAGCCCTTCTGTATTCCTGCCTCTCTGTTCTAACTGTTCTGGATTTGTTGCTTCTTTCCCCAGCATCTCCTCATCAACTCTTCCTCATCTTCAGTTTTACATCTTGTGTGCATCCCTTGTTTTCAAATTTAGGATCAAGACATGGAATGCTTAGCTAGGTATAAGAGAACAGGCCACCATTTATTCATTCACTCATTCACTTACTTGATTTATCATGGAAAAAGTGTGAGGGGAAAAGTCTGACTTCACCTTATCACTTGGTTATGAAATAATGATCAAGAAGAAATTTCTATTCAAGTTCTTAAAAAGGGTCTCTGAATCTAAACTGTGGACACAGTGAGGACCACATTTGGATGAGGAGTTGAGGTGACCTGAAAGTACAGAGATCTTATTGTGTTCAGAATTTGAAGCAGATAGCAAAGGACATGCAAATCCATCTCTAGAAATTCTTATTCAACAGGACTTCTTCAAGTTCTTTTGTGACCAAATTCAGGGGGTAAGAAAAGGCCAATGCTGATGGCTAAGTTCTCAAAGGCATCACTCAGTACAGTAAATTCTATATTTGGGCATCTTTTTTGAAACTTATAACAGCCCTATGTCACTTGTCCTTTCTTATGTGTCATCACTTTTCCTAACTGTTGCTAATTATCCACAATGCTATGTGTTTTATCTTCATCAGTGGATTGCTAAAACCCTGATACCATACCTACTTGGTATCCTTGCTCAAATACTTTTAACATGAACAGAGGAAAGGCCAGAGATGATCAATAGAAGGTACCTTTCTTCTAGCAATCCATTTGACCTAGTACATTGCCCACTCCTTTAAGTACCTGCTGACCAGTTGACTAACAGTCATTCCTTAACATTCAAACTTCCTGCTGCATTTGTTTCCTAGAAGGGTTCTTCCTCCAGGAAATCAGGACTCTAATACTGATGTAATCTCAGTGCTGACATCAGCTCTAGTCTCCGTTAGTTTTAAAACTATAGGAATTTGTTCAAGGCTACTTTTACATTGAAGGCTAATTTTATAACAAGGAATATAATTTTCAACAAAGGAAGCCTGGAATACTCCATCAGGGTAAGTCTAGGCTTTAGGGGTAGGATTCTAATTTTGTTGCTCATTGTCAGTGTGAGAGGAGATGAATTATCAACTATAAGCATTGTTTTCATCTTAGAGTCAGAGCCCTCTATTCTGTGGGATTTTTGTAAAGTTGTGGGATTTTTGTAAAGTATGACCTAAGAGTTGCATGAAAGAACATTCACTACAGCAATGCCACCTCCATGTTGATTTCTAATGTGACATGAAAATTCTCAGTAAAAAGAGACTGCCCTTGTCCTTCTGCCTCATCTGGACTCCTCTTTCTTCCTCCCTCACACATAATCCTGAGTGCCCTCTGGGAAAGATAACCTAGGAAACCACAAAACAAATACAGAAGTGTTTACATTTTCTCAGTAGCAAAAATAGCCAGAGTTGACTGGTCTTTCTCAAGACTCCTTGATGCATGACTAAGAGACTTTTGAAATGTCTTCTTAAGTTTTCCTACTAGGGATATTGGTATTTCCCCACCATCCTACTCCCACCATCTGAAGAGCTGTGTCATTTCTCAGAGGACTTTTCAGACCTTCCTATGTAGCTATTCTGAGAAATGAACTAACTTCTTTAGCACAGCAAGATGTGATATGCACGAATTTTAACGGGTCCCATATAGAGTGATACATAGATATACCAAGTGTGTAAGAAAAGGACATATGCTGGAGGTAAAATTGAAAGTGAGAACAAGAAAATGGGATAGGGGATGGGGACTATCCAGATGGAGGAGGGTGCTCAGGATTGATAGAGTGGGTATTATAAACAGAGAAAGGTGACAGTGCACTGTAACTTGGCCTTGAATCTATACAGAACTATCCTTTTCAGTATCTCCATGGGCTCCACATATATCTTTCATCTTCTAGGCATTTTTTGCCTCATTTATGAGATGGGAATGACGTTGGGCCTGGCATCATGGAGATAAGTGAAAGAGATGACAAATGGTAAGTGCTTTGGGGATAGTGAACACTAATTTTCAATAAACTTCTTTTGTCTCCCTTCTACCCCAATCCATGTACACACTGAACTAGATTCTTTCAGAGCAGAGAAACAGCATCCATTTTAATGTCTTCACCATTCACACATTGGCTGGAGAATATCTAATACATTTGACATGCATTTTTACTTTTTATTTTATGTGCTTGCCCATGAGCATTTAAAAAATGATGACTGCCCAAGTAAGTTCTGGGTATGATATACTTCTACCAGTGAAATGAGCATTGTTATGGTTAATCTTGGTTTTCAACATAACTGGATCTAGAATGAAGTAAAAGGCAAGCCTCTGGGCACACTTCTGGGGAATGTTTTTGATTAAGTTGATGAAAGTGAAAAGGTCTATCATAAATGTATAGTTTCTAGATGCTAGCTGAGCTATAAAGAGGACTGATGGAAAGTCTTCTGTTTGTATCTTCTTGGCAAATTCATCTCTCTACTTATGAGTTCATTTACCTTGTTGAAATGCTGCTGCTGCTATTTTGTTGTTGTTGTTAACACAGGACTCCAGCTTCTTTCACATTCTAACACGAACTAAAGGCTAGTGGCTCTCCAGGAATCACCCAGGCCTTTAGCACTACGTTGTGACTGCTGAGACATCCAGCCCTATCAACTAAATAGTTTCCATAATTTCAGCATCCCCAGAGTAAGGATTGTCAGATTTGTACTACACACATATATGGGTTCTTATTCTCTGAGTACTTAAATAATACTGGCATTCTACCAGTGAAACAAAGACATCTCCATGGAGGTCTTCTACTACTACCTTGGGAGTTCAATGCCAAGCAAAGAAGTCAAGAACATCTTTAGAGCCAGACTTCACCTACGAAAACCTAGCACACAACTGTAGGCATTATGACAACAGCTACAGTGGAAGTGTTCTGAGCACTGTAATCAAGGGGAGGTTAGCTCAAAGCAAAATAGACCCTGCTCCCACAACTCTTCCAAAGATTCCTGAGGTTTCTGTTTTTCTATATCAAGTCTCTTTTACTTAATATCTAGAAATTAATACACTTATAGTAATTAGTCTGAGCTCTTTTGATGGCCCATACCACATTTCTTACACTGTGATTTGCCTCCTGGCTGTAGTGGCCAACATGGCTTGTATCCTCCAGGTGTTGACCTTGTTGACCTCCAGGTGTAGATAAATGATGAGTATCACTATTAAAAATAAAAATAAAGCAAGTGTCTGAAACAGAAGAAAATCAAGAAGCACCCACATTGAATCCCTTCCTTAACAACATTTCTGTGCTTTGCTTGACTATTTGGGATGTTTGTTAGCCTATAGATGTCAAGAAATTCAAGACTATAACAGAATACTCAAGGATATAATTCAATCCAGTCTAGAAGGAGATGATTACCAAAATATTTTCAAATTGTCTTATTCTTCTGTTTGGAAAAACTAAATACTTAGATATCTGTAGTCATATTGTTTATTTATATATTATTTCAGATATTTATTCAGCCATTGTTTGCTAAATGTCTGCTGATATAACTGTATCTCGTTTTGTGTGTGTGTGTGTGTGTGTGTGTGTGTGTGTGTGTGCACGTGCATGCATGCGTGCACGCATGTGCAGGAGATCCAACCTTGGGTACCATTCATATAAAGCATATAGTGTGCCTCTGCATTACCTCCATAGCTTACATATAGTCCTTGTTCTAATAATCAACCAATAACAGATCACCAAAGAATGGTAAAGTTTATGAAGGGAAATTGAGCAAGTAGGAACAGAGAACATCTTCAAAAAGGGGACACAGCTGACCCTCTGATAAAGTGTTATTAGCTCAACTATCGGAATGAAGAGAGATGGAAGACCATGTGCATACTAGCGGAAGAGCTCTCTGGGAAGAGGAACTCCAGCAAGTTCAAGGGCCTGATCTAGGGAGCTGCTTCACAAGGGCAGGTCAGTGGGGAGGTCAGTGGAGAGACCAAGGAGAGCACTAAAGAGACCACAGGGTGGAGCCTATAGGCCTTGTAAGGACCTGGTATTTAAAGAGAGATGAGGATGATATTACCTTCCCTACATTTGAGGCCAAAACTTGTTACTGAGTAGAACTAAGTATTTTATGGAGAAGGAATTAACAAAGGATGGCTGTAAGTGTTTATTGCAATAATTTGTCTATTGAACAGGAGATAGAGAAAGAAAGAGGAAAGAGGGGAGAGAGAGAGAGGAGAGAGAGAGAGAGAGAGAGAGAGAGAGAGAGAGAGAGAGAGAGAGAAGTAAAGAGAGGAAGTTTAGTGTAGGTGTTTGAGAGCAACATGTATAAAGGATTGAAGGCTGCTAAGGCTTAGCCACCGCCTCTGGGAGCCATACTACTCAATGAGATCTCGAGGAATATCTGAAATCAACACAAAACAGGGCCTGTGTATCCCTTCTGCCATCATTGAACAATTACAGCCCCTAAGAAAGAGTGTGACCCTGACTGAGGTAGTTCTGTTTGTTGTAAGTCAGTTCCTAAGAAGGGGCTCAGTAGGAGCCATCAACAAGGAGCATTGCTAGAACCTGTAGAAGTAAGGGTTCCAGACACACAGAATCCCCTGGATATCTCTAAGTAACTCCTCATGCTCTGTTCCCATTTCTTGCCTTCTTCAGCTCATCTAGAACTGTCTTCTAGGACAAATGGCAGAATCTTTTTCTCTAGGGCAAAGGCTAGCTTCTTGGCTACAACTCAAACTTCACACTTGGCTAACTTTCCTGCTTGTCCTGGTAGCTTGTGTTAGGGCAACTTAGACTTTCATAGCCCCAGTCACCGTGCTTTCTACTGGGTTTGCAAGTAGATGAGAACCAACAGACCAAATTTATTCTTCCCTAATCTTTCATGATAGAGCGCCCCTACATTCCCCTAAAATTCATATTCATTTACCCTACAGGGCGGTGGTCATTGTTCTTGTTTTCTAGCCTCTTAATTGAGAGGCATAATGTGAATGGGAGGCAGTGATATCTTAAGATTTAATAAAACTCTTATGTTTATTTGTGACTATTACTGCTACTGAGTGGGATAAAGTGTTTATGGAGAAAGAATGAAGAAAGGAGGACTGTAAGAATTTATTGCAACAATCTGTCTATCATACATGAGACAGATGTATGGAAAGCCCTAGAAAACTCTGGAAAACCCCAAAAAGTAGAGCTGTGATGGCTGAAAGCACAAACTCGCCAAGTGGGACTGAAGATAAGCAGGTGTCCTTCTACCATACATGTCTTGAGCTTATGGGTTTTGAATTACTTAATTTTGGCAATATCATATCACTTAATGCTGACTGATATAATATATCAACAGGCACTAGATGGTTATCTTCACAGATCTATATCCCCATCAGCAACTTGTGATGGCTTTGATGGGTTCTGTGGTTACTGTGGGAGCTCTGATTTTGCGCAGTAGAGACTCTATTCTGATGCTGTGTCATGTTGAACACTGTGTTGGATCAAATTCCCTCTGAGCCTTTGAGTAATTGTGCTGGCTAAGGCCTTCAGGTAAGGTAAAAGGCTAATCTATAGTTGGGATATAAATTTCTTGCCCTTTATACCTCAATGATGAAGAAAGGCACACAATTTAATTAACTCATCAACATGAGGCTATTTTGTCTCATTGAAGAATCCTACCAGATTTAGGACCCAAGACTAAATTTTATTGGTGGAATATTAGAAATTTAGTAAGCATATTATATGCATCAGACTTGCTAAAAAGAAATTACATCCTATTGAGCCTGAGAATAGCTACCATTCTTATGACTATGGATAGACCATTAAAACACACATTGTCAGGATAGCTAAAGTCCTTGATATATTACTTACCCTGAAATACTGTAAATTATTCATTCAGCCCTAAAGGAAGCTGTCTGGGTGTGCAGAAAAGCCTAAGCTAAGACAGATAGTCACTCTAATGGTTTTTTATTCTTGAGAATCAAAAAGAGGAGATATCAATGATGAATGTGAGACTTCCCACCTATGATCACAGTGAGTTATGAGATCATTTGTGGGATGACTGAGGGAAATGCAGGTTTGGAAGTGAGTACAAGAATATCAAGAACTCACTTTAGTATATGTGACTATGATGCCTGTTAGTTAAGGAGGAAGGTATTGAGCCAGCAGTTGGATGATTTGGTTTGTGTTTCAGGCAAGGTATTAGAACTGGATATAGATAATGTAAATATAAATTCTAAACCCAGGAAATTATCTTTTAAATGGCCCATTCTTTTTTCTTTCTTTTAAAATATTTTTTTAACTTATTCACTTTACATACTGTTCACTGTCCCCCTCCAGATCACTCTTTCCCAAAATCCTTCCCACATCTGCCCTCCCCTTCTCCTCTGAGCAGGTGGAGGCTCCTCTGAATATTTTCCCACACTGGCACATCCCGTCCCACTGAAGCCAGACAACTCTGTCCAGCTAGTAGAACATATACCACTTACAAGTAACACCTTTTGGGATAGCCCCCATTCCAGTTGTTCAGGAGACACATGAAAACCAAGCTGCACATCTGCTACATATGTGCGGGAAGGCCTAGGTCCAGTTCCTGTATGCTCTTTTGATTGGTGGTTCAGACTTTGAGATCTCAAGAGTCCAGGTTAGTTGGCTCTGTTGGTCTTCCTATGGAGTGTCTATCACCATCAGGGCTTGCAATTCTTCATCCCATTCTTCCATAAGTGTCTCCAAACTCTATCCACTCTTTGGTTGTGTATGTCTGTATCTGCCTGAGTCAGCTTCTGGGTAGAGCCTCTCAAAAGGACATGTTCTTGTCTGCAAGCTTAACAGAGCATCATTAATAGTGTTAGGGATTGGTGCTTGCCCATGGGATAGGCATAAAGTTGGGCTGGTTATTGGTTAGCCACTCCCTCGGTCTCTGCTTCCTCCCCTGTGGCTGTATTACTTGAAGACAGGATAAATTTGGGGTTGAAAGTTTTGTGGGTGGGTTGGTGTCTCTATTGCTCCACTGGAGTTCCTGTCTAGCTATAGAAAGTGGCCTCTTCAGGTTCCATATTCCCATTGTAGTGATGCACAGCTAAGGTCATCCCCATTGACTCTTAGACATCTCCCTTACCCAGGTCTCTGTCTCCTCCTGGAGATGCTCCCCACCTCCTCACTCTCTTCAGCTGTAGATTTCCATTCATTTTCACAGTCATCTATCCATCACTCTTGTGCTTCTTTATTCCCTTTCCCACCTTCTCCCTCCCAGTTTCCTCACTCCATTTTCCTCTTATGACTTTTATTTCCCCTTCTAAGTGAGATGCAAGATTCCTCGATTGTGCCGTCCTTCTTGTTTAGCTTTTTTGGGTCTGTGGAATGTAACATGTTACCTGTATGTTATAGTTAATATCCACTTATAAGCAAGTACTCACCATTCATGTTCTTTTGGGACTGGGTTACCTCATTCAGGATAATATTTTTAAGTTCCATCCATTTGCCTGCAAAACTCGTAATGTCTTGGTTTTAATAGCTAAAAATATCCCATGGTGTAGATGTACCACTTTTTCTTTATCCATTCTTTAATTGAGGGACATCTAGGTTTCTGACTATTATGAATAAAGATTCTATGAACATAACTGAGCAAGTGTCTTCGTGAGATGTTGGAGCATCTTTTGGGTATATGTCCAGGAGTGGTATAGCTGGGTCTTGAGGTAGAACTATTGCCAGTTTTTTGAGAAATGCCAAAAAAGTACCAACCCCATAGTGCTAAGACAATTGTAAGGCATAAATCCAAATTAATTTTACGAGTAGTGTCACTTAAAAAGAAAAACCCAAAACCTAGATTAGATACTTGCAAAGAAGCTGTGCTAAATCACTATACATTATTCCTAGGCAAAGTTAATTGATTTTAAAATTAGGACTATGATTAAACATTAAATGCTTTGGAATAACACCATTATCAATAACTATTTCTTTTAATTAAGCATTTAATGTGTCAGTATGTCTGGTATATGCTAAGTAGTGTACACAAATTCCTCATAATTTTGATACCATCCTGTAAATCAGGTTACTAATCTTAATTTATTGTAGAAGAATAAGCCTTGGTAGATCATATGTCCAGGAACTGACAACACTGAGGGCCAAACTCAATGTTAGGGATTAAGTCTAACACTAAATCAATTTTTATGATTACTTTTGATTTTGCCATTTTTCCCTAAAGAGATATCAGACTGAAAGGTAGATTCATAGACATTTCTCTTCTCCCACCCCAGCTAGAGGAGGTAATACTAGTTACTTTTATTTTATGTCTTTGTAAGGCTTTTTGTCAGTTTAACCACTCAGAAATGCAAAGCAGAGGACATCACAGAGTTGTTTGGGCTTTACAAAAGCTACATCAGTACACTTGACCCCAGAAAGTGAGTTTCTCTTCACTAGAAACCTAAACATGCTCACTTAGCACTGAACATCCTCTCAGAACCAAGGAGTAGGGTATCTGCATTGCAGAGGGATATACATACATACATACATACATACATACATCATATATGAAAATTAGATTCAATAAAGAGGTAGAAATGCTGAAAAAAATCCCTCAGACTTAATTAAACAGGAAATGAAAAACTTACGAAGTTGAATAAAATCTCAGAGAAAGATTAGCAAGATGAATCATGAAGAGGACAGAATACCAGGGCTTGATGACGAGATAGAGTAATTGGATCCCTCAATCAAAGAAAATATAAAATTAAAAAACCCTTACAAACAGAATATGGAAATGGGATCTCCTGACTTTTTTTTCTGTACAGCAAAGGAAACTGTCAATCAAGTAAATAGCCATCCCATAGATTGGAAAAAAAAACTATTCCAGCATATGATCAACAGAGGATTAGTGTTTAGAATATACAAAGAACTAAAAAACTAAACACCAAGTAAATAACCTAATTACAAAATGGGCAATAAAACTATAAACATTTTTCAAAAACAGAAACACACTTTACCAGAAAACACTTAAAAGGATTTAACATTTTTAGCCACCAGGGAAATGCAGATTAAAAATCTACTTTAAGATTCCATGTTACCCCAGTCAGAATGGCTGTACAAAGAACACAAATGACAACAAATATATGGGGACAAGGGGACTTTTATACACTATTGGGAGTGTAAGCTAGCATAGCCTCTTGGAAAATAGTCCAGATGTTTCTTTAAAACAAACAAACAAACAAACAAACAAACAAAAAACCTGGAACTAAAACTACCATGTGATCCTGCTGTCCTGGGCATATAAGCAGGGGGCTCTACACCCTGTGAGAGGGTTACTGGCACATCCGTGTTAATTGCTGCTCTAGTCAAAGAAACTAGGAAACAGAAGCTGCCCTAACATCCACCAACTGATAAACGTGGTGCTTATGTATGACAGAGTCTTTCTTATTCAGCTGTAAAGAAAAATTAAATTTGCAAGCAAAAGGATGAAACTGGAAATAATTTTACAGCCCAGAAAGACAAATGCTGTAATTCTGTCTCCTATGCAGGTCCTAGAATCAAGCTTTAATTTTGTTTATTTATCTTGGAGTACATTTGGAAACCAGGAGGCTAGAAAGGGGATATTGGGAGGAACTTCCCTAAAAGGAGATGATAGAAGAACATAGAAAGAAATGTAAGTAGAAAAGTGGGAGTACCAGGAATGGAAAGGGTTAAACAGGCAGGAAGGTGGGGAGTGGAAGGGCTAAACAGGCAGGGTGGAAGAGGATTGGGCAGGTGGGTGGGAATAGGGAGGATTAAGAAAAATGAAGGCCCTGTGAGTAAGTCATATGGAAACCTGTTATCATATAACAGGAACAAAGATACAAAAAGTCCATTCAAAGGAGTTACCCTGTGTGCCTGGCTATGCTGTCATAGAAGCCATGTCCTAGATGTGAGATACCTCCACAAGCATTGATCATGGAGGCTCCAGAAGTTCCTCAGACAATCTAGACTCTTGTGAGTCCTCTTGGTTGCCCATCAGAACTAGAAGATAATACCCCATTGCTGAAGATATTGCATATATTACCCAGATTTAAAAAAAACCTTAAAACTCCAACTTTGGATGTTTGAAATCTATGAAATAATGTCAATACCTGAAATGTTTTAGTTCTAAGTCAAATGCAATGAGGTTTGGTCCATACTGAAGAACATTCTTCCCTAAAGCACTACATCTAAAAGGATGGGCCTTAAGCATCATAATCTGATATCCAGGACTGTTAAGGATAGATGGATAGGATGGTTAGTGAAGGGCATGCAAGCTCAGATTGCCATGGTAAGGTCACAATCTGGAGAAGCAAGCCAACTAGTTTTCAAATTTCAAGTTTACAGGCTGAGGTGTAGAGGCTGATGGAACAGAAAACCTAAGAGAAGAGACTTGGGACTTAGGGCTTCATCTAACCTGCATGGCTTGGTAAGGAGGGGGTGGAGGTGGTGTGATTCCTTTACAGTGGTTCTACATGTCTAATCTCTTTCATGGTCATGGCCTGCTTTGGGGAAGTAATTTTAGTTCCACTGTTAGTCTGTATTCTCACCACAGTTCAGAAAATTCTATTGGAGAAAAGCCTTTGTCGAAATCCAGTGAACTTAGGTGGTAAAATATATTCTAGTTTGGGAAAGAAGATAAGTCTAGATTGAAACTCTAAATTTTCCTCCTACTTTGGTCAATTATATTTTTCAATAAACTCTTCTATCTTTCTTTAAACAAATGATATTACTTTTGTCACTATTAAAACCTCAGCTCTAGAGTCAGGCTTTGATGGTCCAGGTTCTTATCTATGGTATGGCAAGATGGCTTAACAGGTAGAGGTGTCTACTGCTAAGCCTGACAACCTGACTTTGATTCCTGGGACCCTCATGTGGAAGGAGAGAACAAGCTCCTGCAAGCTGTCCTCTGCCTTACACGTGCTACAGCACAGCCATGTCCACACATTACAAAGAAAGAAACGCAAAATTTTATTTCTATGATCTTTAACCAATTACTTAATTTCTCTGTATTTTGGTTCCTTTGTTTACTGATTAGAGGCATTTACTTCTATGAATTGGCATGAACACTATGAGTTAATACATATAAAGTTGCTTTTTAGGATACTATAAAACTTAACTAGGTGATTTAATAACATCTGGTATATATTTCTGAGTTCACTGCAAATTAGATAAATACTTGATTAAAGTATTATATTATAAGCCAATTTAATTCATAAGTTCAGAAATTCTCAAATATTACTTGCATACATTTCTGGAATAATTTAACTTCCATACCTTATTCTACTATTTGCCTAAGAGGATAAATATCTAGACACAAGTATTTTAGATTTTTAGTCTGGAAAGTATTCTGCTGGAGTCTAACAGAAATCACTTCAAGGAAGAACATTTCTTAGTGGTCACGAATGACAAGACAGTCCTTATTTGCCATTAAAGAACAGCTAGAGGGGTTGTAACAGTATATACACAACCCATGCAGGCTTGAGCCAGACCAAATGCCAACAGGCAAATGGGAGCTGGGTCATGGCGCTTTCAGTCACTGTTAGCTTCTAGGAGAGGCAGAGTCGGGTTTTACTCAAAATTTAGCTCCTGTTAAGTTGAGCACACTACAAGGAAAGACCACACATTCAAGTATATTTGGGCAGCATAAATTGGTCTTGATGGTTTAAAAATGATATAATGTTGGCTGGGGTATGAAGTGGGAGAGGGGGAGGGGGAGGGGGAGGGGGAGGGGGAGGGGAGGGGGAGGGGGAGGGGGAGGGGAGGGGGAGGGGGAGGGGGAGGGGGAGGGGGGGAGAGGGAGAGGGAGAGGGAGAGGGAGAGGGAGAGGGAGAGGGAGAGGGAGAGGGAGAGGGAGAGGGAGAGGGAGAGGGAGAGGGAGAGGGAGAGGGAGAGGGAGAGGGAGAGGGAGAGGGAGAGGGAGAGGGAGAGGGAGAGACCTGGAAAGAGCTAAAGAGCTGTGGGGAGCATGAACAGGATTTAAACACATTGTACAAAATTCTCAAGAAAATTGTGTGTGTGTGTGTGTGTGTGTGTGTGTGTGTGTACTTGTGTTTTCAAGACCAATATCTAGAGCTATGTTTGTAGTTCCATTGTAGAGTGTTTACCTAGCATGTATTAGGCCTTACATTTAGTCCCTGGTCCTATCAAAAATCCCAAACAACAAAACAACAAAAACTTTTTATAAAACCAACTCCCTCCCCCTTTTTTCTGTTCAAATAACTCCTGGACTTGCTCATCTTTTTGGTCCAGTGAGACTGACTCTCAGTTTAAGAAACTGAGACTGACTACACAGAAAGTTTCACATTACAAAATCCCATTGACTATCTCTGTTGGAGCTTCCCTAGAATTCTATTCACAGACCTTTGAAAAGTCTATGATTAAATTATTTTTCTTAATAACAGTATAGTTTGTCAATCCTGAGCACTTTCCAGTATGTTCTGAAAACACTTATACAAAGGGATAGAGGATACTTAGCAGAGAGTCTCATGATTAAGGTCAAAGCTGGGGACACGTACAAGAAGGAGACACTTGATGGCCTGTGTTACTTATGATGTGGAAATCCTGTGAGACTCCAATCCTGGCAATGTAAGTGCACTGACAGTCATCATAGCCTTCGCTTTAGTATCTGGAATAGACAGAGGCTTGCTTTCTTGGGCTGGAAGAACAACTATCTGTCAAGTGGGAGACATACTGGCTTCTCCTTAATGGGCCGTCACAGCAAACGCTGAGTAGCGCTGAGCTCATCCTACACCACTGTGTCCAGTGTTTGATGCTAGAATGGCTATAAAAGTTTTTTTCTAGATAGCTGAGTTGTATTCAATGATAAGCAGTATGAAAGGTTCCAGTCTTCAAAGGCAAACTTATTCAAGTGAATACTGGGCAAATAGCAGGCCGAGTTAAGAGAAAATCATCTCCACTTTAGTGAAGTGCTTATTTTTGTGATGGCAGCCCCAGCAGAATCATTCACAGCACTCAGAAGTCATTACTGGAGCTCACTTTTGGCAAGCCTGAAGCATTCTGCAATCCAGTGAAATACTTTCTAATTATTAAAAACATGATATTGAAGGAACAAATGTTGTTGGCACCCATCAAGTGTATAATTGATTCAAAAGTCCAGGCCCAGAGTAACTGTATCAAAACCATGTCTGTGAAACCTTTGCTGAGAGTATGTGAGTGAGTGGGTACCAACTTTTCTGTCATTTAGTGGGATTTGGAAGTTAAGTTACACGCTTTATTTACTTTTGGAAACAAAATGAAGAGCTGTTGCCATAGGAGACTGGTGACTGAGGCCATGTGAAGTAACTAAGACATTAAAATGGCGGGCGGGCACTTGCTAGACTCACAAAATGTTTATTGCATTGGCCCATTCCACTCTCCTGACCAGAGAAAATGCTGTCTCTCTTTAGAAAGACAGAAAATGAAGTGGCCTGTGTGAAGTAAGGTGTGTGTGGGGGGGGTGGGGGGGGAGAAAGAGAAAAGGAGAGGAAATGACCAAAGCCAAGTAGAGCAGCTATAATAGAAGAGGGTCAGGTGGGGATGCAGGATGGCCTTGGATGTGTGGATGAATGATACATGGATTGAGGCACTGTTCTAGGCCACTCTGCTGTTAAGTTACAAGCAGAGAATTTGGAGAAGTAGCCAGACTGACGTGCTTGGGGTCACACAGCTGTTAGTGTACCTCAGAGTTTGAGTACTCAGGGTGTTGCTCAGTCATTCCTGTGGTTTGTCTCAACATGACAAGCGTTCTTGAGAAAGTTGTGGTCACAGTAGTTAGCCACTTGAATGACAAGACTGAAATAAATGTCTATCTATTAAGGATGGCATGTATTTTCGGAGCTTAAACAAGCCGCTAGATGGAGGACGCCTTGTGCTCAGAGTCATGGTACATAAATGTACTCTTCAAGTTGGAGTTGTGGAGCCTTGCTCTATTCTTTAGCTTCTATTTGACTCCTGATAGAACCACAGACCTATTCAGTGCCTTTGGATTTCTTCCTGGACTTAACCTGAAGCTTGTCCAGGAGCAAAGGCAGAGTATTGCTTATTCTGGCTCCTGGCTCTGACATTTAAGTTTCTATGACGACCTCAGTATTTCTCTTCCCTACTTCTTTGAAGTTCATTCAGCTCAGCTCACTTTTTTAGGAAAAGTTATTGCTTGCTGATTGACTATGCATGCGCCTGGCCTTAGGATACAAGGATGATCTGAAACCTAATAAATCTCCACTTTACTCTTCACCACATGAATATTGTCTTCAGAGTTCTTGGGTCACAAAGTACCTATCATCCAATAACTATGTGATGTTGAGGTTACTTAAGCCTTTGGTACCTCACACCCTTCATCTAATGACTGAGATAAGGTTTATAGCCGTTAATACATATGAGAGTATAGAGTAGATCATATTTATAGTAAGCAATAAGTATTACATATTTTTTTATTATTGTATTTAGTTTGCTGCCTTCTAAGAAGGGCCTATTTTCTATTAGATATCTGTGTGGTATCATAAAACCTCAGCTGAAAATTTTTAATTACTCAGCTATAATAAAGAACAAGCTTTATGTTGTTTTAAGGGAAATGAATCGAACTGTAGATCATTGTGTTAAATGAAACAAGCCACATATCACATGTTTCTTCTATGATGTGGATCCTAGATGAGAAAAAGGGGCATGGAATCAAGCAAGATAGAAGGAAGACAGGGGTTAAAAACAGCAATAGAGGGGATGAACATATACGAAAGTGCCTCTTATTCACTCTGAGTCTGGAGAAATTATTAAAATACTAAAGCCCATTTGCTATTTGTCTCTAATAGTTTTACATTTCCAGGCAAGTGCTATATATATTTTATGCATGTGTATTAGATATTATAAAGAAAACTTTCAGAATGTTTGGGCTTATGTTCCAATATTTTAGAGGTGGAGACTGTAGGATCAGATGTTCATGTCTATCTTTAGATACATAGTGAGTCTTTTAGCCTATATAAGAACATGTCCCCAAAATAAGTAAACAACAAAACAAAATTTCAGTAGGTTGTATCACAGGAAGAAATTGTTGAACTGGTTCATTCAGTAAGAAGTGGGATTGTGGCTCACTGAGGTCCAGGTATGCTAAGTTAGCTTCCCTGTTGATTCTTACATAAACTGAAAAGAAGATTATGACAAGCCATGGATGGTCAGCTTTTAAAGAGCCCTGTCCAGGGAACAGTTAATCTGTATATTTAACTGCCCTTCTCCTACCCCACCCCTGGGTGCTAGAAATTCTTTGTTTAGGGCTGTTATAAAATACTTCTTCCAAAGGAGTATCAGGGAGTATATATTCTGAGGCAGGGATTGAGAGAGGGGTTTCTATGTTCTCTGAGGTCCTGGAGACAGGAGAATAATTCCCAAGACATTCTCTCTGCCCCAGTAGCACATGACAAGCATGAGTGATCCATAGCCCTTGTCTGGTTATATTTGCCTGGATATATGTGTCTTAGCAAAAGAGCAGTTCCTCACAGTGAATGTTCATAGAAGGCAGAACTGACACTCAAGAGACCAATTCAGGTCCATAGATCCTGCCCTGGATTCAGAGCTTACTGAATATAATAGTTTATATGGAACCTGCCTCCTTGTCTGTGTAAACTCCTGACTCTAGTAAGAGCAATCACCATGCTGTTTCCAGAAATGCAAAGCCAGGGAGGTCCTCCAAGTTCTAGAGGTCCCTGTTCTACCTCACATTGAGAGGCCCTATATACATACGACAGTGCATGGCAGAGAGACACTGCATTTGTGCAGACTGACTAATAATAGCTCCCAAGCAAGGGCTTTGTCACTACAGATTCCAGAGATGCTTTCAGAGAGAGCCAAAGACCTTAATGCTCACTTTGACTTTGATGGTGGAGAAAGGGAAATTTCTTTTCTCTCCCTTGATTCATAAACATTCTGCTCTTAGATGGGATGAAGAATTCTCTGTTAGAATTCTTTAAGCTCAAGCAGTGTTCAGCACCATGCAGTGGCCAGCACAGTTAGAAAAACCCTTAGCTTTGTTCTTTCTTAGTGTCCCACTCTCTCACTTCCTTCATGATCCATAATGAAGGAGCAAAACTCACTGCATTTTGCCTTTAGATTCTCTGGCTAGGAATTTGATTACATATAAGCCTCTAGGCATTAGAAAAGTTCACATACCAAAATAAGATTAAGTCCCATGCTGGCAGTTTAGACCCTGAGATCTCTGGTTGGTTGGTATTGCTGCTCTCCCCATGGGGCTGCCAGCCCCTTCATCTCCTTCAGTCTTCTTTCTAACTCCTCCATTGAGAACCCTGTGACCACTTCAATGGTTAGCTGTGAGCATCTGTCTCTATTTATGTCAGACTCTGGCAGAGCCTCTCAGGAGACAGGTATATCAGGCTCCTGTCAGCATGCACTTCCTGGCATCCACAACAGTGTCTGCATTTGGAGACTGCACATGGGATGGATCCCCAGGTAGGGCAGTCTCCAGACAGTCCCTTCTTCAGTCTCTGCTCCACACCTTGTATCCTTACTTGCTCCCAGGATCTAAACCACCAGCCTGGAAACACACATGGAGAGACCCATGGCTCCAGTTGTATAGGTAGTTGAGGATGGCCTTGTCAGGCATCAGTGGTAGAGTAGGGCCTTGGTTCCTAGAAGGCTGGATGCCCCAGTGTCTGAGAATTTGAGAGCAGGGAGGCAGGAATGGGTGGATGAGTGGGGGCACACCCTCATAGAAGTAGGAGGGGGGACGGGATAGGGGTTTGGTGGGTGTGGGAGTGGGGAAAGGGGATAACATCTGAAAGGTAAATAAATAAAATATCTATTAAAAAACAGATAATGGAACTGGCAATTGCAGCTGAGCATTTGAGACTTTTTGTCAACAATTTCTTACGGGGATTCCTTATAATCCTCAAGGACAAGGTATTGTGGAAGGGGCCCATGGAACCTTAAAACAATATCTTTATGAAACAAAAAAGGAGGCATATTTCCATATATCATAAATTTATTTAAATCATGCTTTTTATTTTAAAATTTTAAAAAATTTGGTTGCCAAGGAATTTTCTACTGAGTGTCTATGTCACCCTTCAACTAGGCACCCAGGTAAAATAGAAGGATCCACTTACTGGCATATGGCATGATTCTGATCAGGTATCTAATATGGGGAAGAGGGTATGTTTGCGTTTTTTTTTTTTCTGCAAGATGCTGAAGGAGCATGGTGGCTGCCCGAGTGATTGGTGAGACATGCTGATGCTGAGACAAAGAATGGTACTGACCTGTGAGCTTGCTAAGTGCCCTGACAATGGTGAGTTGGAAGCTGTATTAGACATATGTTCCTGATCTACCTTTGCTTTCCTATATACCAGATGGAACAAGCTGCTTTACCTCAAGTTTTTAGAACTTGTAGAACAGAGAATCAAAAATAGAAGTTATAATGACTCTTGTATTTTTCTTAAAGGTGACCAGTTATTTGGACTCAATCATGTACTAGTCTAGAAATCAATCCAATATTGGAAATAGCAGTCTTCATTTGGAAAGCTGAATGTTGACACTTTCAGAGACATATTTGGAAGTTAGCTGCAGTTCTCTATGATGTTATGTTATCAAGAGATAAAGTTGAGACAGGTTTTGGAGTTCAAACCAGTGTTAGTGCATGTTATAAGGCTCTTTTAATTGTCAAGTTAAAATTACTTTTGTCTCTTCTACAGTATTCATTATAAGTTGTATTGAACATATACTTTCTAATTGTGTTAATGTGTTGAAACCTGGCATGTCTGTTATGGGAGTCTATCAACCTACTTTTGTCTTACTGTCCTGAGTATTACAAAACCTTAGTTTTCTGAAGGAAGCTTGCAAGTACTGGAAGAAGTGAGTTAGGCTTTAAGCAGAAGCAAGAGGGTAGTGGGCTTGATCATTGCTGGTATAACAGCTTTAATCACATTAATTGCTAGCACCACTGCTTCTGGAATTGCTTTGACACAAGAAGTTAAGACAGCTACTTTTGTTAATCATTTAGCAAAAAATGCTATTAGTGTGTTGAGTATATAGAAGAATTTAGATAGGCATTTGGAACAACAGATTGATGCTTTTTAGTCTATCAAATTATTGGAAGGAGGTTCAGAGTTTAAGAATAAGGAACCATCTTGAGTGTCATTCCAAATACCAATGGAGTTGTGTTACTTCAAAAATTTACAATGATAGTTATTATAACTAGAAAAAAAGTCTAAAGACACTTGTAGGGTATTTGGCATAATTCTAAAAACTCTCTGGATGTTTTAACTTTGCATAATGAGATTATGAATTTAAAAAATGCTGCTCTGCTGAGCTTTGATGCTGCAGATTATGCTGATAAAATTATCCATGGCTTGAGGTCAGTAGTTCCATTTTGGTCAAGCTTCAAGAATGGCAAATATATCTTGATCATGCTAGCCCTTTTGTCCTGGGAATACTTTTATTCCTGCTCACCATGTTAAAGCTTGTCTTTAACAACATCAACATTTGGCAGTCAAAGTACATGACTTGAAACTAAAAATGAACCCCCCAGACAAAGTTATTAATTTAACAGTCTGGCAAGCCAAGGATGGGTAATATTCTGAACAGAGCCTTACTGACCTAAGACAGAAGTGCATTGCTTTTGATAATGCATATTCCATGATGGGTAAGAAAAGCATTCTTGTCAGAACAACCTAAGACAGACTCAGTCTTGTTTATGTAATAAAAAAAGGAAGTGAGCTTTGTGGGGCTGCCTGGCAGGAATCTGACATTGGCCAAATACAAGAAAATGGGCTGCAGGCAGGAATCTGACATTAGGCTAGAACAAAGAAATAATTTTAGGCAGGAATCTAAATCTTAGGATAAAACAAAGAAGTAATTACAGGCAGGAATATAAACCTTAGTCGAGAACAAAGTAATTACAGGCATGAAAATGACTTTGGGCTAGGACAGGGAAGTAGGCTCAGATATTTTGGTCATCCTGATAAGCCCTTAGAAATAGTGATCATGGAAGTGATCACTGGACTCTGTTTACTGCCTTGCTTGTTCTTTGACTATTGGTGTTTATTGTCTTGCTTGTTCCTTGACTATTTGCATCTGTTGTATTGCTAGTTCCTCAACCTAGAGCTGACCTTAATACTTGCATGAAATTAAAGTGGTATAAAAGCAAAAAAGAGGAGGAGGGATAGGGGGTTTATGGGTGGGGAATAAGGAAAGGGGATAACATCTGAAATGTAAATAAATAAAATATCCAATTAAAAACCTAAAAAAAAAAAAAAGTAAATATCATTCATTTCAGCCCAGTCTGACTTAGTGTGCTATCAATGATCCTTGTGGCACACATTTTTTTGTCAAGATAAACTGTTGAAATATAACAGTGGCTTTCTAGATCCTTCTGAAAACCACCTTAGCTCTGGTTTCTAAGAAAACATCTCCCTAGTCCGTTTTCTCTCTCTCTCTCTCTCTCTCTCTCTCTCTCTCTCTCTCTCTCTCTCTCTCATCTCTTCTTTTGGTACTAAAAACAAAAACCACCTGACTTGAGATGGACACTTAAAATAACTGTAAACTATATTTCTCCACTGACTAAAAGTGTACTACACACACACGCAGAGAGAGAGAGAGAGAGAGAGAGAGAGAGAGAGAGAGAGAGAGAGAGAAATAATTTATTTCTCATTTTTATTAATTTAATTTAACTTATTTTTACTTATTCACTTTATATTATAATCACTGTCACCTTCCCATTCACCCTCTTCCCCTTCCACAATCCTTCCCCCCCCCTCCTCTGAGTAGGTGTGCCCCCCAGGTATCATCCCACCCTGGCACTTCAAGTCTTTGTGAGGCTAGGTACTTCCAATCCTACTAAGGCCAGACAAGGCAGCCCAGCTAGAAGAACATATCCCTCATACAGGCAACAGCTTTTGGGATAGCCCTTGCATTTCTTCTTGACAGGATATGTTTTGGGTTGAAAGTTTTGTGGGTGGGCTGGTATCCCTATTGCTCCACTAGTGTTCCTGCCTGGCTACATGAGGCAGCCTCCTCGGGATCCATATCCCCAATGCTATGGGTCACAGCTAAGGACACCCCCACTGATTTTTGGGTGCCTCCCCTATCCCAAGTCTTAATCTCTTCCTGGAACAGGTCTGCTTTTTATTTAACTGCTCCCTGCTTTCATAAAATATTAGAAACAAAATTACATTGGCAACCAGTGTAGAGACAATATACCTCCTAATTGGTGAGACCTGTCATCCTGGTGTTTGGCATTTGAATGAAGTCTTTAACATTTACAACATAAGTTGTCAGAAGAAAAAAAAAAGTAAGGACAC
The DNA here is from genome assembly GCF_011762505.2 of Arvicanthis niloticus. Taxonomy (NCBI): domain Eukaryota; kingdom Metazoa; phylum Chordata; class Mammalia; order Rodentia; family Muridae; genus Arvicanthis; species Arvicanthis niloticus. Next base: position 89,012,555 of record NC_047659.1, on the reverse strand, counting down.
TCTCCCATGCAAATGTGGCACAAAGGGATTTATATTTGCATATCACAGTATATTTTCTTGCTGTCTTCTGAGAATTGTCTCCTAAATTTGCCAGAATAAGTGGTAGTTCTTCTCCACCACTCCTGCTGGCACCCCTAGACCAATGCCAATACTACAGAAGTGTGGCTTGGTGTGAAAAACAATTGTTGGTCTTTTCAATATTCCTAGTTCCAGGATGGATATTTCCCACAGGCCCTCAGACTATCTATTGAATTCTCATGCTGTTCTATGACCCTCACAAGAGTCAACCTGTCGAGAACTTAAACTTATCCATCAAATTCCCTGGTCCATTCAGAGGGTTGTAGGTTTGACATTTGAACCAGGCTCTATAGATTTGAACTGGAGCCAAGGTACTTGTATCCCAGTCCTGGCTCTCCCATTTACTGGTGAAGGGACTGTGGGTGATTATCTAAACTGTTTCTTATGCTTCATTTTCTGGGGCCTTAAAGGCCCAACTGTGACAAGATCTGCTCAGAAATCAGTTTAAATCTTCCCAGCTCAATCCTGGAGTCGGTATTAGGGGAAGCTCATGCTTCTTCCTGCCACGAATTTCTGCCTTTACTGGAGTTTCCAGAGCTTGGCAGTCATACTTTTTCTGTAGGATAGTTGGATTCAGCTCTGCTCTCCCTACAGAAGTCATGAAGATCTAAAGGAGGAACCATCAGAACTGCAGAGGGGAAGGAATTCATGTCCTGGCTTCCTCCTGACAAAGAGAGATTGCACTCTGAATCCTTTCCCTTTGGGTACTTCAGTTTTAGAGCACGTACATAAGGGAGGATATGGTTATTCCTACTGGTCCTACTCGAATCTTGAAAACAGGCACATAAAATGTCTGTCCCCAAGTTTTGGAAATAATGGACCACTGATCTCCAGGCACCAAGTAATCCTGCCCTGATAAAAATAGAATGATGTTTACAAAAACCTAAGGTTAGAATTAGAAAATTACTGATATTTGTAATTTGCTATCTGCTGTCTCTTGGTTTCTTGTTCCTCGAGTATAGTAAGAAGGTAAAGACTGAAAGAAAGACAGTGCTGTGTGCACAAAGTAATTGGGAGTAATAAGGTAAATTAGAAGAAAACTTCCAGGATTAAACTAGTTAAGTACTAATTCTGCATTTAAAAAGTATTTTGTGAATATCTAACATTAGGTTGGCATTAACTATTAATCTTTAACTGGGTTGATTTCAATATTTGACATTTAAATTAAATAATCATACCACATTTAATAATAAAGTCACTATATGTTAAACAAATACTACTTGGTTATTGAAACCATATGTTACTCTAACCACATTGAAAAAGATTCACGTGTTTTCAATAAGCACCTCATCTTTATTTCATCCAGCGAACAATGCATGTACTGTACCATAAGAAGAATGGAAGCTATTTATGCCAGTCCCAAATGATTATTTTAAAAGGAATATACTGGATGTGACTTTTGTGCTGATCCACCTACCTAATGATCTATCTCCCCATGTTAGATGCTGTCAATGAAGGCAGTAGCTTGTAACTGCCTATTTCCATATGTTCCCATGATATAGACCCTCCATTGCCCATGTGTGATTGTACCGCTAATGCCAACCAACCTTTCAGTTCATCCACATCATGCCAAACCATTATTTAAAAAAAAAAAAAGGTTGGCAAAAATACAAACATTTCTGTGTTTAGTGTTAAGGCATTCCTTTATAAAGAGCATCTTTTTTTCATTCTCTTCCTTTGGCAACTATAAGACTCTAAATGTTACCTCCTTGTTTAATCAAATGAACTTTACTCTCCCTAATATCAGCAATTCGTGTTTTTAGTATGTGTGCATCAACAGTATCCTTGCTGGCTAAGCATAGTCTAGTGACATACCATTGTATCTGCAGCCTCTGGAACTGAGAGAAGGGCAGAATTAGCCAGAGTAATAATACATTTATCTTAAGATATTTTAGTATGTTTATAGATTACTTCTAGGGGAAAATCTGTTGAGAAAACCTTCAGGTTTATTAGGACCAGTTACTTTCTTAACAGCCTGTGAAAAGCCACATTACACATCACATATACATTGCACATCGTACCAAAAGGATGAACATTTGGGGAAATTGTCTATGAAAGTAGTTTCAGAGACAGGTCACACTTGAAGTTTGGAAATAATCAATAATCATGCTTATTTACAAGTTTTATGCATACCAGGTAGTAAAACCCAAGATAAATAACTCAGTCTTCATACCACATTATAAGGCTACTAAATTATGTCTTACTATATACCTAAGTAGTACTAACAACACAGTGGAAACATAGTCTTGATATTTTCAGCTTATCCAGGAAATCTTATAGATACATTTTCTATTTCATGATTTCATCTTTTTAGCTCATTACTAAGATCATTCCTCTGATATGAAAACTGGGACAGAGGGACAGAGGGACAGAGGGACAGAGGGACAGAGGGGTCAGAAGTGACTAATTATTCCTTTGCCTGGCATCATAATTTCTGGTTCTTCTTTCACACCCTATGCTTTCTGGAAATTCATTGTATTCCAGATCTGTTATGATTCCAGTCTCACTCATTGATTCTTCCTGTATGTAACTCATGGGTTATTCTGGGACCTAAGTTTATTTCTCATATGAAGGCTGGGTTCACACAATCTGTTGATTGTTTCTATGTAAGAAGGAACAATATGCAAGCTAACAAGCTAGACTTTGCATATTCTTTTACTGTCAAATACAATACCTGAGTTTTCCTTGGCTTATAACAGGTACAACATCCAATAAGGAAGAAACACAGCTATTTGTCTTAGTAAGAGCACATGCATTCTCCTCGCATGCCTTTCACAGCATTTTCAAAAAAAGGTTAGATGCTCTCATAGAAGTGTATGATGCTACTTGCTTGGGCAGATGCTTACCAATCCTGTCCAATGATGTCAAAATTTGAATAAACATCTTTGGTAAAATTTAGTCTCACAGGCTTTTTCTTCTAGGGAAAAATATACTGCATCTGCCTATCATTGCCAGTGCCACTGCTGCCAATGGCAAGAACTGATGGAGATGGGGATGACTCACCATTGCTGGATAGATACCTTGGGAGGGAATGAGAAATGGGGGAAGGTTGTATGTCCCTCTCTTGGGCCATTCTTTTGATAGAGGAGAATAACATGTTGTAACATTTTGTTATCATTAACTGTCAGGCTATTCCATGGTTACTGCTTGGAACATCTGCCAACTAACTTTGTTAAACATAGCAATATGTTCTTTCCACGTGTATTAAGAGAGGAAAAGCAGAGACTTGGCAGTAGCATTTTTTTTTTCAGATTAGTTGTTTACCAGCTTCTATCTTGTGATGAAGATTGTCTAAAACCTTCCTGGTATGACTTTTCCAGACTTTGAAGGACCCATATTTTTAACAGGGATTTCTTAAGGCCCTTGGAGCAGAAGAGTCTTCAATGAACATTATGGTGCTTTGTTTAAAATCCCAGCAGCTTATTCATTGATATCCCTGGGCTCTTCACCAACCTATGGCATTTTCTGGGGAGACTGCCTTGATTCTATGTGTGTCCCTGAGGATACTGCATGATGGTGTTACTTGACTCTTCCAGAGCAATAGGAGTAGGACCTCTCTGTTGATATTGGTAACTGTCAAACCTGCCACCATTCACTATCCTGGGCCATCAGTAGGCTGTTTCTTCTAAGGTCTCAGATGGCTTTGTGATTCTTGAGCAATGAGTTCTTTTGTCTATTATTTCCTCAAAACACCATGAGTTTGCATTGGTAATTAGTTTAGTATAGTGTGTGTGTGTTTGTGTGTGTGTGTGTGTATGTGCACATGCCAAGTGAGTTCTGTCGACCTTTCTGAACCTAGAAGTTCATACTATTTTGACTTCCATTGAACATCCAATAACATAATTTATCAGGCAACCAACGTATAAAATGACACTCTATAATAAATCATCTGTAGATTATTATAATGCAATTAAGTTGCTTTGTGGTACTGGTTTTCTTTTTAAATTGTTATTTATTTATTTTTATCTTTTCATTGGTTCTTTAGGAATTTCATATCATGCATTCCAATCCCACTCATATCTCTGTCCATCCATCCTTACAATCCTTCCCCCAAAAGAAAACAAATTATGATAAATTAAAAAAAAAAATCTTGTCACGAAGCCACAGTGTGACACAGTATGTCTCACAGTACACCCTTTTACCACTACATCTTAACTTGCAAATGTTCATTACAGTGCATCATTGTTTGTATTACAATGCATCTCTGGTTTGAGGCCTCTAGCTTCTCTACATTATCAATACTGGATCCCCACTGGAACTCCTCTCTAATGTCCTATTGTTGCCCTGTGTCATGAAGATCCTACAGCTTTTGATCTGTAGGCTTTGCTCTTTCACATGTTGCAGCAGATCACAGATGGGGTGGATGATGGGGTGGGCCAACTCAAAGCCTTTGATCCAGGCCTGGGATGTAGTTGAGTTGGTCAGCCTGCCATCTCTTTTGTGCCTGCACAGCCAGGGTGAGCGCTCCAGCACTATTCTGGCTAGCTCACTCAATACTGCAGATGACAAGGAGAAGAGTCGGCTCTTCTGCTCTCATGTCTTTGGGCCAGCTTACTCCCACCTCTTCCACCAGGGTTAGCTCTACTGTGCTGCCAAGGCAAAGTGCAGGGCCTACTCTCCTGTGTGCTTCAGCCTGTGATGGATAGGAATAGCTTCCCCACTCTTGTGACCTTGGGGCCAGCTCCCCTACCTGCTGTAGGCATCAAAGGGCAACACAGGGAAGGCATCTTTTTCTAGCCCATTCTACCCCACAGCAGACTAGAGGCAGGGCCAGCTCTCCCTTCGGGTCAGCTCACTGGCTTCTCCAATGTCAGGGTCAGCTCTACTGTGTCGCCCTAGTGAGGCACAGGACCTGCTCTTCCAAGTGCGGTGGCCAACAAAGAGCAGGCCTAGCTCAACAATGCTTCAGCTGTTAGTCCAGACCGAGGACATCTGCATGGCTTTTGCTGGTAACATGGGCCCTGAGAGATCAACACACAACCCAGCTACCATAGGATTATTGACTCAGCCCACAGCAGCAGCGTGGGCATGGATATCTCCAAGGTCTCAAGTGGTAGCAAAGGCTACTCAAATCAACACTATCTTCAGATATTCACGTGGTTTCTGGTAGCGGTGCAGAACATGGATATCCATTTAGTCTTTGGTGGTAACTCAAGCCACAGACATAGACACAGACCACTGCTCCATCATGGACCCAGATTCTCTCTGCATCCTACCTGCACAACTCTTAAGTGTCCCACCCTGTGCCCAGCCATTGGCTGCTGGCATCTTTATTGATAGATCAAAACCAATTGGAGGCAAGGACCTTCAGCATCTGGACACACAGATTCAAAGAATTAGCCTCAATCTCTCTTCACAGTAATTCCAGTCACAGTCTTTGATATGTATAATGTTAATAACCATCAAAATTCTTTCACTAATTACCATCTGTCAGGTAAAAATACAAACACCTGCAATTTATTACCCTCTCAATCCTTGACATAACCCTATCCAATAGATTCCTTTGTTATTTTCAGCTCACAGATGGAAGTTTTAAAGACGTAAAGCTGAGCAATTTGCATCATTAGACTCAGCTGCATTTGATGCTGAACCTGTGCACCACTATTGTGTTTTACATAATCATGATGCTAGGAAGTCATCATGATATACTAGGGTGCCCTGTTGACTAGAACTGCTGGATGAGTTGGGGCATGATATGCTTGGCATATAAAGCTGAAGCATGCTGTAATATAGAGGGCAATGTATTTCATAGCCAATCTAGTCAAGTTCTATGTGCTATGCTGTTAAGTGGAAGCGAGCTCAGTGTGAAACCCTTTCCTGTTCCTTTTCCAAAGGAGCTGGTGTTCAGAAATGTTGGGTACACTGTTACAAGTTTCTTCCAACCCAGCATCATCAATTTTAGGCTTCTCTTTAGCTGTGATGCAATTCAGAGCTAAGACATTTGCTGAGAGACAAATGCGACATTTTTTTTCTTTTTGGAGATAAAATCAGCTGAGACAAAATGTGAATTTCAAGTTTTACACTTCCTCAGTTCCCCATGCTGCCTCCCTGGGCACACGTATCTGCATGCTTCTGAAGCTTACCCCAGACACTGCAATTTTCACGTTTGTTGGCATCTCTTCATAGTCAATGTTCTGCTAGGTTTTTGACAATACTTTAATGAATAATGATGTGTTTCCTTTCTTTTTGAGACTACAGTTCTTCTAAAGCATTCCCTGAATGAACTTTCACAGAGATGTTTTCAGAATTTCCAGAGTCTGGGTTGTAAAGAAAAAGGAGACCAGTGTGAATCTACCTTGTACTCCCTTGGTGTGAACTGAATGGCCCCTTGGATTTCATGTTCAGCAAATAATCATTTTTTGTTACTACCTTAATAGGCTCTTATGAAAGTGGTAAGACTTCTGGTCTACCTCAAGCTTTGGATGTTTGTGAATCAGTGTGACTTCCTTTCTGTTTTACTCCCCAACCATAGGGCTCAGGGGTGGAGTGGGGGTGAAGTTTCTCTTGCCTTTAGTGGTCCCACTAGTTTAAGTGAATAAGAGCCCAGAGAGATTTCTCACTTTCCACTTCCTACTATCAAATTAGGCAGCAGATCAGGGGTGTGTTTACAAATGGCAGCTGTCTAGCACCTCCAGGGCAGCTGAGTGGGAAGAATGAAAGGAAATCTGTTGTGAAGAGAGCCATGAGTGTCTTGTTTCATGAATTCAAGTTGGCCTGCTTCTAAGGTCATGAACAAAAGCTGAACCAATGACCCACAATTTGATGCTTTCAGTCTGAATGTCCAGACTGTGAAAGGCTACATTCTGTGCTCTCCTTTCTTCCAGCCCTTCCACTCCCATTTATTCCCACAACACTTTATCCTCTGAGTTGTAAAACTAACCTCCCTTTCTGACCCCTCAGGGTATCTAGGTAAACACAGTTTCCTCTGGAGCTATTAGCAGAATACCTCTTCTAAGTGTATGATTAGCTTCTCCAAGGCAACTGAAACCATTTTTTTTTTAGCTTGACAAAATTATTCCCAGTTTCATGCTGAGATGACAGCTCCAGCCTTTAAGTTTTTAAAGTGATCCTATTGAGGTGGATGAGTTTGGCCAAGGAGGAGTTTCCAGAAAAATTAACAGCAAGGAAAGTGTTTTCTCTCTTGAGGAAGGATTGCTGGCTCTAAAGATGTGAAAAAGGAAAAAGGACCCCAGTAGGCTAGCCTTTAGCAGGCTGAGAAGATTTACCTTTCCCTGAGTCACTGCAGAGATGATGATAAGTCTCAGAGTGAACACTAAAGTTCATCTGGGCTGTAATTTCTCCTTTATGTCCCATATCCTTCTGGCTGGTTTTGTGTGTCAACTTGACACAAACTGGAGTTATCACAGAGAAAGGAGCCTCTCTTGAGAAATGCCTCTATAAGATCCAGCTGTAAGGCATTTTCTCAATTAGTGATCAATGGGGGAGGGTGTGGGGAGGGCAATTGTGAGTGGTGCCATCCCTGGGCTGGTAGTCTTGGATTCTATAGGAAAGCAAGCTGAGCAAGACAGGAGAAGCAAGCCAGTAACATCCCTCCATGGCCTCTGTATCAGCGCCTGCTTCCTGACCTGCTTGAGTGCCAGTTCTGACTTCCTTCGGCGATGAACAGCAATGTTTGAGTTTCTGTAGCCAACAACAGCCTTTATCAGTGTAGACATTATTCCTCCCCCTCCCCCTGGTGTCAATATAACCAAAGCTATCATCTTGTTTGTTTATTTATAACATTGAACTTATCAATTGTTACTGATCTAAGGCACAACCAATAGTTAACTACTAGTATCATTTAAAAATAACTTATTTTAAAACACATTTATTTATTTTATATTTATGAATGTTTTGCCTGCAATGTGTATCTGTCTACCACATGTATTCCTGGTGCCGTAGAGTTCAAAAGAAGAGCATTGAATTCTCTTGGACTAGAGTTACAGATGATTGTGAGCCATGACATGGGTGCTAGGAACTGAATTTGGGTCTTCTGCAAGAACAATATATGCTCTTAACCACTGAACCATCTCTCTTGCCTAAAAACTTCAGTTTTTCAATGTTAGAATTTACAAAATAATCAGTGTTATATTCAAACATAAGAAATAATGTAAAATTATGTATTAAACTGTAATGCATCAAAGAATGCTATTTGGCATATATATATATATATATATATATATATATATATATATATATATTTTCTCTTTGGGTTTCTAAGCTCAGTTCTAAATTGTCCCAGAAGAAATACTAGATGGTTTCTTTCCTCAACATTTCATCTCTCTCATATATCACCAACCCAAAAAAAAGCCACTTAGAGGATAGATGGGAAAGTAGAAATGCAATGGCTGAAAAGAACACTGTTATGAATTGATTGACCGATGACAGGTAAATGACTTGGTTAGGAATTATTTGGTGAAAAAGGAAGTTCACAATTCATTCTGAAACTTCCCTTTGTCCTACTGCATAATACTAGGAGACTACTGCGGGCTCACTATTTGCCTCCTGCTGAATCGATTTTTTTGTTCATTCAGTTTTTACAGTTTTAAAGTTCATTTTTTTTCACCATCTGCAGATTTCCATTACAAAATCTGGTGCTATTTTCTTCTACATAGCTTATGTTAGTAGAGACATTGTTTCCAAATATGTCTATGAATGGCTGTGACAAATTTTTAAGTGGCTTGTTTTGAAACCAGTTATAGAATAATTGTGTACAAGAGTCTTTTTAATGCTAAAAGATACCTACTTTGCCCAAAGTGGACATTAGGAGAAAAAGCCAAATAAGAGTTGTGTAAAATAATGTGTAAATACCAATCACCACTTGGTAAGGCAAGTACCAGATAGTTGTCTGTTAAAATGGTCTCTACTTATGTAAAATTATTATCACTTATGATATGCATCTGAACATTTATAATATACAGATGGACAAGAGTTTTTATAATGGATTTAAGAACATGTCTTCCCAGAGAAAAATATCATTATTAAGAGGAAAAAAAACATGGAAAGATGAAACTTGTGATCCTAAAGTGTTCAAATATGGCCCTAATGATTATACAATCCTTTTGTTGATTGCCAAAGACAATCAACAATTTGCAATGCATGATCCTATTTTGAACATGTGGTCAAATAAGTGTTAGGAGCCAACTCCTAGCAGAAAGTGGCTGTCATCTTTGCAGCCATCTCAAGCCATATAACCTGACAAGAGACTTGTTTTTCAACAGCCTACAACAGCTGAGCACACTCTGATAAACATCTTGTTCATCCCACAGATCTTGTTTTGCTGTGTAGTGCCCCCAGCTGCAAGGCTCACATGATATTTATGCCTGCAAGGCACTTGCTATCCACGCCTACAAGGCACATGGCAAAGCATATAAATACCTCAGATTTCCTTTCAATAAAAGAGACTTGATCAGACTCTCTGTCTTGTCTCCATTCTTCCAGTCTCTTCATTCCTCCATCTCCACTCTCTTGCTAGACCCTGACCCGCAGACTGGAACAGCAGCTCTGGCTGGAACACAGTAGTCCCCAAGCTGGGCAGTGTGAACCCCTACAAATAAGGAAGCAGGTAAATATATATTTACAACTAACTTCTCCATGTATGTTCATAAATGATAAGAATCTTTATTCTTGTTCTTCTTATAGACCTTAAAATATTAGTTGAGTCTATTAGCCTTTATGCATAGACATGGTATTATTCCACACTGTGTGAACTTAACTTTCAAAGGAACAGAGTTCACCTCTCCGGGATATATGTGAAAAGGATTCTCCTATCTCACACCCAACAGATGTTCAAGTCCTTCATCATTTCTTTTCTTTCAGTGGAGTTTGTTAATAATCCTTAGCTTGGAGTTTCAAGTCTCTTCCCATCTTTGAGCATCTTCTGTGAAAGTGCATACGTTTTCTCATTCTCAACTCACCCCCAGAAGTGTTCCACATTGGTTAGCTACCTACTCATGTCCACAAGAAGTAATGGTGCAGCAAGCTCAGCCATGGTCCAGCGTTAGCTGCAGACCAGCCATCTGTTTAATACAACCTAAATCTGCCAGCAGCTTTTGCCGGTCTGAGGAATGATTTTTTCTAAAGGAAAATGAGAGTCGTTCATGAAATGGCAGTGGAGAGATGATTTTATTGAAGTTTTCCCACTTTGACACTCTCGGGGCTTCTGAGGCCAAGTCCATATTTGGAAAATGCCATCAGTATTACTTGACTTCACAATTCAAAGAGGGTTCAATGTTCTCCAGATACTGAGATCAATCTGGCATAGATCATTCAGACATTTTTTTTCCACACTAGCTCAGGCTTCATGGAGAGTAGGCTAAACAAATGACCTAAGGGATAAGACTCACTATGGGCAACATTTCCCATGGAGTAGTCTGGTCATAATTCCACAGTTTTGAATCATCATCATATTGAACAAGGTCATCATACTGTAACACAACTAGTATGTAAGCAATTTAGGTTAGAAATTAAATAAAATAAAGATGACCACCCTTAGTATTTCTTCATGACATTTGGCAAGTTTGTTCTTACAATTCTAGAATCTCTTTGGGGTAGATGTTGTAGTACATGCTACTCAGCCTCTAGATACAAAAAAATCTGATCAACCTCTGTGAGCATCAAAGCTAGCAGCCCAGGAACCAGAATCTGGTTGATACACAAGACATGGTATTATTCCACACTGTGTGAACTTAACTTTCACAGGAGCACTCTTAACCAGTTCCTGTCAAAATTCAAGATTCTATCTGCTTTATTGCAAATGTTTTTCAAGGGAAAAACACTTTATTTACCTCATGGGTTTTAGGCAGTTGAAATACTGTGTATCACACAAGCCAAACATTTATATAGTATAGATGTATATAGTTGTGTTTATTCTCTATTTATTAGGCCATATTAAAACAGAAAAACATCAGGAAATTGATTGTTTAGTGGGTACTAATGTATAAGAAATATAAGACATATGTTTCTATAGTTAGGACTGATGAGGACATTTGGACAGTTATGAGTAAACACAGGGTACAGTCAGTACAGAATGGAAAGGCAGAGGAAGAACAGCTACATGGGCTGAAGGGGGAATGAATGTGGTACTGTCACTTCTCTTGATCCTCATGGCTAGCCTTTCCTTGAAGAAAAAGAGTGGGTACTTGGTAGTAATTTCCCTTTGTGAATAGATTACTAGAACATGGGGCTTTTTAATGAATAAATTACTAGAACCTGCGGCATTTTTATGAATGGATCACTAGAACATGTGACTTTTTATGCTCAAGCCTCTCTTGTTTTGATCATCACTGAGTACATTCGAGTAAGGGATGAATTGACTCTGGCTTAGCCTACAGACATAAAAGGGTCCTGATGCCTTTTGATCAAGGACTGATTCATTGCTTTTTTGATAATTTAGGCTGCAGCGTCTACAAGGTAGTTTGCAATGCAGATACCAGAGAGGTTGTGAGAGGAAACAGTGACCCTACTGCAGCACCCTGGTCTTCACCAAGTGCTGCTGTGGGGTTTTGAACACACAGGATCCATGGCTGAGGGGAGTGCAGGACTTTGTTGGTGCTTCATTCAGGTCTTGACCATGGTGGGAGACCATCGGCCAAATTCAGCAAGAGCCACCATGTGAAGGGCCTGGTAAAATGTGTATTATCCACACATGGGAAAGTGCAGAGATTCCTTGTGAAGACCAATGGCCTAAAATTAAACAAATGGTGACAGCCAGTCTGAACAATTTAATTGATGCCAAATGAGTGTGGCCATAATGTCCCTGAAGCAGGACAAACACTGGCTGAGGCTCTGGACCTACCCTGAAGATCAGATCTAAGCAGTGCCTGCCACATACCCAGGAGCCCTTGTTTAAAAATACCCAGTGCAATCACTTTGCTTTTAGTAAAGTCGAGCTTGAATATAAATGAGATCATTCATCTTTATCTATCGGCTTGTGTTCTGCTCTTGAAAGCTCTAGCTAAAGCTGACAACTAATATCTGTAGTTCAGCTCAGAAACGACAGAGGAAACATCAAAGGATTGGAGCTTTACATATCAGTAACACAACAGCCTCCCCATAAAGTCTCCTGAGAGATGAACATACAAAAAGAATCCCTATTGTGGGAGCCAGGAAGAAGGAGGAAGCTTGGGCTGAAGGCCAGCGCTGTCTCTGGAATAAGTAAAATGCATTTGAGTTAGTTCCCAGCATGGAGGTGCTAAACGCCACAAAACTGAGTCATACATTGGTCCGTCATCAAAGATAAACTGTTACCAAATGAATCAAAAAATTTTAAGCCTCTGAGGTAAAAGAGAAGTTTCTGAGCTCATACTCTGTCTAGGCAAGCTCTTGAGTGTTTTCTTGGATGAACCCACTCACATCCGCTTGCCTTAGGTGGCAGACTACATGACTGACGCCAGAGAGTGGGCCACGAAGGGAGGTCCTGGAATGGCTTTGACTGCTCTGGTTAGGGTTCCTTTCTCCCTTCTTCCCTGGTGGGAGTGGTGTACACGAGGCCACAGAGAGCCTCTTACCTCATCCCTCACTCTGATGCCTCCTTCCCAATGTGAGGACTAAGCCAACTGATGTCTCTGGTTAATCATAGGTCCGACAGCCCTGCGACAACAGGCCTTTCAAAGCCTTCACTTCCAAGTTTCCCAAAATAGTTTTCTAAAATGGACAACAGCTTCTTTGAGGTACAATTCACCCACTGTGCATTTGGCTCACTCATTTTTTTAGTACATTTGTGGAGCTGATCAACCATTACCACAATCAATTTTTGGACATTTTCATCACCTTAGAAATGCAATCTTTTCTAACTGGCACATCTGATTTTTTAGAACTCTTTCAGCTACCGTAAATCATAATTTATTTTGTGCTCTTATGGAGCCATTTCTCTCATTACTGATGAAGTGGGATCTCCCAGCAACTTGACTTTCATGACTTATTCTTTCGACTAACATATGTGAGGCTTTTGAGGTGTATTTATGCTGTATAATGAAACAACCCTTCATTAGTTTTATGGCTGAACAATTCCATTGTATGGGCTTACTGTGCTTGGCTGAAATGTTCAGGAATGGATAGATGCTTGGGCTGTTCCTATCTTTTGGATATTGAACACAGTATATCTGTACATGACTACATGGATCTGTGTTCTCACCTTTCTTGTCTATACATCTAGGAGTGGAATTGCTAGATGGTAAAGCCTCTTAGTGATTAATCTTTCAGAGATCTTAATAGACTGTATTCCAAAGTAGTGGTATCATTTTATATTTTGAACAACATCACCTTTATTGCTTGTTATTCACTGTATTTCCCTTTGTAATCATACTTCCAGGAATAATGCACTAGCTAGTGTTTCTTTATTAATTTGTTTATCGGGATAGTATTCTTGTGTACTATGTAAAGATCATCTTTGTATTATTCAAATGCTGAGTTTTGTGCCAGCAGAGAGTTGAATGCAGACTGAACTTTGGTAACATTAAGCATCACCTGTCTCAGTGTTTTGTAAACATCTTTTCCATCACTTTCTGATTGATTTAATGAAAAGTTAACTAGCCTATAACAAAGAAGGAGAGAATAGGCAGGACTTGCTACAGAGATAGGAGCTCTGGAAAAGAGTCAGGCCCCGGAACATTTGCTGGCCAGATGCAGATGAAGTAGCACATATGAAAGTAAAGAAAGACCTTAGTGATGCAGAATTATTAAGGGCTGATTACTCTGTCTAGGCAGATATAATCAGTCGACTATTCTGCAAGTGTGTCTTTTTCTGGACAGTAATTTGTCTGTAGATGGAAAGAGGCAATTCTTGCCTAGTGGCTGTCTCACCACAACTGGAGTAACTCCAAGGATGCTCATTTTTTTCTTAGAATCCAAGACAGGAAGCTATCAGGAGCAGACAGGTCTCTAATCAAAATGAACATTACTACAGAAATGTTTGTAACGTCAATTCTGTGGACTTCTGACGTTTTGAAAACCAACTATCCATGTAAGGTAATCTGGACTGTTGTCTGTTAACTCTTCTCAGCTGTTTATAAATAAAATATAGAAAACACCCTAGCAATAAACTCCAAGCCATGAATTTTCTATAGGACCTTAACTCACAGGCTAACCATCTCAAATTAGTTAAGAACGGTAAAGAAGGACTGGGTCTAAGCCTTGTATTCCTAAATGTATTATACAGGCACAATGCCTATGAGAGTAACAATATTCATCTCACTTTTATATCAATAAGAAGCTCATACCAATGGAAACCTTAAATTTGAAATCAAAGTAAATTTTGTACCATTTAAGAAATTATAACTTCATCGTGATAACAATTGTACAGATTTCTACCACTAGGTTATGGCTATGAAATAAATCCTAGCTAATCCTCCCTGTTCCAACAGAACCACTACTTTTCCCTAGAAAGACAGCCCAATATTAACCGCCTTAGTCCCCAAGCTCAGGCATCACTAAGGTCTGTCAGATGATCCTGGGCCAGAAGGCTGAAGATCAGATGCTCCAACGTTTTGTAGTATAGGGACTGTCCAGGTATTCAGCAGTATCTATAAATTGGCTAAGTTTTAGAAGCTATGCTTTGTGCTTCCCATAATTTCAGTTAACTCAGTCATTCTGGATTTCTGATGGGGTTGAAGATTTATAGTCTCATAGCCAATCCTGGCTATTTACTTTGAAAGAAAAGATTTGAGTGGATGGTCTTCAGCTGACATTCATTCTAAAGCTAAGAAAAAAAGCCAGGTTCGTAACTAAATGTTTTAGTTAGGAGAGATGACAGAGGTTCTGGTTAGTCAACAAAATGATGGACTGGGTATTAGGACTATCTTGTACCTCACTGGTACAAATTGGTATAATTATGTTCTAATTGTATTTTGAGAGAAAAGTTTCATTTTAACAGGAAGGATGATATGTAGGAGAAGCTAACGTGAGAGGAAGAAAAGGAGTAAGGAGAGGAGAAGAAGGAGAGGGGAAGCTAGGTGATAAGAGAGAGTAAGAGAGAGAAA
This sequence comes from Arvicanthis niloticus, assembly GCF_011762505.2. Lineage (NCBI taxonomy): Eukaryota > Metazoa > Chordata > Mammalia > Rodentia > Muridae > Arvicanthis > Arvicanthis niloticus. The sequence goes on along the minus strand of NC_047659.1, from coordinate 88,997,499 downwards.
GAGGGGGGGACATGGAGGCAGATGTTCATGTGTCTCCACCAGTGAAAGATACTTGATATATCTAGGTTGGATATTGGGTTACACTTCTGATTGAGCATTACCAAACTTATAAAGCCTTTGATTAACATTTTTTAAAAAATTGTATAAAAGCAAAAAGGAAAGGGGGGCATGGGATAAGGGTTTTCTAGGGAGGGGAATTGGGGAAAGGGGATGGCATCTGAAATGTAAATAAAATATCCAATAAAAAAAGAAAGAAAGAAAGTAATGAAAGGAGCCATTTGGCTGAACAGGTATTAGAATAAAAGGTTAATTTCAAAGCTAATTGGGAACAAGCCTAAGCTAAGGCCTAAAGCATTTATAATAATAAACGATCACTGTGTCATTATTTGGGAGCTGGCACCTCAGAGAAAGTCATATTTGTTCTTTGACAGTTTCATACCTTTGTATAACACATTTTGGTCATACCACGCCACCTCAGTCAATAGTCCCTTGCTTTCAACAAGTTCCATCTCCCACTAACAATAATGTCTTTTTGTTTTGGCCTTGGTTTTGGCTTGTGACCCACTGAGTTTAACATGTTCTACATGATTAATCTACAGTCTCCATACAAAAGAATGTCTTGACTAATGTGTGTTAAAATCTTTAATGTCATGATCTTAGGGGTCATCAAGGCTCAGCTCATTAATAGGAGTTGTATCTTTATAAAAAGGATCTTAGTGAGACCCCCAAGGACTTCTACCATATGAAATTATGTTGCAAACAGTCTAAGAAGTTGATGCTTACCAGACACCTAATTTATTGGTGCCTTCATTTTGAACTTCCCAGCAATAAGAACTGAGATAAATACATTTACAATGTTTATAATCTGCAATCCACAGAGTCTATAATGTTCTACTACAACAACAGGCTAAAAAACCTCTCCTACCAAACCACTTGTGACTGTGTAGGTATTTCTGGGGGTGATTAGCATTTATAATCATTTAAAGAGATGTGAAAAAATCCTAGAAAGCGTGGCAGCCCAATTTAGCTGCAAGCCTTAAGAGTGAAGCCCAGGTTCCTTTTAAGAGAAACATGGGTCTGGGTTGCAGCTTCCACTCTGGCCTCAGAGTCCCAGCCTGCCTTTCCTTAGCCAGCCTGATGGATTTCAGACTTGCCTTGCTAGCCACTTACATAGATGGAGAAGGCAGTTCTTTATCCTGTATTTACGTAATACATCCTAACCTGTTATATTTCTCTGGAAAACCTTTGGCTGAGAGAAACACAAAACAACTTCTCTGTCTCAGTGGACTTCTGTTATTACTGGCACAGAGAATTTAGAAAACAAGCTGTGTGGGGGATGAAAATATATTCTGAGGGAAGAGAATTTACTCCACGAGTGAGTTGTGGTTGGTCATGGTACCCTTTGCTACCTCATCTGACTGCTCATCCTCTACCTTCCTCCCACACCTCACCCTCCAATCCTTGACAATAGCACTGCTTCTCTACTGGTCACTTGTGCTTTCCATGAGATAGTATTAGGTTATCAAAACTGAGTGAGAAGCCTAACATCTAGTGTACAGGGTTTATAGTTGAAGCTACATAGTACAGTGCAGCTTTACAGTGACCATCATGGCACAGAAAATAGGAGAGTCTGCAAAGCGTGCAAAAGCTCCATGCAAATGCCATGGAGCAAAAGCTAAGAGATTTTTACAAGTCCGTCTTCATCCTAGGATGGGCTAAGGGAATTTGAAAAATATTTTTAAAGCCTTCAAGCTATAAGCACATTGTAACCATAGAGTGAGATTTATGATGTTCTCAAGGCAGATTATTTGATGGCATGGACTTCATAGTAAGTAGAAAGTGATTACTGGTCCCATAAGGCTGTCATTCAAAGATTCTAATAATAATTAAATGCCTTCCCTGGAGAATTCTTGAGGTTAGCCTCTAAGGTATCTAATTTGTCTTCAACTATTTGTGATGGAATCTGAGTTTGGGAAATGAACCACCAAGGTTGTTGACTATAAATGCTAATTTATTTTCTACATGAAAACACAGAAGAGGGTTCCAGCTAATCCCGCCAGGTTGTTGCTTAGCTTGAGTTTCTGAGATATAGCATTCCATAACTTCCCAACCTGTCTTCCATGCCTGGTCAGCAACAAGTTTGATTTCTAGAGTTTGCTTTTAAAACTAGAATGACATCTGTCTTTTTCACCCTTGTTAAACCCACATCTCCTTGCTTGTAATTGAGAGTTCAAAGGTATAATTATCTGTGCATAGTATTCGCTATTACGAAAAGTAGTACTCTCCCGTATTTTAAGAATTATAACTTCATTACTCTCTTACTAGGAAGGATTTTACCCTTTTCCAAACTTGAGTTGGTGAAGAAGTGGGTTATGTAGTTTGGGATGCTGGGGTCTGTTTGAAAAGTAGTCAGAGAAGGTACACAGGCTAAATGCCAAGTGAGGTTCTCCATAACCTTTTTCTGGCTTCAAAGCCTTGCTTCAGATAGCTTAGCTTTGGCAAAGTATGGTTTGCACTTAACTTTTGGCCTTCAAGACTTTAAAGGAAACTTTTTTGGAAGGTTGGGGGTGTTTCTGATCCACATACACTTACCTCATCAAAGTGTGTTTTTACTCTGCCTATTTGATGTCTGAGAGGCGTCCTTTGAGCTCATTTTATTAGCACTATTAGAAGGGTTTTTTTTTTTCCCCATGTGAAGACAAGACGTTACACTCTCTAGCATGAAAATCCTAGAGGGTTCTCAAGGGTCTGTACATGTCTGTAATTTGGTCTCAGAAGAGCCAGGCAAAATCCTTGGTTACTTTCCTCCCCAAACTCTTGGGGAGTTGGTTCGTACCTGGCTTCATAGTGTGCCTACTCCATAACCTCTGTTTTCTGTTTGTGCCACTTACACTCTAGGCTCTGATATCCTTGAATTCTCTGCAACCTTTAAAAAAAAAAAAAACCCTCTTAAATAGTATTGCATTCTAGTAGGTCATTGCCCGATTCATTGAGTTCTTGGCTCCTTCTTCAGAAGGGAGAAATGTGGTAAAACTAAAGTTATTAAAAGAGTCATGCCTTTCTACTTATAAAATAAGATGAGGACTAGCCAAACTCCCAGGACATAGGACCAAACTAGTGAGCATACTATTAGTTCCTTCTGTGATTTTAGAAATATTCTCTGCACTCTCCTACTGACCTAGCAGGCACTATATATTCCATCTGCCTGTTGTGGGTGTTTGCCATATGTATTGTTTTTAGAGTCTACTCCCTTAGCCAAGCATATCTTTCATGTATATATACATTTACACACCTGTGCATCTGTCTCAGAGAACTGAGGATATCTTTCTGTATTAGTTAAAACTTGGTCTTACCATGTTAAAGGAAAGGGAGTTAAACTCCAAAAATATTATATCAATATTTTACAGGAAAAAGTCTGTACCCATTTATCATTCTCCTGGACTCAGGCAGAGTTCCACATACTTGCTTCATTTTCTGGCAAAGCATAAAACTATCTTTCATTGGAATCTTTTGTTCAAGTTGAGTCAAAATTCTCTCCGTGGACAAAATTTCCAAATCTCATTCTGTTCTTCACATGTGTTGTCAGATCATCTTATGAGCAAAACAAGTAAGAGTTATCATTCTTACTATTTATTTTTATTATGGTTAAAGTGTGTGTGTGTGTGTGTGTGTGTGTGTGTGTGCACATGTGAGGTATTTTCATGTGAATGGAGGTATCCTGAAGAGGCCCAAGGCATTGGATTACCCTGGAGGTCTAGTTACATGCAATTGTGAAGCACCCTACATAAGTCCTAGGAATCGAACTCAAGTCCTCTGCAAGAGCAATATGAGCTTTTAATATCGGAGCTATCTCTTCATCCTCCTAAATTATATTTAATCAACAAAAACTATTTCCCTGACAATATACTCAATTTCTGCTTTTCAGTCTTCTTCAATTTCTCTTTGTCTTATTTTGTTTTGCAGTAAGAGGTTTTTCAGAGCAAAAATATAACTTTGTACTTACCTCAATCTCCCCAAGTTAAAAATTTATGGGAACTTCCTGTGTCCATTTATTTCCAAGAAGAAAAAAAAGTAACATCAATGCATATGGCTTCTTTGTTCCACCTTCACCAATATCTGTGTTTGTCTAGTGAGTTCACATTCTGTTATGATGTTCTAAAGTAATGAGGGACTGTCACTACAGCAGATAGTTGTTGGACTCTATGCAATGCCTTCTCTGAATCAGCTTGACAAATATTCATTAAATGTCCCCTTGTGTTTACAAAAAAGAAAAACTAAAATCTTTTTATGTATTGATAATTTCTTGGTTAACAGGATTAATTCTCCAGCTTCTCCTTTCTGAGAAGTCTGAGTGATCATTTTTTTTTTTTTGCACCATATAATATGTTCAGCCTTTTGATGCTGATAACAAACAGCAAGTCTTTATACTCTGATCCGCTGTGACTGATGCTCACACTCACACAGCCTTCCCTATTCATTCCCATAGGGTCATGTCAGAAGTCAAGGGAAGAGGTAACAACCTGGGCTAAATGATCTTACATGATTCAGTGAACACAGACTTTTCTATATAAAAACAAAAGAGGCTAGTATGAAACAGATGACATCTTACCGTAATTTGGTTTCAATTTTTCTCATATTTTAATATTTACATAGGAATGAAGGAGACTATTAGAACCTCCTCTCTAGGTCATGATTAATGAGTGTGGCCAGTAGGAATGTTCATTTTATTTTCTGGCTAGAGACAATTCTCAGTGTTTGTAAGATGGAATGGGTAGATGGAGGGACAGTTGGGCACCCTAGATTGTAATAAATGTATAGTCCCAGTCAGTAGTATGGAAGGATAAGCAGAGCATTTGTATGATGCCCGATGAAGCATTCTAAGGAGGATGACCCTAAAAGACCCTAAGGGTAGACTTGACACTCAGATGTGTATCAGGGATATCCGAAACCAACAAGAACTCGCCTGCTGAAGCAGAAGTGTTGAACTTTACTAACAGCAGAGTGTTTCACTAGAGGCTAAAATTGTTGGCCAGAAACACTCTCTGTTTTACTGGCTGCAGTGAATTACTTCTCTCCCCACTACTTCCTTTGGAACTTACCAAATATTTCTCCAAATATCCCACCACACTCACACTCTGTTGGGTGGTTGCTTTGAAGCCACAGGGATCATGCTAGCCAGCTCTCTCGTTGCTGTGACAAAACACCTGAATCAACTTAAAAGGAGAAAAGACTAGTTTTAGTTTGTGGGTTTTGACCTTCCAGCCCATGGTTGATCAGTGTCATCGCTGTTCTGTGCTAAGGTAGAACATCATAGCAAGAATGGTGGAGGAAAGGGTTCACCTCATGGAACCTAGGAAGAGGCTAAAGTTCCAACATACCACCACTTTCTCCAGCTGAGTTCATCTCTAAAAGTTTCTACCACATTCCTGTAACACCATCAGATGGGATCAAGTGTTTAACACATGAAGGTTTCAGGGCATCTAAAACTCAAACCACAGTATAATACTTTCTGAAAAATCAAGGATCAAGTTGAACATCTCAATTGGCTAATGATCTAGACTAATTTCTCATAGAACCTAATATCAATAACAAGAAGGAGAAATGCTGACAGCCCCTTTATATAAATAATTTGAGTGCTATCCTGAAAAGAGAGAAGACTTGGCTACTTTTCAAGAAGAATAAAAGATTAATGGGGAAAGAGAAAAAGCTATAATTTTTGTTTCATGACTCAGGCACTTTGAAAATTATTTCCCATCTTGAAATCCTTGGTCCATGGTTTATGATGGTCTTTATAAAATACATGCCTTAAGAAAAGTAATTTAGGAGCAGACCTTGGGTGGCAGCTCTGCCTCCAACATCCAAGAACCCAGAGGAAGCAGGGATCCCAGGGACTCGAACTCAGGCAGTATCTTAGGTAAGCAGACAGCAGGGCCCGCCCTAAACAGGGAGTAACTGGGAACCAAAAGGACCCAGGAAGTCACTCCGGCCTGGAACACTGGTTCCTTCCAGTCTGGGCCAGAGCACTGAGCAGACCTTGGGTGGCAGCTCTGCCCCCAACATCCAAGAACCCAGAGGAAGCAGGGATCCCAGGTGCTCGAACTCAGGCAGTATCCTAGGTAAGCAGACAGCAGGGCCCGCCCTAAACAGGGAGTAACTGGGAACAAAAGGACCCAGGAAGTCACAGAACACTGGTTCCTTCCGGTCTGGGCCAGAGCACTGAGCAGATCTTGGGTGGCAGCTCTGCCCCCAACATCCAAGAACCCAGAGGAAGCAGGGATCCCAGGCGCTCGAATTCAGGCAGTATCTTAGGTAAGCAGACAGCAGGGCCCGCCCTAAACAGGGAGTAACTGGGAACAAAAGGACCCAGGAAGTCACTCCCGGCACGGAACACTGGTTCCTTCCGGTCTGGGCCAGAGCACTGAGTAGATCTTGGATGGCAGCTCTGCCCCCAACATCCAAGAACCCAGAGGAAGCAGGGATCCCAGGTGCTCGAACTCAGGCAGTATCCTAGGTAAGCAGACAGCAGGGCCCGCCCTAAACAGGGAGTAACTGGGAACCAATAGGACCCAGGAAGTTACTCCTGGCCTGGAACACTGGTTCCTTCCGATCTGGGCCAGAGCACTAAGCAGATCTTGTGTGGCAGCTCTGTCCCCAACATCCAAGAACCCAGAGGAAGCAGGGATCCCAAGCGCTCTAACTTGGACAGTGTCTTAGAAACTAGTTCTCAGATCTGAGGCCTAGATCAGACCTCTGCCAGGTCTGCTGTTGTGTGGACCCCGGATTCCACCTGAGACATACTGGAAGGTCCACTCAATCCAGATCCACAGAGGAACAAATGAACTCAGAGCTTCAGACAACATATCCTGAGATATTCTAGAGGAGACACTGCACCCAGAACAGCAGACACCTAGCTGGACTACTACCTTGGAGGCACCATATCCTAAGGCATCCTAGAGGTACCACTATAATCAGTGCAGCTGGAAAAGATCACAGAGACATCTGGACCCCTAGGAGATCAGACACAAGCTAGATAACTAGAAAGACAGGCTTCAGTCAGAGACAGCAAGTACAGGCAGCACTAGAGTTAACCAGATGGCAAAAGGCAAGAGCAAGAATGTAAGCAACAGAAACCAAAGTTACATGGCATCATCAGAACCCAGCTCCCCCATCAGAGCAAGCCCTGAACACCCCATCACACCAGAAAAGCAGGAATCAGAATTAAAATCACTTCTCATGATGATGATAGAGGGCTTTAAGAAAGACATAAATAACACTCTCAAAGAACTTAAGGAGAACACTGGTAGACAGATAGAAACCCTTAAAGAGGAAACACAAAAATCCCTTAAGAAATTTCAAGAAAATGCAACCAAACGGGAAAAGGAATTAAACAGAACCATGCAGGATCTAAAAATGGAAGTAGAAACAATAAAGAAATCACAAAGGGACAATACCCTGGAGATAGAAAACCTAAAAAAAAGATCAGGAGTCATAGACACAAGTATCACCAACAGAATACAAGAGATGGAAGAGAGAATCTCATGTGCAGAAGATACCATGGAAAACATTGACACAACTGTCAAAGAAAATGCAAAATATAAAAAGCTACTAACCCAAAATATACAAGAAATCCAAGACACAATGAGAAGGCCAAACCTAAGGATAATAGGTATAGATGAGGGGGAAGACTCCCAACTAAAAGGACCAGTAAATATCCTCAAAAAAATTATAGAGGAAAACTTCCCTAACCTAAAGAAAGAGATGTCCATAAATATACAAGAAGCTTACAGAACTCTAAATAGTTTAGACCAGAAAAGAAATACTTCCCGCCACATAATAGTCAAGACATCAAATGTACAAAACAAAGAAAAAATACTAAAAGCAGTAAGGGAAAAAGGCAAAGTAACATATAAAGGCAGACCTATAAGAATTACATCAGACTTCTCACCAGAGACCATAAAAGCCAGAAGATCCTGGACCGATATCATACAGACCCTAAAAGAACATAAATGTCAGCCCAGACTACTATACCCAGCAAAACTGTCAATCATTATTGATGGAGAAACCAAAATATTCCATGACAAATCCAAATTTACACAGTATCTCAACACAAATCCAGCACTTCAAAGAATAATTGGTGGAAAACTCCAACACAAGGAGGGAAACTACAACCTAGAAAAAGCAAGAAAGTAATCTTCCAAAAACCCCAAAAGAAGATAGTTACACAAACATATCTCCACGGATGTTAGTCCAAAAGCTTGGATTAGCGAAGACTCAACCCACAGACCACATGAAGCTCATGAAGAAGGACGACCAAGAGGGGATGCCTCAGTTCTACTTAGAACGAGAAATAAAAATGCTCAAGGGAGCAAACAGGGAAACAAAACATGGAACAGAAACTGAAGGAGGGGCCATCAGGAGACCTTTCCACCTGGGTATTCACCCCATGTACAGCCACCTAATCTAAACACTGTTGTGGATGGCTGGAAGTGCATAATGTGAGGAACATGATATAGCTGTCTCCTTAGAGGTCAGCCAAAGACTAAAACACTCAGAGGACAATGTTCACAATTAACCACTGATATGATCAGGGGTTTCCCAATGGAGAACTTAGTGAGAGGACTGAAGGAGCAGAAAGGGTTATTGACCCCAGGTGGAAAGCAACAATACCAAACAACCAGAGCCCCCCCAGGGTCTAAACCACCAGCCTGGGAACACATAGGGAGGGACCCAAGACTCCAGAGGTATATGTAGGGGAGGATGGCCCCTTCGGACATAGGTGGGAGAGGAGTTTCTTGGTCCCATAAAAAAAATGAATGAAAAATGAATGAATGAACACACAGTGGGGGGGGGGATGTGAGGGTGGGGAGGGGATAGTGAGGGGGGTAGGTGTGGTCACTGCCTCATAGAAGCATGAGGAGGGGGATGGGATAGGTTTCTGGGTGGTGGGAGGAAGTAGGCTAAGGGGATAAAATCTGAAATGTAAATACTACAACCAATTTTAAGAAGCGGGGAAAAAATAGTCTTCAGAACCAACATCTTTTTAAAAAAATGTCAGGCCCCTAGGGGTGGGAAAATTTTTTTTTTCTTGATACTAAAACTTGTTCTGAGAATTGTATATTGCAGAATACACAGCCTTGGTGTGTCTACTCATCAAGCATACTGAGCAGACCTGCCCAAACCTCTGATGTCCTGGAATTCCATCTGGATTCAGTGAAGACACAGCATCAGAGGCTTATCAACTTACTCTCCCCCCCACCCCTCTTCTAATATCTCAACGCCCTTAATCAGCTTGAAGAAGTTAAAGAAGAGTCAGCGCCCCTATTCCCTGAGCTTGGGGACTAATGTGGTTAATAATGGTCTGTCTTTCTAGGGACAAGTAGTGGTTTTGTTGGAACAGGGGGGATTAGCTAGGACTTACTGCATAGCCATAACCTACTGGTAGAAATCTGTATAATTATTATCAAGATGAAGTTATAAATTCTTAAATGGTACAAAATTTACTTTGATCTCAAATTTAAGGTTTTCATTGGTATGAGCTCCTTATTAATATAAAAGTGAGATGAATATTGATACGCTCATGGGCATTGTGCCTGTATAACACCTTTAGGAATACAGGGCCTAGACCCAGCCCTTTTTTAACTTTTTTAACTTATTTGGGACGGTTAACCTATGAGTTAAGGGACTATAGCAAATTCATATTTTTGAGTTTATTGTTAGGGTGCTTTCCATATTTTACTTAGAAATAGCTGAGAGGAGTTAACAGAAAACAGTCCAGGTTACCTTACATGGATAGTTGGTTTTCAAAACATCAGAAGTCCATAGAACTGATGCTACAAATATTTATATATTTATATATATATATATATATATATATATATATATATATATATATATATATATAATAAATATAATATAAATAAATATAATAAATTCATATTGATTAGAGACCTGTCTGCTCCTGGCAGCTTCCTGTCGTGGATTCTAAGAAGAAATTGAGCATCCTTGGAGTTACTCCAGTTGTGTGGTAACAGCCACTAGGCAAGAATTGCCTCTCTCCATCTACAGACAAATTACTGTCCACAAAAGGACACACATGCAGAATAGTCGACTGATTATATCTGCCTAGACAGAGTAATCAGTCCTTAATAATCCTGCATCGCCAAGGTCTGTCAGATGATTCTGGGCCAGAAGGCTGAAGATTTGATGCTCCAATGTTCGGTAGTATAGGGGCTTTTCAGGTGTTCAGAGGTCTCTAGAAATTGGCTAAGTTTTAGAAGCTATGATTTGTGCTTCCCACAATTATAGTTAACTCAGTCATTCTGGATTTCTGACGGGGTTGAAAACTTATAGCTATTTACCGTAAGAGAAAAGATTTGAGTGGATGGTCTTCAGCTGACATTCATCCTAAAGCCAGGTTCAGAACTAAATGTTTTAGTTAGGATAGATGACAGAGGTGCTGGTTAGTCAACAAAATGACGGACTGGGTATTAAGACTATCTTGTACCTCACTGGTACAAATTGGCATAATTATGCTCTAATTGTATTTTGAGAGAAAAGTTTTATTTTAATAGGAAGGGTGATGTGTAGGAGGAGCTAAGGTAGGAGGAGTACTGAGAGGAAGAAAAGGAGTAAGAAGAGGAGGAGAAGAAGGATAGGAGAAGCTAGGTGATGAAAGAGAGAAAGAGGGGGGAGACAGGGAGGCAGATATTCATGTATCTCCACCAGTCAAAGATAGTTGTTATATCTAGGTCGGTCAGTGGGTTACACCTCTGATTGAACAATTCCAAACTTATAACGCTTATGATTAACATTATTTTAAAAAAATGTATAAATGCAAAAAGGAAAAGGGGGCATGGGATAGGGGCTTTCTAAGGGGGGGGGAATGGGGAAAGGTGATGGCATCTGAAGTGTAAATAAAATATCTAATAAAAAAAAAGAAAAGTAATTTATTTTAATTTTACCAACATCTCTTAGCAACTCAGCATGCATTCATTTGATTTTATCATGTATAAAATACAAATTTTATTATTATTATTTTATACTGTCATGTTTGATCACATCTTAAATCTTAGAGTCTTGCTGTAACTTAGGCAGAAGAACTCTGTGTTGGATACGACTATGAAGGATTAACTCAAGAATTCCTCAGGAGATATCAAAGATGATTTTATATTTTTCACATGGCCCCTTTAAAGTGCATGCTCTAGGCCACCCAACAGGATCCCTAGATGAGGTTGTACCCAGATGGGACATCTTTATTTTCTTTTCTTTATTTTTTTAATTTTACTTAATTTTTTTTACAGTCCAGATTTTATCCCCCTCCTGGTCCACCCTCTGACTGTTCCACATCACATACCTCCTCCCTACCAGTGTCTCCACGAGGATGTTCCGAACCCCCCACCCCACTAGTCTTCCCACTCCCTGGGACCTCCAGTCTCTTGAGGGTTAGGTGCATCTTTTCTGACTGAGTCCAGACACTGCAGTCCTCTGATGTATATGTGTTAGGGGTCTCATAACATCTGGTGTATACTGCCTGTTTAATGGCCCAGTGTCTGATAGATCTCAGAGGTCCAGGTTAGTTGAGACTTCTGGTCCTCCTACAGGGTTACCTACCTCCTTAGCTTCTTCCAGCTCTTCCCTAATTCAACTACAGGGGTCAGCAGTTTCTGTCCATTGGTTGGGTGTAAATATCTGCAACTGACTTAGCTGCTTGGTGGGCCTTTCCGAGAGCAGTCATAATAGACCCCCTTTTGTGAGCACACCATAGCCTCAGTAATAGTGTCAGGCCTTGAAGTCTCCCCTTGAGATGGATCCCAATTTGGGCCTGTTGCTGGACCTCCTTTTCCTCAGGTTCTTCTCCATTTCCATCCCTGCTGTTCTTTCAGACAGAAACAATTATGGGTCAGAGTTTTTGACTGTGGGATGGCAACCCCATCCCTCACTTGATGCCCTGTTTTTCTGCTAGAGGTGGGCTGTACAAGTTCCCTCTTCCCACTGTAGGACATTTCATCTAAGGTTCCACCCTTTGAGTCCTGACAGTCTCTCACCTCCCAGGTATCTGGTGCATTCTGGAGGGTCCTCCCACCTCCTACCTCCCTAGGTTGCCTGTTTCCATTCTTTCTTCTGGTCCTCAGGGCTTCAGTCCTGTTCTCCCCAGCCAACACCTGACCATGTTCTCCTTCCTCCAACCCCCTTTCCCTTTCCCACCCAGATCTCTCCTTCCCTCCCCCTTCCTAGGATTGCTGTCTTCTTCCTCCCAGGTGGGATTGAGGCATACTCACTTGGGCCCTTTGGCTTGTTAATCTTTTTGAGTCCTGTGTACTGTATCCTGGGTATTCTGTACTTTTTTGGCTAATATCCACTTATAGTGAGTACATACCATGCATGTCCTTTTGGGTCTGAGTTACCTCACTCAGGATGATATTTTCTAGTTCCATCCATTTGTCCGAAAAACTCAGGATGTCCTCCTTCTTAATACCTGGGTAGCATTCCATTTGTAAATGAACCACATTTTCTGTATCCATTCTTCTGTTGTGGTACATCTGGGTTGTTTCCAGCTTCTGACTATCACAAATAAGGCCACTATAAACATAGTGGAACACATGCCCCTGTGGTATGATGGGGACATATTTCTTTTAAAGAAGACCCACAGCAAAACAAAACAAGCAAAAGACAAAACAAACCAAAAAACAAACAAAAAAACACCCCCCCAAATCCTTGTTGCTCTGTCTGTTTTGTTCAAAGGAATTAGAATCATTCTCCATTTGAGGATTAATGTAGAAAATAAAGTATGAAATTGTATGTTTGAATATACAGTATTGCTATTTAGGGACATGAGTTAAACCACAAAAGGAAATATCCGAGTACCTTTCCCAGTTGATACTATTTGACTTTCATTCTCCATGGTTCATAGAGGAAGCAATTTAACATGCTAAGTTGCACTTTGAGTGTTCCATAAACCTGCATGCTTCATTGGGAGCTGTGAGTTAAAATTCCAGCTCTTTTGAACATCATCCAAGCCACTGGGAGTTTTTTTCCTTCTATCTTTTTATCAGATGACTTTTATATACAGAACCATTTTGTAGAGAATGCTTTCATTTTTGAAGTGAGCACCATGTTGACCTGTTCTTCCATCAAAGCCACCAGAATCAAGGTAAGATAGCCTGCCAGTTGCTATCTAAATTCTTAGGGAATTTTAATAACAGATTTGTCATTCTATTCATTTTATTTGGATGTCCTACACTAATCATTTAAACGCCTATGTTTCTTAGCACCTACCTCAAGTCTTCCACATTCTCAATTTCTACCCTAGTTAAGTGGAACAAAATCATTACCTGGGAATTAAATGGAAAGTAGATCTTAGTGAATGTTGCCTTCCTGGCTTCTTAGATGACTTTAGGTTTTTAGGTTTTTAGCTTTGTAATTTGCTCAAAAAAAAATGGATGAAAGTAAAGAGATGATAAAAGGTTAGAAGCAGAGACAGTGAGGGAAGACAAGAAAATGAGGAAGGGGGTTCAGAAAACACAGGTTGGTCATGATCATGCACTTTTGGAAAAGCAAAGTAAAAGTAAACCCCAAGAGAAAAGTTTACCTGGAACTATGCTGTGAATTTTTAGTGAAGAAATGAAATCACATAGTATTGCCTAGGAGTGAAATACAGAACGTGGGGACAAGAAGTTAAATAAAGGGTGGCAAAGGAGAGAGGTGAAAAGTTGGTTGAGATAGGTACTGTGAGGTAGATTACATGTAGTAAAATGTTAATTGAGCACTTTTTAAAATGTTGGGAGAGAAATGGAATGTTCATAAATCCAGAGAAGGCTGACTCTAGCTGTATGATGTTCTGAAGGGCTGTAACTGTTACAAGCTTGAAATGTCAGAAATTATTATTTTTTTAATCTTGGAGGTCTTAAGTCCAAAATATCAAGGTTGGAGCTTCCCATTGCAAGGTTGGATGAGAAAGGGTGAGAATTTCCTTCCTTGCCACTCCCTGACTCTTGGTGGTTCCCATCAGTCCTTGATGCATCTTATAGATGCATCTTCTAAGCTCTGTTGCCAGTCTTCTCCATGTGTCTGAATTTGTAGACTCTTTTTGGAAGGAATTTTTGTCTTTGACTGTAATATCCATCTTGATACTATGATGATCATATCTCTGTCTTAAATTAGTAACATCTACAAAGAATTTATTTCCAAATAAGGCTGAAGCCTGAGTTTCCAGGTGGATTTGAACTCGAGTGAAGTCAAAGATTTAGTCTGGCTTTAAATCATTTACCCTTAAAAGAAGCTATGGAGAGAGACATATAGATTCAATGCACACACACACACACACACACACACACACATACACACACAGAGAGGGGGGGGTTGGGGGGGGGACAGATTAAGGAAGGGAGGGAGAGAGGGAGAGAGAGGTGGGGGAGAGGGAGTTTTCACACACAGGTCTTTCCTGGTTCTGTACAACATATCAAATACATTGTGCATTAGTTTCAATATGCTATGGATATTCTTTCATATATGGAATAGGGCTAAGAATATAAATGAAACTTAAAACCCCTATGGTTCAGCAAGATAGAATCAAAAGAGATGAGTGATAGTGGAATCAGGGCCCCATTATTCTGGAGGAATGAGTTTTTCTGAGACTTGTATCCAGATTGACTATTAAAAGCTAATCACTTTGTGGCTTGCTTCCCAGATCTTCTACCTTTCTGCCTCTCATTGATGAAGCCACAACTCAGATGTCAGTTTTCACTAGTAACAAGCAAGTTAAATGTATACAGTACTGGATGCCTCCAAAGATGAACTCGTGCAGTCATGCCTCATAAAAACAAATCCTACTGTATGTGCAAAGAAGTCCAATAGCACTCTCAAGTTGCTCATGTTCTCCAACCACATCTTAGGATTTGGGTTGAAACATATTTTTAACGAAAATGGGATAGCAGAACATAACAATTATGTTAGCAAAGGAAGAAAATGGGCAGGTTTCATGTCATTTAGATTACATTGTATCAAGGCTGGGGAAAAAAGCTTCCCTTATGAGATGTGTGTACTGATTAAAAATTCATTAGAAAATCAAGTAAATAGGATTCATCCTAACCAGTGATAGGAACTAAGTCACTTCTTCTTTACATCTGTTCTTCAGTACATGAGCACAGATGACCCAAGCATGTAAGCAAACATGAACTTCATGTTATCCTTCATGTCTGGGCAGGACCTCAAGGGTGGCACTGACTGGATGCTGTTCTTACACAGTATGACTCAGTGTTTTAATCCAGAAAATTTAATCTAATGAAGAATCATCACCAATGCAGTCACTTATGCTTTTATCTTCTCCTTAAAAAGAAAACAATGCATGCACAGTGTTTACCATAAATACAATCAGAAAACCACTGTTGACCAAATGCACAAGGATTAAGCTATCAAATTTCCAAATGGACTCATATGTCACTCTCAAATGAATAGAATTACATGGCTTTGTGAAGACAGAGGTTTTACTGTATGAACACAGTCATGGCATACTTGGTAGAACTTGGTCCCAGGTTTTGACCAGTGTATTCCCATTCCTCACACCCAAATCCACCATCAGAAGTGCTTCTAGGAAATGCAGCAGGATCTACGAATGGTCAATGTGGTAGCCTCAGGTGCCCACAGCATACTTGTATCCTGGATAAAATGTCTCACACATGGGGAAGAGAATTAGTTTTAGATTACTGTCAACTGAAATGGTACTAGAAGAACACCCTGATCTAAAACTTCGTCTCATGCTTGTCACCACAGAAGATTTCTGCACCAGAGTTGCAACACTCAAGGAACAAAGGCACAACTAGATATTTCTGTCCTTCATTATTGTCGCAGGATCTGTTGTGTCACATCAGTAATCAGTAATCGTTGAGACCAGAGGGACCAAAATCTCCCTCTAGGTAGGATGACAGTGACTGCATCCAGAGAATTCCAAATGAAAGTAAAAGTGCAAACAAAGTTATGTCTTCTCTGATCAAGGACCATAAGAGTTGATGTGTGGGAAGAAGGTCTGAGACTATGGGCCCCTTGAAAGTAAAGTGTGCCTCCTGATGCTGAAACAAAATAGTCATGTCCACTGTTGTGTTTTCAGTCTGTGACAAGCACATCCCTATTTAAACAGATATTGCCCATCCCTACCTGATAAGCTAGTGGCAATTGATAGCTGTTGGCAACTGATGCCTTTTGGAAAGGGGGGAATCAATTTTCTTCAGGGATATGGCCCCTGACAGGCTACCCATGCTCCACTAAATGGCCCTACACATACCAGAGCCCAGTGGACTTCCAAAAGAGACCCCATGAAATTGAGAGAGGAAAGTTGTGCGAGGAATGGGGGAAATTGGTGGTAAGGAGGGAATGGGGTATTGACTTGACTAAAACACATTACATACATGTATCAAATTCTCAAAGAATTAAGAAAAACCTGAATGATTACCTAACATGTGGATAACATGATGATATTACATAATAAAGTCCCTGAGCATCTGAGGTACACTTCATTTCAATCAATATTCTAAAAAGAACTAAGTACAGCTAAAATATTATTTTCAATACAGTGTATCAGTTGACAGTTAAACATAAAATATATACCTACATAGACATGGGAGTTAGGGTGGGGTTACTCTGACTTTCTGAATGGCTCCTCTTCTTTAAGGCATGTGATTTAGTGACCGATGGTGTTTGGTATGAGTGTTCCTAAGAATGTTAGTACATATTAGTACATGTTAGTACTGTTCATATTTAATACATAAGAATTTACTTTAAATGAATTTTAGATTATGATATGGTAGCTCTTATGATTCAGTAATGGTTCAGACCAGAGGGACCAAAATCTCCCTCTAGGTAGGAGCTTAAAGGCTAGAAAAGATGTTCTAGGAAATTTCTGTTTAAATAATGCCACTGTTTCCAAGTTTAAATCAATAAGCAAAATTATTATTTTAGCATTTTCACTTGCTATTACAATTTAGGAGGCCTGACTGTAGCTTGTGTGGGGACAGTAAGCATGCTTTCCTCTGGTGATTTTTGAACAGGATCCTTAGTCACAAAGCATTAGCAAATACATGAGATCATATAAAATTCTGGTGTTCTTAATCAATGAGAAATTTGTAGAAAAGATCATTATAAGAGTCTACACAAGTTGATAATATCTGTAGATTGATTCCTTTTCTTTTTATAACATTCCCTACATAGGTATCTAGAATCTCAAAAATCAAATGCTTAGTAGAAAATACTATTGTGGTAATAATAAAAAAAATAGTTTAAGATCAGGCAAGGTGGGATGTGCCTGTAAGACAACACCAGGAATGGAGGCAGAGGCAAGAGGATCATGAGTTCAAGCCCAGCCTTCACAACATGAGTTAGAAACCAACCTCAGCTACATAAGAACCTGTCTCCATAAACAACAATAAAAAATGCTTTTCTATTTATAAATAGAACTTCTCAAACCCACTAGTTGCTAAGAACTACTTGCCTAATAATTCCTCCACAAACATATCTTAACAGTTGAAAGGAGAAAAGAGGGCTGAGATTATGAGAGAGCTGCAGGAAGGAGTGAAGTGATGTGCTTCTATCTGTTTCCTCTGACTGAGCCTTTCCTGTCAGAAAGGGGTAGAGGCTAAAGAAAATATAAGAGGCCCAAAAGTTATAAGACTTGCAAGGTACCCTTCCTGAGGTTATAAAAGCAGTAATCCATTGCTGGGAAAGGAGGCTCTACAGAGCTGACTGTAAATAGTACAGCGCGCTCCAGGGATACAGCATTTACAAATTGGAATTATCACCTGTGCTGAAGCAGGCTTTCTTGCTGCCTATACTTCCATAATCAATCTTGAAAGTAACACCAGTAAACTTAATGGGCCCACTAAGGCAGACTTGGGTGAATTGTATCTCTAGCCTGGTATCGATGCCTGATCTGTGGTGCATAGATGTTCCTTTGTATCTTTATAGAAAAGGCCACAAAACATGGCTTATTTGACTGAGAATATTATTTCCCTGCATTTCTTTTCATGTACTCTTTCTTATGATCTGAGAACTTCAATTATTTGTGCCACTGTATTTTGTTGCTGAAACCAATAGTGCCAAAAGGCAACTCACCAATATAGCTAAGTGATGTGATAAAGTTAACCCTAAGGCTCAAAATCTGAAAACTGTGTTTCTATCATTGTTATGCAGAGTCTCTCATTATAATTTTTTATCATTTATCGCCTGTTGATCTCTGACACTGAACTATATAGACTTGATGAAGGTAAGTAAGTATCTTGATCACCTTGCTCACCATTACACCTCTAGAGCCTCAGAGTAACTTATAAAATAGATAGACCACGGATGCTGAATGCATGGCCACGTTGATTCATTGCCCGAAACTTTTGATATAGTCCCTTACAAAGAAGCTCAGAAAATGCTCTTTGGGGAAGTAGGTGTTGGGAGAAGCTATTTTCTTGCCATTTCAGGTCACTATTAGTTCATAAAGTGTTTTAATTTTTTTCCTTTCCATACTTAATCTATGGTGGTGTTTCCAAACCTTTTTATGTGTTGTTTTTATTTTTATCAGGTTTGGATTTGAAGCAGAGTTTAGGAGAACTATATAGTTTAGGAGTTTGAACAAAGGAACCCTGCATGAGTAGAAAAGACTGTCGAGTGAGAAAAAAAATCAGTGCCAGAGGAGGGCAACTTCCTATGAGGTCTTGGCTAAGGAGGCTCCACCAGCCGTAAAGGTTGGGGAGACTTCTGTTGAAGGCATGCTAGAATCAGGTGGCAATTCCTCTTTGCTGAAGACACTGTAGATTTAGGTTGTAGGTTATGGAGAAAACTGACTGAGACTGAGCAGCAAGTAAGCTGCTTCTATGCTGGCTGGGTTTCACAGTGACAGAAAAGGCATCATGAGGGCTGCTAGAGGACAACTGGCACTCATCTGCCCCTGTGTCACATGACCTCATGAGCAAGCCCATGAGAGGCTACTTTATTCCTTGTTTAAAATTCTTTCCATGCTGAAGTATTTGTGATGTAGTGGACTCCTTGATCATCATAATGTCTTATATTTGGCTATTAAGGCTCTTCTCTGCATGCTTAGCCATAAGGTTTTCCTTCCTCTGTGTTATAGACCCAGGGCTATCTTCTATCATTTTTATCCTGTTCTCTTCATTGTTCACATTTTCCCATGGGCTCTGATGATCTGGATCTCAGCAAGGGCTCTTTAGCACAGTTCTGACTTCTACTATCTTTCCCTTGAATCTTGCCAGCTCTAAGAAACATAAAGGTAACATCTCCGTCTCATTTCCCCCTTTCCATTTTTCTTGTAAAATCTGAGTTTAATTCAGAGGTTTATACATGTCTTCCACCCACCCCCACTGTAATTCATCCATTATGCAGTCAATTATTGCTAGGAATTCAACTCAGCTGCAGTTGCACATCTGTTTTATCTCTCATAGTAAGGCCATACATTTATTTATTTATTTATTTATTTATTTATTTATTCATTCATTCATTCATTCTTTCACATATTGCAGCATGGCCATTGTTTGCTCTCATGCCCTCTGGCTCCAACTCACCCATCTCCTCCCACACCTCCTCTCTCCCTATCCACTCTTCCTCTTTTTCCCTTCAGAAAAAGTCAGGCATCCCAGGGATATCAACCATATCAAGTTGCAATAATATTAGACAACACCCCCTCATATTAATACATTTGAAAGCACAGCTTTTTTTTACAATCTTTTTCTGTGTATACTACTTTAGGATGTTGCAATATATTCACTAGCCATCAACCATTTGGGGAACTTCTCCATACCCGGGAAGTGGACCACATTTATCAAGTAGGTATATCACACTGATTTCTATCCTGTGGGGGAAGATTTCTACTCTGGGATTCCACATAAAGTTTTTCTACTCTCACAAATCTTAGCCCTAGTTGCATGTCTTATCTAACCCATAACAGGGAATGTATACCTACCACTACATCAAGAAGGCACACCATTCTACACCACAGTGGGGAAATGGCTATGAGATTGTTCCTGGATATGTTCTATACCCAGACATATTTACAGCTGTTACATGTCTCATTGCCTATCATGAGAATCCAAGCAACCACTCTTCTATACTCACTGTTGGCTTTATTAGTTGTCTGCTCTGCCACCAACTGTATTATATAACTTTTTCTAGAGAATGATGAACAAGTATCTGTTCATCACAGATAGGACATTGATGAAAGACCTAAAAACTGATTCTATTCAAGTATATCTTCATGAGCCAACAGGTTTATTGAGAGTTATTACAGGAGTATAGATGAGGGGATATTTATGGGATCACAGTTACTCAACTGCAGCTATACTGTCAAAAAGTACACACTAGCATGAGTGACAGTTGCATCTCCTGGTACTCCATGCACAATTTGGGGGCAGTTCCATTAACCATGCTCCTTATTACCTTGGCAAAGGGCTGTATGAAACTTATAACTTTCTGGCCCTCCTGAGTCATGTATGTTCCCCTGGTCTCTTGAGTACTATGGGCTTACCTCATTCCTTTATATAGTTCTCAATAAGTAGTAGCCACTGTATTTGACAAGGTGGATATAGACCTAGACAACCTAGACATAATCAGATATATATATATATATATAGATAGATAGATAGATAGATAGATACACATAGAGAGAGAGACAGACAGACAGACAAAAACAGACAGATAGAGATGATATTATATAGAGATATTATATAGATAGAGATAATGGGGATATAGATATAAATCTCCCTTTCTGCAGAGGGCTCTATTAGTACAGGTCTACAGTAAGCCCTATAAATAAGAAAGAACATAAGGATGCTGCTTGACACAGTGGGGGATATCACTGATGGAACCAAGATTGTGGGTTTGCCAGAATGAGAACAGGAGAGATAACAGAGTTTCTACAACTTCATTAATCGGGGCAGTAATATTAGCAGTAAAGTGATCATGTTCAGTTGATGATTTCATTTGTTCTCAGAACATTATATTTAGAATCATGGTTATAGTCAATTGTCCTATGTTCCCACCCGTTGCTGTGATAAGACCCTCTGAGCAAAGGAAACTTGAGAGAGGAAATGATTTATTTGGATTATTATTATTATAAATGATTTATTTGGATTATTCTTCCTGACCATAGTCCACCACTTTCTCATATACTTGTAAGCTATTGCCTAGCTATGGTACCCTCTACAGTGGAATAGGCCCTTCTACAACAATTAATTGTAAAGGCAATCCCCCAAAGACATGTCCACAGGCCAATCTGACACAGGCATTTCCTCAATCAAAGCTGACCTCTCAGATGACTTTAGGCTATGTCATGTTGACAATTAAAACTAATTAGGACACTAATAGAAGCACTGCAACACTAGTTACTACTGAGCAAATACACAGACCCATGGAATGCTGCTTGTCACCATTTAGCTTCTGGTAGTGACTCAGTCATTTGCATAGATCACTTTGCTCTTACACATTATTTGAAATTGTAGTTTATATATTGGAGGAATACTTGACAAGAGCAAAAGGAAGAGTAGGCAGAGTGCTGATGTAGAGTTACAGTAGTTCATGGGAATGAAAACAGTGGTCCTTTATAGTCAATAAACAAGGAAGTAGCCAAAATCTGAAGAAAAGAAAGAAAGAAAGAAAGAAAGAAAGAAAGAAAGAAAGAAAGAAAGAAAGAAAATAAGGAAGGAAGGAAGAAAGCAAATGGACAGTAGTAAAAGGGAAGCGTGAGTAAGAAGATGACATTTATGGAGTAAAGAGTCTTGATGTAGCCAAAGGCTGATAGACACAAATCGCAGGGTATTGTCTGCCCAACAGTTTTATACTCTTATCTAAAGTGGTTTGAAGGCAAGATATCTCATCTTTCCCAGATCCTGAGAATCAGTCCAGAGAAAAGAGAGATGTTCAGAGAAGGCTTTTGTCTGACACAGCTCTTACCTTGGCAAGCACCATACTGGAATACATAAAACATCACAAGCGGTGAGACAGCCACTAGACAAGAATTGCCTCTTTCCATCTACAGACAAATTGCTGTCCAGAAAAGGACACACTTGCAGAATAGTTGACTGATTATATCTGCCTAGACAGAGTAATCAGCCCTTAATAATTCTGCAGCACTAAGGTCTGTCAGATGATCCTGGGCCAGAAGGCAGAAGAACAGATGCTCCAACGTTTTATAGTATAGGGACTGTCCAGGTGTTCATAAGTCTCTATAAATTGGCTAAGTTTTAGAAGCTATGCTTTGTGCTTCCCACAATTTTAGTTAACTCAGTCATTCTGGATTTCTGACAGGGTTGAAAACTTATAGTCTCATAGCCAATCCTGGCTATTTACCTTGAGAGAAAAGATTTGAGTGGATGGTTTTTAGCTGACATTCATTCTAAAGCCAAGGAAAAAGCCAGGTTCAGAACTAAGTGTTAGGATAGATGACAGAGGTTCTGGTTAGTCAACAAAATGATGGACTGGGTATTAGGACTATCTTGTACCTCACTGGTACAAATTGGCATAATTATGCTCTAATTGTATTTTGAGAGAAAAGTTTTATTTTAACAGGAAGGGTGATATGTAGGAGGAGCTAAGGTGGGAGGAGTACCGAGGGGGAGAGAAGGAGTAAGGAGAGGAGGAGATGAAGGAGAGGAGAAGCTAGGTGATGAGAGAGAGAAAGAGAGAGAAAGAGGGGGGAGACAGGGAGGCAGATGTTCACGTGTCTCCACCAGTCAAAGATAGTTGATATATCTAGGTTGGGTATTGGGTTACACTTCTGATTGAGCATTACCAAACTTATAAAGCCTTTGATTAGCATTTTTAAAAAATCGTATAAAAGGAAAAGGGGACATGGGATAGGGGTTTTCTGAGGATGGGGGGTTATGGGGAAAGGGGATGGCATCTGAAATGTAAATAAAATATCCAATAAAAAAATAAAATTTTAAAAATGCAAAAAAAAATAAAAAATAAAACATCACAAGCAAATTCATAGAAAAGACGTGGAGCAAAGTCCACTTATTATGTTTGTATGTGTGATGGATAAGTGTGATATCCTGTTGGTGGGGTCCTAGTTCTCTCAAAGGCACGCAATCAAGGAGAACCAGTAAACATTATTTTGTGTTAATACTCCAACTGGCAAGCTCCATAGATAGTCAGGTCTCCCAAAGAGTGTGTACCTATGAGTAGAACTCGACATCCAAAAAAATTCAAATACCCAAGTTATCATCATCAGCCTAATTGCCAATAACTTATGGTTCTGTTTATTCCATTTTTTGCCCTGGGTCAGCTTAAAAAAAATTTCTCCTTTGACAATATTCAGACAGATGTGGTAATGTGAGAATAAAGAAAAATGAATAATAATTAAATGCCATTATACTTTTAAATTTTTATGAATTTCTGACTAAATCTTTTACAGTAAGTTTAAATCATAATAATGCCCTTTTTGTGTTTCAAAGATATCATAACACCATGGTATAAAATAGCAAACAAAACATGAGAGATGATTCAGCAGGAAAAGAAGCAAAGCAAGGAACAAGGCTGGAGACACAGACGTTATGCTATGAGTGTGAAAGCAAGTTATGATAGTAGGAATTTGGCTTATACACAGTACACACAACTAAAATAGTCCTATATAGGCCAGGGGAATACTGCAGGAAAGGTGCTGAAGCCAGCCTGAACTCACAGAAAACTGCAGGGGAAATGCAGGGGTGGCTTATATTACAGAACTCAGTACAACATGGACCACCATTGCTAGAATATGTAGGCAGATCATAGCAGTGCAGACACTAAAGCAAGATCCTACTGTTTGGTAACTCATTGATGTTTTCATAATCCACACAATGGAGACCTCCTCAGAGTGGCCTCCAAGAACTCCAAGAAGAGCAGGCCAAAGGAAGAGTAGAGCTAACTGAAGATCCACCATGAGTAGCCAGTGTCTCAGCATTATGGCCAATTTGTGAAGCAAACTTGACCCAAATACACAGTTTGGCACTAAACCCATCTGATAATACCAGGGTTGGTTAAACTCTAGTTAAACCAAAGATGCATGGAATGTAAATAATTATTTTTTGTTAAAATCCAGTGATTCAGTAATTTTAAACAGTATTATGGCAATGCTGGACTGAAACACTTTATCTCTTGCTGAAGAGAAAAATAAATTCCAGGCAGTTTAAAGATTTAAATAAGAGTTAAGTATCTAAGTAGTGCTAAAGGGAAATATTCTAAAAATGTCTTAACAAATGAACCAAAAAGATAAAAAATAAAGTGTATTGGTTAATTGTTAATTATACTACATATATATATATTTAATAACTAAAACATAAAACTATTGATTAATAATCCTGTGCTTAGTATTCTGTAAAACAAATATGCTAAGCACTGAGATAATCATGAAGCACAGACTGGGAGATGATACTTGAATTACTTACGGCTATGCCTCAAAAGCAGCATTGTTTGTAACACCATCAGTACAACCATCAAAATGAAGTAAACAATAGAAAAAATGGCTTCATGACAAGACAGAAGAGGAAATCCTCATGCCCGACTGTCAGATGGAAAGATGTCAAATCTCTCTCATTGCCAAGGAAATGTAAAACAAAATGATAGCGAGATGCTAGCTTGTGCTTAAAAGAGAAACCAAATTAACCATCAGGCAGTCCTCTAGGTTGGTGAGAATGTGAAATGATGGGTTTTGCATAATTCTGGTGAGAGTATGAATTGACACTAGCCTGTTAAAGAATGTGATCTAGTGCGAACCAAGTCGAAGTTCACTCAACACCTCTAGTGAAGCATCACTATCCACTGAAGAAATTCAAGTGATATCATTATCTTGATATCAGACCAATGTTCAGCCTCCTTCTCTCTCTTTATGAAGCAGAGCTTAGCTGCTTGCTCCAGGAAACATTTGCTCCAAAGATGAGAGTGTGGTCATTTATTTATCATGAATTACAATTTGAGTAAGCATTTTTTTTCCAGAGTCTAGTCGGACTATGCCCACCAATCCAATTCCCTTATAAATATCGCCCAATTCATATCAGTTCTGTGTCATAGCATTATCTCCATCAAGACAGGTCATAAAAACATGTGGATTCCCTCTTCTACATTTTCCCTTTGAGGCACTGTTAAGAATCTGCCATAATGTTCATTCTTACTGTTGTTGACATAATAAATTTTGATTTTCTTTAACAAGTGCTTTTTGTTTATTCTATTTGGAGGGTAGAATTTTAGGTTATTTTCTGGGGCTATTTTGGAGGAGATATTAGTAATAAAGTTAAAGATGTGTATATAATATGGCCTAAGGAAAGCAACACATACATAAGCAGATGGTTCAAATTGTGAGCTTCACGAACTGGGAAGTCACTTTAATGAATTACAACCCCCACATTTTTAGAATGGAATAGAGTCGTTGGAAATGAATATGAACAGCATGGAATGTAGTGCAATCAAATGAATAAATATATTTAAATAACAAAATTGCTATGAACTATTTTATAAAAGTTGTAATTCAATATATTTGTTCATGGTCACACATGTATTTAAACATTAACTTAGGCTAAGTATGAATGTAAGAAATAAAAATTGTATCATTTTACTTCAGAATATTTGTAATAAGAAATTAAAAGCAATCTCAATGTTCAAAAACAAAATAATAGATGGTATATGTTATGCAGTGAATAATATGCCGTAGTTGAAATGAGTGAAATATATATATTTATATACTTACATATATAGTTATATATATCAGTACAAAAATCTTTAAGACACAGTGAAATAAAGAGAAAATAACAAAACAAGAAATTAAACAGCACGATCAATAGATGGGCTGATGAAATGGGCAGATAGTTCTCAAAAGATAAAGTACAAGTAGCCAATTAATATTAGAAGATATGTTCATCAAAGCGGCACTTGCCCCAGCCCTGTGCCACCCAGGACTACTTGACTGTCTACATGTCTCCCATTTGTCCTGCACAGCTGAAAGGCATCTCTAGAATTGCTGTCAGAGAAGCGTTTGGTTCTCATGCCTTCTTTGCAGATCTAAAAAAGGCAGAGACCATCTCTCTGGGTGGGCTGTGGGAAAGAGGAGGCTGCTGGGTGACACTTCATTTAAAAGCCCTTTTTGCAGACTTTGCATCTGGAAAGTCTTCACCAATCTGAGATTCAGATCTCAACTGGTTTTATTACTAAAGGGAAACAGTCACCATCAGAACCATTCATAAACCGCAGATGAAGTGCAGCTCTGCAGCCAGCTCTCTGAGTGGGGTGTATAGATTGTCTTTGACTGGTTGTTTGGGTTGGCGTTGGAGACAGCTCTGCGTTGCCAAGGATGAGCCTCTAACTGGACCATTGTTTCATAGAACTGACCAGTTGTTTGAAGAAACTGGCTGTAGGAGCCTCTTGTTTTGATGTGCTGTAAACAGAACTCCACTCTCTTCCCATTTCTGTGTCTGTGCCTTCTCTCTCGGAAGGACTTGGCCAAAAGCCCTGTTTGACATTTAAAAAAAAAAAAAAAAAAAAAAAAAAATTTGGAGACATGGACTCAACTCTTCAATATTCAGTGTACCACCACATCCTTTATCTTTCTCCTAAATTATTGAGGAATTTCTTTAAAATATTATGAGAGAAATAATGACTGGCTTTGGCAATGATTTTTAGGGACATATTTAGTGGTAAAAAGTAAAGCTCAATTCAATTGAAATATAAAATATTTGATAATAAAATTAACAAAGATAATGGTAAAAAAATAAAAAAAAAAATGGTTATGGATTGGTTACCATGCCACATTATTCTGAGCATAACTCCAAACTCATCTTTACAACTATCCTATAAAATAGGTGATGACTATAGTCATCACTACTACCATTTTACAGCAGAAGGAATTGAGACATAAAGATTTTAAGTAGCTTTCCCAGCATCCTAAATCCTGAGAAGGAGCTCAGTGGAACCTGGCGAATTCTGTAGTTAACTCTCATCTCACACATGAGAGAACTGCAGACCTAGCAAGGTGCAGTCACCAGGGTCCAGGAAGATGACACTTCAGGAATATCAGAAGACATTTGCTTAGCCCTCTAGCTCACTGAAGTCATCCTTGACTTTGCACTCTTGCCTCCTGATACAAGTATTTAGTACAAGATAGGTCGAGCAATTTACTTGTTCAAAACTAGGCATTTAACACATGAGCTTCAAATCTCTTGATCACTGGCCTGATTTTCTTGATTGTGAATGAATTTTTCCATCAGCTTTTTCCCTTTGAATAATTTTAATTTGCTTTATTTTTATATAAATTTAGAAACAAGTTACCCTAATAATTATATTGTAGAAGTTCTGTTTAGAAAAATTCCATGTGGAACTAAGTTTTATTGATCTCTAACTATAAAGAATTTACCAAAATGACCCTCTAAAGTGGATTGGAAATTTCTTATTTATTTTTGTGTGAAATTTTGTTGTATTCATTAGATACTTCCATGGATCATGTAGGGGATGACATGCAAACTGAGTGATGCAAACCCTTTCACTTGACCTACTGGTATAGGACAACATTCCCAATGACCATTATTCCTTCTCCAATGTTAAATACAGCTTGGCTTGAAAAGGCAGTTGGAAGCAATCCAGCTATTGTCCCTTCAGGAACTTATATGGTGGTAATTAATATTAAACAGCAGGAAACAGATACTGTAACACCTCATGAGCTATCTTCTTTGTCTCATCTCTGGAATTTATTTGAAAATTGCCAAAGAAAATAACTGCTTTTCTCTAACCAATCAGTATCTGGAAACAACAGTGACATCTTTGTCAGAAGAATTTCTTGGAAAAACCTCTCTTTATAAAATGTATTTTGGAAAACTGACCAATCAAAGTATACAAAAAAAAAAAAAAAACCAGAACTGGGACATTTAAGAAAGAGAAAAGTTTAGCCAGGTTAAGCAAATAGAAAAGTAATACTGTTCTCCATTACCTGATTTTTATCCACCCATTGTAAATGTAAGGGTAGAATCTAAAGTACCTTTGTACCTACCATCATGACACAAGTGTTTCTCTTACAGAGTATAAATACTTGCTGAAGGTCACTTTTGGGGACAATTCTTTGGATCTTTAGAAAGTTCTGAGTTTCCTAAGAATGAGAGAGGTTAGTATGATATATTCAAAGTTTTTCTTTCAAAATTTATTTCTCTTTTGGTATGGTTTAAAGGCTGTGGCTATACTACATTCATGGACATCAGTTTTTATAGTGGATTTTTCCAATTATCAATAGGCAACAAAGACTTTTGTCCTAATTGAACTTTATAAGTAATGTTATTAAGTTATCTTGGTGTGATGGTTTGAATTTGTGTGGCCTAGGAGGTCACTATTAGGAGGTATGGCCTTGTTGGAGGAAGTGTGTCTCTGTGAGGATGGGCAATGAGACCCTTCTCCTAACCACATAGGAGCCTGTCTTCTCCTAGTGGTCTTCAGGTGAAGATGTAGAACTCTCAGCTCCTCCTGCACCATGCCTACCTGTACACTGCCATAATCCTGCCTTGATGATAATGAACTGAACTTCTGAACCTGTACACTGCTATAATCCTGCCTTGATGATAATGAACTGAACTTCTGAACCTGTAAGCCAGCCTCAATGAAATGTTTTCCTTATAAGAGTTGCTTTGGTCACGGTGTCTGTTCACAGCAGAAAACTCTAAGATTCTCAGAGAATATGAACATTTGCTGAAATATCAATTTTAAGAGGATGGATTGAATATCCTAGAAATAAGATGGTACCTGCAGGAAATTCTTCTTGGGAGACAAGAGTTTTTCATGATTTCTACAGACTTTCATGTCTTATAGCACAATGTGACCACAAATATCTCACTAAGAGATCACATAGATTTTCAAAGAGAACATTTTCTAACAGTGAGAACGTGACAAGACAAAAATCAAAAAATAACCAAAGGAAAGCATTCTACAGTGAATAAGACCCTGATTCCTGGCTTCTTCTATTATAGGATATTGGCTCAGAGGAAAGACTATCAACTGTGGGTCCATGACATCATCCAAAAAAACACTTAAAATACCACTGTCAATGACTTTGCAAATCATCTTCTCTGAGTCATGTGATTGGGACCTGAATATACCTCATGATATCAGATGGTTCTGCACAGGTGTTTCATCCACAATGATTGTGAAAATACAACCCCAAACAGGAAAGATCCATAGGAACAATGGGGTGCTGAGAAATTTAGCAGCCCTTGCTAAACTTGGCTAATTTACCTCTTGTCATGGGTGAGTTATATCAGAAACATAAACAGGTTTGTGTCTTTCTCCAGTGTCAGAATTTATTGAACCAGAATACGTTGATAAGCTATATTGATTTGGTTGTTTGCAAGTAGTCTTGATTTCCCATGATAGCTGTCTGTTGGTAAACACGGGTTCAATTATTCCAATCTTAATTTCAATATTAATTAACTATTAGATGCTCCATTATATCCCACACAGTAAATGCATTTGTCTCTGCATATATGTTAAGTGTGCATGTATTCTTTAGAATGACCATAAAAGGAATAAAGAGGCTTTTAAAGACTCAAAGAGACTCTGTTGGGGAGGATCAAGGTATTAGCAGCTGGAAGGAAAATACATTTGATAGAAAGTACCAAGGAATTTGAATCATTTCCATACTCAAGTACTTTATATCAAAATTAAAGGCAATGAACATTTCTGAATGTTCTGAATGAACTGAAGAAATCTCTAAGCTGAATGGGTATGAATGGGTACATTAATCATAAACATTAGATGTGAAAAGAGAGAAAGGACTTAAGGGTGTAGTTTAAAATCAAAGAGGAGGGAAGCATAGATACTTGGAGAATCTCTCAGCCTGGCTCTGTAATGATTTAAAATGTATGCTTAGCAGAGAAAGCTGAGAGCATTGCCAAGCCATTGTTTGATTGATGTGAGTAGAAAGACAAGGTGCTCTTTATCAAGACAAAAAGGAGTGAGACCCAAAGGCATGTCAGAAGTCTTTCAGGTTGCTCCTCCTATTATAGACCAGAGTGTCCAGCATCACCAGTAAATACAAACTCCAGATGAAAGGACAAGAGATCCCAGAACATCCTGAAGCTTTTGCCTCCTAAATTCCACTGTTATGACTTTCAGCTCCCCAAGCTGTGGCCAAATGCAACTCAGGCTGCCATTACACAAGGCAGAGGGCAATGAAACTGAGATGTGTCCACATAATACTAATTCCTCAAACACAAAGGTTGTGCTGACTTTACTGAGGTTTCTGAAGATGTACTTGAGACACCCTGTCCTTTCTAGAACTTAGTGGAGAGCCATGGTAGAGAGATACCACTGAGACCCCAGAAGTAGAGAGCCACTAGCATTGCAAGGCAGCTTAAGGAAGGTATGGGCATGACACTCCAACACATGAAGGATACTTCATGGACTGAGAGACACAAAACATGAGACAAGATCACCTGAGGTTTGGAGGCCCAACCCTTGTTCTAGAGTCCCTGGAAGATACAACAAGGATGGTCCCAAATCAGAAGTTTTGACATACCTTGTTCTGCAGGGTGACGACTGGTTTGAAATTTGTCATTCCTTTCATCTTGTCGCAAAGAGGGGAACACAAAAGTCACATTCAGCAGGCACTTACTCTCAGCGTTTTGAGGACTTCTAAGTCTCTTTATTAATTGCCACCTACTGCAAAAAGAACCTTCTCTGGTCAAAGATGACAGTAACCACTAATTTGCGGGCATCGACATAAATATTCCAAAGGCATTTTGGTAGGCATATCGTAGCCATTTAGCAAAACAGTGTCAGTGGCTTCCCCACTAGGGCCTATCACCTTCCTAACCATGGGCTTTTAACATAGTTTACAGTGGCAGGAATTCTCTCCCGTGGTGTGGAGCTCAAATCCAATCAGAAAATGGTCATTGACCCCTGTCCTCTGACACTCACACTCCTCTCACATCAGTGGGCACATCTTGCCTGGTAATTCAGTAATGTCATACCAAGCTATATAGCAAATTTAAGGTCAGAAAGAACATATACATCAGCACTCTGTCTCAAAAATTATCAGTTTAGTGAGTATCTAAAAAATATCCATGTGCATGGCATGAATTTTCCTTTTGGTCTCCCCACTATTCATTTGTATTAACTCAAACAACACTTATAAATAACCTGGGCCTGGATGTTTGTACTGAGAAATCCTAAAAATAATAGCAGCAGCAACAACAATAACAATTTTCAAATCCTGCTAATCCATTATTGTGATTTATTGGAACCATCTTCATTCTACTTTGGGCTGATCTTGCACATTGACTTGAATTTATTTTTACCCTCCACCTAGAGTTTACAAGTATAAAACTTGAAATACAAAACCCTTTATCTACTCATAATGTACCTTCTCCCTCTCCAAGTTGTCTGCTTGTAGTGGCATCACCACAAGGGTAGTGATCCTTTTTCCCATCTGGGGCTCCTGAGAAAAAAAAAACATGTCCCTGGAACGTTTGGATCCTCATCATCCAGGAACGACTGCAGACTCCAGTGGAACCTCTACAGCTTATTAATACATTAACGTGATGAAACAGTACAGAAAGAGAAAAGCTTTCTCATTCCCTCTATTTCTCAAAATGAAAAGCAAACACGCCTTTTGAGTACTGAATGGTGCTTTAACGCCCGTTCTACCTGGGAGGAAGAGGCCCACATTCTTCAAATGACTTTCCAGAGAGTCAAGCAGATGGGGCAGGATATGTAAAGGTCATTCTCTTGGTTGTTTGGCACCAGAGGCTTAAGGGATCTTTTCCTCACTGGGATCTGAGGAGAGATTAGTTTCTCTCCATCTTCTCAGTTTCATGGTCTCAGGAAAACCTACTGGTGAGGCTTAGGCCCAGGCTGTCTGGGTTTGTGCTGACTCTCACAACTTGCCTGGTGTTCCCTGTGAATTGACTCTGGAGTATGATGCCTTCCCACCTAAGTGGCATGAGTTATGTGTGGAACCTCCACTGAGAATTTCGCCCCTGCTGTGTAAGGTTTTGATTAGTAGGCAAAAGGCTCTGGGACAGGAAGAAAAGTGGAGGGATGTGGGGAAAGGCTTTGAATGATTCCTTTGTCCCAAGGCTGGTTCTAAGCCGCTTCTGAGCAGCTATTTATGAAAGCTCACCATGCTACCACGCTACCACTAGCTACTTTTGTTCTTGAATAGAAGTAAATGAATCTTAAGGATGCTTAATAAGCAGTCAAAGATTCTCAACTAAACATCTCTGATCAGAGTCCATTGTAGATGTGAGAAATACTGAAAGCTGCTGTTTCTCCTTCATAACCTTGTCTAGTGATTTGGAGAGGAATTGGCAACATTGAAGACTTGGATTATGTGAGTAGTGATAACTATTGAAAAAATGAAAATCATACAAACAAAAAAATTAAAACAACAAAACCAAAAATACCAAATGCTCCCTTCATAGCTAGAAATTATTCCCAGTTCCCATGCAATGTTCTGAACACAGAACTTGCTAGCCTACGAGGTTCTCACCCCTTATGCCTCCCTGCTGACATTAATCCTGATAAGGATGAACTTAGGAAAAAATGAAAACACTTTTTCATTATGTGAAAATAGCAACATCAAGCCAGGACCTCTACTGCCTAGCACTCCTCTATCCCTGACCCACCCTTCCCTGACTAACCTCAGTGACAGATATGAGGTTAGTGTATTAGGCTTGGGTTTGTGACAGAACAAACAGCTTACAGTGTTGCTGGAATTTGGCAAATGAACTAACCAAACATTTTAGGATTAGGAGACAAGACAGGGATCAGAGGTTTGGAAAGTGTTTCTTACATTTGCATATGCATCGTTACTTAGGTCTGTTTGAAGTTTAGGATACCAGAGTTGGGCAGCCTTCACATGGAGAGAACCTTGGCCTTGAAGGAGAAACCAGTTGGCTTGGGTTTTCTAACCCTCAAGTATGTTAAGTCTGCACTGTCAAGGAGTGCTGGGAAATACAAAGGCAAAACTGTACGTGGAGCTGTACTTGTATGCTGTCATGTACAGGAGCTAGAGGATCAGGAGCTGGGAGAAGGCTCCATCAGTGAAGTGCTTCTCACTCATATGTGAGAACCTGAACTTGGATACCTAGCACCCACATAAAAAACTAAAGGTGTTAGTGCATACCTGTAATTCTTGAACTGGGGAGGTGGAGATGGGTGTCCTTGGCACTTACTGGTTAACTAGTCTAGGTCAATGTGTGGTTTCCATGTTCTTACAATGAAAACTCTGACAGAGTTTGTCCTATGCTAAAGAAAGATACCCAGTACTAACCTCTGGCTTCCACAGGCACATCCATACATGCCCCCTCCTCTCTCTCTCTCTCTCTCTCTCTCTCTCTCTCTCTCTCTCTCTCACACACACACACACACACACACACAGAGAGAGAGAGAGAGAGAGAGAGAGAGAGAGAGAGAGAGAGAGAGAGAAAGAGAGAGAAAGAGAGAAAGAGAGAGAGAGAGAAGCTTGGGAAACTTTAACAATTTACGTTCCTCATCTCTGAACATTATAGGACAATCAAGTTAAAGAAGATAGTCAGTGGCAAAGCCTGTTCTTTAGAACACAGGTAGCACTCAAAATTGGTAATGCAAGTCTTGATTTCCCTGTAATATTGTTTATAATAATATAATATTGTTTATAACAATCCTAATACACAGCTGGCAATGCCTCACATGACAAAGTGACCTATCATTTTCAGTTTGGTATTCTGGGAAGTCACACCTTTCCTGTAATTTCCAGTATTTTGGCAGTTCTCTCAAGAGACACTACAGCCATTTCTACGAACTAAAATCAAAAGCAAATTGGACTGGTGAGTAGCACAACTGGTTTTTACCCTAATACAAAAAAAAAAAAAAAAAAAAAAAAAAAGCTTCAGATAAAGGCATCACAAGCCCAGCCTAACCTGGGGTGTCTGTTTCATGACTAAAAATAACAGTGGGTATTATTTATTGGCATTTCTTAACCCTCCCCCCCCCCCCCACTGAAGAGCCATGTCTTGGAATTCATCACAAACCACAGAAAGCTTAAGCTTAATACAGTGATCAGTGATTATGATTATCTGCTCTCCTCATTTAGCCTGGAATATACATGGTAATTCAAGGAAATGGGCAGATTTGGCAATATTTCAACTCTGGATAAGGAAGACAATAGCATGAGCAGTCCAGCAATGAGGCAAGATAAAGGGTGGGGTTCACCATATCTGCGTGCCTTGCAGCTAAGGATGGAGGGGCAGGTAACAGAAACAGCCCATAGATGTTAAGGACCGTCTACACAACAGGCCTTTCTGACCATTAACAGCATAAGTACAAGTAAGAACGTTTAATACCTAGGTACAAGGCTTCAGACTTCCCTCTGCTTCTGGGTCCTCTGGGAAAACTCAAGTCTGAAGACAGCATTTGCTCCCTTCACTCCTAGCTTGTTACAAAGTATGAGAAGATGATGCTGAGCATCATTGAATGTGACATGTTCAGCTATGAGGAGGAAGAGAAAGAACGGAGGCCAGTTTATATAAGTCATCTTCCTCCAGAGAGGCAAGGAGACCAAACCTGGCTGGGCAAAGATAATTATCTTTTAGTTATTTGTTGTTAGTATTGTTGTTTGGTTGTTTGGTTGAGACAGTATCTCATAAAAAATAGGTGTTACAAGGGAAACTCTGGGCTCAAGGTTTTCTTGGAGAAGTTAAAAATAAAATAAGTATATAATAAACAAACAAACCAACAAACAAAAAACAAGCAGGCAAGGTGTAAATCTTGTCACCTTCCAGAGGGAGAAAGTCCTGCCTTCAAGAGATCAGGCAGGCTCAGCAATGTGGATCAGTAAGAAGCTGTGTGGTGGGAGAGGGAGGGTCTTTAGAGAAAAAGAAGCAGACGTTGGATAGCTAGGGAAAGCTTGCTTAGCTTTTCAACAGAAAAAGCCAATATTCAAAAAAAAAAAAAAAAGAAAGAAAAGAAGCAAGATTATGATTCTCTGATGTGGCTAGAACTCTGAGAGGTAGGTATGTCCCCAGTGCTCCATGATGGAAGCTCTGCAAGGGACTGCACCAAGGGAGGCACTTCTGGACAGAAGATTCTCTCATCAACAGGGTAATTAGTCCTCCTCTCTCCTTAACACATCATCAGGTAAATCAGATTCCCTTGTCGGGCAATTGGCAGGTCCAGCTGGATTAACCCTTTAAAAAAGGAGACAATAGTATGTAACCTGTTGGTCTCTTCCCGCTGTCAAAAGCAAAAGTCACAGTCTATTCCTCAGACAGTGAGCAAGTAGCTAACCCTTAGTGGTCCTAAACATATCCATGTTATTTTATACTGTGTATTTGTGTGAAGTGGTGTTCTCAACATTGCCTATAACATCAAAAGATCAATCAAC
Organism: Arvicanthis niloticus; assembly: GCF_011762505.2. NCBI lineage: Eukaryota > Metazoa > Chordata > Mammalia > Rodentia > Muridae > Arvicanthis > Arvicanthis niloticus. The sequence goes on along the minus strand of NC_047659.1, from coordinate 88,962,146 downwards.
TATGAAAAGTTTTGGAGGTGTTCTATGCCCTACTATCTAATATTCAGCCAAAATTTAATTCTTTTATATAAAAGTCAATGTATTGGCAATTTTTCTTTACTTCTTAATAAATGCCAAATTATGCATCAAAATATTTATTTGTTTTACTACTTGTTATCACTTGATTTGTATACCTATTTTATATAACCATATACAGAAAGTCATATAAAGGTTGTTCAGGGAAAATGAAGAGGAACAAGTAGAGCAGAAAAACTTTAGAAGGCTCTGTTATGAATTACATCCTTCAGTGGCAGGTACTGTGAGCTACAGCCTGGTGTGCAGTCAGTGGAGCCAGATTCCCAACCCACAGGGCTCCTGACATTGCTTAACTTTATGTTTCCTGGGGCCCAGATTCGAAACCATGAAATGTGCAATATTTATTTAGCATTAGACAAGATTCTAAGGATGCTTTTTCTGGAGTGATGCTGTGACCACAGAACTGAACATGGTTTTGAGATGAAATGTTAGCCCTATATCCAGATTTGCTTGTCACTCTTTCCATTTACAGCCACTGGTAATATGGCTGGCTACACAATGTATTTTAATCATTTTTAAAAGTCATTTTTCTCCTTTCTCCCTTTCCAACCACGGAAGTATGTTGGGAGTGTCATAATTAGTTTTTTTTCTCTCTTTGAAATTTTAAAATAGAATGTTTTTATGATAGAAATAGCATTTCTTTAATTTCTTTCTTTTTTTTTTAATCACCAATGACTGCCATACCAAACCACAGATTTGGCTCATTATATCCAGAGTTGAGCTTGTTCTGTCTGGCAAGTGTGCATTGTTGAGCTGCCCAGAATATTTCTGCAGTGGTTTATTTCAGAAGCTAATCAGGTGAAGGAATTCAGAACTAAAACTAGACTAGAGGGTATTGATGAACTCTGAGAAAGTGTTTAGCCTAGGGGCTAGCAGGTACCAGTGTAGTGATTATTATTATGGAGTTATTTCGAGATGCCACAGTATCAGAGACTGTGTGTAACAAGAAAGGCTAGCTTCCTTATGCAAACATAACTAGTGCCTAAGGATCTCAAACAAATGAGTGACTGAATGCAGAAGACTTTAAAGCTGTTTACAGATGACTGTATCATGGGTAATGGGTTAAAATGTTTTATGACTTTGGAAGGCAGGGTATAAGCTACAGTTTCTACTGGCTTAGAAGGTCACTAAATATTTTTTGAAATGTAAAGATGCTTAGAATTATCTCAGAAAGAGCAAACAACTGACATCCTGAAGGGAAGAAGGGTGTTCAAGCATTTAGATGTGACAAAAATGTACCAGGAGATAAGAGAGTGAGTTCTAAATTAGAAAAATTTTCTTGACCATTGATCCAGTTATTTTCAAGTTCTTCAGGTTATGCATAGAATAATGTGATTAGAATACTTATGAGTAAATAATATTGTTTATGTAGATAAGCTGGTATATATTTGAACACTTATTTGAGCGTTTATTTGTGTAAACATTCGCTCTGAAAAGCTCTATAATAGATGGTTGTAAATCAGTCCTCTGGATCATCCAGATTTTTGCTCAATTTAGAAATAATACTTCAAAGCATTTCAGATAAGAGTGGAATAAGAGTTATTCCTAGAAAATTCAGATAATAACTGGGATGGTTCTAAGCAATGACAAAATGTGTCTAAGAGTTTCAAAAGAGAGATGGGGGGCAAGCATATATTCAGTAAAGACCAAGAAAATAATAATAATTAATAATAATAATAATAACAATAATAACAATAATAATATAGATAGGTCATTTTGATGTTAGTGAACTTTCCCTGCATGCTCACTATAGAGAAGAACATTATCTAGACCTGAAAAGATTCCATGATGAGGAAATAAACCAGTCTCCAGCCTTCAACCTACCACTTCCCCACGACCACCTAGAATTCCAGCAGCATCAGGGAGTCCATGCACAGGATGGAATTCTGCAGAGAACCAGCCAGTCCTGAGAAGAAATCCCACAGCTCATTCCTTTGAAAACCCCCTAGCCCCTCAACCTAATCAGTCATCAAAAAGAAACCAAACATTTAAAAAGACAAAGATAAAGGGGTGGAGAGGAAGGCAGTGGGTATATTTTCAGACCTCCTAAATAGGGAAGGGGTAATACCCAAACTGTTGGGATAGGACAAGGCAAGGAAAACAGCATTCAATAGGAATATTCAAGTCAGGAATTTGGAAAATGAGGTTTCAAAAGTGGGTCAGTACCTAATTAAAAAAAAAAAAAATAGAGAACCTTGAAAGCTTAGGAATAAAAGCTGAGTTATACCTCTTGCCCTACAAAGCAAGCAAAAGCTGTTTGTGTGTGGGAAGGACAAAACACTAGGATTGTCCTCTGCTGTATAGCAATGGAGTGGGTAGCCATAAGTAAAACCCACAGTCCCTGCCATGTTTTTTGAGAGAGGCTTCCATGGATCATGCACTAAGGGTTTAAGTTTGATGTCACCCTGGGGTTAGATACAGAAAGCTTTACACTCAAATCACACTGATTTCACTTTTACATCTTTTCACTTTTTATTGTGAATAAGATTCACTCATCTACAGCAGTATAAAGCATGAGCGATCTCTGGCATCCTCACTCCTCATCAGCGTTATTCTGCCAGTCTTGCTCCTCTGTGCCCACCTCTATCCCCACTGTCTGTAAATGCCTTTTGTTTTGAAATAACTTCAGACTTTCGGAAATATTGCAAAACTAATGACCCGCATTCGCACATACTACTTAGCCAGATTTCCCAAATGTTCACTTCTCTCTTTTCTATTTTCATCTTTCTGGTTTGCACAGATTCTTGCACGTATCAGTGAGGCACACTGTGAGGTTTTTCACTCAGATGTGAACTGAGTCATGATCAAATTAGGGTAATTAGCATATGGATCACCTAACATTTGTATATTGGGGGGGCGGCGGAATTTCTTGTGGTGAAAACCTCCAAATATTCTAGTTTGAAGGACATAATGATAGCTGTTCTTTTAACTAATTTTAAAAGCACTAAACTTTGATGACTATAGGTACAATGTACTGATCTCTAGAACTGAACATTGCAATGCTTGCTTCTCTCTCTCTCTCTCTCTCTCTCTCTCTCTCTCTCTCTCTCTCTCCCTCCCTCCCTCCCCTCCCTCCTCCTCCTGCCCCCGCCTTACATCCCTCCTATCTGTCTCAGAGTGGTGGACTCCCTCACAGGTCTTTATGATGACTCTATTCTCTGAGCCTTAGTCTTTCTTTTGGACACACTCAATCTTTAAGCTCATACTGTAGCTTCCATGCCGAAATCCTGAAATGAAACACTTCTCTGGTGACTACTGCTTCCTTGTAGGGAAGAACAATACTCAGAACTGAAAATATGCTTCCTGCTCCTCAGTTAAAAGACATCACTAGAAAAAAAAAATGTGTATGTGAAACCATGAGCACATACAGAACCTTCCATTTGAATCCAGTTCCACATGGCTTATTCTAGCCTTCCTTGTTTGTAATTATGTCATTTTCTGACTAAGAAACTGAACCATTATCCACAATATAGTCAAAATCACATTTTATCAGAATTGTCTCAACAACTTCAGTGAATAGAGATGAATTCATGAGTTTATTTCTTTGGCTGGTTAGAATTACTCCTGGCAGAGGAGATGAAGAAAAATGTCAAAGATATTTACAAGAATATATACATTCTTTTAAAGCTTTAGACACAAAGACAAACACAAGACGGAGACATGTTTCCAGAGTGGTTCAAAGCTAGAGTCATCTCGCATCTGTCCTTGGATGGAGCTTTATTTTCTCAGACTAAGTTTGGGCTTCACATTCCAGCTACAAGTCCTTCCCCTGTAAAGGGATGCAAGGAGACTTGCCACCACCAGCCACTAATGAAGAAAGCAGCTGCGCTTAGGGAGAAGACAAGCCACCCTACTAACATCCCCATCGCCTCTCCTTCCCACAAGGACAATAAGCACACAGTTTATGCACAAATGAGAAAAAAAGGACCTCCTGGTTGTTGCTTGGGAAGCCCATTGGAGAGGAAAAATTTTTCTATAAGGAATGCACTTTGTGGCTGAATTTTTCCTTTAAGTGATGGCTTGAATAAATGGTGATTTAAAAATTAATTATCAAGATTGTTTGTGAGTTGCATGGGTTGATTTACCCAGAGTTTTCTAGGGAAGCAGAATAAATATGAATTAAGGAGAAATTAATTAGATTGCTTTACATAGTACAGCCTGAGTCTGGAAAGTCCAACAATGGCTATCTTCTTGAAAGAGAGACAGAACTTGATACCTTCTCCGTCTATAAAGTCAGGTGCCTTAGCAGTCCCCTTCTGGTGTTGAAGGCCTGGTGATTCCTGGGGAGTCACAGGTCTCCAGTCCATGCTGGAAGTCTGAGGAAGGTAAGTCTGGTGTTAGTGGAGAATAGCAGCAGGAGCACCAGGGCGCATGCACTTGCCAGTGAATTGTGAAGGAAGGGAGGTGAAATCAAAGCACTTTTCTCAAACCCCCTTTTATCTGGGCCACCACTTAAAGGTGCCAGCAAAACAATGGGTTTTCCCATTTCCAATAACCCAATCAAAAAATCTGCAAAGGTGTTTCTAGAACTTTGCTTTTTAGATGATTCTAGACCCAGTCTACTTGACAACCAAGACTGAACTATTACACTGAGTTAGTGAACATGTGCAATGGATGAGCTGAACACCCTCTCTCTGGGAAACTTTCTCCAAGAAGACTACTTTCCATGATTAATGGTGTAGTTATTACATATTCCATAAGTGTCGGACACGGCTGAGAACTTGGACTTATTCTCTGCTTGAGAATATTGACCTCTAGAGACTAAGAGCCACTATTGCAGTGACCATGAACAAAAGAAGGACTTCTTTCTCCTTGATGGGTAGGGTGCACACTGCGAATGGACACACTGTGACTTTAAAGCAAGTCCCTGATACACTATGGCTCAGGTGATGTCAAATAGCTTTTGCTAGCCTCATCTGTCCCCTTAGAGTAAGATCTTCTGTGTAAGGACTCAGAAGAAGGAAGCAGGGTTAAGAGAAGGTGAGGGCAGGGACTTTTAACAAACACCATCAGCAACTTCATAGTTTTTTTTTTTTTTTTTTTTTTTGACAAAGCCTGAGAGACCCTAGGACCAGGGAAGGACATTTCATTCTGTTAGGCCCTGTCAGGTTTTTGAATATTCTCCCCACAGAGAAAATGACAGACTTTTCAAGGATTATATCATAACTAGGCAATGTCTTATTTTAGCAAATAGAAATGTAGGTTTGCTGTCCATTGTAGAAAATAACACAAATTCCTCAGCTCACAATATTTCTTCCCTAACACAGCACTGTGTGGGAAGCCATACTGGTTGTCTGTGTGTCACTCTTTGTGAACTGAGACAGGAGATGCTGCCATTGTAGCCCAGATACTGGAGTACACATGCATATGTGTGTGGGGGGGGGGGGAGGGTGTTAAATTCCTTTGTCAATGAACCAGAGAGAAGTCTCATATCCTTTATTGGAGTCCATGAAACAGTGGCAAAGTAGCTTGTGAGTTTGAAAGTAGGCTACTGTCTCTGACTTACGACTGCTTTCTAGTTAAATATCAGAGTCAACAGTGGCTACTAGAAATAGCCTCTCAGATTCATTCTCCCCATGACTGTCCTTTATCCATAGCTCATCCACTTTTGCGTACCCTTGTTGGTCATCAGTCTATTGATAGAGAAAATGGATTTGTCAATATCTTTTAGGCCAGTGGCTACTAACTGATCCCAGAGAACTGTAACTGACTTCACTTGGCCCACAATTTCCTGAACCTGTCCATACTTATACATAAACCTATATTACAATTATAAAGAATATATTTCAATAAGACATGTATGTAATCATGAAAATCTTGATGAATATATCTTCTTTAAAAGACAGACAACTTATTAAAAATATTAGTGACGATTGTTTCTAGACTTAGATTCATGAATGTCTCCACATGCCTTCAATTTTCTTCCCCTTTTCTATCCTTCCATACCCAGCTATAGCACAGATTGAGAGCAAAGACAAATGAATCATCCCTAAAATGGAAGGCAGGAAGATAATAAAAATATCTAACTGCTGAAGTTTAAAGGGAAGTACATTTGGTGAAATGGTCATTAGGAAAGTCAAGCATTCAGCAAGTCAATTTCAAATGCAAGGCTCAACAGTCCATTTCCCACTCCTGCCCTGCCTTGTTAATGTTGAGGTGTCTATCTCCCTGGTGAGTTTTTGGTGAAGAGACACCACTTCATGTGCTTCTATATGGCCCATTGTACAGATTGGCTGCTGACAGCATCTAACTGTCCTCAAAGGAGAAGCTGGCTGAGTTCTTCTAGGAAGAAATACAATATCTGATAATGTAATAGAATGAGATGGACACCTCCCCAATTCTGATGCAGTATTTCAGAAAGCTCTATTCCCTCAACTAGGAAAAAAAGATGGTATACATTTCAACAATTTGATTTGATTTTCTTGTTCATTAATTTCTAAAACTACTGAAAATTTGAGCCAATCAAAATAAAGGTTCCTACAAATGTCCCAAATGCTACCAAGGTTTTATTGAAATAGTACTACAGCATGCATTGAGCCATTTTCCTGTGCTCATGAACATCTTTCTATCATGTGTTTTTCCACATTTCTTGGTTGTTTATTTTAATGCCCATGTTTAATCTTAACAATAATGTTTAAGGCCTTGTTGGGAGCCAACTTCTAGCAGAAAGCGGCTATCAGCTTTGCAGCCATCTCAAGAGCCATATACCCTGACAAGAGACTTGTTTTTCAACAGCCCACAACAGCTGAGCACACTCTGATAAATATCTTGTTTATCCCACATATCTTGTTTTGCTGTTTAGTGCCCACAGCTTCGAGGCGCACATGGTATCCACACCTGCAAGGCACGTGGTATCCACACGCCTACAAGGCACGTGGCAAAAGCCTATAATTACTCCAGTCTTCCCTTCAATGAGGGAGACAAGAAATGAGAAATGAGACTTGATCAGAATTTCTATCTTGTCTCCATTCTTCGTGTCTCTTCCCCTTCATCCCCACTCTCTCTCTTGCTAGACCCTGACCCAAGGACCAGAGCAGCAGCAGCTCGGGTGGGAAATTTTGGCCCCCAATTGTGAGGCAGAGCTATCCAGGACAGTGGCTCATCTGAGACCCAAGTTCTCATACTGATGTCTGCTCTTTTTATCTTTTCTGAAATGGAAGAGAGGCCAAGGGCTGACACGCCAAAGCCTGGCAACCACAAAAGGGCTGGTCTGGCTACTGCAGGCCAGTGAGTCACTGTGTAGACATCCCTGGGGCCCAAACTTATTGGCCAGCTAGCTCAGGCAAAGAACCTTGGTCTTAGTAGCTAGTAGGGCCAACTAACTAGACTGCAGTGGATAGACTGCAGTGGATTGATTACAGTGGTTTCCTTATTTTCCTCCTAGAGCTATACTTTGACAAGATCCTAATATTTCATTTGCCTAAAGTCTATGATTTTTACAAGATGAATGCCATTTTCTCAGCATGGATTAAGACAAGTCTACAGGAAATTCACAGAGAGCTCTCAACTGATTGTGTAAGACTTGTGCTTGATTTATAACTCAGGCTGGTAAGATTAATATATGATATATGTTGGTTAGATCTGTTTCCTCCTTAAATTTCTCTTGTTCACCACACACACACACACACACACACACACACACACACACACTTTTCTAGCTTGACTGGTCAGTTATTTTTGTTTTTGTTATTATTGACAAGCTTGAGTCGTCTGAGAAGAAAATTCCAGCAGAGAAAATGTCCTCATCAGATTGGCCTGTGGGACATTTTCTCAGTTGTTGATTGATGAGAAAGTGTCCATCTCACTGTGGACAGTGCCATCTCTAGGTGGTGGTCCTGGATGGATAAGAAAGCAACCTGAGCAAGCTGGGGAGGAGCAAGACAGTAAGCAGCATTCTTCCATGGCTTTTGCTTCAATTTCCTGCCTCCATGTTCCTTCCTGTCCCAACTTCCTGCCCTGACTTTCTTTCAGGATAAACTAAGAGCTGTAAGATGAAATAAACTTGCTCTTCACCAAGCTGCTTCTAGTCATGGTGCTTACCTCAACAACTGATACCCAAATCTAAGACTTTAGGTATGGGTCTTAGTTCCGGTTTCTAGAAACAGTCTGATTGTCTAGTCATAACTTTATATAGATAGTATTCTTTAAGTAAAACAGCAGTTGAAGCTGTGAGAAAGCTCTAAGAAGGAATAAAAAAAATCAGCTTTTTCCTCTGAAAGATAAAACAAAACAAAAGAAAAACAACAACAAAAAACTTCTCCTTGATTGGATTTTGACTCCATGGCAACATGAGCAGCAGAGTTGTGGTGGGTGAAATGACCCCTTTGTTTCTAGGTAGGCAAAGATTTTGAGCCCCTATAGGGGGAGGAGCTAGCAGTTGAATCCCAGTAGGTGTCTGAGCAGGTGTCTCTCCACTACAGCCCCTGAAGGAACTTGGCTTTTCTGCTCCTTTCTGCTTATAGACATGCTGTTTCTCTAACATCTCTGGTCAGCATTGCAGAGATAGAGTTGCCCAAAGTCCAGCTACCCATTCGAGGCCAATTCAGCCTCCTCTGGTGGACATTTCAGAGCCAGTGACATTGTTTTCTTACTGAAAGTGATGTCTAAAACTCTGAGTCAAACCCACTCTTGGGAGTATTTTTCTGGAACAGCCTCTTGGAGGCTCTCCTCTGTGCATCTCTCACACCTGCACAGCATTGCCTTGCCCAGTGCTAAGAATAGGAAGCCAAACTCCACATGAACACTGGGCAGAGAAACAAGGCTGGGAGAAACAGAAAGGCCCTGGTGCTATGTCCTTATGCCAGGGCACACATGGTACCCTGAGCCATCCAAGGAAGGTGTGACACTGTTTACCAGGGAGAGTGGCTGCTGCTTCTGCTGCCTGGCTCCCTACGCCCTGTCTGGCCCGTGAAATTTGATCTAAGTCACAGGAGGCAAAAACATATTAGTCTGACCACAACTCACATTCCGTAGGAGGAAACAGGATTAGAACATTGCTATTCTTGCCCAATGCTGCTAAATTTAAGTCAGTTTAACTATCCACTGCAGTCTTTTCTCCAAAAACCAAAGGCAAGCATCATTTGGTTCGATACTAGAGGTGAGACACTCTGAAGTACTGGTCTCAGCTCCAAAGTGGGTGAAAGAAGATGAGCGGGTACACACAGCCCTGATCTTACAGCCAGAGTAGCTAGGAAACACCTCCACAAATGACTCTATTCAAACTCTCCTTACAATCAACTAAGGGACCTGTGTTATACATAACATAAATGTGAATGGGACACAATCTCATCCTATGAGAGGCAGACAGCCCATAAACAAAAGTGACAATTCATCAAATGTAGCACACTAGGGGACCTTCTCTTTCCTTCATTTCTGTACGTCTCCTCCACTACTTCTACCTCCAGTCTAGTTTGTTTCCTGTTAACATAGGGATACATGGTATGTGAAAGGGAGCTGGTCTGCCAACCTTCTGCTTCTAGGAGCCTCACCAGGTGATACCTGGAAGCTCCTCCAGGAAATGTGACAACTCTACAAGTGCTCTCTTCTGATTTAGCTCCTTATATCCATACATCCATCCTTGCACTACTCAATTTTACTATTTTGAATCAACTTTATGTTTACTTTCATTAAGATGTCACATTTGAACTATTTTCTAATTTTCTTCTATCATGTGGGGATTTTAAATGACTTGTATAACCAACCACATATCTAAGGACTTATTTCTATTGATATGACAAGGTCTCTGGTTGATACTTGGGCAACAAAAGGCTAGTAAAGATCCTTGGAGTGAAATATGGCTAGGATTGGTAGCATTTAAAGCTTATGCTTATAAATGTTATTTCTGGTGGTCTACTAGTCTGAGGAAACCAAGTTCTACCTCCTCCTCCTCCTCCTGTCTTTTCCTCCTTTTCTTCTTTGTCTTCCTCCTCCTCCTCCTCCTCCTCCTCCTCCTCCTCCTCCTCCTCCTCCTCCTCCTCCTCCTCCTCCTCCTCCTCCTCCTCCTCCTCTTCTTCTTCTTCTTCTTCTTCTTCTTCTTCTTCTTCTTCTTCTTCTTCTTCTTCTTCTTCTTCTTCTTCTTCTTCTGGTTTGGTTTCATGTATGTGAGGAGGTCAGATTGTAAGTCTAAAGAATGGCCCTGAACTTACTCTTTCCCCAGAGTCATATTTTTGACTCCCTTCCTTCATCTACCCTTAGCATAAGAAGAGACACCATCTTCTACATATGACGTTATGTGTTCTTCTCTTTCCACTACCAATGGCTGTTGCTGTAGATTGACATCTTGAAAAGATATATATATATATATATATATATATATATATATATATATATATCATCTTTCTAGAGAGAATAAGGGTCAACTAGGAAAAACTGATGGGAGACTGGAGAATTAGAGTTAAGATTGGAATTTGAAGAAGGAAACTTGAGAAATGACCACTTAGACTAGGATCCTAAAACCAAGTAGATATTATTTGCACAGGAAAAGAAGGAGTAAAGGAAAGAATGTGAATTACTTGGAGTTGTCAGCAAGGAATTTGGTGATTCTAAACTGCCATAATTTGCCCCAGGAAAGAACAAATCCCTGGCTCACTTGCCAGCCTCCCCAGGCACCTGAAACAGGAGATTTAGCTCCCTACATACTGAAATTGCATCAACTCAAATGTTATTTTCTTTCCATGGAAAAATTATAGCAAAGAGATTAAGGCATGATTTAGTGCATTTCAAAGGAAAATAAGGACTCACTACAATAAATAACCATGAAATAGTCTAATGATATTCTAAAAATTCTCTTATTAATTGAAAAAATGGAGGACTCTTTTATTACCATGCTTGATTTCTCACAGAACATTAAATAAGCAATTGGGAATTTTTGCTGCTAATTCAGGATCTGAAATGGCTCGTTGCATGGCCTGTGCTGCTTGCCTGACCTTTCTGTGACACCATGTTTCTCTGAAAAAATGGAGGTCTTCTTTTGTGTATTGTGAAGAAAATAAAATAACAAAGGTGTATTTTTTTTTTAGAAAATGTGATTATAGTGGTTAAACATTTTATTTCCTATATAATCCTTTTATCCAATATGTTTGGGTGAACCTCTATATAACTTCCCAACATGAATATATGTGGACATATACAATGACATACAACAAGAAGTCACAATAGCTGTAAGCAAAGTTTCAAAGAGACAAACATTGGAGCTACAAAACAGACTGGATCTGTTCAATAAAGCAGAACATTTTAAGCAATACAATATTACATTAGGTCAAGATAAACATTACTAAGTGTCAAAATATCAAAGGGATACAGCAATATTTTCCTTCATCGTGTAAATCCAGGGCACTATCCAAGATCCATCTCTCAATATTCTATTGACAACATCTTCCCCAACTCTGATCTCTTCTTTAAAATCCTCTAATATCCAACAGCATTATTTCTGTGGTCTTGTTGACATTCTCCACCAGTTGTTACTTCTAGCTGCATCTTCAGAAGCTTTATGGAAATTATAGAAATGCTATTTTCAAGCCTCTTGTCTAATTCATTGTTCCTAGGTGGGACTGAGGCAGCCTAAAGTTTCAAAGACTCACCAGGGGCCAGCAACATGGTTAAGCAACCTGCTGCCAAGCCTGATGACCTGGGTTTGATTCCTGTCATCCAAATTGTAGAAGTAGAGAGATGACTCCCACAGTTGTTTTCTCAGCTCTACACACATATACATACATACATACATACATACATACATACATACATATATACATACAGAAAGAAAGAACAATGCAATTTAAAAATAACAAACAAATGAATGAAAACGATCACCAGGCAAATCAAACGAGTTGGAGGATAAAATGCTATAGCTGGGGCCTTCAATTCTGCAGTTGGAAAAAGTTAAATATTTTGATTTCCAAAATACCTACCTTACTTAAGGAATCACTACTATTTGGGAAATTAAATCTTTGTCCTTGATAACCCAATGTACAACTTACCATGCTGTTAGACATTGTTAGCTGTTAGTGGCACTGTGCATTCACCTCGATACTCTTGAGTGAGCTGACCATAAAAATTGTGCCTCAAGCTAGACCATTTTTGAGAAAGAATCATACTGGTATAACCAGACAAAGTAACACAGCCATTCCAACTATGGAAATATTTCCTAACTGGGAAAATTTTCAGGCTTTGAGGATCCAACTCGTTACCCTTTGGACAGAACATTTTTCTCATTTTAAAATGGGAATAATAATAGATTGCAAATAGGCTGAAATGAGGGCATTTTTAATGAAAGAGTTCTTCAGGCTTTAAAGTCTTAAATATAAACTTAAAACACTTCTAATTGAGCCAAACACTTGCAATGGAAGAGACTGCAATGCTGGCTGCTGGCTGCTGACTCTTGCCTGAGGCACTTCTAGCTGGGAGCAATCAATGTACAGGTCAACAGTTCTGTAAAGTGCTGGGACTGAGTTAGAACTGAGGGATCAGCCATCCATGAAAGACTGCTATCACCTACTCCACACTCCATAGAACATCACACAAGAGAGGGCTATTAAGAGCCAAAGGATAGTGCAGGGTGGTGTGGAATACTTTCTGTCAGATACGATATGGGGGTTACACTCTTGACTTCACAGCCAATGTCATTACCTGAAGAAGACTGGCACCAGGCTGGGCCTATCAACATCCTGCCTTGGAAAGAGGAGAAACTCACAATGCCTCACCCTTTATCTGAGGATTTATAAGTAATTGATGGTTCCTTGGGGGAGGACAAATATTTTCTTCAGTGGTATAGACATGGGTAAAGTGACCATGTTCTATAAATAACCACTCACCCATAGTTTTGTAAGCAACCCAAATGAAACTCATTGCACCACTAGAAATTAAAATATATATATATATTAGAAAGATGTGCAAAGAGAAAGGGGGCTGGTTGGAAAAAGGAAACGGATCAGTAGAACTGAGAAGTAACATAGGGCAAGTATATGATCAAAATACATTATAAACATGTATAAACATGCCACTATGAAACCCATTATTATACACCATTAACATATGCTATTAGAACTATTTTTAAAAGAAGCTGAGGTACTAGGGAAGGTCAAAAATGAGAAGTGTCAATCATAGTTGAGAAACTAAATCCCACTGAGAATCTGGGGCTAAGATGAGGTGAGAGAGAGAGGAAATGATTCCTATTTAAAGGGTGTTTCTTATCATCAGATGAAGCAATGTACACTTAAATTGTCAGGTCCCCTTTGCTAGCTTCCTTACTGGGAAATAGAGACAAATCCTCATCCTGGGGTTGTTTGAAAATTGAAGTGAAAACCCTTATGCCCATCACATGAGAAGTACACAATGAATGGAAGGTCTTTTCGGTGGTGCCATCACTATCATTGGCTTATGACGTTCCCAGAAACCCATGAGGCAATAGAGCCAGTGACGAGAGGGAGGGATGGTTATAAGAAGAAACAGAAGGGTGACATGAAAATAGAAAGAAAGGGATAACCATTCACAATTTACAAATCCAGATGACTTTGTCAAAATAGACTATCCCAGTGTATCTCAGGAACATGGCTCGCAGGATAAGCCTGAAGGATGTCCTTAACCTGGGAGTCCTACCTGATACTGTAGCATACTAGATATCACACAAAGCTAACACCTCCTCCACAACTCCAGGAATTGACCCAGCTGGCATGACGAGAGGATAAAGAAAAGTCAAACACATAAACACAGAAAAGTTGAGGTTTGACGGACTGGGCTCCCCGAAGCCACAACACCCTGGAAGCTCAGCATGTTTAATATATACAGATTAGCAAGAAGGAAAGGTTATAGCGTACAGGTGGGCAAGAAGGTAGGCTTTGTGGTAGACTTCTGAATCAAGTGGGCAGGTTTAGCTAACTTTGGTAGAAACAGACTCTACAGGGGAGCAGTCTTCAGGTTGTAAGTAGTTGGGGTGGGGGGAAGATACCATGGACATTTTCTGCACACATCACCAACATGGACATGCAGACCAGGAGGGAAAACTTTACCATTTCCATGAACCCAACCTGGGGAAGCATCTGTTGTTCCCATAGGACCGAGATATCGGGGTCCTTGGCATGACCGTGCTGTGACAACAGTGCACATTTCCTCAAGACTTCTCTGATTCCCTCCACAAAGCCAGGATTCCAAGTTGCATAACTACCACAATCCTCTCTTCTGTGGCCCTATCTTTTGAGGATATTTTCTTACCTCCAGGGGCATGCGCATTGCACACCCATATGGTTCTCTCCTTAGCATTTAACTAGAAAGTGGAATGTCTCCCAACACATTTAGATAATTTATTTTCAATGCTAAAATATTTTTGTAGACTAAACCCAGATTAAGTTAAGATTTTCTTTATTTTCCGATACAAGAGAAGACATTGAGAGAGGAACCGAATGTTATTGCAGACTCAATGGGGTCACTGTCCTGGCATGTAAAACTGCAGCAACAGACGGAGATGGAGGGAGAATGCCAAGAAGCCATCAGATGCTCTCACAGCTAAGATCAGAGAGAGAGGGAACAGTTCCCTCTCTTTGCCTTATCACAGGGGGGATATAAGCAGATAAAAGGATGAACATGGGAATGGAGCTTTATACAACAAGGTTCTTGGCCTCTACACTTCATTATATTCCCTACAATGAGGAGTTATCTATGTCCCTTGTTGGGAGAGGCAGAGTAGACAAATATAATGGATGATACTCCTTCTGCCTGGTACTTGAGTTTCTGTGTCTAAATCAGAAAGGGGTTTGACAAGTATGAGTTAGCAAAAGCTGGAGAGAAACAAATCACTATGCTTTGTAAATAATCAGTCATTCTTATCAAAACATGATATTCCCAATCTTACACTAAACATGACACTAAGCTAAGACTCTTGTGTGGTGTACCAGATACTAAACTTTAGCTTTTGAATGTGAAAAAATGAAATAGGAGAGGCAATGGAAGGTCCAGTTGCCTTAAGACTTGGCTATGGTGCTCATTACCTAACTTAATTCTACAGCTAGAGAATCAGCTATGGAGGGTCAAGATGAAGTTGGGCACACTGTCAAACCATGTCCTCACCAAGGAGGTATTCAATAGAGTGAAATTAATTGGTCAACCACTTGCTGTGTCTAGCCACAACTCCTCAGGAATTTTCTTGTATCATAAGACTGTGATTTCAAACAAAAGCCATGTAGGGATCTATGTGTTTTTTTGTTTGAAATCTAAACATGTCTAAACAAAATTCACAGGACCAAAAGACCTATTGCTTCCTCCTCCCATACATCTCTTCTAGGAACCCCAATGCCCAATGTCCCTTCCTCCTTTGCTCACTATTCTGTTACTTTGGTTGTTTGAAGGATGAATATGTTATAGTATTTAAATCCCACTATTTCTGTTACAAGTCTTTTGACAAAGAAATAGGGTTAACAAAGCTATTCAGTAATCCGGTTCAGTGGGCGAGAGCTGCTAAGAATTCTGTGATCCTGGATATAGGAAGACCCCCACAGTCATAAATAAAACATGACATTAGCCCAGGCTAGGGTTGTTTTAATCTCTCTTCCTTTCCTCTTATTCTTTTCTCATTTCTTCTCTCATATACCTCAATCACACACACACACACACACACACACACACACACACACACACACATATACACACACCTACATGAAGTTTAATGGCAATTCCTTACCCACTTTCAATCTACCCAAATTACCAGGTTCTATTGTCATGTGCAAAGGTACCAATGAGCTTGCTGGTGCCACCCAGTAATTCACTGTGGTCATGATGGTCAAATAAGGCTGTGCCTGGTCACAGTCTGTCTCACAGACTCTCCTTGCTTATGGCTTTCCACTGTTGTAGTAATGAGCCCTTTGGTACTACAAATCAAGCCAAGGAATGGAAAGAGGATTCCATAATAAATGTGAAAAGGACAAGAAAAAACAATATTCATTTTTAAATCATAAGGCAAACAAAAATATGGGCAGGAACCAGTCATTAAAGACATTGTTTTTGTAGCATTCATGGCAACTGAAATTTTACTTTGTATATAAAAGACAATTATTTTGATTGACTGGAAACCAAACAAACCATGCAGCAAGCACTTATGTATATTTGGTTTTTTTCATTTTTTTTAATTTTTAAATTATATATGTCTCTGTGTTGGTATGCACACATGCTTGCATGTAGCACCAGGGGCCATCCAATCCTCTGGAGCTATAATTCCTGGTGGTTGTGAGCTTCCTAATATGCATGCTGGGAACCTATTATGGGTCTTCTGCAAGAGCAGTATGTGCTCTTAATCACCACAAATCTGTTCAGCCCCTTGTTCAGATTTTTATTTGCAAGTTCATTCGGTTTTTATGACAATTTCTGTGATTTGGAAATTTTCTATTTGTAGTTGAGAGTGTATGAAAACACCACATTCAGTGAAGGATGTGGAAGAAGTTGACCCCAAGAATGAAGAAACCTTGCCATCTAGCCACAACAGTTGCTTTAATGTTGGTTGGTCTGGGCCTGGCCTGAGCTCAGTAGCGCAAACACTTTCCTGAGGCAGCTTCGAGAGTGTGCCTTGGGTACCATGCCTAGTTGCATTCACAACTTCCACTTTGATAATCTGAGTCTTCAAGGAGTTGGTGAGATACTTAATTTCTTCTAACAACTTTCTTTTCCAATAAAGCGAACTGAATTCTATTTGTTCTGCAGAGAATCCTGACCAGGTATGACACTCCAACAGAATCCCAAGGCTATTGTAGAGGAGCTTTCTCCCATTGATCTTCCAATGTTCTAGATTAGAAAGGTATTCCTTTGTTAAAGTCCCTATCATTTTTTACATCTGTATGTTTAATTTGACATCCACATTGTTTTGTAGAATGAATAGTATGACAGATATGATTTTTTTAAAATAGAAAAGCATGAGAAATATTATAACACATACAGGGTCATGGCTTCATGTTTAGATGAGCCAATCTTGCAGCTCTTGAGCCATGAAAACATTTCCAAACATCTTTCACAGAGTAATTTAGAGATATTTAATGCATATGTTTCCAATTTATGTTGAGTCAACCCATTCAGATGAGTCTCCAGAATAATAACATTGTTCCCACACAACCAAAGCCTTTTAATACTATCTTTTGCTTGTTGTATAATCTTGCCAGGAGTACCTCTAAGCTCAAAAGGCTGAAAATAAGTTTAGACTTAGGCTCAGTTATTTTCCTTTGCCCCTGTATAAATTTGCCCATGAAGTTCAGCCATGCTGACATACTCTGCACTTCTGGGGGTTTTTTTGGTTTGGTTTGGTTTGGTTTGGTTTGGTTTTTTGGGTTTTTTGTTTGTTTGTTTGTTTGTTTTGTTTGTTTTGTTTTTTGTTTTGTTTTTTATCTTCTCATCTTTCAACTTGAGTACAGCTGAAATACAATGAGTTCAAAGCACTCCTGCAGCACTGACAGTGCACTGGGCACAGCCTTCCTGGTTCAAAGTTTACATGACAAGGAAACAGGAGTGCTAGTCAAGCCCCACCTTTCCTATCTCATAAGGCCCATTTACTTTGATTCAAGCTAAGATACATGGGGAAAGCTGAAGCCATGGTAGAGAAAGTGTTGAGATCTTTGAAGTAAATGCCCCAACATCTAGCAAAGATCACTTTAAAACTCAATCCATCCCATCAAATTAATCTCCACTGAAGAGCACCTGTTTATCTAATAGATGAACTCAATTTGCAGTCTATTTTATTTACATTGCAAACACTCACCATCACTACCTTGATTTATGCCTGATTCCGAGAGCTTGCGTGGCCTTTCGATTATAGTGTATACTCCCAATCAAAATGTTAGAACGGGTATTTGGAGATGATATCATAATTTATGGCAAAATGAAACGCCTAGCAATTCCTTTTTACTGGAATGTCATTTTCTATAAAATTGATCCAAGTGTGCCTGGTGGTCTGAGATGAACATCTTCACAGACATTGCACATCCCTCTCCCCTCTCGTGCTATTCCCAGCTCTAGCTCTATTGAACTAATCTCAGTTCCTCACCTCTGCTGGCTCTTGTCTAAGATTATGCATAGTCCTTAATGCTGTCTAGATACACACCATTCTTGTTCTAGCCCTGCAAATAGGCATGTATTATCACTAACTGACTCCTTCTTGTCCTTGAGACCTACAGAGAACTTTTTACTCAACACTCAATAGAAATTCTCCCTCCCAGCAACTTCATCCTTCCTTACACATCAGAATATGTATTTAACTATTAACTTGGTTATTTCTTTATTTACTTGCTCCTTTGAAAGTGTGAACTGCACGTGGGTAAGGACCAAGCCTGATTGGTTCACCATTGTATACTTAGTATTTTTAGCAAAGGGCCTGAAATATATATGGGGGGGGGGGGGGTATTCTACAAACTCCACTAAGAGAGTTGACTCCTCACAAGATAATATGATCACTATTTTTAATATATTAATAGAAAATCTGTTTATACCAAAGAGTTGTGTCCAGTAAAGAAAACATAGTTGCCCTTCTTTATAAATAGTTATTCCTTTGCAGATTAGTATATACAGGAATTTCCTGGCAATCTCTTTGGACATGGCTATGAACTTGTGCCAAACAACAAAGGACATGGGACTTTGTTCCACTGAAATCATGTGTGCTTACCTTATGTCCACGCTGTAGCAAGGGGAATGGAAGTGCTTGCTCATCTTTGGAAATTATTTTTTTAATGTAGTGAATGGTCCATTGTTTCCTCTACTCCACATTAATCATCTCTCTGAGAACTTTATTTCTCTATTCCTTGTTGTTAACTAGAATTCCCAGAAGTGAACAAGTTTCCAGTATTTTATGCATGAACTGGGATGGAGAGGTAAAAGTCAAAAGTCCATGCAAGGATTCAAATTGTTCCAAAATGCTGTCCTTTGGGTCGATGTACATTCCTTCAGTCTCTTAATAAAAGGTTAAGCATGACTAACAGAGTGAAATGTAAGGCATGCCTCTAAGTCCATAGTGTTAGGAACTGCCAAATCCAGTGTTAGTGAAACAAGGGACAAACAAGAAACAGAGCTTGTGTGTCTTTCCCTCTTGTGTGTCTTTGAAGCATCCCCCAAGGAAAAAAATTCTTTTATTCAGAGACATTTAATCAACAGCCTTTATCCCTCAATCCTAATCCTATTGTCATTCAGGTGCCTTGAGTGATACAGACATTGGGACAGGTGACCTGTCTAGCTGACTAGTCATCTGATATGAAAGTGTGACCACACTAGAGTCCCTTTCTAGGTGCTGAAGACACCATGGGAAAATAATTCTTGTTCTTTAATTTTAAAAGCATTAAAAAAGCATGATACTTTTGGTTACATGAATTAGATTTTTCTCAAAATGGAAACTTAGTACACCAAAATCAATATAGAGTAGTGGGGGTGTCTCCATTGTCAAAATTTTCATTGGCTTTTTATCTGAAGAATCCTTTATTTATTGACCCCTAATTATACCATCTCCTGACTTGATAATACTATTTAGTTCAGAAAGCATACACAGGTCCAAGTCTTACCTTCTGGGGAAGGTCACACTAAGCATGCTTAGTTCCTCCAACAGCAGGTTTCATTAACCTGTTTCTATACCTATTCATATATATGGATAAGAGTGCTACTAGATTTGTATCTTTTAAAAAATTTATGCTAAAGAATATCATATTTTTCTTTATAACAATATAGCATTAATATAATACACCTTTTCAGTGATATATTGGATCTAATCAGTGCCTGTTACAAGAGCCAATTGTTAAGATATTAGTTTTGTGAACTACACTAACTTGAAATAACCTATGGCAGAAATATTTACACTATATACATGGGTATGTGATTTTATGGAGCATGACATTTACTGGAAGAGACATGGGGGGCATGGAGAAGACAAAGCAAAATATTCTGACATTAATGTATAACTTGTCTCACTGCCATAAAAGATTCCAAGGAAACAGAAGCCTTTTTTCTTCTTTTACTCCAAAAAGATTTATCTTTTTGGTCTTGGTAATCTTTAGTAAACATGACAATACCCTTCACACAGTAGGCTTTGTTTGGAGATTGTAGGGCCAGTGACTGAGGCTAGCACTCAGAACGAAGTTGCAGAACTGGCCTTCTACAGGAGACAGTGTTGTCTTGCTTTAATTTAATATGGGAAGAAATATATGTCTGGATGAGGTAGGTCAGAACTAGGGGAGAGTGCATTATCTATAGCATGGGCTAAGGTTGGTCTACATCTATTTCTATGAACTCTTATGCACATGTGAAGGCTTTGAGAAAAAGGATGTTGAGTGACTGGTACTTAGAAGGCAGAAAGGCAAAGTCAAGACAGCAGTGGAGCTAAAAATGGGGTCTGAAAACTCTCTCTCACTCTCTCTCTCTTTCTCTCTCTCCCTCCCTCCCTCCCTTCCTCCCTCCCCCCTCCTCCGTGTGTGTGTGTGTGTGTGTGTGTGTGTGTGTGTGTGTGTGTTTGAGAAAGAGAGAGGGAGGGAGAGGGAGAGGGAAAGAGAGGAAGAGAGGGATAGAGACACATGCAGGGGTATGGCAGAGATCTCAGCATGTTCGGGAACGGTAGGAGCATGGCAGAGATCTCAGCATGCTCTGGACCTTGTTTCCATCAATGTGCACACTCTTGCCACACTCCAGAAATCCTGAGGAATGGCTGAGGAATCCTCCCTCTCCTCTATCTTGTGGTTAGAGTTATTCTCGTATTCAAGAGACATTTATGACAAGCCAGCCAGCGAATCCCTGTGCTCAGTAACCTCAAGAAAAAGGATCAGATGCTCCATCAATCCATCACATTCTTGGCTTTAGCTCTGTTTGGTAGCACTTGCCTTCTCATCTATGGACAGGAAAATACACTATCTCAGCCTTCTTCTGTTTCACCTTTAATAGGCACTAAAGGGACACCATAATTTTTGGTTGCATAGATCAGACTTCCTTAAAATGGAAATTCAGTTATTCTAGTTAGCATATTTCAAGGATGTTTTCAAGTGGAAAATATATTTAGGAGAAGGAAAGTCCAGCCCTTGTAATTGCATGCTCTCTTCTAAGTTAGAATGCTAAATGACCCAGCTGTCAGCTTGGTGAGGTGAAAGTACACCTAAATCATGAAACAGAATTTTTTGAGGATGTTTAGGAAATTCTGGTCTTGGAAAGCTAATTGATCCTTTGGGTTTCTTTTTCATTTTGCTCATGTGAGCTCATCTAAGCCCTAACAGAAAAGGATCCTTTTTAAGCCATCATGTTTATGTAATTTGACATCTGAAGGAAGCCCACTTCTGTTAGGACTACTCTGATAGATTGGGGGAATATTATGCTGTGTTTTGCTGGGTTTCTTGCAGTTTTTAGAAAGAGATTCTTTTGTTCTTTTAAGATTCTGAATTTAATAATTCTATTCTGTGGGACTTGGAAGAAGACTCAGTTGGTAAGTACTTTCCTCACAAGGCTGGGGACCTAAGTTGGATTCCCAATACGCAGGTAAAAAAAAAAATCTATGTGCAGCCACATGTGCCTAGGAACCCAGACCTGGGGAGGTAGAGATATTACCCAAATCAGTAAACTTTAGGTTCAATGAAAGATAGAGGAGGAGGAGGAGGAGGAGGAGGAGGAGGAGGAGGAGGAGGAGGGGGGGGGAAGAGGAGGAGGAGGGGGGAGGAGGAGGAGGAGGAGGAGGAGGAGGAGGAGGAGGAGGAGGAAAAGGAGTAGGAGGAGAAGGAGAAGGAGAAGAAAAAGGAGAAGGAGGAGAAGGAGAAGGAGGAAGGGGAAGGAGGAAGGGGAGGGGAAGAAGAAGAGAGGGAGAATGAGGAAGAAAAGAAGGATGAGAAGTTAAAAGGAGAAGGAGATGGGAAGAGGAGGAGGATTGAAGAAGGTCCCCAGTATCAACCTGTGCTTCTTCACATACCTGTGAAATGCACATAAAAACATATATACATGCAACATATATATACATATATATACTTTAAGCTATGTTCTTTAGGCAGGTGGATCTCTGTGAAGCTCAGTCTGGTCTATATAGTGAGTTCTAGACAACTAAGGCTCTATGGGAAAATGTTCTTTAAGGATGCTGTTATTTCAATGTTATTTACTTAACAACAGCATCTTGCCTAAATTAGTGAAATGACAATACATTGCTCAACTGAGCACAGTATATAAGTAGGGGACAATTCCCTAACATGAAAGAAGATGGTTTGAGTGTGTCCTTCCCATTCCTGCCCTTTGTCTCACCTGTCACTCTCCTTTTGACTTTTAGCTAAATACAGGAAGTGCATAAGGAATGACTTTCTCAAGTAACCACTGCCAAAGTGTATTCTAGAAATCACCTCCCTTCCCATTCCTCACAGTGCCTAACAAGACCTTCACAACAGTGGGCGCAGATTTCTCCCTGGAGAGGAAACCTGCTACTTTAGTTCTCACTTGTCAAAGCCAGCATGATCTGGGCATTCCTCTTCACTAATGCCTGCCCCCATCAGATACCCATCAAATGAACAGAAGCCACACGTCAGAAGGAATGCCAACAATGCAGATAAGTCCTGATAACTGGCTGCTGAATGAATGAAGCCATATTATCAGGAAGGTAGCTGTCAAAGTGAGCAGAGGCTTCTGGGAAGACTTGGCTACAGTGAACATAACTTACAGCACCTTCCCCTAAGCCAAACAGGCTGGTATTTCATATCAAAAGTCCTCACAGGCATGGGACAAATTTCTTTGTTCTTCATGAGCTGCTTAGCAAGGCAGAGCCATCCCCTGTGGCTGCTGGAAAAGGAAGAAGTCATACATGTTTACCCATAGGAATGAATTCAAATGACTGTGGGGAGCTACTGACCCAAGCAGGGGGCATTGAAGAACCCTCTGACCTCTTATGTGGATAGATCTGTTGTCTGGTTTCACACTCAGAATTTCATAGTCAAATAAGTCTCATAAGTCAACTTTTTAACATAAATATTTCAGAACAATCATTGCCTGCTATCTATTTTCAGGTTTGCAAGGGCCCAGGAAAAGTCCACAGACAGAACATGGGAAGTATGACATTCCATCATACCTCTGGACTCTACCTCTGACCTCTGAGTAGCCTGCTTATTGACTGGATTTTGCATTCACTGTCAGCCAAGTTCTGCATCCCATAGTCAACCTCAGCTCTGATTCATCTTTCACCCTCCAATGTAACTGTAGAACAGCTGGTGTCCTGCTGATCCCAACCAGAGGTTGGAAGCATCCCTGGCTTTGGGACAAGAGCTTCCCAGTTCTGTAAAAGAACAATGGAAATTCCAGGAAAGGCTGAGAAGGTGAGTCATGAGGCTTTGTGTCTGACATGGCATTCTACGTGTGTGTGGAATGTATGTCCATGTAAAACAGAGTTTGAGTAGTTGGAGAAAAAATAGAGAATGGTGAGTTTACTCCCAATAACAGCCTTCACTCAGGACTCCTAATTCTTCCACACTCTATTAACAAGTGTGAAGTTCATGTTTCAGAACAGTCAGTTTAGAATCAGTATATGCACCTTAAATCCAAAAGTTAAGTCCATCATTAACTAAATACCAGAGGGAGAGAAACTTAACATTTGTACTTTGCCCAGCTTGCTGAGAAGCTAGATCATAACTCAGCTATCTTTCCACTGAGACCCTTCACAATAGCCCCTTTACCTGTGTTTCCTATGGTTTTAATTTAGAAACCATATGATATATTTGACATAAATGCCAAAGAGATTGTAGGTAATTGCTGGTCACTGGCAGCAAACCAGACATAGGGCAATTATGTATCTTGACAAAGCCAATAATTGGGCTGATAATAAGCTTGAAACAGAATCACATTCTTACTCTGTGCCTCCTGAAGCTGGACAAGAAGGCTTCTGAATCATGTAAATAATATTTTGAATGACTCCCTGCCATGAGTGTATAATCCA
Source organism: Arvicanthis niloticus (assembly GCF_011762505.2). Classification (NCBI taxonomy): domain Eukaryota; kingdom Metazoa; phylum Chordata; class Mammalia; order Rodentia; family Muridae; genus Arvicanthis; species Arvicanthis niloticus. The sequence continues at coordinate 88,938,187 of NC_047659.1, read as the reverse complement.
TACCAAAAGGAATTCTTGCCACTCATTTTACTCTCCCATATTTAATATGAGAGCATTCTCCAGCAAAGTCTGGGCAATTATTAGTATAGTTATTAATTTATGAAATGTCTTAAAATTTGGGAATTTAAATGTTGGAATGTGTAATTATGTCAGGCACAGCATTTGCTCTGGATCATGGTCAAAAACAAGGGAAAGACATTGTCCCACTGAGCAAACAAAATGTTGATCTTGCAAAGATAATTAGTGTGGAGTATGTTCATATATGTTTGTATTCTACAAAACCCTCTTCTGAGTTAGTGTTGCCAAAACCCAGCAAGCTACCTAAAAGAACACAGCTTCTCCTTCATCCCTCCAATCATTACTAACACTATGAAGTTGGCCTCTTGTGTTGACAGTCCAACACACCTCTCTACCTTCATGGCTACCAGTCCAGATCAGGGCTCCTGTCTTTCACACAGACAATTTGCAGCTCCTCCTAACTGAACTGATGAGAGTCAGGCAAAGCAAATATGCCAGACAGTCAGAGGTAAGCACAAAATTATCAGCCACGAAAAGCAAAACTGTAACCTGTAAATTCAGGATATCAGCCTATTCTGACAGTTCAAACAAATACCATAATTTGGATAGGTTATACATAACAGAAAGTTGGGGAGTCTAAGAGCAAGGTGCTTGCAGATTTGTTGTCCAGTGAGGGCTTTCTTTTTAATTTGTAGATGGTGGCCTCTAACAAGTCTTTGACATTGTGAAGAAGCAAGCTTCCATAAACCTTATTTGTAAGGACACTAATCAAGTCTCATGACCCTGCAGGTCCCATTTCTTAATGCTACCTTTTTGGGAGGGAAGAAATTCATTGGAAGAAATAGACATAGTACAGGGTGACAAGGAAGGCTGACATGAATCCGCTGATCATAAATCTATGGTTGATTGGATTTAGAGAGCTTGCAAAATGCTTTCAGAAACCAACCAAAACCTAGCCTTACATTTCATAGTCAGGGAAATGTCAAATGAACTGTTGGCGGATCCCTGGAAACCTACAGGTGACCTAGATGAGTGTTCTGCAGTTCTTAGGAGAATCAGAAATCATTTACCCAACTCCTGATCATATATAGCAACTGTGAAAGCCATTACTAAAAAGATTACCAGACATTTGAGAACGTGCGAGTGATCCTATTAATTACTGTTTTACCATCACCCTAATTCATGTTTAACTTCCCTGAAGGGCCTGGCCAGTATTTGTACAAGTACAAACAAGCATTTACCAGAGTACAAGCAACATATATGAGACTGCTTTCTACCATCGGGATTATATAGACAGTTCAAAAGACTGAGATCTGATTTTATTTCTGTTTAGCTCGTTAGTACAGGGTCAGACACAAAGTCTCAAGTAAGACAAGATGGGGAGGGGGAACTCTCCCCTGAAATAATATCCAATGTCCCCTGACCCCTTGAGACAGATAGTGTCTTCATTTATTTCAAGATGGCCATGTGGTCATAATCCCATCTCAGTCAGTCTCCTGAGGCCTGAGGACACTGATGTGCCCTTCATGCCCCACCTCTATCAAATTGTAACTTAATAGCAAAGATTTTTACATGAGAAGTTAGAAACAAGTTGACTGACAGTAATCACAGTGCTGTATCACTTCACATTTGTGTCTGGGGAGGGCAAACCCTGCTGCTTGTCAGGAATTATGAGGAATCTTGGCACAGAGTAGTGTTATTTCTGAAATGAAGTTAATCTTGTTTACATAAATCACAAAATAAATCAGAAGGTTCCCAACAATCACATCTTTTGTTTGCTTCCTTCAGGATTTCTTCATTAGGGGCTACAAGTTCTTATTAATTTATATTGATAGAATCTTTTAGACTTGTAAAATAAAAAAAAGTCTTCAGCTCCTTTGAAAGTTTATTCATGACAATGAAATCACGTAAAAATATCCAACTTCTTTGCCATAGACCTGTTTCATGCTGAGTACTGGAGACGCTGGTGTCTCCTGGCCAGTGCCTGCTCCCAGCTGGTCTATCTGTAGGGCAGACAGAAGGGCTCTGTGTGGAAGAAGAGGGGCCAGAACTACAACTGCACCAGGCCAGTGGAGGCAGGCGTCAGGAGCTCTGGACATCTGAGGAAAAAGTTGAAAATGAGCCAATGTGTGAAAAGTTGGGAGGTGTTCTGAAGGACTCTGAAAACATCAAAAGCCAGGCAACAGAAGAAAAAGAATCAAGAAATAAAACTGCCATTTTTTATAGGCTTTTTGGGATTATTCCCAACTCCACTGAAGCTAGAAATATTTGGTTGGATTAAAGCTATTCATAATATAAAAATAAGGAAAGTATATTTTAAAAAGAGAAACTTAATGGAAAAAATAAAACTTCAGAAGAACGCAACCTTTGATAAAAGCAGCTTAGAATTGATTGGATTCACCATTTTTTGGCAATGTTTCTATCTTGTGAGAGACAGACAGTGACACCCGGTGTCCTCCAGATTCCAAGGGGTAAATATCATCTTTGTGTGCAGCTTTGTTTGTGCAGCAGAAACCAAAGGTAGTAAACAGGCCAGAGAAGAATTTGGCCTGAGCCACAGCTACCATCATTCAAAAGAATTGTGCACAAATTAAAAAATAGCAAAAATGCAGCTCTTATAAATTCAATTATAAAATAATAAACTATTTACAGATCATTATAGATGCCCTTTTCACATAATAACCACAGTGATCCATGTGAAGTGAGATAAAGTAGCATGTAAGTCACTACTTTTTCCTTCTAGCATTTCTAGAGAGTTAAACACTGTGAAGAAACTCATAAGTGGTCATTACAAAGTGATGTCCTAGTGAGGGAGTCACTATTTTAAATGCAGCTTTTGTGTGTTTGCTGCACTGTGCAACCATTGTGACTTTGTGATTGTAAAACGTTTCTTGTCTGTAAGGGGAGGTGTTGTTTCCCTAACTGGTTCTTTTTTCTTTTCTTTTCTTTTTTTCTTTTTTTTTTTTTTGTTTTTTTGGTTTTTTTTTTTTGTTTGTTTGTTTTTTTTTGTTTTGTTTTTTTTTTCAAGAAAGGGTTTCTCTGTGTCCTGGTTGTCCTGGAACTCACTCTGTATACCAGGGTGGCCTCGAACTCAGAAATCCGCCTGCCTCTGCCTCCCAAGTGCTAGGATTAAAGGCATGCGCCACCACTGCCCAGCCCTAATTGGTTCTTGATTTGGTCAATAAAGAAGGTAGACACCAACTGCTAGGCGGAGGATGAAGATGGGACTTCCGGGTCCCAAGAGGAAGAGAAGAGACCCAGGGAAAGAAGAGGTCTTTTGGCTAGGTTTTGGAACAGGAGGCATGCTACAACCATGTAAGATCTTGGATGGCTGGAAACAGTAGCCTCCACCACTGGTGGATGGCTGAAATAGGTTAGCTGTTAAGATTACAGCAAGAGATTTCAGTGCCCAGAAATTGTGCAATCTGGCTAGTTTTAAAATAATAAAGCTGTCTATCATTTTTCTTCCCTAGACCTAAGATGGGCAGGAGAAAGAGGAGAGCTAGGGCAGTTGGTGGTGGCTTGGCGAAGCTAGCCAGGAGGAAGAGGTAGCCGGCAGTTTCCGGGCCTTCTTGGGTCAGGGTTGGTTGGGTTTGATCCTGAAATAAACCGATGGAGAAAGAACCAGAAGAGATCAGAGCATGGGCTGTGGCATCAGGCAAAGAGGTAGAGTGCTTTTTAAAAATGGCTTTCGGCAGGAATCTGATATTAGGCTAGAACAAAGAAGTACTTTCAGGCAGGAATCTAAATATTAGGCTAGAAGAAAGAAGTAATTTCAGGCAGGAATCTAAATTTTAGGCTAGAACAAGGAAGTAGGCTTCAGACATGAAAATGACTTTGGACTAGGACAGGGAAGTTGGCTCAGATATTTTGGTTATCCTGATAAGCCTTAAAACAGTGATCATGGGAGTGATCATGGAATTTTGTTTACTGCTTTGCTTGTTCTTTGACTATTCATGTTTATTGTCTTGCTTATTCCTTGCCTATTTGCATCTATTGTATTGCTAGCTCCTGAATTTAAAATTGACCTTAATACTTGCACATAATTAAAATGGCATAAAAGCAAAAAGGAAGAGGGGGGATGGGATAGGGGGTTTCTAGGGAGGGGAAATGGGGAAAGGAGATGACATCTAAAATGTAAATAAATAAAATATCCAATTAAAAACAGCAAAAAAAAATAAAAACAGAAAAGAAAGAAAGAAAGAAACGACTGAAAGACACATCTTTATTAGCAGTGAGTCCCGATGTACTCCTTCTGCTACGCCCATGAACTTTCTGTGTCTCTAGACCTGCATGCCCTTGACGTTTCACACTGGTGGACCCTCCAGTAGGTAGCCCACTGTCTACTCATTATTATGTAGTCCATTGTCTTTCATTTCTTTTCAGCTTTACAAGTTATTTTATCTAATTTTTTTTCATGTAGTAGATATTGATCATATTCTTTCTCCTCTCCCAACTCTTCCCAGATCAGCCCCAACTCCTAATGCATGCAACCTGCTGGGAAAGAGGAAATCAGCTTTCTCCAATGGACTGACACTGTTTTTACCAACCACACTTCCTGTAGATCAGTTTCATCTCTTCAAGGAACAGCCATTCGCTATTCTAGCTCAACAATATCCTTCTATGTGGAAGAGACTCATTTTGTGTGTCTGTTCATTAATTGACTAACATTTGAACTGTTTACACCCATTGTATATAATGAACAAATTTATAATTTTTCTATAATCACTTAAAGAGCCCAAAGAGATTTATGTTTGCTATCATATTGCCAATCAAGTGATAGCTCATGGGATTCATTTTAAAAGTCTAATTCTGACTAGAGTCTTCACATGCAATTTCCTTAGTTTCCTGATGCTGCCTCAGATTGGTCCAGCAGGATTTCCTCTCCCTGTCATGCAGTACAATAGGCTTCCTCAGATGAGTACACACTCTGGTTAGGAAAAGGGACCAATCTATCAGCCAGTTTCTAAACAGATGGATGTAGCTAGGACTTCCTTGCTAGGAATTTGGGTGTCACTGGTGCTTCTTTTCTGTCTTCGTTAGTCTCCTCCATTTCATCAGATGTTCAAACATCTGACTGAGAGGTGGCAACATAAACTCTAGCCACCATGCAGCACTACCTTTGAGACAGCGTTCTAATGTGTGCTGTAAGATCCTTGGAGGACAGAGAGATGAAGTTTCTCTTTAATTTACCGTGAGAGTAAGAGCATTAGGAGCATGGAGATGGTGATGGCTACAGGAGCAAGGTTTATATCGGAATGAAACTGTTCAATAGCCATGTGTCTCTTTCTCCTCTGAATGAGGCTAATGGACAAGCTGAAAAAGTATAGCCTGTCCCCAAGTTCTATCAGCCTCTTCTGTCCTCAGGAAAGTTCCAACCTGGCTTACAACATTATTTTAGGGAGTATCACAAAGGACACCAAAGAGCAGGCACTGTGAGACCAGATATGACACAAAGCATTCCAAAGTTTTGTTTAGGAAATTCCAGCCTACCTATTGTGCACATATATTACCAATAGCTAAGAGGTTCCCCATCCAAGTTCCCAGTCTCTGCATTTCCTGAACAAAGAGGAAAACATGTAGTTCTCTTTTCAGTAGTTCAAAATACAAAGTTAAACCTTTGATCCATTCCTGGGTATTTCCACAGAAAAAGTGTCCTACCTGCAATAAAAAAAAATTTGTTTGGTAGTAACTAAAACAGCAAAAGCCCAGGTTATCTTTCCAAGGGACTTCCTCTGCAACCTGCATTATCACCCAACTCATGTAAGAAGTAATTTACATAAACCCCTAAACCTTTGCAGTTCAGTGACAATGGAATAAGCATCATTTCTTATTGAGAGCTCTCCATGCATTGGCTGGTATGCCATTACTTGGGTTTAACTCACATGGCAGCCACACCTTTGTACTTGTAGAAATCTACACAAGTCAAGATATCCATTCCTCCTGAGTTCCAAATTATTTCTTCTTCAAACCTTTGCTCGTTTGCAGTCTGGACTTCAGAGTCATATTCTAAGTCTCAGAGAGCTCGTATTTGAGCATTTCCACCACACTAATTCTCTAGCTCTCCTAACCCTGATTCCAAGGTCCTTCTTAGCAGTCCGCTTCATTGAAGACTATCATCATTAAAGACATCTAAACATCATTTTGAAAAAGTGTTTATCCAGGGAGCTTGGAAGATATCTCAGTTGGCAAGGTGTTTGCCACATGCATATGAAGACCTGAGTTTAATTCTTACTACCCATGGAAAAATCCAAATGCAATGGCTTAGGCTTGACATTCCAGCACCAGTGTATGTATGTGGTAGTCGGCAGAGATAGGCGGATCCCTGCAGCTCATTGGACAGCAAGTCTAGGCTAATCAGTGTGCCCAGGTCCACGAGAAAGACTGTGTTCCAAAAAACAAGGTAGACCGATTCTGAGAAATCACACCCAAGATTGGCCTCTGGACTCCATACACATGTGCAGACACATTCAATCTGCACACACGTGAACACACATTGCTCAGACACAAGTAAACAAATGTTCATCAGGCATTTCTAATCTATCAGTCAAATTGATCCTTTTTCCTTTGAAATATCACTGGAATTTTTTTTCACTTTTATTCACTTATCCTGGGACCAACATATTCATAGTTGTCGCCACCATATGCCTGAGTGACTACTATAGCCTCTTAATTCTTTATTGGCTGAGAGAAAGATTATAGGCAGGAGGACAATTTAAAACTGTTAAGCATATGTTAACTGGTATCAGTCACCTAATAAACACTGCAAATGAAAACAACCCAGCTTCACAGATAGTTGCTTAGGGTCTCCTGAATGTGAATGGACAGACACTAATGTAGGGACATCCTTCTGCATTACTGCTATCAGATCATTGTCCTACTTCAGAACTTGGAGTGAATCATGTATTTGTTCCAGGTTGTACACATGTGTCTGTGGAGTTTTCTGTCTTCGAGGATTCTCCCTGTCCATGCTGGTTCCTTTACACAACATCCCCAGTGCTGGCTCATTTTACTAAACAAGCTGCAAAAATGATCTGATCTCACACATTCACTGCTTGCCGGTCATTCTGGAGTTTGTATCTGTCTCCACACACAAGCCTTACCCATCCTCCAGGGCCTACTGGGAAGTTCACCTCTCCCACCAAGCCTCTTGAAAATTCCCTAATCTCCATCCTAATCCCCATTGTGCTTATAGTTGAAGGACAATTCCACTGTAGGCCACTGAGTGTGTTGCAAATTACGTTCCATAAATAGAGGTAAATATTTTAGTTATATTACTTGTTCAGTTATCATACATAGTAATGAGTTTATTGATGGCACTTTCACAGAGTGGCGCGCACAACGTGGGACTTGAAAACGGGGGACCGAGCTGAGGAAAGCTGTCTTAGGTGGAGCTCCACGGTAAACAGGACTAAAAAGGTATCCCACACACTTAGGAAGTAGCAAACGGTATTGAAGCTAGCGCTAGTTAAATTTTGAAGGCCGTGTTTGCAGGAAGTGTGTTTTGGGGGATAGGTCTAGGTCAGATAGGTGTTGACCCGACGCCTATTCTGCCTAGGGGGTGACAGCGAATTATGGGCCAGGAGAATTCTAAAAGGGCGTTTGCCTGCAGCCTTCGAGAGCTGCTTCAGACGGGAGGAGCTGGGTTGTCAGATAGTGTGTTGGAAGATTTTTTGGCAGAGGTAGATTCATGCTGCCCATGGTTCCCTCGAGAAGGAACGTTGAACAAAAAGACCTGGGAGACGGTCGGAGAGGTTTTGAAAACCACCAGGGCAGATTATAACACCCTCTGTCTTTGGAAACTGGTAAAAGATGCTATTGATAATAAAACAGATAAAGAGACCTCGCAGGTGTTAGCTATTGCCCAGGCACAGCTTGAAGAGTTCCAAGAACACCCATCAGAAAGCCCTTGTACAAAAAGGGGCACTCTCAACCCTACATCAGGGAAATGTAGACCTAGTACACCTTCTCCAGCTCAGATAAAAGAATTCGGAAACTCTGGTAATAAATCAGAGCTAGAGAAAGGAGCTGATTTGAAAATAGGGGGTTCCAAATGCCACGAGGAATGGCCCCCTCCCTATGCACCTTCTGCTCCACCTAGGGTCCTTGATGCAGCAGAAGCTGCCCAGATGGACATGAAGGCATATAAATTAGAGATGGAAATTAAACTGCAGAGATTGACTAACGAGCTACAGGAGTTAAAGTGTCAGTCAGGTGCAAAAAGGATCGATGATTCTGGGATACGTCAATCGCCATTAGAAAGAGCCGTGAGTCAGGCCCGCAGGGATGGGCAGGATACATCTGACGTGTTAGCGTTTCCTGTATTGGAAGTAGTTGATCAACAGAACCAAAGAACTAGACAATATCAGGCATTGGAGTTTAAAGTGATAAAAGAGTTGAAAACTTCGGTTTCTCAATATGGGCCTACGGCGCCCTTCACACAAGCTTTATTGGATACTGTGGTAGAATCAAATTTAACACCTGAAGATTGGAAAACTTTGTGTAAGGCTACTTTGTCAGGAGGAGATTACTTGCTTTGGAGCTCAGAATGGCGTGAGGCTAGTAAGAAAACTGCCGCGATGAATGCTCAGGCAGGTAATCCTATTTGGGATTTGAACATGCTTTTAGGAGAAGGTCAATATGAAGGGAATGCTAATCAGGTCGAGCTGCCTCCAGGTGTGTACGCACAGATTGCAATGGCTGCTCGCCGTGCTTGGAATCAGTTACCTACTAAAGGGGATGTTAATGGGAGTTTATCCAGCATCAAGCAGGGTCCTGATGAATTATTCCAGGACTTCGTGGACAGGCTGCAAAAGACAGCTGGTAGAATTTTTGGAGATCCTCAGTCAGGAATTCCTTTTGTTACACAGCTGGCCTATGAGAACGCTAATGCAGCTTGCCGCGCGGCTATCAGGCCTTACAAGGCAAAGACAGATTTACATGGATACATTCGTCTTTGTGCTGAAATTGGGCCCTCTTACAATCAGGGTCTGGCCATGGCCGCTGCTTTTCAGGGGACCACTATACATGCAATGCTTGCACAGAACTGTAAAGATAGAAGATGTTATAAATGTGGAGATACAGGTCATTTTAAAGGTGACTGTCCCAGGAGAAAGGGCGTGGACTATCAACCAGGTCGCATGTCAGGAATTTGTCCTCGGTGCAAGAAGGGTCGTCATTGGGCTAACAAATGTAATGCTAAAACAGATAATCAGGGCCGTCCCTTGTCGGGAAACGAGTGGTGGGGCCAGCCCTAGGCCCCCAGGAATCCACAGCCAACAGCTTATGGGGCCATGAAGCTGTTGCCAAGTCAGGGAAATCTATTTCAGAACTTATTAGAGCAACCCCAGGAAGTGCAGGATTAGACCTTAGTTCCACTACCCATGCTGTACTGACACCAGAAATGGGAGTTCAGACGTTGCCTACAGGAGTTTTTGGGCCCTTGCCTCCAGGGACTTGGGGATTACTTATAGGCCGAAGCAGTAGTATTGTAAAAGGATTGCAAATTTATCCAGGTGTTATAGATAGTGATTATGAGGGAGAGATTAAGATCATGGCTGCTTCCCCCCAGGGCGTGATAACTGTGCCTGCTGATAAGAGAATTGCTCAACTTGTTTTGGTTCCTCTGCATCCACTCCCTTCCAAGTTTGTTAAGAATGAGAGAGGACAGGATTGTTTTGGTTCTTCTGATGTGTATTGGGTTCAATCTATTACTAATGAGAGACCTACTCTTAAGTTAACAATTGAGGGAAAAAGTTTTGAGGGTCTCATGGATACAGGAGCTGACATCACGATCGTGAGAAGACAGGACTGGCCTTCAGCTTGGCCTTTGTCTGATACACTCACGAACCTTCAGGGAATTGGCTATGCTAACAATCCAAAACGGAGTTCTAAACTCCTAACTTGGAGAGATGAAGAGGGGAATTCAGGACAAATTCAGCCCTATGTGATGCCGAAATTGCCTGTCACCCTCTGGGGAAGAGATCTTTTGTCACAGATGGGTCTTATGATGTGCAGCCCTAATGAAACAGTGACTAGACAAATGCTAAGACAAGGATTTTTGCCTGGCCAAGGACTAGGAAGAGAAGGGCAAGGTATTAAAACCTTTAAAGCGTCCGAGCCTCATACTAACTCTAGAGGCTTAGGGTATTTTCCATAATGGCCACTGTCTTGCCTGCATCCCATGCAGATAAAATTCAATGGCTTAATAACGTCCCAGTGTGGGTTGATCAGTGGTCATTGTCTAAAGAAAAAGTAGAAGCTGCTTCATTGCTTGTGCAGGAGCAATTAGAGGCAGGGCATATAGTAGAATCTCAGTCACCTTGGAACACTCCAATATTTGTTATCAAGAAAAAATCTGGGAAATGGCGATTGTTGCAAGATCTAAGAAAGGTTAATGAAACCATGGTACCTATGGGAGCTCTACAATCTGGGCTGCCATCTCCAGTGGCCATTCCCAAAGGGTTTCATAAAATAATAGTAGATTTGAAAGATTGTTTTTTCACTATTCCCTTGCATCCTCGGGATTGCAAGAGATTTGCTTTCAGTGTTCCTTCTGTTAATTTCAAGGAGCCAATGAAAAGGTATCAATGGGTAGTTCTTCCTCAGGGCATGGCTAATAGCCCTACATTATGTCAAAAATTTGTGGCACAAGCCATTGAGCCTGTAAGACGGCAATGGCCAATGATGTACATCAGCCATTACACAGATGACATTCTTTTAGGTGGGAAGGATCCTCAGGAGTTGCTTCTATGCTATAGAGATTTACAGCAAGCATTAGCTGATAAAGGTTTACAAATAGCTCCTGAAAAGGTACAAACTCAGGAGCCTTATGATTATTTAGGCTTTAGGCTTACAAATCAAGCCATTTGTCCCCAGAAGATAATCATCCGCAGGGACTGTCTAAAAACTCTAAATGATTTTCAAAAGCTGTTAGGTGATATCAATTGGCTTCGTCCCTACTTAAAGCTTACAACAGGAGAATTGAAACCTTTATTTGATATTCTCAAGGGGAGTGCTGATCCTACCTCCCCTCGATCCTTAAACCCAGAAGGATTGTTGGCCTTACAACAAGTAGAAAGAGCCATTGAGGAACAATTTGTTACTTACATAGATTATTCCTCACCTTTGCATTTGTTAATTTTTAATACAACTTACACACCTACAGGATTGTTGTGGCAAAAGGCTCCCCTCATGTGGATACATTCAAAGTTATCCCCTAAACGTAACATCCTACCGTATTATGAGGCAGTAGCCCATATGATTGTACTTGGAAGGAAACAGGCAGTGACTTATTTTGGCAAAGAGCCAGACACCATTATTCAGCCTTTTAGTGCAGATCAAAATACTTGGTTAAAGCAACATAGTACAGATTGGTTGCTTGCTCAAATAGGATTTAATGGCATTATAGACAATCATTATCCTCCAGATAAATTGATACAGTTTTTAAATGTACACGAGGTTATATTTCCTAACATGACTTCTTTGCAGCCTTTACATAATGCTCTTTTAATATTTACTGATGGATCCTCTAAAGGACGAGCAGGGTACCTCTTAAATAATCAACAGGTAGTCATAGAGACGCCTGGACTCTCTGCTCAACTAGCAGAACTGACAGCAGTTCTAAATGTTTTTCAGTCGGTAAGTGATGCTTTTAACCTCTTTACTGATAGCCTATATGTAGCTCAGTCTGTCCCTTTGTTAGAAACTTGTGGAGTATTGCAGTTCAATACTCGAGCCGGATCTTTGTTTTCTCGACTACAAAACCTCATTCTTACCAGAAAAAATCCCTTTTATATTGGCCATATAAGAGCTCATTCTGGTCTTCCTGGGCCTTTAGCTGCTGGCAATGATTGTGTTGACAGAGCTTTAATAGGAGAAGCATTAATTTTGGATCCTGTTGCTCTGGCTAAGCGAGATCATGAAAAGTTTCATCTCTCTAGTCACACTTTAAGGCTCAGACATAAGATTACTAAGGAGCAAGCTAGAATGATTGTAAAACAGTGTCCTAACTGTCTTACCTTATCCCCGGCTCCCCATTTAGGCGTTAATCCAAGAGGCCTTAAGCCCAATCATATTTGGCAAATGGATGTAACCCATTATGCAGAATTTGGAAAATTGAAATATATACATGTCTGTATTGACACTTGCTCAGGATTCCTTTTTGCTTCTCTACATACAGGAGAAGCCTCTAGAAATGTAATTGATCATTGCCTACAAGCCTTTAATTCTATGGGATTGCCTAAAGTTCTCAAAACAGACAATGGGCCAGCTTATACTGGTAACAACTTTACTTCCTTTTGTAAAGAATTTGGTATTGAACATAAAACTGGAATTCCTTATAACCCAATGGGACAGGGAATCGTTGAACGTGCACATCGCACTCTAAAAAATTGGCTTATTAAAACTAAAGGGGGAGAGTTATACCCTCCAAGGTCACCAAAAGCACATCTTGCTTTTGTGTTATTTGTTTTAAATTTTCTGCAAACTGATGTTAAAGGTCAGTCTGCGGCAGATCGCCACTGGCATCCAGTCACTTCCAGGTCATTTGCCAGGGTCAAATGGAGAGACCCCCTAACTAATTCTTGGAATGGTCCTGACCCTGTCTTAATTTGGGGTCGTGGATCAGTCTGTATTTTTTCAGAAAAAGAAAATGGAGCCCGATGGCTGCCTGAAAGATTGGTCCGTCAAGTAGACACAGATCTTGAGCCTAATAATTATGATTCTGATAATGAAGAATCTGATAACAAATCTAGTCAGTGTTAGCCATGGAGGACCCAAGACTCTAGATAAGGTTGTTACTCTATCCAGGGTGTTCCCAAGTCTCATCTCCACCCAACCTAAAAGAGGGGACTTCCGCCCCTAGACCAAGCAGAGAGGGACCACCCAGAACCCCCTCTGTCTGGCAATCTGAATTCTTGCTAAGGCTGCGAGGCTAAGCACTGCAAGGGAATATAAATAAAAATTAAAAATATGTTTCTGGGTTCCCTGAGGGACAAGCCTGACTGCATAGGGGTTGATGTCAAAAGTATCCCCTCTCCAGGAAAAAGACATCAGGACGGGTATGACCTTCAGGCCTTACTGGACAACGACAGGAGGACTGGAGCTATTACAAGGTTCCCTTTAATTATTGGAGGTCAGGCCTCTATCCCCGCCTGGGTAAGATTAGAATTGCCACGGTCCTTCTTTACTTGGAAAAGAGAGGAGACTTCAGGGACAGCCCTGCTTAACTCTGAAGGCCTAAAATCAGCTATAAGCCTAAAATTCAGCAATAGGCCTGGCTTATTTGCCCACTCAGAGTCTTAGGTCTCCATGGAAAAACACTGAAACAGAGGGCTATGAATTATTGTAAACAGACAGCTTTTGTTGAAATCTACCAGCCTGAGTAGTCATAGACTTTGTATCTGACCCCTGTCAACCAGCAGTTGGATTAGATACTAAAACAGTTCCATTTTCAACCTTATTTCCTACTTGGCTTGGATAATCATATTGCTGTTAACGTTTGAACCTTGTGTCTCAAGCAGATAAGTTGCCTTCACATAAAGATCTCTCCCAACAAGCCCAGCTACTCCGCACCTCAGATGGGATGAAGTCGTGTACCCCACACAGCTGCTTCTACTGGACCTGTTCCTCCTGACCTATCCTCAGATGGGCTCCATAAACCCTGGACAGCAGGACACAGCCGACTCTCCTACATACCCATTCTTCTAGGTTCCCCCTAGAGACACGTCGCCCCCAATGTCAGCAGGAAGTAGCCAGATATCACGACGACGACCCTATTCCTGTTTCACCTCTCTCTTTTCTTTTTAAGTTAACTAAAACGGGGGAAACTGTACTCTCCCCCCATGAGCAAGCCTGAAGAGACCTTGGTTACCACAACAAGGTCAAGTGACGGGATCTAGGTGGAGTTACCCACCTTGGTTTCCCGGAACACAGCAGAACTGCCCCTGGGCTTGCCTTGAGGCATCTCCGGCCGTGACCTGGAATGGACTATGGACTATCCCACCCATCTGGAACCAGGAGGGGTTGTGGGTTGGGTCTTCCCCTTTAAATTGAGAGCTAAACATTAAAGCTTGGGGCCTTGATCAGAGAACTTTGTCTTGGCCTCATCTCTTCTCGCCCTCCTTCCCCCTTCATTCCCAGCCCCCCTTTCAGGTGAATCCAGTTGACTTGTGGCCGCGGGCGGCTACATCCATGCACTTTGTTCTTATTTGTTCCCTGTCCCCTCTGCTTCATTCTCCTTACTCAGCAAATAAACCCATTCTCTCCTGTCATAAACATTTTCTTACCCCAACTTTCTTCCTCCCCTTTAATTTCAGATTTCCCCTGCCCACTCATAGTGCTCTTTCTGTTTTCATGATCTACACACTCTGGGGGGGCGGGGGGGGGTTCCAGTCTTAACAGCCATTCTTTGGTTTGGTTGATTCTATGTATTGCTCTTTCAGACTCCGTTTCATTCCCTTCTACTCTACTCTTTGTTGCTTCTTGCCACCTGCTTATTTAGAATCCAGCTTGTTCTTATTTCTTTAAGACCTGGGAGTGAATCATTGAATGTTTACTGGGGAGCTCTCTGCCTTTTTACCATACAAGGGCTTGCAGCTACAGAGGGCCCTCTTAGAACTAATAGCTTCAAACATCTATTAATGATTATTGGAAATTGTGCTTTCATTTTCAACTGATTCTAGAGTTTTTTAAGTTTATAGCCTGATTAGTTTAATGACCCAGTGGTTGTTCAAAAGATATTGATCAGTACTGGAATCTTTGTGTAGTTTTTATATTTCTGTTGCTAATTATAATCATGGACATTTTCACCTGCGCCCTAGTTTCCAAATAATGACTCAGAGGCTTATTATTTATTTAAAAATGCCTAGGCCTTAAGCTTGGGCTTGTTCCCTGACTAGCTTGTAACTTATATAACATGTTTACTCTATTCTATGTCTGCCGCATGGCTGGTTACCTATCCTCAGTTTTAAAGTCTAACTTCCTCTGAGTCCGGATAGGCTATCTCCTGCTTGACTCACCAGAATTTCTCTCTTTCCTGGAACTCCCACCATGTACTTCCTGCCTTTTGCCAATAGGCCATCAGCTTTTTATTGACAGATGATGCTTTCACATAGCACAGGAGAGATTTTCCCTACAGCTAATGATTTCTAGTTTTATCTCATTATGATTTAATCTGATTAATCTCATAATGATTTGAGACACAAGAAATTATTTTGATTCTTTTTTATATTTATTAAGATTTATTTTTGTGGTTCAGATTGTAGTTAATTAAAAAAGATTTTATGGGCTTTGAGGAGAATGCGTCTTTCATATCTAATGGAATTTTCTGGAATTAACTGTTGGGTGTATATTTTCTGTTGAATAGTTAAATCTAGAGTTTTCTTGCTGGGTTTTTTGTTTGGATTTCTTATCTAAAGATGAGAGGTAGAACTGGCGAAATGATTCATACATTAAAAGTTGATGTTTCAGAGGACCTAAGTTCAGTTTCCAGTCCCTGTGTCCAGCTGCTCACAACTGCCTGCTACTGCAGCTCAGGAGTTCCAGCATCCTCTTCTGGCCATTGCCATCACCTGTCCTCACACACTCATATCCCCACACAGACATGCAGACATATACCTAATTAAAACCAAGGGTACCTGGAAAGGAAAATCAACAACACAGAAGATGTAAGCAACTTTCTTGTTTCTGTAGTTAATCCAAATCAATCACATCTGAAGACTTTGGAGCTAAGTACACAGGTGAGAGAGATCATGTGATGTTTGTCTTGAACATCTTTCAATATTGTAAATCATTAGATATACATGTCAATCTGGAACACTGGATCCAAGTTTGCTACAGTTACTCAAAGAAATCTCTGACTCTCCTTGTTGTTGTTGGGTCTTTTTTTTTTTTTTTTTTTTATTTTTGTATACTAATTGCTTGAACTCTGAGTGTACATTAGAGAGTCTGAAATAGAAAGGTTGTTTTCTCCCTCTGGAACAAGCCTAAAACTATGTGGCTAATCTAGTGTGTTTTGAAAGTGTCCCAATTTCTTTCCCCTGATCTAAGGGGAGTTGTGTTTGATCTAACCCACCTAATCTCTCATTTCTAACCAGATGTGAAAACATGCTTCTCAGGAAACCCAGACTACTCGGATTAAGAAGAGCAAATAAGCAGAGGAAAGTGGTTAAAATAGATCTGTTTAGATCTGTAGATCTGAGCTGTGAGTTAGCTTGACTGTTCCTCTGAGCAAGTCCATCTGAAGCTGCTCTCGTCAGTCACAAGCAGCTTCTAACTTTGATGACGCACTGTAGTGTCTAGGTTCTTCATCTTCTCCTACTTATATCACTGCTCTGGCTACATTTTTAAGAAGTATAAAGATTCCATTGTGTCCGTGCAAATTAATACGCCAAATGTTTGCCAAATCTTTGTGTTCCTGACATTGTAAGGACCATAAAAAGGGCTCAACTTAAACTGTTGCAGTTATCACCTCAGGAAGTTTCTTTTAGCATAAATAGTTGGAATCATCTTAATGCATCTTCTAAAGCATTAAGTTGTGTAATGGGAAGCAGAGCTTTTTACTTATGTTGGATAATCAATATAAATACAATATATTGGACGATACATTATAACATCAGGTAATACAATATAAATACAATATAAATGGACAAAATATTCTTAATTGTTTCATTTAATTAAAATATAATTAGATCATTTCTCCTCCTCTCTCCCTCCAACTATTTTTATACCCTTACACTGCTCTGAAATGTATAGCCTCCTTTTCTTTAATTATTACTGTTATACACGCACACATACCTACACAGAAAGAAAGAAAAAAACTTCTGACAAAATATTTTAGAAGAATTCCATTCAGAAATGTGGCTATAAATGATGCCGCAGTGTCTGTGGGAAGAAAACATGTGGTGAGCTCTACATTCGCCCTGGATACCCATCACCCATATTACAGGGAAGTGCAGAGCTAACAGAAAGGAAAAATCTGTTGGGGAAAACAGAGCTCAAACTTCCAGTCTGCTGAGGAGAATGGAACCCAGAGGACAGATTACAGCAGAGGAGAGATCTGCTCACACTACGGAAAATGTTTGGAAAATGTTTGTATTTCCCCTTGAATACCGCAGTGCATGCGAACAGCATGAGGCACAGCAAGGTCTCCGGTGATAGCCATTAAGGGTATAAGCTGAGACAGCCACTCTGGAGACCATTCATGCTGAGATAAGGTTAGAAATCACAAAGGACAAGCCACAGACTAGTACCACTGCAGCTCTGCTTAAGAACAATTCTATACAGAGCTCAGGAAAGAGGCTTTGCTGGAATCAGCCTCATCTTCAATAAATCCATGAGCTTCTGAGGCAATAGGCAATATGGATCAAAAGAGGAAAAATAGCAACTTATTATCCAATGTATGATAGATAAAACATTATATATTCTTTAAATTGGAAATTATAGAAGGATGTCCTGATGTTAAAACCCTACTTCCCAATTGGGTCTTGATTTGTCAATAAAGAAGGCCATGGGCCAATTGCTGGGTGGAAGGTACAAGTGGGACTTGTGGGTCCCAGAAGGAAAAAAGAAGAATGTAATAATCAAAGAAGGCCTCGGGGGAGCTAGGGCCTTTGGCCTCCGCTACAGGTGGGTGGCCAAGGATGTTGGGCAGGGCTGGGTGGAACAAGTCACTACGTTTAGTGCAGAAAGAGAGACGGAGATAATAAATTGGTAAGGGCACACTTTTCCAGGTTGGAAATATCTGTGTCCAGCAATTGTGCTAAGAAGGTAAGTTATAAAGTAACAAGCTTGTGTGAGTTTCTTTTATCTGTGGATTCAAGGGTCTCAGGAGTGAGCTGGTAGCACGAGCAAGGGCAGATAGAAAAGAAGCTGAGGGAAGCTGGGAGGGGCCAGAGCACAGTCTGATCCTGGGCAAAGTTACAACTAAACACAACCGGAAATGAGTCTTAATGAGGAAAATAGGAAGTGGAAGCACAATCAGTGATGACAGATGCAAGACAAGAAAAATGTTTTTCAAGAAAATGTAGGTAGAATGAAAGACTAGGTGGGAATGTCTAGGGTTGTGAAATAGAAGATCTGAAGTGAAAACTGCAGAAGTTACTAGATAGCTGCATGAGCCAGAAAGAAAGACATTCCTTAGAAACTGTTCAATACCCAATACGTATAATACAGCACACATAATAATGCACGTGGGGTCAAAGGAAATGCTGAATATGAGATAGAGACACAATGCCTGTGAGGCAGTACTGAGTAACACTGAGAGCACTGACTGTGGGCCCCAGAGGGATACAAGCATGTGCCACTACAGTCGAGGAAGAGTGAAATAGAGAGTGAAAACAGTGGAGAGAATTATGGTTGACAGTTTTCAAAATTTGAACCTAAACATTAACTCAAAGGTTGAAACATTTAAGACATCAAAAGCAAAAAAAAAAAAAATTCTAGGCCAATTATAATCAAGTTGATTAACAATAAACCTAGTACAAGAGGAAAATGTAAAGGCAATCAGAGCAAGTACATCACAAACAATGGAGGCTGGAAGATGATTGAAGGCAGGGCTCTTGAATAGAAGAACATCTTGACTGTGCATAATTTCATACCCTGAGGAAGTATCCTGAAAACAATGTCAAGATGAAGGCATTTCAGACAAAGATTTGAAATCCTTAATAAGCAGCAGACCTATATAACCAGTGTGCTTTTTAAAATGTTTGTTAGCCTACCAAATGATTGATATTTCCAAGAACTCAGCAAAGAAATGAAGAATGTTTAATAAAGTAATCATGATAAAAACTAATGAAGACGTAGCCATATATGACATTATCCTAATGTGCTTTCCTATTGCTGTGAAAAAACAACTTGTGGAGGAAAGGGTTTATTCTAGCTTACAAATCCCAGGTCACAATCCAATCTATCAGTGAGGGAAGTCAGGGCAAGAATCCAGGCAGGAATATAGAGGCAGGAACGGAAGCAGATGTCATGGAGGAGTGCTGCATATTGGCTTGTTTTCTATGCTTCGATCAGCATACTTTCTGATACCATTCAGGACTATCTGCCTAGGGGTGACGCTACCCACAGTGGACTTAGCCCCTCACATCAATTATTAATCAAAAAATTTTTCCTACAGGCTTCCTCATGCCAATCTGATGGAGTCAACTCCACATCTGAGGTTATTTCTTCACAGGGGTAGCTAGTTTGTGTCAAGTTGAAAAAAGAAATCCACCAACACAGACATCTCAATTTTGTTACAAGACAGACAGTTATATGAGTTATTTTTATTCAGATAAAATTCAACAATACAAAGTGTAGCGCACAGCCTCGCCGATAAGGAGAACGCCACACTCAGGATTCTTCTGACAGCATTTATTGAATAGCTCTCAAGATGGAGAAAGGGGAAGGACGCTGAGCTCAGAAAGCCCGCTGCTTAAATAGAGCTTTGTGAGACGTGCAGATCCCTCATTGGCTCAAATCTCTCATCCAATTGTCATACTCGGTTTTCGCGCCATGCGCAGGCGCATTCTCAAGTAAAGCTTCCGTGAAGAACCAGGAAGCAGAAGCCTGCGCCATCTTTTAATGGCAAATTCGGCTCCTCACAACAAAGGATGCAGGAGGAGTTTCTTCTGTTGACAAGATACTTAAATTTATTTTATATCATTCCTTCATACAACATTTCAACAATAAGTATTATAATCATAAGACCAACCACTAAAAGTACAAAGTATACTAAAAATAATACTAGTAGGCAGATAGAAAAATAACACATATTCCATTGGTGTGACTAACAAAAAAAGAGGAAGAAAAAACAAATGTGAAAAGTTGCAAACCAGTAGAGTAAAACTCTATCTTATCAAGAATCATACATGCAAGCTGAGTAAGCTGATTAAAAGGCAAATCAACAGACCACATTAAAAGGTAAGTCCTGGGACTGGAGAGCTGGCTCAGTGGTTAAGAGTACTTGCTGCTCTGCCAGAAGACCTGAGTTCAGTTCTCGGCATCAACTTACAACCACTGGTAATTCAAGCTCCAGGGAATTTGACAATCTTTTCTGCTCTCCATGGGTATTTGCACTAACACACATACATACACACAAACCATGATTAAAAAATTAAATAAATTATTTTTAAAGAGCCGCCTATATTAAGATACAGTAAACAAATTCAATGTGTATTTGAAGAAGAAACTCATAAAAAGATAAGAAAATACAGATCCTACATAAACTCTTTTAGAAATCAAAGGAAATGTTTCTTAGCACATTTTATGAGTCCAATATTAACATACTACCAAATCCAGCAAAAACATAAAAAGAAAACTCTATGAGGAAATCCCTGTCCATACATAAATCATAAAAATTCTTAACAAAATGTTAGCAAGTAAATTCAGCAATATATAAAATTCATAATACAATGTGGTCAAGTGGCCCTTACCTGGAATGCAATATTGGTTTTCTACTTGGAAATTGATCAGTGTGACCACGTGATAACAGAATAAAGGCCAAGGAAAAGCATGAAAGAGAGAGAAAAATGTGGCTCTTTTAACAGTTGTAGAAAGTTATTTAGCAAGATCAAGTCTCCATTCATAATGGATGGGCCCAGTGAACCAGAAGGAAGAATCCCTTAGCCTGCTCCAGTGTGTTTATAAAATCCTGGAGTCAAGCGCAGGGAAGATTTCGGGCATGAAGCTGCTTGGTACTGTAATGTGTCTTTGTCCCATACAGTTGTCAGAATCCTTGGATCTTTACAATCTGAAGACTTAACTATATCATAGATTAGAGAATTTGGGTAATAAAATATCTTAATATCTTCAAGAGAAACAAAAGAACAAAGATGAGAGGGAGTTTACACCACCTAATCACAAGACTCCTTATTATAGTTAGTCATTCCAGGAATGCAAGTTACACACAAACACACACACACACACACACACACACGTATATGTACATGATATATATGTATATATTGAAAGCAAAAGAGAGAGAATGAATGAATAAATACATTTTAAAAAGAGAGGCAAAAATCTAGAAATAGAACCACACACATATCGTGACTGTATTCAATAAAAAACACCAAATTGATTCTTCAAATCAATCGGTATCAAAAGGAAAGTCTATTTAAGACTGATTTTTGACACTTAGATGTTTATGTTTCTATCATGAACTTTTACTTTTATTTCATAGAACAGTCAGGACAGGTCATAAGAATAGGTAGATAAATCATAAGCATAGATATAAAAACCCGACTTCTAGAAAAACACAGGAGTCAATCTCTGCACTCCTGAAGTAGGCAATGTATCCTTAGCTTGGATAGAAAATCTGTTTATAAATGGGAAAAAAAGATGAGATTACTCAAAATTTAAAGTATCTGGTAACAAAGCTATATTATTAAGAAAGTGAGTTGTAAGCCAGGGTCCAGGGGAGCATATATGTATAAGGCATGACTCTGAAATGATCTGTACTAGGTAGCCTAAAGAGTTACTACATCATTTTATATGTATGTGTGTATGTGTATTCTCATATATATATCAATATCCAATATTATATAAATATATTCTCCAAACTTTTGGTGAGACCGTTCACAAAAAAAGGTGCCAGAGGTCCCTGAATCACATGAGGTAGTTACTAGAATTATTATTAGAAAAATCAACTTAAAACTAAAGTGTCACTTCACATACCAGAGGTCCAGTCCCTGATAACAATGCTGAATCATTGCATGTCTCATCCAGCATCCATGTGTGAAGTCCAACCCCACCCCCCACCCGGCACTGGAAAGCAGGAAGTGTGTGTAAACACAGAGATATGCTATGAAACAACAGCTGCACCCTGAGAATCGGTGACTACCTATGCTCACTAAAAGAGTTTTTATGAATTCTTCTATTCCTGTTATGCATTGTGCTCAAACTGGAAATCATGCAGGTGTCTATCAAGAAGGAAATGCACTGAGTATGCAGACTTGGGAATATTTATACAATGGAACAATAAAAATTGACTAGTGATGTGTGTAATACAAAGGTCACATTTCAGAAACATTTTGTGGCCAGATGGAGCCAGTCAGATGATGCTCCATAAGTCCATGTATGTAAACTCTGCAGCAGATGAAGTTTGATGTTAGAAAATAGAGTG
Organism: Arvicanthis niloticus; assembly: GCF_011762505.2. Lineage (NCBI taxonomy): Eukaryota > Metazoa > Chordata > Mammalia > Rodentia > Muridae > Arvicanthis > Arvicanthis niloticus. The sequence continues at coordinate 88,916,058 of NC_047659.1, read as the reverse complement.
CTGGCCAGGATGATAGAGTTAAAACATACAGGGCATGAGGAAACTTGCTGGTATAGAAGTATTTCACATCTTGATTCATTTTGAGGTTTACTCAAATGTGTGTATTTATCAGAACTCACCAAATACATGTGGATTTCACTACACAGATATTACATGTTGAGTCAAAGGGGAAAAAACAATTTACATGAGTGTGCACACATATGTACACACACATACTCTTATTCTTCTTTCCCTTAATGCATTTAAGCAATACCATAAATATCCAGTAATCAACACTTAGATCATAACTAACTCAAAGAACAACCATTTGCGAATGAACGTTTTAAAGAATGATTTTCATCTGTGTGCATGAATCTATTTCTGTCTGTCTCTCTTTGTCTCTGTCTCTCTCTTTCTCTCTCTGTCTCTCTCTGTCTCTGTCTCTGTCTGTCTTTCTGTGTGTGTGTGTGTGTGTGTGTGTCCACCCACACACACATTCACATGTGTATGAGACTGGTCTTGGACCAGAAGAGGGCATCAGATTCCTTGGAATTGGAGTCACAGGCACTTTCAAGCCATCTGACATGGTGCTGGGAAACAAACTTGGATCCTCTCTAAGACTTCAAACAGTCTCAACTACTGAGGCTTATCACCAGCCCCTGCATGAATATTTTAAAATAATGTATAAGAAGCTACTAATACTACGATCCTCTGAAGGTCATTCTGATAAGAGGGAGGTGGTTTGATAGCATTCATATATATACCTTACAAAGAAAAGATCAGTAAGTACTCTTACCACATTCCTTACAATCCTGAGTACATTTTACACACATCTGAGACACATACAAACTTCTATTGTATTTTTAAGTTTCTAAATCTTAGACAATTTTAAATTAAGCTGCCTGGCAATTGGGAAGAACCTCATATCTCTTTGTTGAATAAATTGTTGTTTTTCAATTTTAATCTGTTGTGTTTTTCACAACATTAAGTGCCCATTACCTTATTCAGAGTGTGCCAAAGACTGGACTAAAAGTTTCACGGCATGGGCAAAGGGTAGCATCAGCTGTCATCCATAGAGAGCATCCTGCGGACCCTCATCAAATGCAAGATGGCACTTCATCTCTGAATGAATACAGCTGAGCCAGGGAGGTAAGCTCATTTGTCAGAGTGTGTTAATATTAGCAAATTTAGAATTTGGAGCCTTCCATAAAACTTTCTCTCTCTCCCTCTCTCCTTCCATCCTTTCTCCTCCTCTTTCTCTGCCTTTTCCTCCTTTCCGCTTCTCCCCATCTCCCACCTCTCTGTAGTGGAGACTGAACTCAGCACCTTAGTCATGTCATGCAAATTCTCTACCACTGAGCTTTTAAAAGCCAAAGCAATGATTCTCAACCTCTGGGTCGCAACCCCTTCACCGGGATCAGCTAAGACGATTTAAATATCAGATATTTACATTGCGACTCATAGTAGTCGCAAAATTAGAGTTATAGAGTAGCAACAAAATAACTTTATGGTTGAGGGTCACCACAACATAAGGAACTTTATTAAAAGGTTGCAGCATTAGGAAGGTTGAGAAACCACAAAGGAAGATTAGGTCATTAGATCGTTTCATCTTCGAGGTTATTATTGGTAGTGCTTCAATAAAATAGTGATTCTTTCCTTCTGTGAAACTATGAATTCTGGATTTGTCCACAGTGTTTTTCTTGTGGTACTGGGGATTGAAGCCAGGCCTTCACACATGCTAGGCATGGATGCTACCAGGAAGCTATGTCCCTAGCCACTAAAAACTTATTTACAGATGTGCAATTTTTATGATACTTTCCTTTATGTCACCTGGCTCAAATATCAATAAAGGGAAACAGTAAATAAAGCTTGTACTTTTACAAGACAAATGAGGGGCTGGAGATAGGATTCAACTATTGTGAGTACTTTCTGATCTTCCATAGGACCTAAGTTTGGTTCCCAGCACACAGGCCAGGTGCCTTACAACCAGAGACAATTCCAGCTCCAGGGTGATTGAAGACTCTGGTCTCTAGCAACACACACCCACACACGAACAAATATACACATAGTTGAAATAATTTTAAAAAATCTAGAAGCAAATGAAGATTAAAATATAGCAACCACTCACTGTATGGTCACCGGGAATTCCTAAGGAGCGGACATAATCAGAATACTGCTCCAAGCACAGATATGGAGGAACATAAAAATGCCTGTGGAAAAAATCAGAAACGAGATGTCTTCTGAGTCATATTTTCATAAGTATCTTTCTATGCAGCTGAAGAAATAAGATCAGGTCCAAGTTGAGCTGAAGCAGACAGCACTTTTGACGTGATGTAAGGAACGCAAGAACGCACGTCTGTGGAGCAGTAGCGCCCATGTACACCCACAGCCGGCCAAAAGACCGTAGTAGCTGGCAGCTGAAAGCTGAGCCCAGAAAGACAGCATAGTGCAGCACTGTTCCCAGGATTGAGGAATTTCTTTCATTATCAAAATCTTTAATACTCCTGCCAAAGAGTTGTCAGTTTAGGTAATTATGAAAGCCAAGAGAACGGGGGGGCTATAGGAAAGCAGAAAACTTGTGTCTGCTATTTTTTCCAGATTTTGACTCCATTTTGGGCAGTAAAGTGAGTTCAAAAAATTTATACACCTCCTTTTATTAATAGGAACTCAGTATCTCCTTCTCTTTTTAAATACATGGTTAGTGAATATTTTACAATGCAGTTTGAAATTATATAGATCTCTTAGTCAAAGTCCAGCCTTGGCTGTGTTTATGAAGTGTTCCTTCTTACCCCCTCCTTTTTATATCATGTCATAATGAAAGGGGGAAAGGCAAGCTGCCCTCATAATTAGGATTATCCTGAGAAAGACATACATAAAACCTCCTATCTGAAACCACGGTTTTTCTTTTTCTAGTTTTATAAGACATGATCTTATTCTTTAGCCAAGGTTTACTTACAAAGTCACTATGTAGCCCAGGCTGGCTCTGTACTCACAGTAGTCCCCTGAGTGCCAAGAATGACAATGACCACACCCAGTTTAAGCCATGTTTTGAAGGGGAAGGAGAGTTGGTTAGCGATGGCATGTGGTTGACCACTAAGATGAGGTGGACGTAAACGAGTTTTAGCAATTCATACCTAAGAGGGAACAATAGCCTAGAGGAAAAGGTTCTTGTTTAACAAGCATCTTGGGCTGTACTGGAGGTAAACACTAGAGAATAGGTTTTCACAACAGTCATGGCTCGGAATCCTATAATCCTATATGTGTACAACACACATGTCCACATTCACCTATGCCCTCCACAGCACACATGTCCTTAGCTATTCTAGCTACTTGGCTCAGTTTTCTATAAGACCTTCTTAAAGATAAATAACCTCTCATGAAAAACAGAATTACAAAAATAGGCCCAGTGAAGACAAATTTTATGTCCTTTGGATTCCCCAACTGGTATGGCATCCTTTCAAACATTAACGCTGCAGAAAAGTTACCAAAAAGTTCCCATTCATGTTGGGACAAAATAAGAATGCTGTGCACTTGGCACCTGTTTGAAATGGAAGGTTCTGGTAGCTTTCTTTGGAGAAAGATTTCCCTGATCAACAAGATTGTGGCATACTTCAAACTGTGACACCACCTCTACTATTAAGGATCAAAACCACAGACAGCATCACAGATGAGGCAATAGGTAAGGTTTTTATTTTGTATATTCAGCACAGAAGTAGCAGGTGCCGTGACCCTGTATATCTCTCTCTTGCTCTTGCTGACAAAGAAGTTCCATTGGAAACCTTAGCCTATAGAGAAGACATATTTGTGGGTAAGGCAAAAAAAAAAAAAATAATGATAACTTGGACATTTTATTTCTGAGGTTCATGTATATTGTAGAGTATTTTTCCACAACGATGACTATAGGAACTTGTTGGAGATTGGTTCTAATTCTTTGTCTTAATTTGGCTCTCAAAAGCTGCACTTCCAGATGCTGAGGGTCCCTGCCTCAAGCTGGTTTTGATTGGTAATTAAGAATTGACATACAACCAATGGCTGGGCAGGGAGACGGAGGCCCAGAGTGGCCATTCCCCTGGCTGGATCTGGGGCAGCAAAGGTAAAATATAGACTTAGAAAGCATTAACTAAGAATTACCAGAAGGGAGTGTGTATTAAGCCCAGGGAGGTTCAGGAAGTGCCCACCCACTGAGCAACTAAGGGTGTGTGTGTGTGTGTGTGTGTGTGTGTGTGTGTGTGTGTCTTTCATTCGTGAATCTAGAGTTCTTGGGTGGGTGGCTAAAAGTGTGATCATCCTCCAGGAGCCAGAGCAGACTAACTATTCACCACTACACAAAACCTTCTCTTGCTTTTGAAGTTACATCTCTCTCTCTCTCTCTCTCTCTCTCTCTCTCTCTCTCTCTCTCTCTCTCTCTCTCTCTGTGTGTGTGTGTGTGTGTGTGTGTGTGTGTGTGTGTGTGGTATGCATGTGTGCTTGTGTGTCTGGGATGCTCATCTGTGTGGAGGCCAAAGGTTGATGTCAGGATGTTTTTATTTACTTGCTTTCCCACAATATTGTTATTTGAGTCAAAGTCTTTCACTGAACTTTTAGCTGTTCAGTGAGGCCCTAGGATCATCCTCTGCTGGGATACAGGTGCTTGCTACCACACTACCACACATGGGATTTCACATGGATGCTGGACACCCAGACTTCTGATTTCATGCTTCTATAACAAACACTTTATATACTGAGACATCTCCCAGAGTCCTCATGTTGCTTTGAAACTCTGCTTTGGAAACTCAACTTGAAAGTACAAATTTAAGAGGCTAGAAAGATAGCTTAGCAGTTAAAAGCGGTAGCTACTCTTGCAGAGGACCCAGGTTTGAGTCCTAGTACCCACGCAATACCAGGCAACTGTCTGTAATTCCATTCCCAGGAGATCCAATGGCCTCCTCTGGCTTCCTCAGACACCAGTTGTGCTCATAGTGAGGAAACAGGTAAAATGTCCACACACATCAAAAAATACAAATTTTAAAAACAGTGTTATTCTAATTTATAAAAAATGCATCAGAAATTATTTTCAACCTTTATAGTTATTTTAAGAAATTCAAAAGACAGAAAATGTGTTGAAACAACTGTCTGATTATTTTGCAATAATTAAGAAAAATGAAGAGAAATCCTGAGATATGTTTTATCCATGCAGATAGATTTATGGACCTCCACTGGTGAAAGTAAGCATCAAAAATTAGGAGATATTACGCAAACACACTTGGACACATTTTATAAAAATATATATTTGCTCCTTGAGACATATCTGAATTCCTTTTAGCCCACTTCCTGCAGGTGTACCAATTTTTTGATGATCACAAATCAAGTAATAATGAAATTAAGATTTATATGAAATAGATGAAAAAGTTTATTACAAAAATAAGTTCAAATACATTAGAATTAGAATACAATTTTAAAATTTCCTTTAAAGAGGAACCTCAAATTGCTACTAGTTACACAGCAACTTTTGAATGAAGTAAATTTTTGAAAAAGTATAATATATTTTATAACAACAAAGAATAAAAGCATGGTGTTGTCATAAAAGTGTCCCATGAAGGGCTGAACTCTGCAATCACTGTTGACAATCTCTCATAGAAGGAAAATCACACTGAAGGTACAGACAGTATTATGAGATGCTTGTATGCATTTATTTCAAAGAAATTTTTATGACTGTGAAAACTTCTAAAGCAAACTAAAAAAGAAAATAATTCATAAAGCATGCATATTTATATACATATTATAATAATATGAATCACTCTGTATAAAGAATTTGAAGGAAATACCATCTTTTAGTTAGGACATAAAAGTTGTTACCCAAACAACAAAAATAAGCTAAGTAAAGCACAAAACTGTGGCTTTGAAAGACAATATTCAGAGTGCCAATGATACAGTAAAATCCATTCTAGAAAGTAACAAGATGTTCCTAGCAGACAAAGGAACTAAGTTTGTCTCAGCCCTAGAGAACTGCCAAAGAAAAACTAAGATGTATAACCCCCTGCCTAAACACACCAGTAAGAAGACATCATCCAATATCTTATGATCTTCTAATGCAAACGTAAAACTGATGTACAGATTAGAGCCACAAGGAGACCTAAGAGATGGCTTTTACTCACATCTGCTAAGCGTGGATTAAAACCACAGAATCTGTGTGTATATGGCTACACACAGAGGCTGCATTCCTGAAAAACAAATAAACAAACAAACAAAAACAAAAGTGGCTCTCCCTCTTTCACCAACCAGCAATTACAAAAACTCAGATGGGTAGAAGTCATTCTTCATGAGGCATCCACGGGGTGGGCTTGATCTTATACAGCTCTTGTGTGCATCTAGTAAAAGCCCCTGTGAGTTCACATGAGCAAAATCCCTGCCGTATCCAGGAAGTGCTGTTTCCCTACAGATACCTACTACCTCCCACTCTTAGATTCTTCCTACCTCATCTTCTACAGTGATCCCTGAGTCTTGGAGGGAGAGGTGTGATATAGATTTCTCATTTAGAGCTGAGCACTCCACGGTCTCTAGTCCTCTACATTTTGGCTCTGTGTTAATTTTTATCTACTGAAAAAACCAGACAGGCAAACAGTAAATGAAGAGGGTTGAGAGAAGCACCACTTAACTATATGAAGATAAGAACTGAGGGACTGATTTATTCCTGTGTCTCAAATACATTATATGCATGTGTGAAATTCTCAAGCGATAAAAAATTAAAATGAAAAAAATGGAAAGGCTGGGCATGGAGTCAGTGGAAGGTGAGATGAAGACATGTCAGTAGAAATTGCTTGGTTTCATTAGTGGTTAGTGTTCTATTAAACCATGATGGCGCCATTCATTTAAGCATTCAATGAGAGAAGAATATTACCTTTTCTTGCAATTGTATGTAATTATCTAAAATTGCTACAAACATTTACATGTGTCTTTATTTACCTTGAGTAAAAACCTAGGAGTGCAATTAATGGAATGTAATTGTATCTTTGATTTTACATTTAATTACTGGTCTGTTTTTAGAGTGTCTATAGGCACCTTTCATTCGTATCTGCAGTGAATGAGCTCCAGATGTTCCTCCATCCTTTTTTTAAATTTAAAGAATCCTTTCTGGTGTGCAGTAGACAATTGCTTTCCCCTTGAAAATCTCTGCCTTTTCATGTGGTGCTTAATCCTGTCACATGTAATGTGGTCATTGGAGAGGTTGGGTTGAATCTCTCTCTCTCTCTCTCTCTCTCTCTCTCTCTCTCTCTCTCTCAGTTAATTGAATAGTTTCAAGATTCTATTTCTGCCAGCATTGTCTTTTTAGATATAATTCTTTGTATTATTCTTTCTTGAGAAGTTGGAGTCAATATTTCCAACTTCACTCTGCTGCATATTATACAACTTCATGCACAGCATAAGAGTCTTCTTGAAGAAATCTTGTTTTAAGATTTTAAATTTTATTGTTTTTTAAATTATGTGTGCACTTGAATGTGTGAGTGAATGTCATTGTGTGTGTGTGCGCACGCGTGCGCATGTGCACCTGTGCAAATGAATGCAGGTGCTCATAGAGTCAAGAAAAGAGCATAAGAACTTAAGAACCCGTGGATCTGGTTGTGAGCTGCTTATATACATGTTGGGAATTGAACCTAGATCTTCTGTGAGAGTAGTGTATGCTCTTAACTACTGGACCATCTACAGCCCTTCAAAGTATTTTTAATGCCTCTCTCACTACTTACTAGTGCCATCCCTGTCCTTCACCCTGTTTACTATGTTTATCTTTGTGTAATTGGGCTCCCTATAGTACCAGAAAAGTTACTAGAGAAAGTGCATTGGCTATTCCCCAAGATTTCATTCTTAAAATGTATTTACTTGAGTTTAATCTGACTTTTTTGTTGGTTTAACAGTGTCCCCTCTATTTTCCCTACTGCTATGTTAGAGTCTCCTTGAGTCAAACAGTACTAAAGAATCTGGCATCAAGGTTTAAACCCTTGGAAACAAAGAGGAACCATTCTGGGAATCTCAAAATGACAACTCAATGATATAAGCTGAATTTTAAGTTCTATTATTTGCAAACAATAAAACAAAATCTCTTCTTTACCTAGGTTGAGTATAAGGGAATCTTTATCATGCAATCTTCTAATTTAAAGTTTATAGCCCATATTTATATGAGAATATAATTACTTATTAAATACTTAAGATTTTTAGCTATAATGCCCTTATTAATGATAAATTGGTTCAAAAATTTTTTATTGAGGGAATGACATGCTCCTCCTCATGTACAACTTTATAGTTTTTATCTTTCTTAATTATTTCAAAGCACAGGTTCTTTTATGTTCTGCATTTTACAAGGGTTAATTTCATAGCACATACATATTAAAACTATAAATAATTTATTCAATTTAATGATAGACTTTCACTAAGTATACAGTCTCAAGTTTAAAAACATGAAAGAGTGGTTTTCAGCATTATTGACTTCCAACCAATATTAAAAATATGAACATATTATTATGAAGACATAAATATCTGCATAATAAAATGCAAAACAACAAGTGGCTTGTGGTAACTGAACTTAAATGAGACAAAAGTTATAAATCTGATCAAATGTATACTATTCCCTTTTACTACAGTATTCATTTTGTTGTTCACCTTCAAAATTAAACTCAAATTATTTCTTTTTCCTCCTGAAAATATTCATGGTAATCATTAAATATAATACTAAGTTTTATACTCTGGGTCCCTAGAATTACCCATTTCTAAAAGGGAAATATTGTGAGACAAAATAAGAGTCAGGTAAATACACTGCTGTGGAGTAAAATTTCCATGAAAATATTTTCACGGGTCTGAAGGAAATCGTGTGTGCCAGCTCTTCTTCATGTTCCCTGGGATGTGGTTTAAAGAGTTTCGAATGCTACAACACGCCAGCTGTCCTTCCCTTGTCCCAACTCAAACCTAATTACTCTAATTTAATTCTCAATGTTTTGGTGCAGATCTACTCTCAAAAGTCATTCTTGATCTCTTTTATATGTGAATCTTTATTAATTATTCAAATCAAAAGGTTTCATTGTGACATTTCCATACATGCATATAAAATACCTTGAAGATCAACAAAAACACATTACACTAATATTTACTAAGTAATTCCTGGAAAAATATTAATTTTTTTTTTAAAAATTCTATTTTTAAGGTAAGATCTCCTTAGTCACATGAGAATTTGTTTTCAAAAATCACAGATTCCTTATACACTAGAGGTTATTTTAAAGGGCCACAGAATTTGATGAATGAACACTCAAAATGTATGCCCAGAACTGTCTTAAAGGAAACACAAGGTAATTAGCAAGAGAAGTGAAGACATGGTTGTGGGCATTCAGATCATACACACTGAAAACAGAACAAATGCAAAGACTTTAAAATGCATATTCATGCCAAAAAGTTAGGATCATATGCAAACATTGCACCACAGCTTAAAATGGTGGAACCACTTGTTACCCACAGACATGTGTTTCTGTATGAGACAAGGCTTGATTCCAGAGCTATTAGTAAGTTAAAATGTGGTTCTTGAAATAGGTTCCAGATTGTTATCCACAAGGATTCCTCTAACACATCAAATCAGTGACTTTGTTGCACCATGAATGGCTTTATTGATGCCATTTTCAAGACACATGCCAAAAGTATGCTTGGTGCAAGGGGCATCAGGTCAATCTGGGCTGAGACACACTGTAAGACTTGAATCACTCTTTAGTCCCTGTGTAGTGAGTGAGCTCTTCTGCGGTACCTTTCTAAGATGGATTAACCTTTCCAAACCAACAGCTCTATTTTTAAATGCAGCCTACTGACAAAGCAATGGGACTGAAAAAAATTTGTTTTAAAAAATGTCTCATTCTTAGGGGTATTAGAACCTAAAAGGCAAAAACTATGCATAAAATTTGTCACCTCTCAAGATTGAGAAGTTCTAAACAATTAGTTGTTATTCTTAGAGTCTGTGAGTATCTAAAGATTTAGAAATAAAAATACCACATGTCATATTATAAAGTAGAGAGTAATTGTATATTTTATTATCTTCCAAAGATACTTCAGTAGTTCACAGTGCCTCACAGTCAACATTGCAACAAGCTGCAGTTTTTGTTTCCTAGCTAGCATAGACCTCACGAGGGCCACTCATCAGCCTCAGCATACACAGAGGTCTTAACAGAAAAACAGAGCACATTCTAGGAAACTGCACCTCATGGGGTTCCTGTGCCAGGAATTTTTCCCAAGGGCCCCCAAGAAGGAGTTACCATTATGGTCCCCTGTCCTCCAGTCTCAATTCTGTGCACAATTGTCCTGTGGCTTTAGAAGAAAGCTTTGACTGGGTCGTTCCATTATTTTCCTGCTCTCACTCTATTTCCAGTACTGTCCTGATTTCCCCCTGTGTTCTACAGCAAAGATCTCTGCCCTGCTATTGCTCTACCGCTTGTTGATTCCTGAGAAAGGAAGGCCATCAATCTAAGAGAAGATTTTGGGCACTGCAGTTGTCATTTCCATGCTTCAGTGGAAAAGGGACTTCCTGTGATCCCATGGAAAAGCCATATAAACATAGGAAGGAACCAACAACCCAGGCTGACCCAGAAAGCCTTTCCCAACGCCATGATCTCACCCAGGCTGACCCAGCGAGCTTCTGCTAACACCAGGACCTCACACTTGATCATGCACAGAAGCCTGAGCCTCACACTTAGAAACTATGCGAGGGAGAGCATCGATGTGGCCAGTATTGTGAATGAAAAGATTGTCTGCATATACCAAGTGTGGTACTAATCTCCGAGTGACATCCCAAGAAGATGAAGGGTTATCTCTAATTATAGAGGAAATCCACCAAGCAGCACTTAGGAGAGTTGCTCCCTCATTAAAACGACCATCATCTTCAAATGGTCTGTAATTCAGTTACAAAGGAGACATTATCCACCTATTGGAAAATCTTCTTCATATCAGTTCCTTTGGAAGGAACATGTGTTTCCTGTTTTTCAGTGCAATCCAACATGGCGAGGTTGTAGTTTTAACAACACTAGTCAAAGTCACAGCCTGGCCTTTGAGAATGGTTATCCACAGAGGTTTTCTTACAAAGATGTGGTCAGAAAATCAAATGCTGTGTGGACATGTTGCCACCATGATGAAATAGAGCAACTTTCCCTGCAAAAACTAAATTCTAAACCATTTTGATTAATTCTATGAGCATTTCATACATTCTGGTCTGATCACATTCAACCTCCCTCCCTTTGTTCCTATCAGATCCATCGCTCCTTCCACACACAACCAACTTTATGTCCTCATTTTTTTATTTTAAAATTATTTTCATACAGCATACTTGGTCCTTCCCCCTACCCCAGCTGCTCACAGATTCGTTTCATCTCTCTACCTATCTGTCTTAGTTAGGGTTTTCCTGCTGTGTACCGATACCATGACCAAGACAACACTTACGGCAAAATTTAATTAGGGCTAGCTTACAGGTTCAGAGGTTCAGTCCATTATTGTCAAGGCAGGAAGCATGGTAGCATCCAGGCAGGCCTGGTGTAGGAGGAGCTAAGAGTTCTACATCCTCATTTGAAGGCTGTTAGTGGAAGACTGGCTTCCAAGTAGCTAGGATGAGCGTCTAGTAGCCCAAACAGACAGTGACACACCTACTCCAACAGGGCCACACCTTCTAATGGTGCCACTCCCTGGGCCAAGCATATACAAATCATAACACTACCCAACTTTATATACTTTTCACCCTCCCCTGTCTCAGAAAACAACCAGAAATGAAAATCAAAACAAACAAACAAACTCAGTAAAACAAAAAAATGCTCACACAAAAAAACCCCAAACCCTTTAGTTTGGTGTGTGTGTGTGTGTGTGTGTGTGTGTGTGTGTGTGTGTTGACTAACTACTACTAGTCATAGTTCTTACTTTTGAAGCATAATTGATATACCCAGTGGCAATCCATTGGAGAAAACTGACTTTTTTCCTTTGCCAGCAATTTGCCAGTGAGTATCAATTACAAATAGCTTCTTAATTAGGGGTAGGACTTCTTGTCCACTTCCTTTCACAGTGCTGAGACTCTGAGCTAACTTGGGCATGCCCTATGCATGCTGCCACACTTCCTTAGTTCATCTGTGCATCAGTCCTGTTGTGCCTGGAAGACTGTCTCCTTGGAGTCATCTACCACCTCTGAGATTTTTAATCTTTCTGTTTGCTCTCCTGCACACTCAAAGGCAAACTTTTGATGAAAACATTCCAAATAGAATTGAGTGCTACAGTCTTCCTGCACATTTAAGTCTTCTTATGTAATTTATGCTGGCATCCACTAGAGGGTACTCGACCTACCGGGGGCTGCACCACTGAAAAGAACAAATTCTCCCAGCAGCCATCAATTACCAACAGCTCCTCAGCTAAGGTTTGGAACTTCAGACCCGTTCCTCAAAAAGATCATATTTATTTATTAAATCAGCATTCTGTTTAGAGTTCAAAATATGAGAAGTACGTAGAAGAAAAATTTATATCTCACAGAAAAGCACACTAGACATTGAGAATCAAGTCTTCAAAAATCATCTCATAACAATAATAGGAAATATCAAAGTGCAGGTTTTCTCTTCAATAGTGTGTGTTTTTATCAAAAACACTTTTGATGAGAGTATTGATTTGTAAGACGCCAATAACAAGCAATGATAATAGTAAAACAAACAAACAAATAAACAACAACAACCAGGATGAAGAGATGATTCAGCAGTTATTTGCATTTGCTGCTCTTGCAGAGGACCTGGATTTCATTCCCAGCACCCACATGGTGGCTCACAACCAGCCTGGACCCCAGATCTAGATGATTCAACAGCCACACATGTGGAGCACATACATGCATTCAAGCAAAATATTCATACACATAAAGTAAATACTATTCAAAGTACAAATAAAGAAAAATATATATCATGTATACATAATTTTAAAAAAGAATACCTACATATAATGCACTCTAAGAAAAATGTACTGGAAGCATTCTTCTCTGTTTAGTTTTTCGATAGTGTTTTATATATCCCAGGCTGATCTGTGGATGACTTTGAACTCCTGATCCTCCAGCTTCACCAGCCTCAGTGCTGGGATCATGGTTCTACAGCACCATACTCAGCTCTAGCACAGTGTTTTTGGTTCTCATTTTTTGATATAACCAATCTGAACATCACACAGTGCATGTAGATAAAATTAAATTATAAATGAAGTGGGTTTATAAAAATTTATTTTGGGGCTTTTCCTACAAAGTTTCACCAAATGTTGTTTATAACCTCAATACATAATTGTGTTCCCTTCTTCTAGGTCTGATGTAAAATTATCCATCCTTGTTGCCTTTTGGAACTATCCGAGACAGAAGACAAGCAACTGTTGCAAGTGAGGGTGTTACAGACGCTGCTAAATGACTGCTGTTCTGTGATAGTTCATGTTGACACTGACTGTCCTCTGAGACAGGCAACTGCCATTTGGGGGCATTTGGCAGTGCCCCCTGCAATAGATGATCCCAGCTGACCCTTTACCCTACCCCACCCTTCCCTGAGTATCCAAGGCTCCCTAACAACAGGCAACTCTACACATGGACCATCTGAGGAACTAGAGCATGTACACGGGCTCAGGAAGACTGAGGTATACCTCCATCTATGTGGCTACTGCTACTGGTGAGCCCTCATGCTTGCTGAGTAAGACTTCTGAGCTGGTGCTTGCCAGAAAGAAGGAGTGCCCACACTCCTGTAGTAACCCCTCCCCTTTGCTCTGTAAGGAAACACTATAGACTCAGCTGTTCCCCAGTGTGGACACTGGTGGAATCCTGCTTCTGTTTGTCATCGAGACCTTAGGTGAAGGGATGGATGTTGCTGATAGCCCTGGAAAGAATTTTAGCAGTATTCCAAGATCTTTATCAGTATGTTTGGTTTTTTTTCACAAGTTTTTGTTTGTGATTTTTTTAGAAATTATATTTTCAATAATATCTAGATAATTATACATTTCTATCATCAGGAAAAAATAAAATAACATTACATCTTTTGAAAATTCAGCCCCAGATATGTTCCTAGATACATTAACTTTCTATAGGTCCCAGAAGGCATCTGATACACAAAGCAATATGCTTCAGTGGTCACTAGAACTTAGGGATGTGGTCCCCCTGAGTCAACATTGACTGTGAGAAATCTCTCCCTGACATTCTACACCATAATTTTCCTTGTATGGAACCAGAGGCATTAAATGATGTGGTGGGCTGTGTGGTGAATTAAGTACTATCCCCTCAAAGCTGTGTCCATAGTCTAACCCCTGGAGCCCGTGAATATGACTTTATTTGGGACAAGGGTTTTTGCAGATGCAATTAAGTTTAAGAACTCAAAAGGAGATTATGCTGGACTATCTGGTTCTACCTAAGTTCAATGACAAGTATCTTTGGAAAAGCAAAAGAAAAGACAGATGAAGAAAGGAAGGCCACTGCAGAGGGTGCAGCAGCTGGAGTAGTGGAACTATCAAAACTGAACAAGGCAAGAAAAGATTCCCCAATGCTGTCGGAGCAAGTGAACATACCTTGACTTTGGCCCTCTGCCCTCCAGTGTAAGAAAATAAAGTTCTGTTATTTTAAGGTGATAGGCCCATCAGGAAACTCACACAGGCCACAGTGAAATGGGCCCCATGAAATAAATGTCTCTTCCTCAAGTCAGTGCCAAGTGAGCCCCAACCCTTATTTAAGTTTATATTTTAACTATCTTCTACAGCTCGAATGTGTTCAACAAACAAGGTCTTTCCATTGAAAGTCCACACAAACCCTTTTTTACCAGATTGAAGGGATCTCCCTCTCCAGCCAGCCTATTATCTACTGCATGCTAGTGTATATATTTACCATAATTATACACTGGATGTATGAATTATTAGATGAATCCCATGATTTCATCATGAAAGAATATCATAGGATTAGATCATAAGAAATATAGTGTGTGCAGGCTAAGGATTGGGCAGATTTTTAATTGGTTGATAGTAGCGATGGCAGCATAAAAAGATGAGCCACTTTCTGTAAGTTGGGTCTCTTGGCCTCATGACTTAATCTCTGACAGCCTGAGACTACTGACCTGTACAACTAGTTTCTCTTACTGGAGTTATGCAAAGAATAAGTGAAGTGGAAAATGCAAAAGGCTCGAAAAGGCCCACTATACCATTTGACAGATACACTGCCCTGCCTCCTGTACCATCTGCATGGGAAAGCTGGAGCCTTACAATTACCAGAATAGCACGAGGAATGGCAAGACTCCCAACCCAGAAGCCATAGCTAACACTTGTAATCATTTGGTTCTCTTCAATGGGCACTTTAACAGGAAGATGAGTATCTGTGTCCTTCCTATATGCAAATGTCCAGCATCACGTTAAAACTCTGCTGGACTCATATGTTATTGAGAAGAAATAGCTGACTTCCCCTAAGGATTGTTTTGTCTAGTAGTTGGAAAGATGTTTTCTACTTTCATGAATAAACACATATACTCAAATCTATGTATGTATTCAAATACACTCAAGCATTTCCATTTCAGAATCAAAATAAATTGGCTAAACACAAGCCCAGTAGGGTGAGGTGAAAGGTTTTCTAATTGAAACTTTCAAACTCTGGACTGGGCTTGCATGCTAATTGCTTTCCTCTCACTGTGAGACTAACTTGATCTGCTTATTTGGTTTATTCAAGCAATTAGTTGTAAAATTAAGTTGAGATTTTAAAACTATGGTAGTTATTCTTTATGGGTCTGGGCCCTGAACACAAATATTTCTTTAAGTTTTGCACTTGAGAATTGCTTTCTTCAGGTGAGCGCTGGCAAATGCTGTAAAATGTATAAATCTGGGATGCTAGGAAGTGTGGAGAAGGGAAGGAAATTACCTCAGTCTGCTGGAGGCACAATGTTGCTTTCTTTAAATAAAAGCATCCTCTGTCCTGGCTGACCAATGCAGCATGTCAGTCTGTTCTGTCACTTAGCCCTGCTGGGGGAGAAGGGAGCCAAGGGCTGACATGGTACCTGGAGTTACAAAGAGCCTATGTGTCCCCAGTCCCTTTCACATTCTTCTTGGGTGTGGGGGGAGATGCTTTGTTATTTTTCTCAAGGTTTGTCACAAATGGTCTTTGACAGAAAGCCCAGAAGGACTGAGCAAGAACTACAGGAGTTAGTAGGTGCCAGAGGTGCTTCCTGCCAATGGCTTGGAGAGTGAAAGTCACTTTACAGAAAGGTACCCAGGAACTGCCTCTAGGTAATCAAAGACTATTCACTGTCAAGGACCAAGCAAAGACTCTTGACTACAATGGAAGGGGTTGGTTCTGACAAGAAACAAAAGCACAGGACTTGAGAGGACAGTATCATCAGAGCCATCACCACCTCAGGCTACAATGTTTCACCATGGTAACATTCCAAACAGTCAGGTGGTGGATTCTGTGGTGGAAGAGCATTTCTCTAAGTCTGTTTTTCATTTCTTTGTTCTAAAATCTGAAATGGGCCTTTCATCTGCTAGATACTGAAGAGGAATGCCATCCATCTCCAACTACACTTGATACAGCAACACATCTTTCCTATCAGGGACTCTACACACTAGCTCCTACACATACTGTGACTAGCAAGACTCACTGGAATTAAGTTGTTAAATGTAGTCTACATGTACTCCACAATTCATAGGGCCATGGTTTAACATGACTCTTTTTATATATGTATGTATGTATATATGTATGTACACACACACACACACACACACACCAAGCATTTCTCGAACTCCTGTGTTACTTAAAATCTAACCATTAGCAGCCTCTAATAATGGAACTCTGGGAACATCTGTCACCCTAGTTTTCACATGAGCCTCTCTGGCTTCCAAGTTTGCCCCACCATGATGGCAGCAAGATGACATAGCTAAAGTAGCTAAGGGTCACATGCATCCAGTTTGTGTACACTTGAGAGACACACATTTTCTCTTCACTAGGGGTTTTGCAACTCGTATGTGAGTCTCAATAGAGGGCTGACAGTCTTGAGACAATAAAGCATTTACTTTATTATTCTTGAAATTTTCAAGGTCCTAAGAAACATATACAAGGAAAGCGTTAGAACTGGAAGAGTGGTAGTGATTTTGACAAAAGGAAATGTCATTTGACAGTGAGATGATTGATGGGTCTATGGACAGAGAACACTGCAACCTTTTTATGTTTTCCTCTTTTCTCTGGAGAGTTAGTAATGAAGCCAGGGACTTTCCCTGTTGCCTAAAATAGTGAGAACTTGCCCTGTTGGTTAGAGACTTCTTTTTTAGTAAAAGCAAAACAGACTGCAGCTATTCAAAGTTTCATTAAAATATTCATTGTCAAATATAAATCAGAAGTGGATGATGCAACACCCAGTGAATGATAGCAGAGCCACAAGAAGAGGGCCAGTGTGGGTGGATGGTGTCAGCTTTACTTGTTCCGAAAATCTGCTTTAATGTACACCTTCATGAAATTAGATACAAAGAAAACGATGTCAAGAGTATGTCCCCTACATCTGTATAAATCCTTGAGACGATATCCTCGGGTAGCAAGGATGGAATATATCTTACCAGAGGGGTGGAATTTTGTCTTAGAGTCTATTATTCAATATTGGATGGCAATGCTCCCTGGAAGCCAAAGACTATCTAACAAAAATCCTAGTGCCAGGCAGAGTAAACTGCCCCCCCTTTCCTGCCAAGTTGCTATCAATTTTTTTTATAAAGGAAAGCCAAATCATACACAGGTATGGTAAAGTAGCCACTGCTAGCACTATATAATTGAGATCACATAAGCAAGTTTCTATTCTTTTCCATGATTAAATTTCATCGCTCTAACAAAAAAAAAAAAAAATGCCATCGTTCTAAGATAGGGAAGTTAAAAGCTGGAGTAGGTAAAACAGGAGTTTAGATTTGGATTTGGCCTATTGGTTCTGTCACTTATGGGTATAAACTCTAGACACATAGAGCCCAGGGTATCAGTCCACTTGGAGGATTGTGATGCAGTTTCCAGGTGGCTATTTAAGGACCAGAGAAAGTAACATGTCTGATGCCCATACACAGGGACGGATTTACCTGCATGACCTCCCTAGCTCTCTGGTAAGAAACGGGCTTTCCCAAGTCATCCCCACTTCCAGGCTCCCCCTCACCTCATGCAGTCCATCTTACCTGTTTTCCTTGTCTTCTGTGGCCACCTCCTCCACTTCAGGGGCTTTGCAATCTTTCCTTTGGGATACAGATCTTCAAGTGTCTTGCTTCCTCTCTTCAAACTAGCCTGACAGGGTTTCTTCAGCAAGACCTTGTTAGAAGTGTCTGTGCTTCCCTTACTATCTCTCTCCCACAGTTTCTGATTGACTGAGTATGTCTGAGGCCTCACCGCACCTGCTCTGCTGTCTGCCACCGTATAGAACTTGCTTGCTCTTTGGTTGTCTTCCTCTCCTTGGAAAATTGAGAGTTTTTTTCTCTCTAGTTCACTGATCACCTAAAGGTTATCACCTAGACAAGCTTTTGATACGTGATGAGTATTTGGCAAGTGTTTGCTAAATACCATTACTAATAATGAAATGAGGGATAAATAAATCCTAAAGAATCATAAAACAACATAGAATTTTCTAAGTGATTCCCCAAGTTCAAAGTGGAGACTGTTTTCTAAACCCAATGGAATGAGTGTTTGCACCATGTGGAGAAATACAAGGAAAGCTTGAGAAAACACAAAATTTTCTTTCTCTTGTTTTCTAAGTTAATTAATGGTCAGAACAGACTAACCACAGGAGAAATCTGTGGATGCTACTCAGAAAGAAAAGCCTGAGATGGAGGCAGCTACAAAGGTGTGGGAAGGGGCTGGTGGTCTCCAAGTTGGTAGTCTAAGTCTAAAATACTAAAGGGCTCCTGACAGAACCCATCAGAGCCATATATGCTCAGTGCCTGCTGACTGGCTGGGGCAGGCACATGAAGGGCAAAGAAGGTGGCAATGGAGCTTCTTGTGCCTCCTGCTTTCCTCCTGTTTCCAGATGTGCTCTTTGGGAGTGTGTGTGTCTGTGCCTGTGTGCGTGCGTGTATGCGTACGTGCATGCGTGCGTGCGTGGTTTCTTTTCCTTGGCTCCTGAGTGAAATCATTTTGATCGTGGCACTTGGCAACCCAGTATGCTTCTGCCCACTAATGAACAATCCTGTCTGCAAAACAGAACAACACCTTTGAGATGGCTGTTTATCTAGGCAGCCTGCAGACTCTGCAGCCCACAGGGCCCCCTCCTGCAAAACCATTGCTGAACAGCCTCACTTGGTGAAAGGCTGAACTGTGTCTGCTCTACTTGATTAACGGGCAATGGCCATTTCATTAGAGAAAGTGGTCTGAGGAATCCAGTCTGCTGTGAGGACAAATGTTTTTGCATCTCTCTGGTGCCCACAGGGCCTCCTGTAGCTTGTAGGCTAGAGGACAAAGAGGGCAGTGATAAGGGTTCTGGAATCCCATGCCTGGCTCTGAGCATGCTAATTGCCCCTGAGATTGATAGCTAGGGTGCAAAGGCTAAGGAAATCAGATTAATTTAACTCAGCTGTGTTCACAGAAGGATTGGGTTGCAGCTGGTACTGAGTCATCAGTGATCAGACCTCAGAGACTGGGACAAGGCTCAAGTTTGCAGGAAGAGGGGAAGATGGATTGCCCTTGGGCATGCCTGCTCCCTGTGACGGCAATAGCCTCCAAAGACAGCCCTGCATTACAGATAATCCTGCAGAAAATCAGGGAGAGAGCAAGTCTTGTGGCCCTTGGGATATGGACTCAGAAATGGAAGCTTTCTCTTCTTGTCCTAGAAAAGGGCATCTGGGACAAGCTGCCTTAACATACGCAGCCTCAGTGTCCTCTATGATATACTGCTAATGTTTCCAGGTGAACTGAAAATAAATTGGAATTCCCTTTGAAATAATGTGCTATTTCCAATACTGCCATTTGTATAGTGGTGCGTGTGTGTGTATACATATATTATATATAATTAATTCATAGACTTATATGTCATTAACTATATGGTCAACTATTGCCTTTGTAGAAAGCTCTGCTGGAGTCCTAATTGTGAGGATCGGCATTAAAAACAGAAGAAAGGCTTAGGCAAGCTGAGTTTGGTGTTACATGCCTTTAATTCCAGCACTCAGGAGACTGAGGCAGGAGGATCTGAGTTCAAAGCCAGTTGGAGCTACTGGCTAAGGCTTTAGAAAGAAAGAAAGAAAGAAAGAAAGAAAGAAAGAAAGAAAGAAAGAAAGAAAGAAAGAAAGGCCAATAGAAACAAAAACCCACTTTTCACACTGTTTTATTGCTGAATGCCATTTAGAAGTAGCTTGAAGCTGGCACAAAAGAGACCACAGGCTTTTAGAATTTTAGAGTTGTGAAAGTGCACACAGGAAGGTAATCTTGTGTGTGTGTGGGGGGGAAGAGATGTCACAATGCTTGGAGAAGAAACAATGCAGAAAATGAAGGACAAATTCTCAGTGGAAACCATTGTGGACCATGTTCCAAGGGAAACCACTGTCCCAGAACATTCTTCATTTGTGAAACATATGAGTCAAGTTGCATAGTAGACAGGAAATTTCACTGAAGATTATAAAGCCTTAAACCCACAAAGAAACTCTACATTTCAGAAAGGTTTTGATATTTTCAAAATTCACTCATCTAATGAGAAATAAAAGCAGTGCCCCCCCCCCCCATCTCCTGATCAACCAATTAGGTGTCTTCTCAGTTACATGTGCCACATTCCTGTAATGACTAGAAGTCTGGGGCCTTAATAGAACTCAAAGTGAAGTCAAGGAATACCCACAAACCACTATTTAAACAGAGGCAAAAAATCAAACATTTACAGAGGGAAAATTAACATTCTTGAATCAAGTTCAGTGGTAGGCAAACTGGTGTGCAGTTGCAACTGCTTTGGTGTGAAATTGTTAGGATGAAGGGGCACAGGTAATAGAATGTGCTTTACCTTCTGGAGAATAGAAACCTCATTTAAGTGTCCCTAAATTCACCCAGCACAGAAGTATAAGGTAAGGTGGACAAGTTCTGAAAGAAAAAACAAACAAACAAAAAACAGAAAATAAAAAACAAACACAAAAAATGAGTCCCAGTGATAGCAAAAGAAATCATCCTTAGTGTTTAAAAATAGGCCATTGAGTGGGAAACTGAAAATCATAGCCTGAGACCATACAGAGGCATGAAAAAGGCTGGGGGAAACAAGCATAAAACCAAGACCAAAGCCCAACACTGTCATTCATATGCCCACTCGAAGATGGTTCGTAACTGTCATACAGTGGAATGACGTTTTCTGCCTGCCTTTATGTGACAGATGTTATGACTGATCCATCGTTAGATCTGCTAATTTTACCTAAAACTCTACCGAGAGTTGAATTCCTCTTTCTCTGTCATGGTTACTCTTTAGAATTACAGAGCCCCTTCAGCATGTCACCCACAGTCCAGGAGTGTCCTTTATGTCTTATCCCGTGGCTTTCTGCGATTGCATTGTGCTCTTCTCTACCAGCAACTCTGTATGGTGGTGGAATGAACCGTCTTCTCCAGAAAAGGCACCGATTCTTCACCTTAGACCTGCATCCAGTTACGTCTCTTGCATTATCTGTGTAGTACAGGATTCCTTTCCTCTTGAGCTGGTAAAGCCTGTCTTTATTTCTCTACTTTTTGGTTTTGATGATGCTTGAAGGATTCTGGGCTAGCCTGACCCTCTGTACATGATTTCCTTTACTCACTGGGATAGATATGTTTTATTTTTCTGACAATGCTCCAAATTTTCATTAGTTTAAGGTTAGACTGGATCATACATTCTGGTCTAGTACTGAAGGTTAGCAAAAATAGCTACTCAGCTTCTTGCTTGTTTCAATATGGATGGCCAAGAAGGAGGGGCTTACAAATCAAAGACTCTTCTGTTAGCTTGACTCTGATGTGCCCCTACTCTGTCATGGCCACCCAGAACATAGTCTTCTCCACAGCTACATAGATTGAGGAATCTATAAGGCCAGAGGCTAGCGAGGATCTCATAAGTGTGGGCCCACTGCCTTCTGCAACATTTGTGCTGGACCGTGATAGGTACTTCTGCTGCAAGAACCTTGTTATTATGTACAGAAATTGAGTCTCTCAGATTCCTTCATCACCAGCTGCGTCTTACTGGGGCATCAGTCCTGTGAACCATTTCCTTTCCTTTTTTCATTGTTCCAAACATTCAATGGCCTTTTTGATTTGAGGGTTTCTGCCTTTAACTTTTAAATATTGATTTATTATTTATTTAATAATCCTGTCACCCATTCTTTTTGAAATTCCTATTAGATGACATTCTATAACACTGATTTTTTAACTTAAATTGATTTATTTATTCCCTTTACAACTCAATATCAGCCCGTCCTCTCCTTCTAGTAGTCCCTCATACAAGTCCTCCCCCATTTCCCCTTCCCCAGTCAGGCAGACAGGCAGGCAACAGGCTGAGAGCCCCTGCTGGAGTCCTTTGGGAGACCCACATGAAGACCAAGCTGATCATCTGCTACATGTGGCAGGGGGCCTAGGTCTAGCCTGTTCTTGCTCTTTGGTTGGTGATTCAGTCTCTGATGTTCTTCCAGTGGAGTCCCTGTCCTCTTCCAGCCCCTTAGTCCTTTCTCCCAACTTTTCTGAAAGACTCCTCTAGTTCCATCTAATGTTTGGGTGTGAGTCTCTGTATCTCTTTCCATTGGCTGCTGAGAGGAATCTCTCAGAGGACAGTCACACTAGGTTCCTGTCTGCGAGCATAACAGAGTATCATTAATAGTGTCAGGGATTGGTTCTTGCCCATGAGATGGGTCTCAATTTGGGGCAGTCATTGGATAGCCTTTTCCTCAGTTTATCTATCTTTGTCCCTGCACATTTTGTAGGCAGGACACATTTTGGGTCAAAGGCTTTGTGGGTGGGTTGCTGTCCTTATCCTTCCACTGGGAGTCCTGCCTGGCTACAGGAAGTGGTCACATCAGGATCTATATGCCCCACTGCTAGGAATCTCTGATTTTAAAAACATTTCTATTCATTATTTTTGGATTGTAGTCTTTTACTTTCTTTAATTTTAGTTTCCATTTTTCTGCTGAATTATTTTTTAACGATTCAAATAGCTATTTCACACTTTCTTAAATGTACTCATATATACATATATAATGTGATACACTATATGTTAGATGTCTGCATAATATTATTTAGTTATATATCAAAAATCACATATTTTTTCTGTGTACATTCCAGGAATCCAATAAATCTGAAAAAAAGGGGCTCATAAGATTAATGGTACTCTAATAATAAACTGGTAATGGATGTAATTATATTACCAAATAGATTTTGCAAATGCTGAGAGAAAATCCCCCAGATTTTTTTTGCACAAAGAATAGGTTGTATAATATATACATAGTAATAGTGTATTGTGTAGATACCATAAAGCATATTAAATATAAGAAAAAAGCCATTGCTTAATAATAGTACACAAATGCTGTTTAATTAGATGTTTTATCTCATTGCCCTAGAAGATGACATGTGGATAGGTAGATGATTGATAGATGATAAATAACTACATAGGAATATAAGTAGGCGATATAGATTAGATAAGATAGGTGATAGATACATACATACATAGATAAATAGATACATAGATAGAGATAGAAGTCTAAGGTGAATAAAAACATGAAGTCTTTATTCTAACTTGGTATCTGTAGCTGTATCTTACTATTCATCCAAGAATACAATACTTTAGAGGTACTGGTTTACTAGTTTCTTTCACATATTTTGACCAATCAGAAGAGGAAAAGGAAAACATTATTGATAGGGCTAGGTCTGCTCTTGAGATTGACAACTCAAGGTGGTTGTAAGGTTGACACATTTTTTTTTGAACTCAGGAATACTGCTTCTAGCTGTCAGGACAGAGCCCCACTTGGCTCCAGTACCCTGCTCTTCTGAGGAATTCCTCTTTTCTTTTCTTGGCCATCAATGTTTTCATTACAGAAGCAGATGACATGAGAATTAGAATTGTTATGAGGCCCTTTATTGGGAGTTATGTGTTTTTGTTTAGCTTAGGGACTATGGGAGTAAGATGTTTTTATGAAAAAGCATGGATTGTGACTGTCACCTTCATGACCATTTGCAAATGGACTGAATCACCCATATATGAGAGAAATGTATTGAGATCATTCTCACACTAATGGAGATGACACATAATTAGGGCTTTTTACTTTTATTTTATCAAGAAAGACATATGCATTAGACCATATAGGAAAATTTTAAAAAATTTTTTGTATTTCAATGTTAATAGTTAGTGTGGGGAGCAAACATTTTAATGCACCAAGTTCATGCATACATACATGTTATGCATAAAAATGCCTAAAATAAATATTTATCCTGATATTTGTTTTTAGTGAAAAAATATAAAGTATAAATATGTTTGGAAAGAAAACCTTAAATTCTAAATAGATATTTTCTTTAAAAGCTATCTAGTACTATTTCTGTCCAGGCACTCATAATCATATACTATGAGGTATATTTTTACTTAATATGTTCATTAACTAAATGTACTCTTGATTTTTTTAAGGTGGTTTATGCATATGCTATGAGTCTATATAAATAGAGAAGAATGAGACAGTTTTAAATGGCTCCTAACAGGCAGACTAAAAGACACTTTTTTTGAATGTTGCACAGTTAGAAGTGACCAGAAGTTCCTTCTGAATAACTCCATTGATGACTGGTGTTTACACTGGCTTTTATATGCTGGCTACCATGCTTTAAAAATGATGGGGACAAATAGGTCAAGAAACATTATGATGAGGAAGTAATTTTATTAATTGAGATATTTGCTTATCTAGGTTCAATCCAGTGGACTTCTGCCCTAAAATGATATTTTCAATAAAAAGATAAATAAAAAGTTTCAAAAATGCTTGTTTGGTTTTCCAGAGTATCACGGAACATGCCGTCCTAGCGTTGGAGGCACAGACCATGTGGCCAATGTACCAATTGAGTGCTTGAATTCCTCAGTACAAATTGGAAATCGTTTTCTGAACACTTGGTAAAGTTTGGTTTTGAGAAAAACACATTGCAGACATTTGCATAAACTGTGAATATACATAAGTCATCAATCCCCAAGTACAGATTCTTCAAGAAGCCTCCTGGCAGCACTGCATTTTATGATTATCTGGGTGCTTGGTTCAAATGTGGTATGAATGTCAAGCCTACTTTCTCTGCTCTGACTCCAGCCTGCAGTTTTTCTCTATTGGGTTTCATAGCTGAGTGCACAGCCTGTTGCATCCAGTGGAGGGAAACAAGAAAACAAAAATCAAAGATCACTTTGTAAACATCCAGGAGAGGTTTTTCAAGCCAGTTTCTAGCTCACTTCCCAGAGGAAAGCATAGTTTTGGCAGCAACATTATATAATATGCTGGGGGAAAAATGTGACCAACATTTTCTAAAACTAGCTTCTAGAGGCAGAACTATATGATACACACCAAGCATCAGTATGATGGGGAATGACTCCCTCTTTTAATCATATCCCCCAAAAGAGCAGGTCCTGCTCTGTCCCTGTGAATATGTTCAGTACCTTGATGACCTCACCAGGAACCCTATCAAATGTGTGAAGATTCTAAGAAAAAATATCACATACACAGTACACCTGACCCCTGCTGTGGATCTAGGTTACTTGAGGCTACTGTCCTAGTTCAGAGCTCATTGCACCCTCCGACTGAAGACTATGCACGATACTTATAGAGTGCTGAGGCAAATGATTTTTATAAGACCACTCTTCTCAAATCCTAAGAAGTCAAGCATGGTAGTACATGCCACTCAGCACTAAGGAAGCTGAAACAGGAGGATTGCAAGTTTGAAGCCAACGTGGGCTACAAAGTGCATTCCAAGAGAGCCTAGGTTTCACAGTGTGACCTGTTTCCAAAACAACAACAAACAAAACAAAAAGAATCAGTCAAACAAACAAAATCTTGATAAAATAATTGATTCAAAGTATTTTACCTAAACTCTTTTTGATAGTATGCAAGACTGCTAATCTATACTGTATCAGCTGCATTTTACATAATTGCATGATGGTTGTCAAATGAAAAAGTAATTTGAGACTTCTCTGAAAGGAACACGTTCTAAAAATGAGAACTCATTAAAAGTGGATTGTTATATGCTCCTCTTTTTGTATTTAAGTATTCTGAGTTATGTGTGGATCCATTTCAGCAATCCCTTGCTGTTAATGTGTCTTCACAGATTAACTGTTTCACTTGGAGATATATTCATAGATTATTCATGGTAAAGTTATTACTGCACTCAAGCTAATTAGCATACCTATTGTCTCATATGGTTGCTCATTTTAGTCTTAATAAAGGCATTGAAAATCTATCCTCTTAGCTAATTTCCTAGTATATGACAGTCCTGATTACATTCCTCCTCGTCTCTAGAACTCATCCTCTATAATCACAATCTGTCCCTATAACCGTTTCTCCTACCAGCTCCCCAGCGCCCAATCACAGTTCTACTCTATGCATACTGATTAGGCATTTTCAAGGCTACTCTGTTAATACTTTTGACTTCAAACACTTCACTTTCATCTTTGTGACTTATAAGGCATACAGGATTGCTGGTGCTTATGTAATCGGTTGATACAAGACCTGAACGCACCATTCTCCAGATAGCAGACTGTTAAGAAAGCATATGTGGAAGTTGGAGAGAGAGATCAGCAGTTAAGAGCACTTGTTGC
Organism: Arvicanthis niloticus; assembly: GCF_011762505.2. NCBI lineage: Eukaryota > Metazoa > Chordata > Mammalia > Rodentia > Muridae > Arvicanthis > Arvicanthis niloticus. The sequence continues at coordinate 88,889,365 of NC_047659.1, read as the reverse complement.
TTTTGCAGAGAGCCAGGTTCAGTTCCCAGCACTTACGTGGTAGCTCACAATTGCTTGTAACTCCAGCTCCAGGGGACCTGAAACCCTCTTCTGAATTCAGGTACCAAAACCACACATGGTTCACATACATAGATGCAAGCAAGACACTCATACATGATGTAATATAATATAATACATGTAGTATTATATAATATAAATCTTTTAAAAAAGAAAACATGTTTATACTTGAGGTTTATGAGTCTATGTCCTGTGCCACAGGATACAGATTTCAAGTTGTCTAATTTAAAATCAGACTAAAAGAACACTGCTCAAGACATCTGAGAAAAATCCTCAAAGAGGAAGCAGACTTGGACAGATCTGTCTTTCTGTGTGCCCTGCCAGAACCCTGCAGCCCACCATGAGGTATAGGCTGAAAGAAATTTTGAATGGCAATTGGAAATTAGTAACTTTTATTTCCATTTGGACTAAATGTAGATCTTAGATATGTGACTATCCCTGAAAGAGTCATCCCTTTGCAGCATCTTCCTTGTACAGCCAAGTCACAATGGTGACCTTGAGAACAAGCAGAATGTGTATTATATTAACAAATAATTGATTTTAGTATATAAGCTTTCTCCTGTGATAAGGTCAAGCCTGTGAGCTGAGGAGTTACATGGAGAAATGTAAATCCATGGCTGGGTTCAAATGGAAGTTCTAAACACTGGGAGGAAAAAAATCAAAGTTTCTCAACCTCAAAGCATCCTGGGTAATAAACTCATACTCAGAGACCAGGAGAGTAATGGAATGGATCCTGATAGTAAACAAGGGTGGTAAAGTCCCACAGAAGAAGCCAGAAAATCTGTACCTCCCTTGATGATTTCAACTTGTATTCAACTTTATGAAATGAGAATTATGGCTTTTGACAAGGATTATGAAATGACAAGAAGAGTTTTGTTTGAGTTTTAATTTTTAGTATCTATTACTAATCATGTGTTTTTTGACAATATTTAAGCCACGAGTAATTTGACCACATGGACAAGGGATATTTAGGTAGCCTAGAGTATATCTCTTTTGACTGAATGTGCAACAATAGAAACTCTGTATTAGATAGGATGTCCTTGAAAAAGAGGCAGAGAGGAATCAGACAGGACAGATAAATATAAATTATGATTGTAACTCTGAAGGCATATTTCATGCTACTTTTAGAAACTATAGCATGACTGGGCACCTACTGTAGAATTACCTTTCTGTCCTTCTATCCTAGTTGTCTTGCTGGTGCTGCTACTCTGCCATGTTCTGAAAGGGTGTGCCATGATCTAGTCGTAGCAATCACCTTAGGCAGAACTAGGCAGCCGATGAAGCCCTTTGCCTCTGGCTGGGTCCATCCTCCTTTTCTGAGACTCTTTCAAGCATCCTTGAGCTGTGTCTGGCCCACACAGTTCTCCTTAATCACCATGTCACACTGAGGGCAACGTCTTTTAGTTTTCAAAAACATTAAGGCAACATCTTTGAACGTGAGTTTCCATGGCTCTATTACTCCATCAAATTAAATGTGTCTAATTGTCAGTTTCCTTGGTGTCTCTTTCAAAGGCACAAAGAGAAAACCAAAGCCCCATGTGCGAGTCAATGCCATGACCTTGGACTCACTCTCACAACTTTCTAAACTACTAAGCAAATAAACCACATTTAAATCTAATACAAACACCTTGTCCTTACATGCCCCAGCCCCCATTGCAGGAGCAGAAAATTATACTGGTGTGTTTAAAGATTGGGAGGAAAGGAAGGAAACCTTAAGCCAGGCAAATTGAAAATAAATATTATTTTTCTCTAAACCTACACCAGTGTGAAAAAAGTCTCCCTTCAAGAAACACACACTACTGTTAGCTCCCAGTGTGCCAAAATGTCAGCCATGAGAGCTCTTACTCTGTCTCCTGAAAGAAATTGAGTGGGTGCTTTCTTCTCGGATTGTAAACTCGGCATTAGTTTGAATTTTTTCTAGACTTCCAGCATTCTGAGGTCCAAAAGCATTTAACTTCGCAGGTCAAAAACACATCGAAACTGTCGACTAAAAACCGTTTTGGCAACTCTGTCTTTCTAATAAAAGTAGTATGAGAAAATGTAATTGGATCATTAAGATTCTTTACAGTGTTTTCTGAAAAACATACCGAAGTGACATTGTAAAATGATCAGAATGATGATTATGGTATTTGGAACCAGAAGTGCTTGTTGTCAAAATACTATGTACAAGTAGGCTTTCCCTGTCCTGGGTGAGGTGGGAAACCTACAGAAAGAAAAGATCCTAATTAACAGAATGAGTCACCCAAGGTCAGTGTGGTTCTCGGCTCTTTCAAAAGCATTTGGAAGGAGAAAATATGCAAATCTACAGAAGACTATCAACTAACTGCCTTCTGTGTAGGGAGTACCTTTTATTTTGTTAACCTTTTTCTTACTATCATTTGTTTTACTTATCAATGAAGGCTGAATACTAGGTTTCCAATTTATTCTCTTTGAGTGTCAAATAAAGAAAATAACTTTAGCCTTCTCTGTGGGTGTGCTTCACCATTATTTAGACTGGTGTAGGGAGATCACTGTCTAGCACACGCCTGATGAGTGCTTGTGTTTAAGACAGTTGATCACTGCAGCATTCTCTGTTTCAATGTCAGTGAGCACTGCCCAGGATGAACTAGGAGTGCTTCCTCAGGGATCATGGCCTCAGCTCCTGGAGATCTGTGACATCCCCTATTCAGACATAAATTTCTCCAGACAGTCCATGTATTTCTGTGTTTCCCTTGCATTTGTTGTTATTGTTGTTGGGTGGTAGTGGAGTGGTGGTGGTGGTGGTGGTGGTGGTGGTGGTGGTGGTGGTAGTAGTAGTAGCAGCAGTAGTAGCAGCAGCAGCAGCAGCAGTATCGAGATAGGATCTCTCTAAGAGATTCACTTACCTCTGCCTCCAAGTGCTGGCATCAAAGGCATGTGCTACCACTGTCGGTCTTGCATTTGTTTTGAAAGTTTGAGAACATTGGCTATCTTTTGAGGTTAAAGATAAGCTGAAATATTTACTCACTGTTTGGGATAATAACACTTCATAGTCATTTCTGTTCAATTATAAAGCATCTCTATGCTACTAGAAAGAAAAAAAAAAAACCAGCTATTACCCAAAGATAACTATGGATCATCTCGGGTGTGTGTGTGTGTGTGTGTGTGTGTGTGTGTGTGTCTGTGTGTTTGTCTGTCTGTCTGTCTGTGTGTCTGTGTCTGTGTGTGCATATGTCCAAAAGTGCACCAGAATTTGATATTGAACCTTATAACTAAACTAAATAATGAGCATCTACTTGCATTGCTAAAGGTAGTCTCTGCTGTAAATACTTACTGACCACAAAGTAGTCCAGAGTATCATTTTTCTTTTATATTGACCTAGATGAACTTACTACTAATTCATCACATTTAACCAATGGAAATTTGCCCTTTGATATGATTCAACCCAGTAAAACATGGTTGAAATGTGTTCCCTAGGACTACTGGACCGTGTGCTTACATTTTCAAACTGTTACATAATAGTCTTTAGAATGTGAAAAGTCTTAAGAAAAGTAGCAAAATCTTGAAATTTTGAAAACAAATGATTTCATGGGAGAAACATCAAGAGAAGAAATTAAAATTCTAGTCCTTATAAAATAACATGTGTCAGAGACTTAGCAAGACCTGCTGTGGTCTTAGTGTGGGTCCACGAGACCTATAGCTAAAACCTAGCTTCCAAAGTGGTCACAGTAAGAGATGAGACCTTTGGAGGGTTATTCTGTCATCTTTATAGATGCAATAGACTCTTCTATAAGGACTCATTGGGACCAAATTGGGTCTCATTGCCCTACCTGCTGTTCTCCCTTGACATGACACTCCTACCTGGAGAATGCAGCCACAAGATGCCCTCTGACAAGCAGGTCCTCTGCTCTCACCAGGTGCTGGATCTCCTACAGTCTTAATCTTGGACTTTCCAGCCTCCAAATAAACTCTTGCTTTATCAATGTTCAAGCTTTGGTATTTTGCTATAGAAATGGACTGAGATACTCCTAGCAAAAGACTCAAAACAGAGAGAACAGAGATGAGGCTTATGCCTGAGTTAGACTGTAGATGACAGAGAAGACAGACAGCACAGAGGATGTAGTGTATGAACATGGTGAGCTGGATGAGAGTCATGTTTCATTTCTGCTTTCAGATTTCCAGACGGAAATAAACTTCCCAGAGTTCTCCTCTCACCCATCTCTTTAAAAATTCCAAACTGATAACTTCCTACTTTGCTTTCAACTCCTATATCCAGAAAATATGTTTCATCTAAACAAAGAAGGGCAGGGAAGAGTTGAATATGGAGGCAAGTAAAGTTAGGTGAGAGGGTGGTTCTATCCCACTATAGGGAGGGGAGTGGAAGACAAGGGGACAGGACACCTGAAGACCTGTTTTAAGGCATTAACTGTATCCAACGTTTCTCATGGACCTTTAATGGGAGAGAAGAGAATATGTTCCTCGGGCCCTAGCAGCTCCTCAAACAGGTGCACCAGGCAGGGATAAGCAGCAGCCCATGTTGCCCAACAGCTTCTCTTACAGGACCAGTAAGTTTTCAGGGAAACCAAGGCCCATCAGGGACACACTCCTGTGAACACAACTACATGAGTATTTTGATCTTTTTTTTAAAATTTTCTAAAAATAGTCTCTGCTATAACTAGTGACCGCTAGTTATATATATAAAAGGAAGAGGAAAGGAACAAACAGTAGTGTTTGTTTATTTCTCAATGTGTTTATTTTAAAAATTAGGGACAGATCAAGGTCTCTAAGGGAGAAGGAGATGGTATAAACTATTTAGAATTATTGAGAAAAAACTGACTAAAAAGCTAAGGAAAAGAAATTCAGTGCAACAAGCAAATTTCACCTTTTTGCCATATGGGATTTATGAAAATATATGTTTTACAAATAAATATGAATCTTCTGTAAGATGATGTCTTAAGAAACCTGTCTAGATGCACGCCTTATCATTGTGCCTTCTGGGGACAGAGAGAAAGAAGTTAACCCCCATGGTACCACTAAGGAACATTGAGTGTACCTGGGCCAAAGCAGGGGTCTTCAGTAGTCATGCCTGGAACAGCAGCTTTCTTCAAGAGGCAAAGGCCTGTGCAGTTTTCTCTTAAATTCAAAGTGAAAAACAGGTATTAAAACTGGATACTAATTTAATTTTTTTAGATTACCATTGCTGTTTGAAATAAGCAATAAGAACAGTTTGTCCGTTATAGCGGGCCTGGTGACCCCAAGGGATCCAACATGAAATTGGGAATTTGTTGTCTTTTGGCAAGATCTCTTTCTGTATAAGCATAGGAGTGTCCACTAGCAGTAGGTTGGTGTCAATTAAACAGCCAAGGCAAACAGTGGTTGCTTACTACTTAGTTTGCAGGTGGCTGGGGCTATGGAACCATTTTTCAGAGAAGTCTAAACTCTTCCAGAATGCCTGGGAGGAGAGATTGAAATAGGATGGTCAGAAGGGAGGGTTCTGGGTCCCAGAACAAACTTCAGAGAAAGCCAGAACATATATTACACTTGGAGCAGAAAAATTTTACAGCTTTTGAATCTAATAAGAAAAATACATATTTCTTAAGCACACATCAGTACCGGAAATGGCTTCCAACAGCAACAATAATAGGCAATATTTATTAAGTACTTGAGTCTATGGGCTACATACATCACATAACTGGAGGCAGAGCCAGCAACTAAACCCAAATCAGCCTGCCTTCAGCACTGCTGTAAGCCATTGCCTCTTTCCCGCCTTACATTAAACTAGGATGAAAGGGCTTGTTTGTCTCAATTTGGATTTGGGGTTTTGAGACATGATGGAGAGTGTTTTCCCTTCCTTCTAGAAATCAGCAAAAATAAAAGGATTTTTAGGAGAACATTGCTAAGGCACTGCTCCCGAGGAAGAAGCAATCTGGAAGTTTCCACTTCTTTGAATTGAGCTTATGTTGCTGTGTTTTCATACAGTGGATAATTAAAGGAAAACAGTTGGATGTATTTTGGGATGTGTGGTTTAGTGGGTGTTCCTAAAGAAAGCCAAAAAACAGACATGGAGATGTTCCCCGTGGCAAGAAGAATCTGGCCGTTCACAAATGCTTACCAAGGCTCCATGTCTTAGGTATCCTTCTTACTTCCACCAGATTAACTATGCTTCTCCTGTGGGGCTCAGTTATCGTTCATGCTTCAAAGAGAGGTTGTAGAAAATCATGTGAGTGGTCTTTCCTCTCTTTTCTCTTTCTTCAACTCCAAGAGAATGCCCTTAGAATCAATGAAGAAATTCTTATAGCAGAAATCAACGTAATGTCTCATGAATGGAGTTCCTATGTCCATGAGAATGCAAAGGTGGCCCTCTGTGCTGTTCCACACTCTCTGGTTCTGGAGGCCAGCTCATATGATCTCCTGAAGCTGTTGGCCATAGTTCTTTATGTCTAATGCTGGCCACTAAGCTCCAGAGAAAATTCCTCCCAAAAGGACAACTCTGGAGGAGTTGCTTCAGACTGAGATGAGACTATTCACCACCATCTATGGTCTCTTACCGTTTCCCTGAGCTCCATCCATGAGTTCAGGCATCTTTCTTTGTGTTCAACTCTCCTTAAGTTATTCATTTCCCGACTGTCATTTGTTTTGAGCAAATATCACAATTAGCTCAATCTTAGGATATTAAAAATGGGAAAACGGCTTGTGCAAATGAACTAGATTCAATGCCCTATTCTCTCATGTTCCATGAAGACTGGGCACAACAGCCAAGACATGGAAGAGAAAAAAAAAATGATTACATAGAAATACAGCTGTAACACCATGACAATGGTTACAGGGGCTTGAGAGGAGGAGGAAATGGGGAAACCAGCCAGAGGGTAGAGATGTGCAGAGGCAAAAGATAAACATATCCAGACATCTATGTATATCACATTGGATGACAAAAAATGTTAGGTGGTCTTACCTCAAAAACTGAATGATAGGAAACAGAAGATGATAATGTATTTGACTATAGTAATCATTTCACTATGTATAACAAAGCATTATGTTGTACAACTTCAATAGATATAATTTTTTTTTTCATTTTTATTCTTAAATTAACTGTATGTGCATGTTGCCTGCAGGTGTGTCTGTGAAGCATCTTTCTACTCGGTACCTACAGAGCCAGAAGAGAACATCAGATCGCTTGGAACTAGAATTACAAATGTTAGTGAGCCACCATATGAGTCCTAGGAATTGAACCCTACTCTTCTGCAAGGACAGACAGTACTATCCACCACTAAATCGTCTCTCCAGCCTGAGATATAATTTTTAAAAGAGGACTTTAACCAAGAAAACCTGCTATGCAGGCCCAGCCCCCATACCTTGTTCAAATTCCCCTTTCACCCCTAGAATCCACACACTTAGCCCTGCACAAGCTTACTGTTGTTTTCCAGCCTTGTTTCTGTGTCTCCTGATTTCTATTTTAAAGCTCTTTCACTCTTTCCACCTCTCTCTCTCTCTCATTGAAAATAAAGTCACACAATATATTTTGGCCTTATTTTTTCCTTCTAGATCTTCCTACCTCCTATCCATTCAATGTTTTATTCTTTTTTCTTAATAAACAAACAAAAACATCAAATAGAAACACACAAAATCACGAAAGTCAGCATCAAAATAGGAAAGCTAGAGACTGTCAATAAGACAAAAATAGCCCACCCCAACCTCTTTCATTTCCAGACTGTCATCTGTGTGGATTTCATACCTCCACCAACTTCAGAATTCTGTTCTCTACTTTCTCTCCACCAAATCATAATGATTCTGCATCAAAAATTCCAATGACCTTCTACTTTTTCTATAAGGACTGCACTAAAAATATAATCAAATTATGTTTCTATAATATATAACATTTCCCCCACACAGCTGACATCAATATAATCAATAGTTTTCTGAAACAATGTTCCCAAATGTTTTAAGTTAACACTCTTGGGTGAGTACTCAATGGCTCACTTATGTGTACAGACTCATATGCACCCCCCAGATTAGCCACGCCTGCTCTACAAAGTATAGTGTCACAGGAAATGCTTACCCAGGGTCTATTTCCAAAACTGCTAGTTAAGGGAGAGAAAATCCATAATTGTGACACGTCTTTCTCTCCTACTCTCTCTCTACTCTTTGTCCATCCTTCTCCCTTTTCCCCCCTTCCCCTCTTCCCTCTTCTCTCTCCTCATTTGCATTTCATTTATTAAGAGATTCCCTGGAAGTTTGTCTCACTGGATTCAGTTCCAAACCCTAAGTTATTCAAACACTGACTCTACATTTGAGTCACTGAGGAATGTGTAATAACAGGAAAAAGAAATACACACACTCTGTATTTGGCATTGCTATGTGTTTTGTGGCTTGGGAAGGTATGTCTGGGAGTATCATATGGCCATTACCCAACCTGGACACAGAGGAGCTCTGTATGGGTCATCCCTCACTGTCCAACCTGAAGGAACAGACATTCAGTTAAGTTGGCTTATATTGACTCTTTCAATTGAGTTCATGAAATGATTTTTAACTGAAAAATATGTATTTTTTCCAAATGAGAGAATTTAATTACTCCTTTCTGCTCAGCCCAATCCTGAATCATGTTTTGCTTTATTAGACTCAAGTGGAAGGTGTTGAGGCCCACATTCTGCCTCAACACTTTTCCTCAACACTTTTGGGGCTAAGTGCTCTGGTCAAGAGATAGAATGGGGCTCTTGGGGCAAGAGACGCGAAGAATGGAGACAAGACAGGGTGTGATTCAGTCTCTCTTCTATTTTCTCATGTCTCTCTTCTCAAGTCTCTCTATTGAAGGGAATTTTGAGGTATTTATATACACAAGCAGGAGAACACAGGTGAAAACACTTTACCACGTGCACCATACAGCTGAGGTCACTAAACAGCAAAACAAGCTATGTGGGATAAACAATATATTTATCAGAGTGTGCTTCAGCTGTTATAGGCTTTTGACAACCAAGTCTTTCATCAGGGTATATGGTTCCAGATGGCTGCAAAGTTGATCTAGCCGCTTTCTACTAAAGTTGGCTCCCAACAGGAAGGTAGCAACACAACTTCATTAATCTTCAAGAATACTGTAGCACTCACAGTTCAGTGTAGTCTTCTTTTACATTTAACCTGTCTTGAATTGGATATTTGTAAATTCTACAAAACCTTACAAAGAAGGTATTGTTTGAATGCTCATTTTACCAAAGTCAAAACCCAGGATATAAGATATTGGGAGAACTTACTTGAATCAGTATAGTTAATAGCTTGGGACTTGAATTCTAATGCTGGGCTATCTGATTCCATATGCTGACTTTGGTACCAGCATACTCCGCTAGCACATTAGCAGAGATAAGCTTTGACATTTTCAGGGAACTACAAAGCCAGGACAAATTGTTTGAAAGTAGTCTCAAGATTCTTGTGGTTTTAGGTCACCAGACAAGCTATACCACACAGCAATAGGATGGATTCATGGGCCAAGAATAGCAGTTGTTGAGTACCATTTTGAAACAAGGATGACCAGAACATTCTTGGAATAGCTCATGGCCCTACAGCCAGGAATAGCAAATCTCCTTTTTGCTTCTTATCTAACGTGGTGAGGGTGGGGCTGCTCTGCCTCATGGACCACTGGTATGAAACATTAGTTGATGGTAATGATTTCTATGAAGAATTTAATTTCTAACTAGCTTATGACTTAACTCCAGCATCCAATTTGATCAGGTTTGTTGAAGGGATTTGTCATTTTAAATTCATTTAGAGAAGTGGGGAGGCCATTAATTCAGTGAGTCTGACACTGGCACACTGATCATGACAGGGTCTATGATCACACTAGTGAGAAAAGCTGTCCAGGCGTCCTAGATCTCATCTTCAAAAGGCAGAGCCTCAGCTATTAAAGAAAAAAGGACCCGATAAAAACCTCTACTTTCTTCTGAAGGTTAGTCTCCTAACTACTGGGGCATAGAAGCAGATCTCACCCCATCTCACACCAGCCAGAAAAGGATCCTTCTGCCTCACCAAGTTTACAATATGTCAGTTTCTTCCCCTTTTCCCATTTCTTGAAGATGTGAGGGGTAGGTCAGGAGGTGTGTGTAGAACTTCCCTGGCTCTAGCTGTTTTATGCAAGCAAAGCTATGATTTTCTCTAAACATCATTTGGAATCATTTCACTGTCTACATTAGCCTGAAAACTTGTGGAATGAACAAAAGAGTTCTGAGGGGGTACTATATGTTCTTTACAGTCATATGTGTCTATAAGCCATTTTAACTGGCATTGAAGAATAAATTCTATGTTCTTGGACTTGCGCAGTCACTTCTCTCTTCCTAAAGGCATTAGAAATATATGCATCCATTGTGTCTCCATGATGAGGAGCCCACAGAGCTGAAGTGACATTGCCGTCATGCTGCCTAGATGTTCCAAAGCAGTGACCCCCTCCCTAGGGATGTGTGACTATCATGAGCTACTGTGACCACTCTCGGGTATTTTTAGAGGGATGGCAGCACTCTCATCATATTTGATGTTCCTTAAAACACTGTATGATTTTCATGCTATTAGCTAAGCTTCAGTTTTATTAAGTCTGACTAGCTATAAAAAGTCTATCATGCCCATACTTTATTCATTAACATAGCAGTAAGCCTGTCAATGTCTGTTACAATCACAGATCCTTCTAAGGAAACTGATTCAAACATGGACTTTAGTTCTGTGTTGATTAAAATAGGAATCAAGCCGGGCAGTGGTGGCGCACGCCTTTAATCCCAGCACTTGGGAGGCAGAGGCAGGTGGATTTCTGAGTTCGAGGCCAGCCTGGTCTACAGAGTGAGTTCCAGGACAGCCAGGGCTACACAGAAACTCTGTCTTGAAAAACCAAAAAACCAAAACCAAAAGCAAAAACAAAAACAAAACAAAAAAAAAACCCAAACAAACAAAAATAAAATAGGAATCAAAGCACACTAATTGATATACCTTTATCTATATCCTAGAGAAATATAAAGCTTCCCAGCTCATACCTAACTTACCTTACTGAATGTGGTGGCCATACCCAAGTGTTCATATCAGATGGGCATAACCTGACTCACATCCTTTTCTTGGAAAATTATAAACAGGTGAACGCAGGGTCAACAGGTGACTCATGGCCAGATTGCTGTTGCAAACAAAGCAGGCTCACTCTGCTGAATCCCATTTGTGATCACTGGAGAGCCAGAGGGATTAGGTTGCTTCTGAAGCCATTTCTATTGAGCCCTGAATTCCTGTGCACATACTGTGATTGCAAATTGCTAGTATTGAAGGAAACCTGCTGGCATTTTGTTAGAGAGTCCAAAACAGCAGCTACTATTTCCCCCTCACAAATAATAAAACAGTAAAATAAAACCATGAAGTAAATTCAGACCACCTTTAACTTACTGTGATTTCACATATAGTTTCCTGTATCAAAGATGACATTTAGAGGAGGTATTACTTAGAAGTTATGCTTTGAATTTGGGATTTTGGTCTTGTTCTGATGTAGAACAGCCATTCTTTTTACTTTCAACACAGCATTTAGTAATCACAGGTGGAAGCCCAAACCTTACTATAAAACATGATTTATGTTAGATACCTTTGCCCTCCTTTAGTATTACACAGTTGCTTTGAATGCATTCAAGGCAGGCCATATTAAATTATAAGCTTCAGTAGGTGAGGCATATGAGTATTTTTAATGAGTTAATTAAGGATGTAACACCTAAAAAATGAAGGAGCACCTATATGAAGATGCTTGTTTGTCCAAAGCTTTTGTTTTATTTAAATGTACTTTATTTTTAGACAACCCACATGACATGTTTAAAAAAAAAAAACATGCTTCTACTCCAAATAAATCACGGTCAAAATGAAAGCTCAAGATGTCATCAGTCCCATTTGTCCTAAGTCCTGTTCTCTATGGATGGTAAGCAGCAGCCAATTATGGTGACAGGCGATAGATCCAATTTGTTAACATTTTTCTATCTCTAAGCCATCCTTAAAGAAAATTATGAATGGAGTCACACCATCTTCACTGTAGTCCAGGAGAGCAACCATACCATCTGGATTCATGTTTTCGCCAGTAAAAAAACAAAACAAAACAACAACAACAACAAAAAAACCGTAGTAAGTTCTTGAGATAAACAAGGATGTGCTTAGTTTGCTCTGCAGCTCCAGTCATAAAAGGCTTTACTTTCTGGTTTCTATTCTTCAAGTCTGCCCTTGAGTGATTTCATGGAGCCTTTGATGTGCTTTTTGTAGGTCTCTTTTGTAAAGCTGGCTTCTTGTACGTGATGGTTCATGGCAATGTTAACACTGGTGACTACTATGCTTTCTGTACCTTCTCCCTCCGGACCTTCAGTGGAAGCATTTCCACCAACAAGCGCGTCATGGATGAACAGCCTCTGTTCTACTGACCATCTTGCCCTCCACCTCCAGGCACAGCCCATCTGTGATCTCCTGGATCTTATAGATGTCGAAGAACAGCTCATCATGGCGGATGAGGTCCTGGTATATGATCATGGTGATGCCTGGGGAGGAGCAGCGTTAGCATAACAACCCAACCCGGAGCAGTGCTGGGGGTGGGGGGTGGGGTGGGGGGGGGAGACGGGGGAGGGAAAGGGGGAAAAGACTCAAAGCTTTTTTTTTTTCTAAAGCACAAATAATAATCAGTAGAAGAGGCTCCATTTGCTTGGTCAGTGGTATGTTCTTCAAAACCAAAGTGTTGTCCCAGTCTTAAAGGCTAACTGGCATAGAAAGGACTCACCTCCTATCCCAGGGATATCTGCTGAGTGTGCTGGAATAGTTTCTCTGTGCATGAATCCACCCAAGCCCAGTCCTTCAAGATTTACAGATTACATTCAACTAGTCAACTACAATGTCCAGGTGGCTGAGGTGGAGCTGCAAAGTGACCCTTGGTCTTTTGGAGCCATTATGCTCCACCAAGAATTCTGCCCAAAGCTCTGTGGCTGAACTTTCACTTCAGTGTGGGAGCATCAGTTGTTGGAGAAAGGGAAGCCACAGAACTCCAGAGTGGCATTGCTGATAAATACGGGAGTCAACGTGGCCTTAGAATATGCTTAAATGATGACCTCCTTGTGACAGCTGTTTGCTGTCAGCATGGACAGCTGAGAAAAAAGCATTTAAGAACCTGGATCCCAGTCATCCTAAGAAGTAGGTGATCTATACACATTCTAAGTAGTGGAAGACTTAGTTGGAAGAGGATCCTGGCACCTGGGTGGGCTCCTACGGGAAGTCATGAGCAGGAGTGGTAAAAGTGTGCCGTGAAAAAGACTGGCACAGCTGCCATCTCAACAAGTAAGAGTTCCCCTTATTACATACGTCTGCACATGGATGGACATAACAGAAGGGTCTCTCATGGCAAGTCTACTTTTTTTATAGAACCTAGTAGATTTTCAATGGATAACAGATTAGCAAATGTAAATGCTAGTCATCAAGACTGTGTAAATGTTGGAAGGTCAGCAATATAACATCAGGAGCCTAGAGAGATGGCTCAGCAGTTAAGAACGCTTATTGCTCTTTCAGAGGAGCAGAGGACCCAAGTTCAGTTCCTAGCACCCATAATATCATCATGGTAGCTCACAACCATCTATAACTCTGGTTTCAGGGGATCCAGTTCACTCTTCTGACCTCTAATGGGACCAGGCAATGCATGTGGTGCACATACATACATGCAGGCAAAACAGTCATACACATATAATTAAATAAATCTAAAAAAATAAAGAATATATAATCAGCCATCTAAAATGTAGCATCTACCTGAGTCACTGTCAGTCAAACCATATTGGGATTTTTTTTATTTTTATGTGTATGAATGTTTTGCCTTTGTGTATGTATATGCATTGTATGTGTGCCTATTGCCTGAAAAGCTCAGAAAAGGGCATCAGATCCTCTGTAATTGTAGCTACGGATGGTTGTGAGCTACCATGAGTGGGATTGGAGCTAAACCTAGGTCCTCTGCAAGAGTAACAAGTACTCTTAACCACTGACCCATCTCTGCAGCCCCCACAATGATTTTTAAAGCAACATAACCTGAAATTGTCTGTTTTGTTCAGTGTTGTATTACTAGAACTTAGAATAGCAGTGGCTGTCTGACATATAGTAAATGTTCAGTAAATGCATATTGAGTAAATATATGATACATACAAACAGATTTATAGTGCCAAGTGAAGATATGTTTAATCAACAAAAATAAACTATTAAGGACCTATGTGCAGGGCTGGAAAGTCACTGGAAAGTCACAGGAGCTGGTCCAGAGCAAGAGTGAGGTTGAGACATATCCAAACCCTGAAAATCTCATCCTGGGACTGGAAGGAGTAGGACTGCTTCCTCCTTGCTCTGAACCTGCATGTCCCAGCACACATAAGCCTTACAACCCCCACTTCCGCTACCCTTGAGGTAGTCTTGTAGCCTGGTGGCCAGGTTATACAGGTTATGCTTCCTCTCTGCCTAAAATGACATGCCAAGCTAACACCTGGAATTCCTCTTCAAGTGAATGAAGCATTCCTAGCCTCTCATCCATGTCAATGATATATACTTAGCCTGAAAACCCCTCCCCACGCCCCCAAATTTATATAGCCTCTGTTCACTCCCAATGCAGAGAGCTGCTTCACTGAAAACTGTCTCAGGAGAAAATGTTTCTACCAGGTGTGACAAGCCATCTTGGGGGGGGGGGGCTTGAGCAGTTCCTCTGACACCCCTGATACAGTTGTTTACCTATAAAGTAACAATAATAATAAAATAAATCTCATCAGGACATTATGAAGATGGAACAGTTTAACAACATGTGAACGTAATACATCCACCAAAAGCAGCATGTAAATAGTAGATCTGTTACCATGGTAACCACAGGCAGGAGGAGATAACTGGATTATTAAGTTCTTAAGAGTTATAAGCTCAGCATGGCTGGTTCCATGGGAAGTATATGTTCATATTGAATTCTTCCTTTTAAAGAACTTCTTTAATAAACACATTCCTTTCTGATCTCAGGTTGTGTATACATCGTTTCTGCTCCCCGCCTGAGCAATGCAAACAAATAGCAAGCTTACCCTCCCCTGGCTATCTCTTACCTACCCTGGAAAGAATGAACTCAGGGGTGGCCTCCTCCACGTGTTTTTCTGGATGTTCCCCTGAAACGTCTCCGTTCTGTGGCCTTGCACAGGAATTTGTCCACCTGTGGGCAGATAAGATCCCTGTCTATTTTTTGCTTGACTATCAGGTCTGAGACAGAACCTCCTTGATAAAATTTTTCTTGGCTTTGATGATCAGCTACATCCAGAACAGTGCCTGGTACAAAGAAAAAATTCAATAACACAGAATACGAGTTGAATGATTCTTAGAAAGGCCTCACTTTCCATGGTCAGCATAGAAAATCCCCTTACTAGGGCTCTTAATACTTGACTTCCAAGTTTAGTCTTGAGAAATGTGTGTCCTTGTAAGAGTTACGGAAATGCCATGCTGTGTAGGGCTATTTATCTATGATATGGTATTTTTTCCATTTTTCATCTGTGTCTCCCTTGACTGTAAACAGGGTCTCTCTTCTCAATGAAGCATGAACACAGCAGATTGACTTCATATTCCTGTCATCAGGGTCCCTGTGCATATTCTCCAAAAGAAGGAAAGAAGAAAATCAGAAGCAGGGCGTAGAAGTCATTAGGAATTTGTGAAGGTCCCAGTGATCCCTACAGAAATAAATATTTGAGAAATAACTTTGAACTTTAGCACCCAACAGCTTTTTAATGTTCTGTACAATGATAAAATAAAGGCTCCAGTTCTATAAAATCAGAAATGCCTTTCTAGGCTTTATTTCATATCAGAAAGCAATAAGGTTCATAAATGTCTCTGTGAAGTTTGAATGTAATAAAATTCAGCTATAAAATATTTTATGTGCAGCCGGCTTCAAAACTTGAAGCATTGACTGTGTTGGCCAGGCTCCTTGCCACATGCTGCAAGAGTCAATGTAATGTCTGGCTTAATCTGTATCCACAAACTCAGAATCTTGCTGTCTGCAACTGATTCTTGGTAAGGCATGGGCAAGGAGAAAGACAAAGCCTTCTTCCCCTTCATAAGGAATTCTGGCACTACCTGCTATTTCAGAGTTGAGGCTGGGAAACTTCTAGTAGACAAAGGGAGGGTATGTGTGTGGATGAAATATCTAGTGATTCCTTATGAGTAAGATACAATCAAACATCTGAGACACCAGGACCACAACAGACAAAAAACAGATGAAAAGCATTGCCTGCTGTCCTCCCCATAGGCATCAAGTTTTATGTCTGGTCCCACTATGGTTCCAGTGATTATTGGCACATGCGATTGGTATATGAAACTCAGGCAAGCCACTCCTTGGTAATGGAAACTAGTGATTTAACTCACAAGCAACCCACATTCTGCTTGCTCTGGTATTGTGGCTTATAAACAAGAAAGCATCAAGAGAGAGAGAGGTCCATTCATTCATCCTATTTGAAAGTTGAAGAGCTAAAAATAACTTACGATGTTTACACCTCTTTCCTCCATGGTCTCCACACTACAGAGTGTAGTCTCCTCACACGATGCTCCTGCCCTTGTGCAGTATTCACTGACACCACCATACCCTCTCAATATAGTGTGAACAGTCTCCAAATCTGAATCAAAAAACCATTTGTCAAAAAGGAGTCTGGGAGTCTGAAACCCCAACTGCCCACCACTTATAGGATTGCAGACATATCACCAATTGGGAAAGGCTTCAGTCCTCATGGTCTCTGCTGGGGGTTGGGAGGACAGCATTTGACACAGCACCCCTTTCCAAGTCCATAAATAGAGCACTGCATGATGTCATTGTCTTTACACCCCAGTGATCAGATGTCCTCTGCATTTTGACCTGTTGGGATTTTCTGTTCACACCTACAATCCCAGCACCCAGGATGCTCAAAGTGGAAGGTTGTTATAATTTCCCAAGCCAGTTGAGGTTTCACAGTGAGTTCCAGGCTCACTTAGACTATAACATAAAGCTCTGTCTCAAATACAAACAAAAAATGTAAGGCATCCATTTACAAATATCCAACCAGATATTTTAAGAGCAGAAGTCGTTAGGTCATCTCATTCATCCTTACAACAGTGCTTTAGCTTCCCCAAAGCAGCCCTTTAAGTAGATCTGTGCTGCTCCTGGACCCTTTTCAGGAGCGATGGCTCATGGTATACCTGCCTTCAACAGTCCATACCCACCTTCCAGCCTAGCGATATTCCAGAGCTGATGGCTCACATATGCAAGAACTTCTGCTGATCTGTGAAGGGATAAGAAACCCTTTTCAAAGTCTTATGTCCAAATGTTTTCTCAGAAAAAAAAAAAAAGTAAAACAAACCAGTGGGGTGGGGGGGCACACAAGTCAGACCCAAGCATCCTGGTGCACAGTTGTCTCTTGTGTCTTGTAATTCCAAGAAGAATTTACTAGGGATCAACTCAATCTGTATAAAATTTTAGGGAGAAGAGAGGAATAATGGTTCCCCTATCTTTGAAGCTATTTACTTTCATGGCCCCTGGAACTTTTAAAACAGTATGGCTTGAAAATTTAGACTGTAAGCTGCCTGGGCTCCAGGATCATAAAGAATTTATAAGCTGTTTTCTCTCCAATCTCTCCAGCTACTGGCAGGAGAAGCAAAGGCCTGGCATTTGCAGCTCAACACTGGGGAGTTTGTATCTAATCTGATCAGCTTTACCCTGGATACACACATCTCACAGGCAGCATCGATACAATACATTCAACTTGCCTTTTTCTGTCCTGTGAAGATCTGGTGAGGAGACTTTCCAGGCCCAGGTACTCACCCTGAAGAACTGACATTTGCTGCCTGCCAAGGCCTCTGAAACATGGGCTAGGACAGGGCTGTCTAGGGATGTTTCTGTTGGTTCCTGTTGTTGACATCCAAGTAACTATGACCACGCTGAGCAATGTCATCCTGCGTCCCTAAGTTCATATATAACCCGGTCAAGGCAGTTCAAACAAACACCTCAGTTTTATCATCTAATGCTAGTGGTGGCATTTGAGAAATTATAAATTGAAAGAGAGAAAGAGAGAGAGAAAAGAGAGGGAGAGGGAGAGAGAGAGAGAGAGAGAGAGAGAGAGAGAGAGAGAGAGAGAGAGAGAGAGAGATCTGTCTTAACTCTTCAGATTGTTGCCAAGAATGTAACAATGTAACAACCAATGCAAAGTCAGGGGAGTTTTCTTCGGTTACCTGCTGGTGATGGCAAGCTCAAAGCATCCTTTGTCTGGGGAGATTCAACTGAGCCATCATCACAGCCGTGGATGAGGACAATCAGGGTGCCAAGGTCATCTTAATCCCATCCTCCTGACCTCTTGGAAAATGTTTCTGGATGGGGGAGGGGTGTGTGTGGCAGAAACTAATGATCTGGAAGGCTCACATTCTCTTATTCCTTTTCTTCTTTTAACAAGTTTTCTTTTACTGTTGTTGCTTTGCTTTGTTTTGTTTTTGAAAAACTAAATTTCAACTTAAGTGGTAGTTATAACACACTTGTATAACCTCAAGTAAGTCATGTAAACTTTTTGAGCTTTTTATTGATTCTTTGTGAATTTCCCATCATTCACCCCAATCCCACTCATCTCCTAATCCCTTCTTATCCAATACCTGCCCTTGCAACCTCCCCTTCTTCTCCTCCCCCACCCCAAAAATCTTGTCATGGAAGCTGTAGTATGTCACGCTGTATACTCTTTGTCTACAAGTCTTTACTTGCCAATGCCCATTGTAATGAGTCATTGGTTTGTTTTGAGGCCTCTGATTTCTGCTACACTATCAATATTGGATCCTCATCAGGATTCCTCTTGGA
The DNA here is from genome assembly GCF_011762505.2 of Arvicanthis niloticus. Taxonomy (NCBI): domain Eukaryota; kingdom Metazoa; phylum Chordata; class Mammalia; order Rodentia; family Muridae; genus Arvicanthis; species Arvicanthis niloticus. The sequence continues at coordinate 88,870,530 of NC_047659.1, read as the reverse complement.
TATTCTGTTGTTGCCCTGTGTCATGGAGACCCTGCAGCTTTGGATCCATAGGACCAACCTTTGCACAGGCTCTAGCAGCTCATAGATTGGGTAGACGTTGTGGTGGATGAACTCAAAACCCTGGATCTTGGTCAGCCTGTCACCTCTCCTGTACCCACACCACTAGAGCAAGCTCTCCAGCACTGCTCAGGCTAGCTCATCCAATGCTACAGCAGGAAAGGGAAAGAGGCAGCTCTCCCACTCTCATACTCTCAGGGGCCAGCCTTCTACCTGAGGCAGGTAGCAAGGAAAGAAGAGTAGAGAGGACATTTCTTCCTTGCCTATATCACACCCCTTAGACAAATGCAGGGGCAAGCTCTTTCACCCTTGGGCTGGCTCACCAGTGGTCCCCACCAGAGTCAGCTCTACTGTGCTGTTCAAGTGAGGTAGTACAGAACCTGTTCTCCCAAGAGAGATGGTGAGTAAAGGGCAGGACCAGCTTAGCACAGAGCTGGAACTTTGACATGGCCTCTGATACCAATTCAGACTAGGGGTATACGTGTGGCTTTTGGTGATAATCCTGGCCTTGGATGTCAACACAGACCCCAGCTGTGATTGGGCCACAACAAACCCAGGCATGGCCCCTGGCAGCAGAATGTGCCCAAGTGCCATCATAGTCTCTGGTGGCAGCTCAAACCACATATATCTACATGGCCTTTTGGGGATACCTCAGGCCACATACATTGACACAGACCCCAGCTGCAGTAGGACCAAAGATCCAGCCAAAGCCTTTGGTAGCAGCCCCAGGCCAGGACATCACTAATGGCCTCAGGTGGCAACACAGGCTCCTCATATCTGCCTGTTCCTTATCTCTGTCAAGTCTCCAGTTTCACCTTTCTCACACAGTGTATGAACCCCTTCGCTTTCTCTCCCATTTCTACACTATATACTCTGCTTTTTCTCATCTCTCCATCACACACCCATTCTTCCATTGTAGTGGCACCACAGTGGGCACTTGGCTGTCTTTCTTCCAGCTGCACTGGGCCAGTGGGGCAAGGGCAGGCTTAGATAAGTTTTCTTATTCCATCTTCACTAAAAGCTCTATAAGGGGTCTAATGAGAATGGAGGCTTTCTTTAGGTACAGAAATCAAAATAAGACAGGGTTCTCAAACCCCTCTTCTGACAAAAAAAATAAAAGCAGATGCGGTATGTATCTATGTATCAATACTAAGTCCATCAGCCTGGAAAAAAAAAAAAACCAAACCTCAGTGTTTACCAGTCTGTTAAAACTACTGCCTCACTTCTGTTCTTCATTAAGAAGCATTAAGGTTTGATTCTGTAGCTTCACGAAGGGCAATGCAGCGAGGTAAGACTGTTAAAAGAAGTGTGTTTTATTTAGTAGGACAGACAAAGGTGTCAGGGTGGCCCCACTAAGTTATATCACTAACATACAGCTAAGAGTTTGCCTGGAGTTGGCAATATTTCTAAGATAATTATATAAATAGCCTTGAAAGAACTAATAGCACATTTGTGCACCATGAAGTTGGCACACTGTTAAGTGGTATAATGAGAGTGGCCTACACCACAGTCTCTACTGACCTCCTTCATATTGATTTTCTAACAACCAAACAAAACTGCACCAAGGGCAAGAGCTGAGGAGTAGTAGCAACTGCCATCATGATGGTCCTAGTGACATCCACCAGATGTACGGGGACTCCGAAAAAAAGAAGACTTCCTCTCTGAAGAGTGCATAAGCTCCTGAAAATTTACATTTTCTCATACCTATACATGTAGGTCAAGAGGCTGACTCTCATGAAGGCTAGACAGGAACAAGAACAGAAAACGTGGAGGCCACTGCACTTGAGTGAGCTGATGGAAGACTCTTGCCTTTCTACAGCCACCTCAGGAATGTCTCCATCCTTGCTGGTGGCAGAACCTCCTTTTCTTTTTTCCTTCTAGACATATAAAGAAACTGCATTTTCCGTGTTCCCTTGCAGAAGTAACACACACTATTCACAGATTTAACTAAATCACCCACCCCCACACTCTCTGAAGAAGAAACAGACACACATATCTTCTATTTTGAGGGTCTACATAATTCAAGAGGCAAATCCATACCTTGAAAAAGAAAAGATTGAAACAGAGAGCCCTTGAGCTAGGGAAGCTGTGGTTGCCATGTAGAGCCCACTAGTTAGTCAGCGTCCTGGGACAGTGTGGATGCAGAGTCCTTGTAGAGTGAGGTGTGGGTGGAAACAAGGGCAGGCTGCGTGAGCATGGGGTTTGCATTGGAACTACTAAGGAAGCAGTAAAATTGCTGTTGGTCCAGTTTGTTATAAATGCATAAATGATGAACAGATCAACATAAAATCCTTCTCAAAAAACATTCTTTTCTTGCTTTTCATAGTCATGGAGGAGCCTGGATTCTTGAACAGAGCCTTTGCTGAGGGCCAACTCAGCCTGATAGGTTGGCCTGTCTCAACCTCAGTAGTCAACAAAATGTTTCCCGTCAAGGCCAGCCAAGGCTACAGCTGTAGCTCATCATGCATTTGTAAGAGATAATTGGTGTAAAAAAATAAAAAAACAAAAACCAAAATTCTGAGGGAACTTTTTGAGAAACTGGGGTGGCAAAATACAAAGTAAAGTGAATTTCCTTGAAATTCCATGAAAGAAAGAATGTATTTTAGGGCTTTGAAGTTCTCTTTTCTTTATTTACTAATGCTGTCCAGTGTCAGTTGCTTGAGAAAGGAGACCATTTATAGACTCCCAGTTGGTGGGGAGATTTTTCTTCATATTTCCAGCTTCTTTGAATAATCAGCAGGCAGAAAATGTTTTCTCTGGTTTTTATGTCTTTGTCCATTGCTAGAAAAAAAAAAAGTCTTTTAAAATCAGTCTTCCTGTGAGTCTACAAAGCTGTGGTTTTCATACCTAATATATCATTATGGCTTGTTCTAATTTGCTCTCTTCCCTCACTGCACTCCCTTACCCCCCATAAAAAAATCTTAATACAGGATTTATCTACAGGTTTCTACATTTCTATTGGGGTGCTTAGTAAGTTTGTTTGTTTGGTTGGTTTGGTTTGATTTGGTTTAGTTTGGTTTTTAATCTATTTTTAAGATAAGGTCTTGCTATGTATCCCAGATTGCTTCCAATTAGTGATTCTTCTGTCTCAGTCTCCCCAGTCCTGGAGTTATAGGCTTACACTGCTTTGCCAGAACTTAATTTTAATTTGATAGTAAATGAGATACAACAGCAATTATTGAAAAAGCATCCAAGCTTGAGAATATCATCCTGAGTGAGGTAACCCAATCACAAAAGAACATACATGGCATGCACTCACTGATAAGTGGATATTAGCCCAAAAGCTCACAATACCTAAGACACAATGCATAGACACATGTGGGTGCTTTGGTTTTATTTTAGAAGGAGTAGCAAAATACTCAACCAGAGCTCCCAGGGGCTAAAACTCCAGCCTGAGAACAGAAAGGGAGGGACTCATGGCTCCACTAGTATAGGTAACTGAGGGTGGCCTTGTTAGACAACAGTGGAAGTGGAGGGCCATGGTCCCTGAAAGTTTGGATCCCTAGTGTTGGGGAATGTGAGAGCAGGGAGACGGGATTGGGAGAATGATGGAAGCACACCCTCATAAAAATTGGAAGAGGGGATATGAGATAAAGGGTTTGGGGGGAAGAAAGGAACAGGAGATAACAGAGAAAGGTAAATACGTAAAATATCCGATAAAAAAAAAAAACAGATAATGGGTCTGGCAAAAAAAAAAAAAAAAGATAGTTTACTTACTTCAAACGATTTTCAAAAGCTTCTAGGAGATGCTTATTGGCTAAGATCTTATTTTAAGCTCTTCACAAAAGAATTTATGTCTCTGTTTAATATTCTTAAGAGAGATGCAAATCTTAATTTCTCTCAACAATTAAATGACAAAAGAGAAGTAATTTTACAAAAAGTAGAAGCTCTCACTAATTGATATATTATATAGATTGATTAATTGTTGGCTGTTTTATAATAGTCATTTGATAAAAGAGATTATTAAAAAAATAGCTATATTTCTTTAAATAGTGTCTTTATGACTCTCTAAGGGTGGAAGGAGCATGCCTTGTTTACTCTTAACTTTCTAAAACTGAAAGCTCATGGCAAATCTGCCGCTGATTGCCTCTGGCATTGCTGAGACCAATAAAAACTATGCCACAACCATGTGGAAGGACCCTCATACCCTTAAATGGAATGGCCAGGATATATGGGGCCGAGGATTGATATGACTGTTTGATACCACAGAAGGCACAAGTACATGGCCGCCAAAAAGATTAATGAATTAAATAGATACCTCCACAAACCAGGCCCAATTATAAATAAGATGAATAACAATTGACATCCAGGGAAGAGAAATTTCCCTGAGAATTCCCTTCTTTTTCCTTTCCAGGTAAAAATGAATCACCCACCATGTCTGCTGTTGGAAGTTCTAATCCTGATGCTGGCCTCTGGACTTATACTACTCAGACCTTCGATGGGCCATTGACAAGGACATCAAACAGCTAGAGATTGCCATTACTAATCTGAAGAAATCACTCGTTTCGTTGTCTGAAGTGATCTCCAAAAATTGCGAAGGACTTTATTGGACTTGATTTACTCTTTTACAATTGAAAAGACTGTGTACAGCTCTAGACTGTGTACAGCCCTTAAAGAAGAATGTTGCTTTTACATAGACAAGACAGGGATGGTTAAAGAGAGCATGAAAAAGGCCAGAGAAGGTCTTGAGAGAAGACAGAGAGAGAAAGAGAAAGATGAGAGCTGGTACAAGAATCGGTTTTCAACCTCTCCATGATTGTCAACCCTACTTCCTTCCATCTTGGGACCATTAATTGGGTTATTTTTGCTTATTTCTTTTGGTCCCTGGGCCTTAAATAGGCTGACTAACTGTGAAACAATATAGATAATCTGATAGCAAAATCTATTCAGATACATTGTCATAAGTTAGCTATGGGGGACCATGAGACTCAAGATGAGGTTGTTACTCTATCCAGGGTGTTCCCAAATCCCATCTCCACCCAACCTAAAAGAGGGACTTCCACCCTTAGACCAAGAAGAGAGGGGCCACCCAGAACCCCCTCTGTCTGGCGGTCTGAATTCTTGCGTAGGCTGTGAGGCTAAGCACTGCAAGGGAATATAAATAAAAGTTAAAAATATGTTTCTGGGTTCCCTGAGGGACAAGCCTGACTGCATAGGGGTTGATGTCAAAAGTATCCCCTCTCCAGGAAAAAGACATCGGGACAGGTATGGCCCTCATGCCTTGCTGAACAACGACAGGAGGACTGGAGCCATTACAAGGTCCCCTTTAATTACTGGAGATCAGGCCTCTATCCCCGCCTTGGCAAGATTAGAATCGCCACAGCCCTTCTATACTTGGAGAAGGGAGGAGATGTCAGGGGCAGCCCTGCTTATACACTGAAGGCCTAAAATCAGCCATAAGCCTAAAATCAGCAATAGGCCTGACTTACTTGCTTGCTAACACAAAGTCTTGGGTCTCTATGGAAAAAACACTGAAACAGATGTCTATAAACTATTGTAAACAGGCAGTTTTTATTGAAATCTACCAGCCTGAGTAGTCATAGATCTTGTAAATAGGCAGCCTTTGGCAGATAGTACCAAATTAGATAAGGACAAGTGAATCATAGGCAGAGTCATAGTGACCTGACCTCTGAACCTTCACCCAGCTGAAACCTTGTTCTGAAAGATATCTGTACTCCCCCTGAACACCTATGCTCCTGTGTCATCCCCTTCCCCACATCTTGCATTTTTGTGTTTATAACCCCCATGTTAAAAAGTAAAAATTATGATTTGATAAAACACACACACACACACACACACAGTGTGCCCCTGGTTCTGCTGACTTAGCTCCTGACAATCTTGTTCTCAGAAATACTTTGAATTATAAAACGTTATTGTGGTTTTTGTTAGTATGCTAGGTAAAATAATTTTTATTGATCTCATTTTAAACTTCAAAGTTTGTAGTGAGTTAAAATGTCCTTTAACATAATTATAGGTCACATTTATTTTTATGTTATAAAATGTTAGTTAATCTGTTGAACATTTTTTTAAAAAACTGGATTCCTTTTTGAGAATTTCATATATGAACATTGTATTTACATAATTTCCCCTTTTTCTCCTTCCTCCCACTTTTCCCAACCCCCCATACTTTTTAAATACATCTTATTATTTATTGTTTATATATGTATACATGTATAAGTATATATGTTTATACAAATATTGATAAATAAAGCATTTTGAAAAACAAAAATAAAACAAAACAAAAAGAAAAATCATCCAAGGATTGGATGTATCTTCTAAAGAATTAGAAATAAACAGATCCTTACCCCAGACACTTTAACCACAGTCATGTTGGGCCTGGTAGTCATCTGTCTAGATGCCTTTATGATCAATAAAGTTCAGGGTATGTCATTGCATGGGGCTGATAAAAGTTAGATCATGACTTATGACACATGCCAGTACTATATATACATAGACATGGGATGCCAACTTTAACAGGGAGTTTTATCTCTGTGGGATAGAGTGATGAATGCATTTTCTTTCTTTTTGTTAGTCTATATTTTGTTTTGGGGAAGATAAAAATATGATATTTGGACAATAATATATCTATCATAGAAAATTTTATTTTCCTTTATTCTTTGTTTTTCTGAGAAGAAATTTATAGATGAATACCTATGTGCTCTTAGCTCAGGAAGACATGTTATAGTTGAGAAGGCAGAAAAACAAGTGGCTTGAAAAGGCCTCAACATCAATGTGTTCCCTGCACACAGCTGGCCTCAACATCAATGTGTTTTCTGTACACAGTGGGCTTCACTGCACAGCAGAGGTTTTGGCATCAAGATGAGGTTTGAGGTTCTAATTATTTTCTTGCAGCTTTTGACAAACCTGCAAACTTTTTCTAAATGAATGCAGGCACAATTGACTGACCAAAATCACGTCCAAGTTTCGAGGCAGCCTAGAAAAGGTCATGTTGGGTTCCATACCCTCTGCAGTCTTACAGACCCACACCTCACTATCTACACACTTTGAAAGGAAATTAGAGAGAACATTAAGCACTAGAAAAACCTCAGAAGGTTTTCCATTACATTCAGAGAAAGGGAGGGGCTCATTTAATCACTTTTACTGCCATTGTACTGGACCATTAAGTCATAATAACAGCCATTATGCAATAAGGCTTAGGAAGAGACACAAAAGGATCAGTCCTGTTTTCAGATGCTATAATATTCAAGGCAGAAAGTTTATCTATCTATCTATCAACAGATAGATAGATAGATAGATAGATAGATAGATATAGATATAGATATAGATATAGATATAGATATAGATATAGATATAGATATAGATATAGATATAATCTTGTTTCCCAAAACTCTATGTTGAAATGTTACCCTCCAATGTGATGACATTAGAAGTGGGTCTTGGCAGAGGTGACACAGCAGAAGTCACCTTCAGCAGGGAAGTAGACATGCGCAGTCATGAAATCTGCAGTGTTTTCAAATTGGACTTTTGAGACTCTTGGGATGGAAATGATTGAATGTAAGTCAGCCAATCTGTGGTATGTTGTTATGGCACAGAAAACAGGTTAAGTCCTGTGGATAAGTTATGACTGCAGTAAAATTGAACGGTATTGATCATCACATAAAATTCAATTGTATTGCTATTTCTATTCACCATCAACAATCAGTTTGAAATGGATTAAAAAAATAACACATATAAGAATGGTGAATAGAATAGAAGCACTAAAAGATGTGAACATTTATGAGGAATATTGTAGAAAAACAGAAAAATTAAATGTTGAATAAGTGGGAAGAGGCATTAAGCACACTGAGTCCAAATAGATTTAATACAATTAGAAAGTATAAAAGTAAATTATATCAAATGTTGCACTTTAAAACAGGTTGAGTGTAGCTAAGGTGACACTAGAAAAAAAATGCATCCCTTAAATGAATGCATTGGAGGAAAGGAGAAAGCATAATCCTGGAACAGCAACCACCTAAGAAAACACAAATTAAAGAAAACAGTAATAGCAAAACCTAATTGATAGAAATGAGATATAAAAGGGAAGGGAGGTTGCAAAATTTGCAAGATGAAAAACTCTGCTGAAAATGAACCACTGAAGAGAGAAGCCAATGACATCTCCTATAACAAGCAACAGCATTGACACAACCAAATGATGTTGGTAGTCCAAAAAAAGGGTAATAAACTTTGAACACCCTGTTTGAAAACTTAGTTGAAATATTTTTTATTCTAGAAAAAAATACAACATTGTTTCAATGAAAATAATCCATTAAGAACCACATCAGCTGTCGCATCTTTAGATTATATATCAAGCACTTTTATCAGCAATTACTGCAAAAAGTTTAATTTTTTTCTAGGTCTAGAGAGATGGCTCAGAGCTATGGTTGCTCTTCCAGGGGACCTTGAGTTTGATTCCCAGGATCCACATGGTGGCTCACAACCATCTGTAACTCCAGGTGATCTGATGCCCTCTTTGATCTGCACATATGTAGCAGAATTTCCCCCAATTAATATAAATATTAATACAACAAGAAGCCTGTGATTGGGCAATGGAAAAGGAATGGGTGTAGATTTTTAGAGATGAGAAAGAAGACAGAGAGAAGGAAGGAAGATGGAGGAAGAGAAAGACAATCTAGATTCTGCATGGATTTCAATAGCCACAGATAGCTATGAATATCTTATCAGGGGTGGATAATTACAGAACAATTTGTCTTATCTAGGTGGGCAATTTATATCAATATCAATTGGCTCTGAGTTCATTGTGTGGGCATTTTGTGGGGTGAGGACTTACTGATGTAAATCTGACTTATAAATTACAAGTTTTGATTTTACTGGGTTATTGGGATTTGGGACCGCTGAGCACAGGGGGTGGATGGCTGGAAAATGTGAGCAGAATCCACAACAAGAGAACCTCAAGGTGGTTGGTCACTGCTCGAGGCTAGCCATGGAGGCAGCAGGGTCACCAGCTCAAGAGTAGCCAGTGATAGTACGGGATGGTGCATTTTTTTTTAATATTTCCCACAGCATGTACATGTGGTACACAGACTTATATACAGACAAAACATCCATACACATAATATTGGAAAAGTCCTTTAATAACAAATTCTTCCTGGGGGATGGAAAAAGGATGAGTATTCCTCATCTTATTTATAAAATTACAACAAACATCACTGCCAGCATGTGACAAAGGAAATATGAGGGAAAAAAACAGGTTAGACTCTTCCAAAAACAGAAATAGAAAAATTCTAAACAAACTATGTGCCAAGTGAATCCAAATCTAACAAAGACTGTGCCTCGTGCTCAAACAGGATTTACTCAGAGATTATGTCCTCCAAGGCCATGTGCAGGAAAGCTAGATATGTGGTTGGGGATTTGGGGTCATTTGCTTTAACTGTATTTCCATTAAAATATTACTGAGTAAAGGTGTGGAATCCAGAGTAAATCTCACAGAGTTGTGTAGAAGGAGCTATGGTGGAGTTTCCTGTTGAGTGAGAGAGTTGAGGAGGCTTGTCTGCATTTGGGGTCATCGATGTAAAGATGGCTTGTACAGTAAAGAAACAGAGATTCTATCAGGATTAAGCAGTAACAAAAATGGCAGTGCTTTCACACCCTACAATTGCATATGTGCTGGTATGTTTTATGTCAACTCCATACAAGCCAGAATCATTGGTGAAAATGTTTCCACTAGATTGGCCTGTAGGAATACCTGCTGGGCATTTTCTTATTTAATGACTGATGTAGGAGGGCCGAGTCTATTGTGGGTGCTGTCAGACCTGGGTAGGTGCTTCTGGTGCTATAAAAAGAATCAGGCTGCCCAAACCATGAAGAGCAAGCCAATAGTCAACATTCATCCATGATTTCTACATCAGCTTTGGTCCCCAGTTCTTGTTCTGACTACCCTGGATGATGGACTACAGACTACAAACTGAACAGTTAAACCCATTCCCCTCCAAGTTGCTTGGAGCACAGCAACAGAAACCCTAACTTAGGTTGATTATGTATAGAAAAACCTCACAACTATTACAATGATAATATATAAACAGTCAGTTGTAATGCTTGGCTATCCTATCTTATCATGAGCAGAGGAAATCTCTATCATAGATAAGACTTGCTCTGCATGAGGAATACATGTAAGGAAAGAGAAAAAGCTCACATTCCTGAGACAAATATCTCATAAAATTGGTGTGTGTGTGTATGTGTGTGTGTAGACTACACACACACACATACACACACACACGAGCAGTTGTACAGAGTCCTAATTTACTGCTCCTGAGAAAGGGGGAATGCTTAGTAACTTTCAGAAACTCAAACACCAAACTTTGCCAACATTAAACTGCTTCACAGCTAAATGGACCATAAACTTCTAAACGTGGAACAAATTTTGGTTCAACCTCCAGCAGGTACTGCAGAACACAAAGCCTGCATAGTACATTCTTCCCTGGAAAATGGTCTCAAATCATCTCACATGGCTTATAAATATTACCTGTGGGAATGCTTCATCTCATCCATATATTATAAGCTAAGCAGCCACCTGGTTCAAGTCCTTTCCATTTTTACATCCTTGTCCACCCATGAGAAGACGCAAGCCCTCCAGGAAGCCCAGAGAAGGGCTGGTGAGGTGAATATGTTTTTCTCAGGCTCTCAGACAATTGTTCTTTCCTCAGAGCCTGGCATCCCCGGGCTGAGAGGTCCATGGTCCTGATACACAATAAAACAGTGCTGAGCGGGCCATGACCTGAGCTACAGTCACTGCCATTCTCTCTGTGAACGTGGTGTATCTCTTTGCCTCTAGCATCTTCTGTTCATTTGAACAAAGCAGAATTTGGTGTTGGTCCCCTTTAGCCTTATAAGTCTCTATGGAAGTGACATTTATTGATTAGATTTTTTGTTGTTATTGTTGTTGCTCAAACAATTTTTTAAAAAAGCATGGTTATTAGCTTTATGGATGACATCTGACAAAAAAGTGATTGGAGGGGCTGTCTGAGATCTCTGCTGCCTGAAGCTCTGTGACCTGAGCCCAGTGAGAAAAGGTCAAAGTTCATGCCATCTCATCATTTTCTATTGTATTTTTCAATGGTTCCTCTGTCTCCACACCTACCCTGTCCTCCACTTTTAACTCAAAGATCGAGAGGCTGGGTGTGTTCTCAAACACCACTGAGTCAAATTACATTTTCTGGATCTTGGTTAAGTAGCAAATTCTCCAAAGTATAAGTTTTCAAATGTTTTGTAAACAATTAGTGATAAATACATTTAATGGAGTATACCTGATAGGATCCCACATATCCATGCACATATACTCATGTAAACTGAAAACATGTAATAAGATGGTGCTTACTCCTGTAAAGTTCGAAGCACTGTTCATTGACTATGGTCTATTTACATATTTGTAAATGGTAGCCATGCCCAACCAAATAGTCTACTAACAAACCTAGATGCATAATTAAACAAAAAGCTATAATACTGTTTTAAATGTTCGTTTTCTCATCTGTGAAATGAGGAGATAATGATATCATCCTTGAAGAATGACTAAAAGTGTTCTAGGGTTTGGATTGAAACATAGAATATACTCCATGAATGGTGGATGTTATCGAAGGGCATAGGTAATAAGTAAATCTTCTCAGACCTCAAATCTGAGAAAAAAGTTCCAGTCATGCCACCTCTCATGACTCTGTGAGTGAGTCACATTAATTTCCGCAGCATTCATGCTGTCAGAGAAGTCTGTGCTTGGCTTCTGTTGCAGCCGTAGTAAACGAGAGCACGGACACTGGCACTGAAGCAGCAGCCATCTTGCCTTTGTGAGGGAATGCCTGGGAAGGAAGCACCAAGTTTATGAGGAAGGGCTTGATATATGGAATACTGATTTGCTAAACTGCTATCTCAGTCCTTCATTTAAATCAAGAAAATTCTTCTTAGAAAGTTTTACACAGAGCTATGGATGCCCTGTCATGATACCCTTCCTTCTCCAGCAGCAAGTAGCTCCATGGTGAAACCACGCCGTGACTCTTGAGAATGAGCGTTCCCTAAAACATCAGCATGGCATGTGGGACTCAAAACCACAGCAGCACAAGCTCTTCACTTGATTCTATCATCCCTGAGAGGCTCTCTCATAAGGAAAGGGAAACACATCGGGCTCTTCTCTTAGCCAGGGCAAATAGGCCACTCCCAGAGGACAGATGAGAGACTCCCAACACCTCTTCAGGGGAAATGACACTGGTGGCTTCAGAAACTTCAACAATGCCAAGGAGAACCTGGTTAAGGGTGCAGTAAATCCTAACTGGCCAGCACTCAGGGGAAAAGAGAGCGAACAGTTTGTAGATTCTTCAGTGTAGCTTCCTCCAGCAGGTAATTCACTTCCAGGCTGGCTGACTTCGATATGATTTCCAGTTAAAGGTTCCAAGGGCCTGGAAGATGTCATAACATTGAGGACTCAGAACATTTTATTTACACCATCTTGAACCACTGTGTTCCTTCTCCAGTTCTAAGGCCAGTCTGTACATCATGGTGAATGGCATCTGAAGCCTGGTTCTGGCAGGAAGCTGAAGCGGATGGCACTTTGGGACTGGAACCTTCCATGAGCCTCTGATGCCAGCCAGAGTCTTTTAAGTCAAGCCTAGACTTTCTTCCCAAATGCTACAAACTTCCCCCATGTTAGTCAGAGCATGCGGGTTCAATGGTTCTGACCACTGCAGCCTGGAATGTGAACTTTTCCATTTTCCAAATAATTAAGACAGAAAAGGAGTTTAGGGGAAAATGATCAGATTAAAATATACAATTCAGTGAAGTGGGAAAAGATATCAGTCTGGGTCTAAGGTGAATAAATGCCTATCTCTGAGCCTCATAATAGACATGCAGTAAGTAGGAAGATGAATTTTCCAAGTGGAACTGAAGAGGTTCTTTAATACATACTAAAGCCTCGGTATCTATCAGCTACAGCATATACATTCTCTCTGATATTTCTTACAAAATACATGTCTCCTGGCTGTTTGCATTTCTAGTCTTGGAAGTAAACAAAGCTTGTCAAACATCATAAAACAAATGACATCAGAACTGGGATGCAATCTTAGGCCTTTCTCCTGAAGGATTTACACTTTCCCAACCAGACTTCACTACCGTAGGAAGAGTAAGGAGAGTCAATACAAGCAAATACATGGAAATAAAGAAAGGGAGAGTATCAGGGCAGGAAATCAGGAAATGGATAAATTGTGCATTGGGGAAAATTTGTTTAGAGGTCATAGGAGGGGAAGACACTACTTGTATGCCATGGACTGAAGACTGGGTCTCTCTATTCAGGGAAAGTCGTCCTCTTAAAAATACAAAGTTGCAAAGCCCAGTCCCAATGGACACACCTACAAAATATCCTTGCATTTAAGGCTCAGGGAGCAGGTGGAAGAGGGGACAGAAAGACTGTAAGAGCCAAAGAACAGGGAGTTTGCTCTGAGATTGTGTATCCCAACACTATCAGAAACTAACCCATCACGTCTCACTAACATGATTGCCTAAATCTGAGGTGAGTGAAGACAACACTAACAAACATGACAAAGTTGTCAGGGGAAGGGTCATGAGACCTCAACCCTACACAAGGAACTAAAGGCAACTAAGGAATGAGAAGAGAGGGAGAAATGGTCTTCTGCCAGGAAGGAGCACACTCATGGCTGTCCAATGCCAAACAGTCAGCCCTGAAGCCATGCATACAAGTAATATTACACAGGCTGAGCAGGGTATGTTTAGGAATAAGTAAGTAGGCAGATACACATATTTGCAATATAAAAAAAAAAACTGTTTTTAAAAGGGGCCATAAATTTGAAAGAGAAAGGAAGGGTTCAGAAGGAGAAAAGAAAAAGAGAAATGATGTAATTATAATCTCAAAACTGAAAAACCAAAACAAATGGGGAAGGCAAGGGTTTTTATGGCAAAAGAAGATGAACGTTGGTGAGCACTAGGGCTATTTCATGATATGGATGAATTAGAAACTGAAATGTACATTGTAGGACCCTCTGGGTATCCTGAAGGCCCAAACTAGTTGCAGAGTTGTTCTTCCTGAGTACACATGTCTGGAGGAACCTTGAGACCCTCCACAGGTCATCTGAGAAGACTGAAGGGTTGAGTCCATCAGCTGACAACTGTTACAAAGAAGAAACTTTAGTATTTAACAGACTGAGTCTTCTCTTTGCCCGGCCTAGACCTTCCTTTGAGTCTTTTGGTTACAATGAGCAGATGTTCAGGACAGGAGACTTGAGCCAATGGCAGGCTTGTTCATTGCCCTTGCTAATCATCTAAGCACTCCACTTCTTTAGGTTTGGAATGGACCTTTGTAAAGCCACCTTTCTATGTTGCCAGTCAGAACTCCATAGGTTCTGCCCATGAGGGACCAGAAGGAGACTGATTGCCAAAGAAGGAAGATAGACTGGCTCCTTCCTGATTCCAGACTGTTCCTCTCCCTCAGCTTCATCCTAGTAGTACTTAGTTCTATTTTCCAGTTTCTCCTTCCACAGACGAGTCTTAGCTCTCTCTCCTTAGCTGAGTGTCTTCTGTGGGTCACGGGCCCCCAAGGTCCTAAAGCCCCTGTCCCAGCCAGGCAGCATCCTGTCTGGGTTAGGGATATCTGTCAAGTTTTCTGATTATTTGCCATTCACATCCTTTTTGTTTCCTCAACCATGAAAGTGGTGGTTACTTCTATAGCTTTTGAATCTGTGCCATCCTAGGGGCTTCTTCTGTATGGTTGGTCCTTCACTTCTTTATAGAAAGTGCTCAGTGTTAGTGATCTATAGGGAATTGTTTCTGTCTGCTATGTATTCAAATGCTAAAACTATGCCCCCAAGATCTGGTTATGCCCAGACAAGTGAATTTCCACACATACCTGTCTTTGACCTGTAAACCTTGCTCCCAAACTTAAAGCTACTGATAAAATAAAAGTGGCTACAGCCAGAAACTTGGGAGATTAGAAGTAGACAGATTTTCAGTTGTCTGGCTGGGTCTTTCAGGTAGGAAACAGGAGAGAGAAGCAAGAACAAACAAACAAAACAAAAAACAATAAAACAAAAAATAAAAAATTGTTTGGTCCCTTTTGCAATACTCTTCTCATGGCAGGGAGTGGGAGCCCAGGTTATCATCACATTTAAATGCTCTTATCTCACCTGAAGATGATGTTATTCCACTGGGTTTATTAATGCAGTTAAAATAAGTATTGCCAGAAAGCTAGGCAATCTTGTACATACCTGTAATCCCACTGCTCAAGAGACTCAAACAAAAGACTCATAAGTTCAAGCCTAGCCTGGGTTACATAGTAAATTCTAAGACAAAACCTTGGACTAGATTGTGACACATGGTTTTCTAAAATAAATCTTGTTTTCCTTCTTCATATGCATGCCTATGCGTCCTTATTCTGTTGAAGACACACCAGTCATGTGAGTAACTTTGACCAACAAAATACAAGTGAAAGGGGTGTGGGGGAGACACTGCAGTGAGCCAGTGCAATGGAATATTACTCAGCAGTCAAAGAAAGCAAACATAAAAAGACATGTATTTGTAACAAAATTTTTTGAAATATACCCGTATTAGTAAGTTAAAGGAGCCAATCAAAAAGCCTGATTACTACATGATCCCAGCACCAGAACATTCTATAAGAGGCAAAGCTGTGAAAACAGCCCTGGTTTCCAGGAGAAAGCAGGGGAAGGGATGAATAATTCAACCACACAAACCTTTGTTTTTTTCAATTTGTATTTGAGAATTTCATAGAAAACATTTTGATTATATTTACCCTCCCTCACTCCTCCAACTCTTCCAAGAGCCACCCCATGTCCTTAATCACTCAACTTAGTATCCTTCCCCGTCCCCATGAAGGTTAATTTGTGCTTTCCAAATATTCTTGGATGGGTGGCCCTCTGCTGGAGCACAGTCAATTCATCAGGGGCTACACTGTCAGAGAAAAGTGACCCTTCCTCTCTCATTAGCTAGTAGTTAACAATAGCTTCTTGGCTGCTGTGGAACTTCAGACCTGACTCCCATCTCCACCCTTGAATTTGGTCTGGCTTGGTCTTACACAGGTCTTATACATGCTATCATCATGTTTGTGGTCATCTGTGCAGCTGTCCTATGTGCAGAAAGACACTGTTTCTTTGTAGTTATCCACTGCCCCTAGCTCTTACACTCTTTCTGTCCTCAATTCTGCAATGATGGTTGAGGCTTTAAGGACAGAATACCATATATAGATTTCATTCAGTGCTGAGAATCCTGTATTCCCTAATTCTCTTTAGCTTGGCCTCCGTGTCAGTATCTGTGTTAGTCATAATCTATGGCAAATAAAATTTCTTTAATGAAGATTGAAAGATGCATTAATCTATGAGTATGGAGTTAGGTCACAAGACATCAGCTTAATTCTATAACCACACAACAGAATGATAGTAGCAAGTTCTCTCCTAGTCCATGACCTGTCTAGCCATAAGTTCTGGGCCTGTAAATGGTTCTGGGCATGGATTTCTTCTCATGAAGTGGGGCTTAAATAGAACAGAAAAGAAAACTGGATTTGTCTCTCCAATCAGCTGTCAATTGCCAATAACTCCTGAGCTGGGGTGGGACTTTGTGTCCTCTCCACTCTCAGTGTTGAAAGTGTCTCAGGCTTGAGCTTGCACAGGGGTTGTGTACTCTGTCTGCTGTGAGTTTCTATGTGGTGTACAACTGCCAAACTTTGTCTAGGAAATGTTCCCTGGTAGTTATCTACTACCTCTGGCTTTACAATTATTCGGAATGCTCCGTTGTAAATGGGGCATTTACATCATATGCCCTCCCCATTAGGTTCAGAGGTCATTGAAAAGGATAGAAAGAACACCAAAAGAAAAAAATTAAGCAAGTAAAAACATTCCATAAAACTATAATGGTGGATACAGGATGATATGTGTCTATAAAGACCATGGGAAAGACAGTTCAGAGTCAACCCTAGTGTAAACTACAGGCTTGGTTAACAATGATGTATGATCAGCTCATCACCTACAGCATCTATAGGTATCACACACATGGAAAATTTTACCATCCGGACATGAGAAAATGGGCATCGTCTACTTTCTGTATAAGTTCTCTGTAAACCTAAAACTGAACTTAAAAGTAATACCATTTTAAAAATAACAAATGATAGATACATTTGAATGACTGTAGTCTGTGTCACTTTGAGGTGGGAGAATTAATAATGAGCCCCTTTTTCTCTCTCATTCAGCAATGGGAGTTTGGAGACATCTGCCTTGTCATGTTTCTCAAGGTTCTTCAGACAGTTAGAATCAGCAGGACACAGAGTAGATATTAAGGGGAAATTTGCATTCATGGTCACAGACACTGGACTAGCATAAGGAAGACAGACACAGCACCTGGAAAAAAAGTGCCTTTTTCCTATGATCATTCACTTTGGGGTTCACATTTTCTTATTTGTTTTAAATTAGTGTACAAAATCATCTTTCAATAATTTGTACAAAGTAATAACCACTTCTATTGCACCTAAAAAATTATATCTAAACATAATTTATCTTAGAATACATAAAGTTCCTGAAAATGAAGAAAATGTAATTGGCAAATTTTGCATATATTTATTTGAAAAAACTACTACAAAATTAAAATGTTTTCATTATCAATTCTTGTTTTATATGCAACAATTATCTGTGGATGAAGGACAAGACATGAAATATGCATTTAAGTAAGAAAGGCAGCCCCTGAAGAACATATAGTCACTCACAGAGAATAACATGAATAGAAGATACAAAGGAAAGAATCCCAATCTTGACTTAGTGTCACTATAAATAGTGAAAATAAGGAACTCTGTCAGTTTTCATTCTCCAAACATGCATGAAAATACTGTACAAAGACACATAAACCAGATAAAAACACTGCTGAAGCCAACTGTTCTGCAATTGAGAAAACACCTACACTTATGTTAAATAAAATACAGCTTTATGACTTGATGATAATGAAGATTAATGCTCTCATTTGAGAGTCCTGTGCACACCCATCATATAATTCATGTCATAGCCTACCTAAATCAGGAGCTTCCTATGCAAATACAGCAATTGATGAAAATAATTCCCAATAAAATGTAAGCTAACAGTATGTTCTGAATCTATTGCCTTTATTTCCTGTAGTGAGTCATTCCTTCTTGCAGCTCAGAAGTGGGGCACCCTTCCCCATCCAGGGCATGAAGAGAATCTGCAGACTCACTAGTGAGACACTTCCAAAGACCCATAAGCCGCCATGGGGAAGACATGATTTCAGCTACCTCTGCCTAAGGACGGCCTTTTACTTGGTAAAAGACTATAAAACAATTATGAAAACAATTATCTTTATGCTGCAATCTGAACATAGTATTTTAGTTACTTTGATACATTCCCTTAAAACTGACACTTTATTACTGTCCTAATGTTTACTAAGTGATTACCTGGGACTGAAGCATTCAGAAGTACCAAGCAATCTGCAGAGTTGCTGACCATGGGGAAACAACAGAGGTTGTCCTGGAGTTTGTCCTGACATTTGGTGAGTGAAGGAATGTGAAATACAATACCGTTCAATCAAGTAGGAATTTCTGGTTCGTGCAGTGCTACCATGCAGGTGTCTCATATTCACATATATCCAATAAGAGTAAGGTTTCCTGTTACTTCTTATAATGGGTGACCTTGGACCAGATCCTCCAGGGCATACACATCTCTCTCATTAGAACAAAACTCTTGGTTGCCAGCTAAGCTCCTCAAGCCTTCCTACTAGCACACTGAAGTCAACCATGTTCAGGTAGGCAAATGATGCTTTATTTGTTATGAAAACAGTAGCTAGAAAATCCAAACTCTTTGTGTACTCATCCCAACTATTTCCTTTAGAATTCAAAACTAAGCCAAGTCATTTTTATTGTCTTCTCAAACAAGGTAACAGTATCTCAGAGCAGACTTAGATAACATGTGAGCAGGCAGCTGAGTGCACACTTCATTTTAGGAGGAGTTTCTATACTGGCTTTAAAAACAACTTTGGGTTTGTTTTAGTGAAGAAACCAGAAATGGCTTGGTATTGTGGGTTGGAGGCACTTGGGACCAGATGCATAGGCAGCAGATGGGAAAGAAACCCCCCAGCAAAACCAAAAACCAAAAAAAAAAAAAAAAAAAAAAAAAAAAAAAAAAAAAAAAACCAACAACAACAACAACAACAAAAAAAGACAAAAAACACGAGAGAGAGAAACAGAGGACTGGATTGAAAGAGGGGTAGAATAAGAATGTGCCTGTCCCTCATGGCCTTGGTAGGGACAGAATGACATGGTTCCTGCCTGGGACAGGGCCAGCAGGGGTGGGCCTCCATGAGTGTTGATGGCTGCTGTGGGCATGAGGCTTGTTTGTATAATAATGTATATATCTTTATTTTCTTCCTTCAAGGAATGTCTTCCCTATTAACATTAATGACTCCATGATAGTCAGAGATAGCAGGAGTCTGAGAGGCAAACGTGTGGCTGGCTAACGTCTCAGAAAAATGGTAAATGCTGGGACCTTCAGGACATCCCTGAAGGCTGTGGGAAAGAACTTCAAAAATATGGGTTTAAAAATATATAATTTCTCAAAAATTAAGGATGCAATATGAATCCTTATATATGCATCCTTACATGATACATATATAAGGATATCCATATATATCCTTATATGAGGGGTTTCATGAATCTAAAGGAACAAAAGCAGCTGAGCTTTGAGCCAACTTGTCAGAAAGATACTAAGGAAGGAGGTAAAGAGCTTTAGGGAGCGGTGATCATCGCAGGAGATCCCACCCAGCTAAGTGGTTTTGTTTATGCTTACAATGGCAGACAGATTGCTGAGTTCAGAGCTGGCCTGAGACAGAGTGAGGTTAGGCCCAGGTGTTGTAGAAAGGGTCATTTCAGGCTGAAGTTCTACAAAGCTAGCTCATCATCTGTACTTAAATGAGGCAGGATGCACTCTGGATCCTTTTGCAATGTTCAAAGAAAATGTGTGCTTGCTGTCTCCTAAGGATCAAGGAGCTGGGGTCACAGGATGCTGATTCATAGGATAATCCAAAGGGAACTTGGAGTAAATGCCTGGATTTATATATAAAATAAAAGACTGGGCTTATGATCTACAAGAGATGAGCTATACAAGTATTTTGTTTTTAGAATAGCAAGGGAGAGCTTCTTGGAAAACTGGCACGAGCAGAACAGAGAGGAGAGAGAAAGGGAGGGAGGGAGAGAGAAACAGAGACAGAGAGAGCAAGCTGTCTGGAGATCTCCAGAGAGAGAAGAATTTAGAAAAAACAATCTGGAAAGCTATCTCAAGCAGAACACAGGTCATCAGCTTGGACCAATGATTTGGCTTCAAGACCTTGTTTGAGGCTGGTCCTTTGCAAGAATGTTTGAAAAATCTATCTTGAATGCAATTTTATAAGCATACATATCATTATTTGTGTATTTTTATAAATTTTGTATATATATATATATATATATATATATATATATATATATATATATATACATACATATGCATGCTATCAAACAAAACTCAGTGTCATGTGTAGACCATTCCTCTTTGATTTTTGGTCAGGGAGTCCCAAAAATCCTCAAACCAATAAAGGCTATTGTCATTATCCTTGGTTTCCCACCAGAACTTGGATGGTGCTAAGACATACTTACTCACAGAAAACATACTTAGCTCACAGAAGATGGAGAAATCAAGCTTGTATCTGGAAGGTTTCTCCTTACTGGATTGCTTTCATTCATAGTGCCAGAAGATGCTTTGCAGGCTGTAGGGGGAGAAAAGTCACTAACAGTATTACACAGCCATTATGCCTAGAAGTTACAGTAACAACTTACTTGCCACAAGATCACAAGATCAAGCCAACCAACATTTCAGTATGTGTAGAAAAGGGCTCCACCCCCAACCAAGGAACTATTGTCCCTTGAGAGCTTCTGGGAAAGGAAGAGTCAGTTTTCTGCATGGGTGTGGTCCCATGGCAAGTTGCTCATCCAGTTCGTAGTCTCACACCCATACCTACATGGGCAGCATTAATTAATAATCAGTGGGTAAAGAAGAAGAAAAGAAGATAGAGGGAAGAGGAGGCGGAGGAAACGGAAGACATAATGGGGGGGGGGGAGTAGAGGTGGAGATAATGTAAAAATATCATATAGATGTATAGAATTACCGAATGCTAAAAAATTTTAAAGGAGTCTGTAGAAGTAAGAAGTAAGAGTAGAAACCTGATTTGGAAAGCCATGGATCTAGGAGATTGGCACATCGCAAGAAGCACAGAGTAAGTGAGTGTGAGCTGTGTTCCAAGGGAATCTGCTAAGGAGAGGCAGGGCAAGAGCCCCAGAAAAGAATGAGGACTGGAGCATGCCATACTTTGAAGGCCACAATAGAGAACAAGGCAGTAAATGCAGACGCTCTGAGGGACTCTTTCCTGACCTGGGCAGACAGATAAGCATTCTCGGAGCCTGGGCTGAGCTAGACTCCAGGCTGCAAGCAACTTCAGCCTCAGAAAGTCCAAGGCGGTCTGCACTATTTAATCGCATGAGTACCAAACAGCCATATGGAGAAAGGACTGGCGAAGACTCAGTTCTATAGGACGGAGGGAACCACAGAGGATTATTTCATTTTGAGTTGCTCTCCTGGTTGCCCAACAAAAATACACTAAAAGACAATTTTTTTTTTTTTTTTTTTTTTTTTTGGTTTTTCGAGACAGGGTTTCTCTGTAAAGCCCTGGCTGTCCTGGAACTCACACTGTAGACCAGGCTGGCCTCGAACTCAGAAATCCGCCTGCCTCTGCCTCCCAAGTGCTGGGATTAAAGGCGTGCACCACCACTGCCCGGCTAAAAGACAAATTCTTAATCTCAGACGCTCATCGTGATGAAAATACTCTACACATGTAAATACTCTACTCAGGCCCTGAGCCCACCGTGGTCTGAACCCTGGAGTGAAGGTACAGCATGTGCTTTCTGTTTTCAGAGTCAAAACACTCAAGTATAGGCGGCTTCTTGGGAGTATGTCATCGAAGGCTCCAGCCCAGAGTTCTTGTCTCCATCTGTTCTAAAGATTCTGTTGTGGGACAAATGGCTCTGCCTCCTCAGTGGGAGTGTCCCTCAGATTCCTGCTGTGGGCCCTCTCTATGGAAGAAGCCAACTCAGCCTCGCCAAGGTGTGTGCCCAGCACATGTGGCTACTGGCTTTGGATGGGAAAATATTCCTGATCTGTCAGAATAATGATTTCAGTGTGTTCTTGGCAAGTTCACAGTGTGAGCCCATGAAGGTACTTCTTTCCCGCATGATATGTTGTGCTTGGAGTTCTTCCCTGTCTCAATTTCAGTATCAGTCGGGGGGAAATAGCAAAACAGCATTCCTTCATGTAGATAACAGTAGGCAGCTGGCTACTCCTGGCTGGTAACATAATCCCACCAGTGTACTCTGGCAGCTGGGCTCACTTAAGGGCAAGGACAGACGTCCTGCTCAGAAACAAGCCTGATAGATATGATTCCAGTAGCATTCTTACTGTCAGCAGAAATAAGGCCCTGGAGAAGAGAGAGCGGCAGGGGTCTGTCGTTGGAGTGAGCCTGAGCATCACTGTCAGTCTCTGCTCGCCAGCTACATGGCCTTATTTACTCAGTTACTCGGTTAGGAAGAGTGCAGACCCTGTGCGGGCATGCATCTTCCTTAAATAAGCTGATCTTGCTGAGCCTTGATTTTGTCATCAGCAAAGTGGGACAACACTTAGCTCCTAGGACCATGTGAGGACACTACACAAAATGATTGGAGCCTGGGACTGGTACAGAGTCTAGTTCAGCATCTGTATTAACTTTACTGTGTCCTGATTTAGCAGTGGCTGCTTGGGGTGGTGTTCCCTTCACCCACATCTCGGCTGTTCTTCCTACACACTTAAGAGCTCTGGAGATCGCCAGTTTCTATTACCTAACCAGCATCAGGTGCTGCGCTCACTGTTCAGGCCTCTTTCTGAAGCCCTTTATTTAATACTTACCCAGTGCTACCCACAGCAAGGGGGCTACACAAGCAATATTAGAAAGCATACGGTTTATGCCCTGGCTCCAGAACTGTGCTGTGAACTCTGTTACTTAGGGTGTTCTCCCTGATTGCTCTCTGCAGGGTCAGAAGCAAACAGTAATCTAATGTATGCAAGTATGTATATGAAACTGTGTACAAATGTATGATTAAAATAGATCAAAATATATAACATATTCTAATATTCTATGTATAGCATATAGAATTATATGTGATTCATAATGTAGCCAGTATGTATTATTTTATTGAATTAATATACCAAACTGTATAGTAGTCTGTGTATCATGCTCCATACAAAATATATACATAATATATAAATATTTCATCATTTTGTTTCCCAAAGCTGACAAATTTCTCAGCAGTAAGGCGATAGTGACTACTTTGACACAATAAAATTGCTCTAGAAATGCTCTGCAGAAATTCTCCAGATCATCCAGGTGATTTTACAAACATGGAAGCCGAGGGGGAGATGGTATTAGAAATGGCTTCCAGAGTCCTAACCTCCATTCTTACTGTCCCATGTCCCTCGGGTACTGAGATGTGTCTAGCAAGGAAAGGAAGTAACAGTGATGCCTGTAAAGCTGATCAGAAGTCCAAATGTCATCCAGTGAAGACCAGCCATCCTGCAAACTTTGCCCATCTCTACAAAGTAAGCTTTTGGCTTCTTCAGAGCATAGCTCCCAAAGCCTAGGAAAAACTGGTTTTTGGCAGAGGACATCAAGTTGGTCCTGATGCAAGACCATTTCACTTTGTACTATAGATTTTACTATTATTTTTCCCTTTCACTCAGCCAGTATTTATTTCTTGTTTACAATAGACTTGCAAGGTGCTTGTTGTGCACTTAGTGTTAGAGTTGTAGTTACCTAGTACAAGTCCTGTGTCTTACTTTGTTCAGACATAAATCTGCCTTAAAATGCTGGCCAGATTCCAGCTCCCGAAATCATTGTTCTATCTTCCCACTCTGAGCATCAGTCACTAATTGTAACTCAAGTGGCTCCTGTAGACCTCTGTAGACACCAGAGAACATCGATGTTCCAGTTCCTATGCATACCCAGGACTCCACTCTAAGCCTTCTCCCATATATAGGCACACCCCAAGGTTAATTTTGCTTCTCTGCTGTACACAGGATTACCTGAGCAGAGAACATGCATAGAGTAATGTTCAACAAATGTTACTTCTTTTTCATGAGCCTCCTATCATGTGGAATGCAATTTCATTCTTCTCCATAAAAATGCTAAACTGAACCCAGAAGTTACTGATGAAGAGTTTTTTAATATGCTCCTGAAGAAAACCACATTGTGTACCCCCCCAAAAGCTGGAGGTTCATATCATTCCAAATGGACTACAGAGATGAAGTACTGCCCAGCTTACCCAAAGGTGAACCACCCTGGAAATGGGTTTTCCTGTCCTACTAACCAGAGACAGAAAGGGTGCACATAGCCTGTGGACTATTTCAAGTAGAGTGCTATTCTTCTGAGCTTTGTCTCCAAGCCAAATGGGTACCAAAATGACAAGTAGTAATTTCCCTTGCCCAGAAAATACAGTGTTGAGTTGTATCCCATAGCATGACATTCCTCCCATCTCTTGCCTCCACACCAATGGTCTAAAAACATGCCCAAGAAGATCCTAGCTGAAGTCTTGTCTTTCATTTAAAAATAAAACAATATTCATTTATTCATTGATAAATTGGTTATTGTGAAATGGTTAATGATAAGATTGAAAGTATCATATGTCTCAGCAGACTTTAAGAGAGAGCTGGGAAGTTTCACTATACAACAAGATAGTGAAATGAGCTGATTTGGACTGATGTCTTAGCTTGGGGTGTTATTGCTGCAAAGAGACACCATGACCAAGGCAACTCTTATAAGGAGTTATAATTGTGGCTGGCTTACAGGTTCTGAGGTTCAGTTCATTATCACCATGGTGGGAAATATGGTATCGTTTAGGTAGGCATAGTGCAGGAGGAGCTAAGAGTTCTACATCTTGATCTGAAGGCCACTAGGAGAAGACTATCTCCCAGGCAGAGCCCACACCGACAGTAACACACTTCCTCCACCAAAGCCACACTTACTCCAACAAGGCCACACCTCCTAATATGCCACTCCCTAGGTCAAGCATATTCAAACCACCAGTTTCTCCCCATGGGTGTTTAATTCCCATTTTTAAGACCCCTCAATCTGGGTATTCAGTGAGCAGATGTCATTATCTGTTTGTCTTGGGACTGTGCTGAATGCAGGTGCATATGACTACAGTAAGGAAAAATGCTGATTTGCATCACATAAATTTGCAGATTTCCATAAGCAGGCATCAACAACAAAATGGATGAACTCACAATTAAAACAAGTCAGAAATCGGTGCTGTATATCTGGTAGGTTTATTTCTATAATAATCATATGATATTGACATGGATTGTTTGCTAGATTAGGAAATAGAAAAAGCACAAGGGATCTAACTAGATCTTACAGAAATTAAAGCACCAAAGTAATTTTTTTTCTTAGCCAGTTCAAAAGACATCACACCCAGTGAGTTCCTCTTTTTGTTTATCAATAAAAATCTGATAGGGCTCGAGAGTTGACTCAGTTCTCAGCACTCACATTGAGTGGCTCACAATGTCTATAATGCCAGCTACAGAGATCTGACTCTGTAGATACCTATACTCAGGTAATCAGATACATACACACACACACACACACACACACACACACACACATACACACATACTTTTAAAAAATAAAATAAATAAGCATGATAACACGTGATAGTTTAGTTTGAATAAGAATGCCCCCATAGACTCCTATATTTGAATACTTTGTTATCAAGGAGAGGCACTATTTGAGTGGTATTAGGAGGTGTGGTCTTCATAAAGTAAGTGTGTCACTGGAGGTAGGCTTTGGAGTTTCAGAAGCTGAAGGCAAGCCCAATGTTTCTCTCTTTCTGTTGCCTGAAATTTTAGATGAAGAACTCTCAGCTTCTTCTCCAGCAACATGGCTGCCTGCATGTCACCATGTTCCCTGCCATGACAAAATGGACTAAACCTCTGAAACCGCAAGCCAACATCAAATGAATGCTTTCTTTTATTAAAGTAGTTTTGGTCTTGGTGTTTCTCCATAGCACGAAACACTGACTAAGACTGCTAAGACTCTGGTATGCATTTCATTGATACTCAATATTGATTCCACAACTAATTTTAAATCTCTTCTTGCACTGTTTTTCTGCATAGCACATTAGGCAGAATTCAACTAAAAAAAAAAAAAAAACAGTGAAGATAACAGTGAAAGTCGTTGCAAGGAATTGTTGACTTAGGAATTGTAGGGCTGCCTCAGGTACAAAGTCTGTAGTCCAGGACCCCATAGAGAGCACACTGAGCCCACTAAGAATGGACAGAAGCTGCAGGCCACAAATGAATTTCCTCTTCAACAAGCCTCAACATCCCACTTTCCATTCCTGTTTTGAAGAATTTTATATAAGAGCATAATACCTTTACTGCCCCCTCCCTGCAAGTCCTCCCAGATGTTTATCTCCAACATACCCCTCTCAAATTCACATCCTTCTTCATATCTATCTATCTATCTATCTATCTATCTATCTATCTATATCCTTTATGTATTCTTATATATATTACACACTACATATATATATGTATAACAAATTCTTCTAGTGATATAATTATTATGTATATTAATGATACATAATATATTATATATTAATTGATATATATCAACTAATCCAATTAGTATTGCTTCTATTCACAGGAACTCGGGCCTTAGGAAAACTGACTTTCCCTGCTGCCTTGTAGCTAGGGATGGGACTTTTTGAGGCCTTCCTTCATTTAGTAGGTAAATGGATGGAACCAAAAAATATTATGCTGATTGAAGTAACTTAGATCCGGAAAGACAAATGCCACATGTTCATTCTCATGAATAGAACCTGGCTCTGAATCTTTAGGTTTGTGTATGTGAGAGTTAGAGTAACTAGAGAAAGAGACCTCAACATACCCATCCCACTTTAAGTCCCTTCAGCTGTTTGAACCCATCAGCCTGTCAGGGATAATCATTTTAAAGCCACATAGCTAAGGACTCTGATTATATATACAAACTACCTCCACAGCATGCCAGTTAGTGTATACTTGGACAATTAGGAAGTATAGTCTAACAAAACTGGCACATAAAAAAGATGATAACCAATTGATATATTTTGCTGTTTATTGCCTTTCTTCCCTCACTAAAATATAAACACCATGAGGCCTTTATTTATTATTATTATTGTTGTTGTTGTTGCTGCTGCTGTTGTTATTACACTATTAGTTTTGTTTTGCTTACTGTTGCAGAGTAGTTCCACACCCCCTTTTTCTATTTAGTTTCTTTGTTTTCAGGTTAGTTTTTTTTTTTTTTTTTGGTCAAATGCACTATGGAAATTGAAATGAAATATTGTAGGGGTTAAGGAGAAGGCTCCGTGGGTAAAATATTTGCTTCTCAAACATGAGGATGTGAATTCAAATCCTCAGAACTCATGAAAGCCAAGCATGGTTGCACTCTAGTCAGTCACCACAGGGCTGGGTTGGGGAAACAGGAGGATCTCAAAGCTTACTGGTCACCAACCTAGCTCCAGGTTCAGTGAAAAGCTCTTTCTCTCAAGGGAATAAGGTGCAGAATGACAGGAAAGGAC
Organism: Arvicanthis niloticus; assembly: GCF_011762505.2. Classification (NCBI taxonomy): domain Eukaryota; kingdom Metazoa; phylum Chordata; class Mammalia; order Rodentia; family Muridae; genus Arvicanthis; species Arvicanthis niloticus. Next base: position 88,842,791 of record NC_047659.1, on the reverse strand, counting down.
ACCTAACATTCTCCTCCAGCTTTCAAGTATGCACAGACTCATGTACATAAGCACGTGTTCAAATACCACACAAACACACATGCACACTCCTGTTTTACACTGTACATCATTCAGAACAATGTCACGAAATCCCATGTCACCTCACTCCATTCCACGCAGGACGCAAATGACTCCTTGATACACTGTCCCTACACTATGTATTCTACCCGCCCATTAGTCACTTAGCAGCCACATTAGTGATCAGACTATTCAAGTGATTATTCCCACAGCCACTGTGTAGCGATACAATGCTATGTCACAATGCCCACTTCATGCACCTTTCCTCAGCTCATCTCTGACAAGTGATTCTACACCATCAAAAGAAGGAAGAATGAGTTTCAAAGGTCATTTTGAAAGAAAAAGACTATACATGTATAACATTTATTACAGCATATTGTGATGATTTCTTTTAACACTGTTGGTTTTGATTTCTTATGGTATATGACATATAAACTATGAGATACATATATGTAAGAAAGCACTGGCACGTGTAGGTCTTGGTATTGTCTACAGCTTTGGGTATTAACTGGGGGCATCTTAGAGTGTCTTTTCCAAAGATGAGAGACTAGTATATTTTTCAACAATTGTAACATACCTAGTGAATGAGAAACAGTTGGTAGATATAGAACTACTGAGTGAATGACTGGCTTTCTGGATACAAGGCACCTCCCCACCCCATCCATGTTGGTTTCTGGTATCCAATACAATTGGAGTAATTATAATTGTTCTGAATTAATGTGCTGATAAAAAAGCAGCTGGCTGTGCATGTTCCTTCCTTGCCTATAGAATCCCACAGCTCAAGGGTATTTGGTCTTATGGAAAAGATGATCACGGAGAACTAGAGGCAATTTCAACACCTCATATTACCTAGGTAAGGAGGAAAGGTTGTGGGCACCACCCCACCCCTGCTGGGGCTTACAGAAACTGAAAATAGAGGATATAAACAGTGATTCTCCTGCTTGGAATGATTTCAGGAAAAGCTCAATAAAACATTGTAAAAAGTGGGAAGGTCTCAAAGTACATCCTCCAGTGTGCTCTGCTTCTGTGTAGAGGCACAATAGAAAGGTCTTGGATTACCAATGTGAACAAAATATTCAAACAGAGAAACAGGTCTTGTGTCCTTAAGTCAGTCTTCATCTGCTGCAGCCCTTGCTGGAGCAGGCATCACAACTGGGTCGTGTCTTTTGGAGGCCAAGGCCATGCTACTCCTCTTGACCACAGAGGGATATTTCTATTTACAGCTGGGATGATAATTACATGTATCATCCTTTCAACATGAAACATGTTTCCTCTTTTTAATCCTTAAAGAAGAAAAGTTTTCCTACCAAATCTGTCATTATCGAGTGGTATTTTCTTTTAGATTTTTTTTTTCAGGATTTGCCAGTATGCCAACTCAGCAAACACGTGTGTGTGTGTGTGTGTGTGTGTGTGTGTGTGTGTGTGTACAAAAAATAAGAAAGAATCAAAAGATGTAAATATTGAAATAACCAGGAAATAGAATGTTTATTTAGTGCATCTTGTGGTGTGTTCTGGACGCTAAGGAAATTATATTCAGTGGGTTGAAGCATTTGTAGAAATGAGACTAAGAATGCTGTGCTAAAAGAAGTAAACCTCACAAAATAGGTCAGGAAAGCTGGGAAGCTGTAAACTGGGTTATATGACCCCAGTGTCAGCCTATGAATTTACTTCCTTATAAAATATTGAGGAAACAGAGTCCCAGGAGACATGGCTGTCACCGAGCACAGAAGCCAAATACTAAGCACGTCCTAAAGACAGAGTCACAAGACTTTCATTAGAGCAGATAAAGATAGTCCTTAAAATGATATCAACACCAATTAATGGTTTCCAGAGTTGACAGTGCCTTTGAAGAAATGTAAGTTTCCCACCTCTCTGTGATTTGCAAACCATAATACCATCTACAATCCCCCTATTAGGCTGCATTTCCAGAGTTGAATGCCTTAAAAATTTCCCTCTGCAACCTTCTTCAAAAAGGAAGTGACCATTCAACATTGTATAAAGTCCATAGAAACTCCAGGGAAGCACTGATGGATGTATAAAATGTACTTAGGCTTTTCTTGGAGATTTTATTATTTTATTAATCATTTCATTTTTTTTTTACAGCTGGAGACCAAGTATTAAGGTGTCAGAGACTGTGGAGCCCATTTCATTTAATTTATCATTGTCACCACATCTTATCTCCTAAGGATGGAACACAAGCACTCCACATGAAGGATCATGGTGAAACAGCATCTTTATTACTTCCAGCAGACAAATAATATTGGGTTTGTGCATAGAGAAGTAACTGAAGGAGAGGCTGTCTGGAGACTGTTTCACCTGGGTATCCATTCCATGTGCAGTCACTAAAGGCAGACGCTGATGTTGATGCCAAGAAGTGCATGCTGACAGGAGCCTGATATAGCTGTCTCCTTAGAGGTCTGACAGAGCCTGACATATACAGAGGTGGATGCTCACAGCTAACCACTGAACTGTTCATGGGGTTCCCAATGGAGAAGTTAGAGAGAAGACTGAAGGAGCTGAAAGGGTTTTCGGCCCCATGGGGGAGCAACAATACCAACCAACCAGAGCTCCCAGGTTCTGAACCACCAGCCTGGAAGCACATAGGGAGGAACCCATGGCTCCAGCTGTATATGTAGGGGAGGGTGGACTTTTTGGGCATAGATGGGAGAGGAAGTCCTTGGTCCCATGAAGACTGGATGCCCCAGTCTTCCAGTGGGGGAATTTGAGGGCAGGGAGGTGGTAGTGGGATGGTGGGTGGAGGCATATCCTCATAGAAGCAGGAGGAAGGGGGATGGAACAGGGAGGTTCTGGGTGGGGGAGGAAATGGGTAAAGGGAATAACATCTGAAATATAAATATAATATCCAATTAAAGAGAGAGAGAGAGGGAGAGAGAGAGAAGTACTGAGAGTATTACTGTGATGGCTGATCCATTCCTAACGTCCACATCCCAAGAACACAGGTACATATGGGGCTCCTAAACAGGTACATGAAGCAAGACTATTTCTCAAGTCTTCTTTCCCAAGAGTTTCAGAGTCTTGAGAATTAGGACAGCCACATACTAATATGATGCCTGTCAATGTCTTTCTTCCAGAAGCAGTCACACAAGGGTGAGTAAGAATTTATTTGGGCATCTTTTCAGACAAAGCTCTCAGAGTTATTCATGCACAATGAGTAATTACATTTTCTTAGCATGCCCCAAAGAGCTGCACTGTGTAGTCCAGCACCTACCATTTCTTTTAGCTCTCTCCCTCAAAACTCCCTTCCTGTTTGCTTCTTTTCTGCAACACCAATTGGTCACATGGCACTTCCTGTTTACTAGACATTTCTGTTCCTCCTCTGTTGCTGGCTAACTCTATTCCTTTCTTCAAGTGTTCATTTTTCTACAGAAAGCATCTTCTCATACTTGATTGAAAAAGGCCTGTGGTTAGAAGATAAAATGTCCCCCACAGACTCATGCATTTGAACACTGGGTATCCAGATGGTCATGCTTTTTGGGAAAGCTATAGAACCTTTAGGAAGGTGAGTTTTGCTAGAGGAAAACACTGAATGATGGCCTCAAAGTTTTACATCCTAGCCCAACTTCTTGTTCACTCCTTGCTTCCTAACTTCAGAGTCAATATGACCAGCATCATCTTGCTCTAGCCACAATGCCTTCCTCATCCAAACAGAATATATCTCCTAGTTATGTAAGTCAGAAGAAACTTCTCCTTCCTTATATTCATTCTTGTCAGGTATTTTGTTACAGCAATGATAAAAGTAACTACTGCATTTGCTCCCCTGTGATTCCACTGAACTTTTCCTCCATATACTACTGTTTTGTGTGTCACTGTTTTTCCGGAATTAATATTTCACAAACTCAGAGCCTTTGTCAACCATTCAGTAATCATCTATTACCAACATAAAGCATGGTGTTTGTCATGTCAAGGATGTAGTATAAATTTTACTGATTACAAAGTGAATGAGGGAGGCCAATAAAGGACTCCAATCATCACCCAGGATTCTTTTCCTTCTACTAAGGGACACAGATCCAAAACAACAAGAAATACAAATTCTAAGATCCTGTTTCCTAAGTGATTTTAGTGTCAGTGCTGTCTCCAAGGTAAAGAATGTCTCCAAGGACTGGAGAACTTGGAAGTCAGTTACACCCTCTTGTTTTCTGCCAAGTTAAGAAAACATTCATCCTCTTCTCCCCAAAGCCCACCTTCCCAAGTGGCTTGTTAACTCACATAGGACTCAGGAATCAACAAGGTGTTCTTTGTTCAGTTACATATCCACCGCTCTATTTTTGCCCTCACTTGCCTTGCTCTCTCTGAGCTGCCTGTAGCTCCCCTCCTCAGAGGGTGACTGTTACTAACATGTTGGTAGAATTTTCCATCAAAGCTCAAACAGTTAAAATATTAAAATCCCCAAATTTTTATGCCCCTCTGAGGTGACTCTTGAATTAATCTCTTTCCATTTACCCTTCTCACAAATGCCAAGACAACCTTCTTGATGTTTTCTCAGACATTAACTGCCATATCAAATATATCACTTGTCTTTGTAATAGGGTTTGTAAAAATGGATCCATGGGTTGAGTTCCAGAGGAATCTGAAAAACACCTCAACACATTTGCAACATCTTGTAGAAACATACATTGGTTTCTAAGGAGAAGACAGTGGCTTTGACTAGATGCTTAGAATCTCACAGTTCTAATGGCCTCGTAGTTGCATAGATTCAACTGTAAGGTGCCTTCAAAGCATCTTTTAATTGTTCCCAACCGATGGCTTTCTCTTTTCTAAACATTTCACTGAAGCCATCTCTGGGCTTGGGGAATTATCTCATTTTGTGAAATCATCTGTCTTTCCCTCCATCTTAGCATCTCTCCTAAGGGAGAAAGGTGTGATCAATGATGATGAAGAAAGAGAAAGTTAATCTTTGTATCTTTTAATTAATCACAAATTAGAAATGTATAGATCTGTATATAAATATAATAAAAAGTCTAGAATTCAGGTCATTAAATATTTATGCATGTCTGTATCCATGCTCTTCAATTTCCTATGCATTGACAATGAAAAAAACAGAAAGAAAATGTGGATTAGGTTAATTCTAAGCCTTTTCAAGCTCCAGAACATGTATAATCACATGAAATCCAGCCATGCAGAGGTGATACTAAGGCTCTTATCTGTATAGGCACAAGTTGTGTGAATACAATCTACTGTGCTGTGTTGTGTGTGTGTGTGTGTGTGTGTGTGTGTGTGTGTGTGTGTGTTGGTTAGATACAGGCAGCTTTAGATTGCTGTCTTTGTGTTTTCTTTTCACTACATAATTCTCATCTACTTTCTACTTATCAGCTATGCCAGAAAGGTCTCAACAATAACAGAACAGGTCTCAAAGTAGACTTTGACATCCTTAGCATTAAAGCACATTTTGAATAGATTTCTTTCTTTAAAAGCATGCATAACAGTATGGAACTCAGTTTCTTGCTCTGGACTTGATATATGTTGACAAGATAAAGAACTAGTAGTGCTGAATAGTCAGTGTGGGTTAGAGGGCTAACACTGCTACTTGCCCCTGGAAACTTTGGTTTAAAATTCTACATCTGGAGAAAGCCTATGTCTTGAATGAATTCTGAGGGAGTGAACAAGATCCCAGAATTCCTCTGTCCTTGCCAGAGCATCAGTAGGAGAAAGGGAAGTCAAAGAAAATTACCAAAACATGCACTTCCCAACAACAGCACTAAGGCTCTCCTTTCTAGGTTAGCATCCTCTATAATTTTTGTGCTGACAGAGGAAACGAGTAGGACTCTTCCTTCAAAGACGATTGCTCTTCATCAACTAATGAAATAAGAATTCTGGTGTTGAGTTACATGAACTCCTCATGATGTTTCCAGATTTTACAATTCAAAAATCTATCTAAATCTATGCACTTTCTCCTAATAGGCTAGGATTCTACTACTGAGCTACATCCTTGGCAGTAAATCTATCTTCTCAATGTTAAAGATTATATTTAACTAATAGCACATGTTGTGATGTTTACTCTGAGATTTATTATTTTTTCTGCATTGAAATAACTAGTGGACACCTATTTCAATGCAACCTTACATGTATTAAGATGTTAGAAACATGCAATACCCTAGCAATTAACAGCACAGCTCCTTTACCACGGAAACATGTCTGAGGTCAATAGAAAGGTACCAGCTGTGACAGCAAACATGCCTCTGAGCTCCCTGCACTGACAGGGCAAGTCCTAAGCATGAATTTATTTGAACACAGGGACAATGTACCACTATGTACACATCTACCCATGACCATAGACCACAGGCAGCTTTCATGACGCCTTCCCTACAGGGCATCACAAGAAAAACAAGCAGCTGCACTGAGACCACACTGACCTTCATTATTCCAACACCAGGAAAAGAAATATTAATGCAATAAAGCTTTGGAAAGAACCAAAGTAAACCTGAGCTTTCACATCTGCAGTCCCATTTTAAAGACCATGAAGGGACTAGGTCAGAATTGGACAGATCATGGTCCTGGGTGTGAAGGTTGTTTTATTGCAGAGAAGAAACACATGTAGATACTGTCACTCACCACAAGGTGACATTTCTGTGTTAGAAATGACATCACCATTGACTTTGGAGTGGAAAGCACACTTCCAGCTCTCTAGTTCTGAGTTCTAAAGTTTTAGGAGAATGTACAAACTCCAGGATGTTTCTCCTACCCCTTCCCTTTTCTTCTTTGAGAAATTTAGCTTATTTTCCCATTAATCATTGTGCAATAACTTCAGCTATGTGGGATTTTTGCAGAAGCAAATAAATTGCCTTTCAATATTTCTTTCCATCTACTTCTCTACAAGTAACCACAATATCCTATTATGTCAAAATAATTCACCATCAAAATATAAATAGAAAGATAATTAGAGAATCAACTACCACTTAAATAATTAATTGATTAAAATATATTAGGAAATGTAATTTAAAAAATTTTTAAATGCGGTTTAAGGACATACTTTTTAAAATATTCATCATGGCTCAGAGAAATTCATCTATTTGCCACTGGGTGATGTCTAGTTTGAGGGGAAAAGGGACACATCCATAAAACCAAAGGTAGGCTTCCTTCAAAACTCAGAAGAGAGGACATTGAGGGCTGACACAGGTGACCGTGGCAGAAATTTCCTGCCCAAAGTATTTGCAGCTATAGCCCAATGTATTCGACAGGGAAGAGGGAGGTGGAGCTAGGAATTGGGAGAAGATGGGGAGACAGAGGCAAGATGGTGGCAGATGTATACCCTCGTGTCTCTAGCAGCCTCCGGTAGTTATTCATATCAAGGTTAGATAATGAGATAACAATTCTTATTGTGTGGGCATCTCATTTATTGAGTATTTGCTGATATATAAATCCATTGGTTAATCTTAAGCTTTAAAAAGTTTTGATTTACTGGGTTACTGGAAGGTGGGTCTGCCGACAACCCTGTGGTTATGATTGTGAAGGAACTAGCGGCTCCAGGGACAAGCGAACCAGAGCTGGAAGCACAGTGACTGGTCACTACAAGGGCAAGTTAGAGATAGCAGCCTGGTGGAACCAGTTCAGGAGCTCCAGTCCTTCTGGAGAGCTTCTCGAGACAACTGGGCTTAGAGTGGAAACATGGTGGCCAGGCCGGGATTTAGCCAGATTCTTTTTCTATTATTTCCCTCTACAGGTGACTTTGACATGCTGAGGTGGCATTTGTGCTAACAGATACTGGCATCTCAACAATGTCTTAATGGACCCAAAATGTTCAGGATGGAGCAGTGACTTTAGGGTGAGTATGTCTCAAGCCTAACTAAACAAGTGCATTTTGAGTTCTCTGGGTTTCTTATAATGTTGACAAAACAGCTACCACCTACCCTGGTGAGTATATAGAAAAAGTTATTTTTTTTCCAAGCCCCAGGACTCTATCAGACCAGTGTCTTTTGTGAAATCATCTTGCTACTTTCATAGCGAGGCTTTTGTTATATAATGTAATCAATCCTTAAGCTTGTTGTTGTAAGTCAGTCTTCTTAAAGTTATTATCTTGCTTGTTATTCGGCATCTCTCCTGTTTTCTATTCTAAATCCTTGATCATGTTGCATCACAGTGGCATGTGTGGATGCTTTTGTTATAGCTCCTGCCTCCCAGTATACAGCAGAAAATCTCCAATGTTGAACAGCTGCAGGAGTTTCTTAAGGTGAACCTAGAAGTCACTTCTTCAAACAGTGTGTGAAATGTGAGGCCTTCTCTCAGCTTTTAATACTCTGCTGAGTCAAGACATCCTCTTCTTATATCCCTCTACCCTGATTTTGTTTGTGATTTTCTTTCTCTGCTAAGCTATTGAAACAATAAAAAGTAACTAGGATCATTTCTTCTGCCACCTGCAACCACCCATGGCCAGCCAAGGTGTCTCACTTAGAGAAAGGCTGAGTGTCCAAGGATGAGCTGCTTGGGTACCCACTCAGAGCAGCTGCTCAGGGTCTTGGACTCATAAGATTCCTGAGCTGGGACTTAATCCCATGCATTTGAGCTCTTGAAAATTTTAATAACTCAGAAACGGTTCTCCACAATGCCTCTTTGAATTTGAGTTTTGGGAATGAAGTACAGAAGGACAAGGAGATGTGTGTTCAGCATTTGGAACCTAAGCTTATGGGCAATTCTGCCTCCCAGGATGAATTTGGCTGCCTGTTCCCCACTCCTTCATGTCCCAGCAACCAACCAACCTCATCTTCTTTGCGTCTGACAACTGACCACTAAAGTCTACACCTGAGCAGGATCTGGACCTGGTGGGTAACCACAAGGCTGAAAAGTGATTGGATTAAAGGAAAAAAGCCCACTCTTGCTCTTATAACCTCAGTGCTGAGCACATCTCAACAAAGTACTTGAAACCCCTTGGATACTATCCCTCTTCCATTACAGGCCAGAGGGCCCAAGAGAAGACTTCCCCAAACCCTGAGGACAGGGTAGAGCCAGTCGGTCTATAGGCATTGGCAGGAGGAAGAATTCTGGAGTCAATGAGCTTCCCATATATTCCAGAACAGAATCTCCTGATCCCATGAGGTCTGTGCTCATTTCTGGGTGTGATTAGTCATGGGGAGAGGCTGTCAATAGAAAATGTAATCACCATGATAGACTGAAAAGAAAGGGGGATTTTTAACTCTATACCTTTAAACTATTTACTATTACTTGCTTTTAAACAAGAGGCATCACATTTGTTTTGTACAGAGACTCCTTATGTGTTCAGTCTTCCCTGTGTATCATGGGTAGCCTCTCTCTGCATCTCATCAGCTCCTGCTCTGACTCCCTCCAGTACTCCTCTCAACGAGCTCAGAGCTGAAGATCAGAACACGCCAACCTCAGTCATGGTGTTCAGGTTCTCCTTTGATAGCTCCCCTACTAGAAACTCTTAAGTCCTCACTTCTTCATTTGATGTCTTTTTTTTTATTTGCCTCAAAAATCACCCCTAGAATCTGATTCTTAAAATTCACCATCTTCCCTGTATGGCTTAGAGATACTCTCTACCACCCCGCCCCACCCCCCAATAATCAAGCTTAATCTCCTTACTCTGCTTTGTTTCCCTTCAGACCCAAACTCAGACAACTCACCAGTGAGCATGTGCACTACACTGACTGTATGTTAATGATGACAGAAAATTCTTTTTGCATCTTTTCCAGAAATCTGTGCTGAATGTTAAGTGGTACAGGTACAACTCAGTGCAGACAAGATGAGAAGTGAGACACCGGCAACCTCTGAGTCCATTTCTCTAGGCTTCAAGAATTCTTTTAAAGGTATCCTGAACTTTCCAGTGCCCCACTGGTACCCCATGAGCCAACAGCCCAAGTTTGGAAATGGTGTTCAATGGATGCTTCCACTGCCTACAGATTCCCAGCCAATTGCTCGAGCCCTGTGAAGTGAACTACACATGTTTTCCCTCAAGTCTACTGAATCCAATTTAGCAAGAAACATTTAATGACACAGAGGAGATCTCTGGGTCCATATTGTTCTCTGCCAGGAATGGGCTAATTCTTTATAAATTATAACACTTAAAGATTCTTGGAGTTATTCATAGTCACAATAAAAAAGCAATGGTATATCACGAGTTTCACAGTGACATTGGTGTCCCTGTGCTTGTAAGTTACACAGATGTGTCTTTCTATGAAACAGACTTTGAATCTGGGGCCACCAAGGAGGCAGGGAAGATTCTGATAAATAAATCAGATAAAAACAAAGTAAGGACAAAGCAGACAAAGCACCTGGGAACCTAGTATGCTTTTTTTTATATATCCCAACTCACCAAAGGACTGAAACTCAACACTCAAAGAAGACAGTGTAGTAGAATTCAGTTGCTTTGAGCTGTCTTCGAGCAATTGTGCCTGCTTTATTTGAGGACAGAAGAAGACCCTTCTAGATGGAGCTATTGAGGTCATGTTTTCCCTTACAGGTATGCCTCTATGCCTCACTATCCAACCATGTGCCTGGAAGAAAAATTCTTCGTCAGGGGCCCTGTAAAATCACACAACCGGCCATAAGAGTGACAAGCTGTGCATGGAAATAAATAGCTAAGACAAAGTAGAGGGAGGAAAAACTTCCTCAAGAGGTTTGTTCTTCTCAGAGAAGTATTTTTCAGAAAGAGTTAGGTTGTTTTATGCTTCTCATGAAAAACAGGGCCAAATGTTAGCCCTAACGCCAGTGTTTGAGAATTTGCAATGTCTTTTTCTTGTCACAAGTAGATATGTGCTGTTGGCACAGTTCCAAACAGGAAGTAAACTCCACAAATCATAGACAACTGGACTAAAACCCAGCACAGTTGAATTTGGCTTGGTTCTTGAGATCATCAAAGTCCTATTTTGTAAGACAGAAAACACATAGTCATTGACATTGATCTCTAGACCCCCCACGTTTAAGCTGGCCTTTTAAGAAGCCAGTTGTCAACAATGTATACATTAGCTAAATTTGCAGAAATTGACTTGGATAACTATAAACCTGATTAACCATAAGCTTGATTAATCATAAGATTTCTTCTTCCAGGCACATGGCTGTAGAGTGAGGCATAGAGGCATGCCTGTAAGGGAAAACATGACCTCAATAGCTCCATCTAGAAGGGTCTTCCTCCTCCCTCAAATAAGGCAGGCACAACTGCTCAAAGACAGCTCATAGCAACTGAACTCTATTACAGTCTTCTTTGAGTATTAAGTTCCAATCCTTTGGCAAGCTTAGGATGTAAAAAAAAGAGTAACGTGTTACTGTTGGTTTTACTTTTTTTGTCCTGAAGTTCCTGTCTTCTCCCTTCTTACGGTACTTCATCTTTAAAGTTGTATAGTTCACCAGGATAATTGTCTTTAGAATAAAAATACAGCACTTAACAGACCTGAGCCTTCTTTGCAAACTTCACTCTGCGTGTATACATATATGTACATATACATCAATGTATGTGTGGACATCCATGCTCTATTTTAGGTACTGTGCAATTGAATTGAGGCTGAGGCAAGAGATGGAGAAGGAACAATGATCAGGAGCAGCAGCAGCAGACCACATGTGAGTGAGCCTGAATCTGCTTATTACAGAATTTCCTCTGGTCATTAGTCAGATATAAATTAATTATTTGAAACTTGTTTTTTCTTAGGTGTTCATTAAGTCAGATGTTTCTTATTCCAATATGCATAATTAAATTTTGAGCTGTCCATATATAGCCTCGTTTGTGTCATCAGGTTGCAAAGTTAAATAACATGAAATGTGAACAGACATAATTGCATCGATAAAGGAAACACACTTGGTGGAAGGAAGCACTAAAGGCTCTAACCGGAGAACTTGCCTCCATTGCCCTCTAGGAAAAGTAATCATCACTATATGTAAGATTCAAATCCATAAAGTAATAGTGCAACTAGGTCTCCCATGTAGACAGAATGTTTATAAGATGTTCCAAGTAGACTTGATTACAACAAGCATTGTCCATTTTATCCATCAGATTCACAAAATAATGCCTCCTCCACCACCCATTCTTCAAATAGAAGACTGGACTCCGTTTTTATTGTTATTATTGGCCATACTTCTTTCATACTGACATGAATTGAAAAGAGCTTAGGTCTGTTCTGTGTCTATAATTTCAACACTTTTGTATTTCTACTTTGGCTGTGATGAAGCTTTTTGTTGCCATCTGTTTGTTTCTAGACTTTTTATTCCCAAAGTGTTGAAATGGACAGGTTTAATGATTGGTTTCTGCCTGTTATCCCAGGATGCTGGAAAGTCTGGGGCAGGATGATCCTAAGTTTTAGAGGAGCCTGGGCCACACGGTGAGCCTGAGGACACCTGTTCTCAGCCTTTTTCATTCAGCCTCTCTCTAACTATTTAGAAAGCAATAAAAACCTCCCCACTATCACTGTCTATAGTTCATTTTCATGTTACTGCTTCCTCTTGGTCCCTGAGAAGCAGGCACCTCTTTCCTATTCCTGGCAGTATTTGTCAGATGAGCAAATGAAAGAGTACTCTGAGTGGGAAGGACGAGGCTACAATTGAAACAATACTGTGAAGAACAAACAGGTTTTAGACACTGGGCTCTACAAGTGTGTTCTATGGTGACATTGCCATCCCATTCTCTGCTTCCGAAATGCCAGTAGTGTCTAGTGTCCTACTCTGAGCTGAGAAACAACCTTTACTTCTAATCTTAGAGCATTGCTTTGCAAATAGAAAGCACTTCAAATGTATTAGCTACTGTTGTTCCACTCGCATTGTTGATCTATAAACCAAGAATTGGCCTGCATACTAAACTTCACGGTATAGACTTAGTAGCATCTCTGTCGGGATCAGAGAGGATAGACAGACCTGTCGAAAGGTAATAAGTAGCTGTTTTAAAGGCTTTAAATCCTTTGCTACCATTCCACCTAGTCTCATGCTCACTTCTCAGATATGTACCAGTTCAGGAGATTCTGTAGATTTTAAGAAGTGGTACCTAGCTGGAGAATGTGGGCTATAGAGGTTATAGGTCTAAGGTTTATATTTTGTTCCATTCTTTTCTGCCCTCTGCTTCTTATCCACCATGAAATGAGGAACCTCATCTAACACACCACACAGGCACATGCACACACAAACGCATGCACGTACCATCATTTTCTGTTCTTCCCAAGTGCATGGGACAAGTGACTATGGATCAAAATCTTTAACACTGATGTAAAACAAATATTTACTCTTTTAAACTATTCAGTCACAGAAATGAGAAAACTAGCTAATATAAAATAAAGACTGTTCCATAATGCAGCCCCGTGTTATTAAAAAATGATTAGGTTTTATAAAATTTCCTTAGACATTTTACACACTCTTTCTTCCTTCTAAAAGTGCTGGAAGCATCATCTTGTCAGTAGACAGTCAGGGGAGAAACATGACCATTGGGATTTGTGATGTACACAATTATAACATGCTATAATCAGTAATAGTCATTGTTAATGTTTATATTTTACATACCATGGGTAATGTTTTATTGGAGATATTTTATTTTAACCACTACCTCATTGTGACCCTCCTAAAGCTCTAGGAGATAGTATTCCCATTTTACAGAAGGAAAATCCACCTAAGTTTTCTCATAACAGGAAACCAGGTTGGCTTCTCTGGAAGAGACAAGCAAAAAAAAAAAAAAAAAAAAAAAAAAAAAAAAATGCAATCAACAGACAGTGGGGAAACCTGACAGGAAATGATGACATCACTGCCCTCTTTGTCATTCAATACCAAGAATGATTGCACTTGCAGCACAAGTCTCTGGTAGTATGGCAACTGTCTCAGTCCTCAGAAATGTCTAAAAAGAAGCCCATTTTAGTAAGTGATCCTTAAAGCTGATTCACTTTCTCTTTCTTCCAACTCAAGATCGGTTCATGAAGACCATCTCTTGGGGAACTGTTTTAATGGAAATTATAGCCTCTGGCTGTTTAAATACATATAGTCTTGGTGCTCTGTAACATCTGGGCATAGTGTTGCAATTTCAGTGCAATTATCTTATCTAGATTATCTTATCCCAATCCTGAAACAAAGAATGTAAAGGTTTTTACTCCCCTTTTTATGAAGACAATTGCAGCTCAAGGATACCTCAGTCCCCATTGTTGATCAGCACAACTGAGTGCCAAAGCCCCAAATTCTGGCTCTCCACTCTCACATAATGAACCACCTTGATAAGATGGAGAATTTAAGTCTCAACAGAAGGCAAGATTCAGTTTCATAGCCACTGACTAGACCCTCAAGGAATCTATAAGAACATATCACACAAAGCAGAGATTGATGGTGAGCTTGGGGTTTACCCTGAGCCAAATATTATCAGACCTTACTTCAGTCAACAACATCCCTGTAGCATATCCATGACTTTCATACGCCAAAAAATATGCCTTGGAATAAACTCAATGGGAATCTTTTAGAAACTGTTGTTTTCTTTCATGCTTCTTTAATTCAGATTGGCTGGTGATCAGAAGAACTATATCTTTAACATTTCACCTGAAAAGAGAATTTTGTGTGTTCTTCTATAAAATAACATCCAGTAGTTAAATCCTGGAGTCATTTTTTGAACCTGGCAGAGAAAAACAAATGAAGTCTTCTGTATTTGTCAAGCTACAGTTAACTCATGCTGATAGTTTCCCAGAAAAGGAATTCGCACTGGAGTGGTGAGGTCCCTGTGGAATGCCCCTGAGTTTGGGGAAATCCATGTCATCACTCTTCTTCCATTCAGGAGTCCTGGATATCTGTAGCTCACATAGTCAGTCAGAGGTCACATGAGAACAAACAATGGAATTCCTGCTCCCAAGGACAGAGGAAGACTCTGGTTTCATTTCTCAATCAGAATTGACAGTTTCCACCTCAGATATTTGTTTTCCAAAGCACTGCCTAGACTTGAATGCAATGATGTAGACACCCATTGCTGCTGTTTCTGTGGTTTCCAAGGGGATGGAATATGAAAAACAAAGACTGTGCCCTGTGGACTAAAATCCACAAACTTCCAGCTTGATGGTAAAGCCCTGGACCTTTCCTGCACACAATACTGTGCTTGTCTAAGACAGGTGCTTCATCATTGCAGATGTGGCCTGGGACCCTGAGCAATTTGTAGTTAGGACCTTTAAGTCTTTAACCAAGAACACTTGGAGGATGTATAGAGAAGTGGAAGAGACGGGTATAGTTCTTAAAAACAATGGGCAAGATCTCATAATAGAGATGTTGTCTTAATACCTTGAAAGGAAAGTAGGAAGGAAAGAGCATCAATCACCACTTCAGAGAAGTCTCCCTGGTTACATATGACATGAAAATACTGCCTTTCCCACACCCTCTGTTCTTTCCCTTGGTTACTGTGTCATGTTGGAAATATACAGTTTCAGTATATAAGAAATCACTTCCTGCAGGACACTCTTGCTTATTTGGTTGACATTTGGAAAGCTCATATCACTAAGTGATGCCATCTCTGTGAATCAGCCCTGTTATCTATATATCCATATTGTCCACATTGGCCAACAAACCCCAGTAGGATTGAAAATACCCATCCAGCAGGCTTAGCATTATCAGTTGACATAGATATTTCCACTGTCCCTTCCCTGACCATCTTGTGTGAAATTAAGTTAGAAATTATCAGAGGCTACTCTTTCCTTTTGAACCCTATCAAACTGTCACTGATACAGAGCACACCCTTTTCATCTGCTAGAGAAAAGCATTTCTGGGAGAGGATCTCCCCCCCCCTTTTGTATGATTAGCTCACCTTGTTTTCGTTCTTTGGCAGCAATAATAAATGACTCATTTCAAATAGGAAGACTTTATGGAGGAAGAGTGGAAAATGACCATGGAAGTGCATGCGTGCTAGTAGAGCAACTACCTCAATTGCACCACACATTGTTTTTGTCTGCTGAGAGTAGACAGGAGACCATGAAATTACCACCTCCTCCATTTCTAACCTATGGCCATCTCCTTAAAGAACACTTGCCAATCATAACCAGTGGCTGGTTCTCTGATCAGTATACTGAGAACTGCTCTTAGTCCACTACAGATGCAAACCTATGACTTCAGTGTACCGTGTCAGCTTCTCCCCTTCTTGACTGTCCAGAATGCACACATGCGTATGTGTCACAAGCCACTGTTACAACAGCATGATGTAGACCGCTTCTGATCTTCTGGGTTAGATCAAGGCCCAGCAGGAAGCAGCAAGTTCAAAAAGAGTAAGAGGACTGAAGAGGAACATTCACTGACACCCCATCATACTGCAGTCTTTGGAGCTGTGTCATCCCATCCCCAAGGGTCCTAAAAGCCCCAGGGGGTAATAAGTAATGTTTACTCTTTATATGTTAGAAAATGAATGATGAAGACATTTAGTAAACTGACCTGTATCATTCTATAGGCCTTGAATATCTTCAAGCCTAGGTCCTAAATCAAATCTTATGCTCTTTCTACTACTTGGCTCTGCCACAAATCTGCAATGCAAACAGAAAGTGCTGAAAAATGCTTAGAGGTTAGTATTTTATCTTAAAAGCAAGAATAAGTCATAAGTTTACTTTAAACTTTCTTCTTATACACAGCACCTTGGAAAGAATGTAGGTTAGAGCTGAAGATAAGGAGCTGAGTAAGAATGTTCCAGGGGCAGGTTGATACGATCTGGAAATAGACATGTCTCGGCTAGGATTTCTTGGTTTTAAATATCATTTCTTAAAGCCTACTTGTGGAAACTATGTTGGAATTTTGGGAGATCTTTCACTGACAGGGTTTTTCTAGGC
Organism: Arvicanthis niloticus; assembly: GCF_011762505.2. NCBI lineage: Eukaryota > Metazoa > Chordata > Mammalia > Rodentia > Muridae > Arvicanthis > Arvicanthis niloticus. The sequence continues at coordinate 88,826,025 of NC_047659.1, read as the reverse complement.
TCACTTGAAATGTACAGCTTGAAAATGTATCATAAACAAAAGCCCCCCAAAGCTAAAGAACAAAGATGCAAGAAGTGGCCTCTGTTCTTTAACTTCTTACTCAGTTCCAGAGACCGGAAAGAACATGGAAGCTACTCATCAAATTTAGTTCACATACAAGATATTTAACTTGATGGTTGGAAAGAAAAGACTGTGCACTCCAGAATTCCATAAGAGAACACAGGCACCCACAGTTGATTTCCAAGAGGGCACAGAGTGAATTAGAATTACTACATAGTTAGAAATCAGAGGACTATCCAGAAAGTGGGAAGGAGATGAAGAAGACCAAAACTTTCAATGTCCACAGTGAGCACTACCATGAAATTTAATTCCGAGTGCTGTAACCATCAAATACTTAGTGAGAGTCTGTGATGGGCCAGGAAGCAAGTCAGTGCTATTAGAGACAAAAGGCAGTATAAAGCAGTGACTTGGATTTTAAGACAGTTACAGAACACAGGACTCAATCATTAGAAAGGTATAGGGCATATCACTAACTTATATATGCCATATATGAGGTATATGGTCATATAACAAGCCTTTGAGGTTCGGAGAATGGAAAGATTGATGAATCTAAAAGGATTAGAAAAGGCAATTTAAATATCATGTAGAATTTGGGCACTAGGCTGGCATAAGAAAATCTTGCTAGTCAGGTAAAATGGTCTGAGTAGAAGAAAGGAGATGAGTTATACAAGGTCCCTTTAGGAACCAGTACAACAGCGGTCTAGGAAAAGGAATTCACATAAAGTACCATTTCTGAATGAAAGCTATATTTCAAATGTGCCAAAATGGAGATCTCTTCTTTGATACCAGACTTCATTCACTCACTCAGCAGTACTTAAGACTTTAGAGAGGGAAGAAATGAAGGTGCTTTCTCTGCAGGACTGTGAGGTTGGGTTCAAATGTGGCAATGATAATATAAGAAAAAGAAAGCAGGCATGACTACACAGAAAAACCCTGTCTCAAAAAAACAAACAAACAAAAAAAGCAGACATGAGATAGGCTGGCATCAAACCCCAAGGTTCCAACCCTTGTCCTAGACCAGGACCACTTGGTTTGGCCCAAGCTCTGTCTCCCTCCAGACCCAAGTTCAGTCCTAACTCTTCTGAAATGATGAGTCTAAAGCTACTGCAACCTTCAAAGTTGATTCTTTCCGATACTCTGTCACATCCATAAAACCCAATATTTGTTGTAGATTGCCCTGGTGCTCTTTGTATTCTAATGTTAATTCTGCTTTCTCAAGAGGGGCTCCCCCAACAAGGAGTGGATCAAGTACTCAGGTGATTTCATGTGAAACTTCTGCCCATTTTAACTGGTCAAATAAAAGCTAAAGCCTGTGATTGGGCAGTGGAAGGAAAAGGTGGGGCTAGAGGTTTTAGAAAGTGGGGGAAGAAAGGAAAAGAGAAAGGGAAGAAGAAGGATGAGGAAGATAGGAGGAGGTGGAATAAAGATGGAACAGAACCACATGGCCCAGGGAAGTTTCATGTAACAAGGAATCTCATAGCTGGGAAATACAGTAGTGTAGTAGTAAGTCGATCTGCCCAATCTAGGCCTGAAGCTTATAAATACTGTAACTGAGTTGTGTGTCTTTACACAGGTATATTGGGGTTGGAGATTTACCACAAGCATCATGGTACATAGTTACCTCTACTTCACATTAAAATAAACAAGCATTGAGTGCTCTATTTATAATCTTATATCCACTCAGTATAGACTTCACATTGGACCCCTGTTCTGTCTAGCCCAAAACATGTGCTCTTAGCAAAAGACAATCTCTTTGCTTTCACTAAGAATTTTACTTTTAAGGCCTCTGGAGCAGCCTTTGTCCTGCTGAACTTTCCCACCCATAGTCCTTTTCTCTAAAATTTAGACTACAACAGTCTAATCTCTTCTATGCGCATTCCACAGAGCCTTCCTAACCCAGTACCTTCCAGGTAAGAAGAATGTTTCCATTTCAAAGATGCCCATGTTTTTATCCACAGACCCAGTGTGAACAGTATCTATGCTGAATGGTAGTTGGAGAAGGGAATTCAAGGTGGTACATAGAATTAAGATGGCTTATCAGGTGATTTGGGTATGAAGAGATTAAAGAGCCCAATACAATCACAGAGTTTTTTTCAAAAAAGAATTAAACAAGAGAACCAGGCAATAAAAACCAGAGAACAGATGAGAAGGGTTATCAAGCCACAGGACATAGGAAGCTTCTAGAAACTAGAAAAATAAAAGAAATAAACTACCACCAGAACACCCAGAAAGAATGCTCAATTTTACTCCAGGGCAACCCACTTCATACCTCTGACCTCCAGAACTTTGAAAAGGCAATTCAACTTTCCAAAAAGAAAGGGACAGGATCCCTTTCTTCTCTCCTGGCCTCAAATACCGTGTGTTACCATGTTCCACTGAAGTTCTGATTAGCTAGGATTTCCTAGGAAACTACTATGCCCTTACTGGTTCCCCAGTGATGCCACCCTCTGGTAAAATCAAGAGCTGCCAGCGAGGTGCAGGCCTGCTGCTGGGTTCATGTTCCTTCTCACACAAAACACATACACAAATAGGAAAAGGACTTCCAGGGCTATCATTTCCTAGCCAGTAAGTGTCTTGGGTTTCACCTCAGTGGTTAAGGATGTGTCACCCAGGCGCCTTAGCAAGGGGCACTTCCAGCCTTCAATTAAAGAACTGTCATTTGCTCTATATATTAACATCCAGAACAATAAACACACTGCAACATGGTCATTAGAGGCAGCCATAATCCATGGCCTGCTGTGTATTGATGTCAAGCCTGCTGCGTGCGACAACTGAAACAATCCCAAAGAAAGCATGTGCTTTTGAAGCCAGCACTCCAGTGAGGATATCCACGCCCTGGCTGCCTTCCATCATCCCACCTCTATTTTGATTCAACCACAGAGTTTTAAACTGTTTGTCTTTTACAGAAAGACACCCACTTCTCACACTGGGAACTGTACTATGGGTTTTCATTGTTGGGACCTAGTAGGAAATCTTCATTGCAAGCTCATAAAACAATTTCAGGTTATGATGATTCCTGATCCGAAGGATGTCATGATAGAATAGACCTGAAGACAGACTTGCAAATGTAGCCAATTAAACAAGCAAAACTACTTCGAGGTCACGAAGCACACAGGAAATAGGGGAAATACTATAGACATTTCCGTGGAAATGGAAAATCTCTCAGCCTCTGTGTGGAATGTGAGCAGTTTTCTTTTCACTGAAGAGCCTGTGTTTGTCACATCCTGTCCACATGGCACAGCTTCAAGTCCCAGCGATCAAGCCACCTGAGGTGGGATGTAGGGGAGGAGGTGCATGTTGTATACACTGATAGATTACTTAGGAAGCACGTTCCTGCACTGTCAAAGTGACATAAAGATCTAAATGTTATATAGGGAAGCAAGGAAAAGAAGTAAACCTCAGAAGTCCAGAGTACTCTGGGACCCAAGAAACAAAAACAAAACAAACAAACAAAAATCATGGATGGGTTAGAAAGCGGAGCTTATCTCTTAGGTGCTGGGCCACTGCGAGGATCTCAGTGGGAAATATCCCTGAGAGGGAATCTGATATTAGTTGTTGTATACCAACGTCCCTCCTGGTTATTGATTCTTGATAGTCATGGGCTACCTTCATGTATCCTCATCCAGAGGCTTCCTCTGGGCTGAGTCACAAGGCTCTGGCCTGTTGGCCTTTTGGGTGTCAGCAGAGCCAGCTATCTTGCATAATGCACAGGGAAACTTGACATTCTTAGCATCCTACAGCAGCAGCCTTTCTCAGAAGGAAACTAGAGAACACACAGGCTCACCGACCTCTAAATATGTGTGACCTATGGTATATACATGTATATGCCATGTGTACATTTATAGCATATACGCATACACACATATGGGAGGGAGGGAGGAAGGTTGGGAGTGAGAGAGAGAGAGAGAGAGAGAGAGAGAGAGAGAGAGAGAGAGAGATCTAATAAGGTCTTCAAAAGCAGCTCTGAAAGAATTGTATTCCAATTCTTTCCTCTGAACACAGACTCAGAATATGTTCTTCAAATGACTATGTTCTGCAAATGGAAATGCCCTGTTGCGAAGGTTGCATTTACAAACAAACAAACTCTCTTGTCTTAATTCCAATGAGCTCCAATGAGCAGGGGAGGTGAACATGTGAGGCAAAGTTGATGGAGACTTCCAGGTTTTCTGGAGAACTTAATAGATTTTTACAGACCTAGCATGGGTCTCTAACATCAAGAAATCACAGCCCTTTTCAAACTTCTTTCCCCTTTGTTGTGATCATAATTTTCTATGTATTGTCGCCACCTGCTGGGAAATCCTAGGATTGACTTCTGGTGGCATGTAATGGACACCTGGCCAGCACTGGGAGGTGTGTGAGATGAGATTGTCAAATTCATGTCATGGCTTTCATTCCAGAAGGAGTCACTAACCTGGCCTTGGCACTCAGGAGTCTGAGATTTAATAGTGTTCTGGAGACAGAGCTAAAGCCTGAATTCTCACTGGTAAATCATCTGAGTGTTGAATCACCTCTCCAAAATATTTTCCCTCTTTGTGATCTCAATGATATTTCTGTTTAGGTTAATTTTCTACTGATGTGTTTTGATCAGGAATGAAAACTAACTGCTTTCAGTTCTCTGGAGGAAAGCCTGCTGCATGCCTGCAGAGAAGTCCACAGTGTGCCTACTTTCTCTGCGAATGCCTTCAGTTTGTGTTTTCTTTAAATTGACTTTGTTTGGCCCACTTAAAAACGTACTCTCTGTTTCTATATACTAAGTTTCCTAAATACTTCCAACACCCTTGTTTCTTTCCATGCCAAGAGAACATGACACCCCATTGAGGAATCTCACTAAAGGGAAGTACAATGGAGCCATTGTCATGAGGGCCCCTCTCAGATCATCATTCTCTTGGAAGCTATTTTCTCAGCACCTGTATGAGACACACAAGCAAGGTCTGCATGGCAGACAGGGTGACTGTGCCAAAGAGAGGAGGTAATGCAACTATTTCTGTGCATACTTTGCACAAGGATGCTTATGCATGAGAGACAAGAACAACCATGGGTCTATGAAAGGCCAGGGAAGGGAAGGAATGCTTCCAGCAAGGGCACATGAAAGGCTTCGTGGATGCAGTGAGTCTGAAGAGCTTTTGAAGAATACGCAGAATTCAGTTGGACTGAAAAGAAGGGGGCTAGGAAGGGACACAGCCTTCTAAAGAGAGTCAAAAAGTCTGATGCTCACCCAGGAGCATGGGTGTGGATAAAAAGTGCTGGATGTGGTTGTGGTTGCACTGAGTCATGGGCAAACAGGGGAAAGGTGGAAGGAATGGGTTGTGAAGATGTCTTCCCCAATAGGAGCTATTCAAGAATTGAGGTGCTCTGCTCATTTCATGGAACATCTATTTGATTTTATCACCTTGGATACCAGCTGCTCTCAGTGTCACATGCTGTCTATCCAGTGTTGGAAACAAGTCTTAGTTTTGAATCGCTGCTGTAAGCTACAGCTTGGCTGTCACTCAATTTTTCTCTACCTCTGGGAAACCTGAGTGACACTAACCTGACCCCACACTCTTCTTGTCCAACCCGTCAGAAGGTCTGTGCCAACTGACTAGTCATTCCTGGCTTCTTTTCCTGAAGTTTTGTCAATAAAGGTAGAACATCAGGCAGTGAGATCCTTGACAAGTTACCCACCACTGTGGCTTTAATATTCTCATCTTTAAAGAGAGGTGGGTCACTTCTTAGAGCTTATATTTCTGTCCACAAGTCAACCCAACCATTTTTGTAGACTCAATTTAGATTTGTTGAAAGAATTTGTTTCTGGAAATGGAGTTTAAAACAAACTGGATCTGTTATGTAGTCAACCTGCTTTGAGTATGTGTTTTCATAAAGGAATACGGCAAAGGGAAAAGATGAAGCAGGCTTGACTTCCTTCTTGCCAAACTGCCTCTCTTCCAGGAGATGCTTTTAAAGACAGAGAAAATGATGGATCAGAAATCACAGAGAAAAACATGCACTACAGGTGGGCCCAGCACATGCTTCAGACAACACTCTTGGTCCTCCATGCTTTTGATCACCACACTGGCCTCTCTTGGCTGAATCTGTCAATATGGGCAAAGCTTTCCCCTCTGTGGTCTTCACTGCAGCCAGTGCCCTGATTTTAATTGATTCTTATGACAATCCTGTAATGTTGGGTGTTATAAACCCTACTCTATAGACAGGAAAACTAAGGCTTTGAATTTCTTATGCCTTCTGGTGAGTGAACTTGACAACCATTCTACTGTGACCTTTCTTGAACTGAAGGAAGGTGACTTATGCTGTCCATATACTAGAGCCTTATAATGAATTACCTTTGCAGTCTTACAATCGTGGCGCTATAAAATGCAAGAGAAAGACAATGTCTGCATTTGTAGTCCTGAACCCTCTGAACCTTGGAAGCCTGCAGCTAATTAGCAGTCACAGAAACAAGCTTCTCAGGGAGAATCATTTCCACTCCCAGGCCTGAAGCCTAGCTATCCAAGTGACTTAAGATGTAAACTGGGAAGGGACAGTAACCACAGGGTGGGGGTGATGGCCGCTGGAGAGTGAAGAAGAGACTCTACAGGGGGTGACAGCTTTTATCTAAATTGGCCATTTCTGCATGCTTCCGAAGACAGGGAATCAAAAACATATTGATAATTCCAACCTGACTCCAACAACAGAAATATCTTTCAAATACCACTGCAAGAAAGAAAAGGCCTTTGGGACTGAGAGACGACCCGCAGGAATGTGGAACGCGCTCCTCTTTTTTTTTTTTTTTTTTTTAAATACTGCACATTCTTTTTTCACATTCTGTGATTTAAATGAGTTTTACAACCAGCTGGAGCAGATTCTAAGATCTTTTCAAGTTCTGACTTCCTCCACACTTAGCCTGTAGGAGTCCAGTGAGTATGTGTTAATGGATCCGCCAACAACAGATGCTTTAGGCCCCAGCATCCTTAATGCATAGAAAGCACTAGTCAGCGGTATGTTCACCCTGGAGGCCTAGCCTAGCCCAGGCCATTTCTGTTTTTCCCCAAATGTTCCCCAGTTGGACTATGCAATAGCACTGCAGTTTTTAAATACTTCACAATGCTGATGGGAGAGATTGCCTTACTTCTTCCGTGGCGGGAGAGATCAAATTTCACCACTCTGTTACGGCTACCATTTATTGTTTCTTGAGTTTTCAAAGAACTCTGTCGTCTTACCTGTCCCATAGAAGGATGTTTGAAAACACACAGGTTTCTTCAGTTGCAAATAATGGAAGCTTAACTGGAAATGAGATCTCAGCCAAGGGGAGAATGAAGGGCAGATTTGGAGAGCTCAGAAACAGGGATGGCTAAGAGATCCGCTCTCACATTCACTCTTGCTCTGCCTCCCTCCTTCTTGGCTTTCCTCTCTCCCTGCCTCTCATTTAACTGTCATCTCTTATCTCTGCTTACATATGTCTCCCACTGCCCCTCCTGCCTCACTTGACTGACTTGTGAAGTGGAGAGCAGAAATATTGCTTTCTCCTATCAAAGTCTAATGATTTCATAAACAATTTTCCCAACGAAAAGTATGTTCTGTATCCAAACTAAAAGAAGGGGGTTGAGAGCACACAAAAGCCAATGCCCCACTCCTGCAGGGAGTAACCAATTACACATTGGGAGTAACCATTGTCCACATCAGTGTGGACACTGATGCTCACACAGATGCTCAGCTCTTCTTTAGCAGTCACCATGGGGCTGTTCTTCAGTAAACCCAAGATGAGTAACCAACTTTCCCAGTGTTCTCTCTCCAACAACATAGTGTTTCAATGCTAACCTGTGTCCTGGTTCAACACAAATCATTCTACAGAAGGTTAATTAAAGCCTCCTCTAATATTTCTTTTCCATTTTGGAATAATTAGGGTAGAAAAGAAATATCCTTTTAAAAGGGTATGCTACCATTAAATTATTACATTATAAAATACCTTGGAAATCTACCAAGCTAACAATTACAACAGCCACAATATTAGTCCACTGAGAAGGGCTTGCCATGTATTAAGAGTCATTTTTGGAGATCTGCGTGTGTTAACTCCCAGTTTTATGGTACTGATCACCATTGAATGCTGGAAGAAACCAAGACTTAGAGAGGTCAAATCACACGGAAAGTAACAGATAGGTAGAAAGAAAAAGATTCAAACTCCTAACTGATCGCGGGCAGATCTGGCCTCTTGTCAACTTGCTACACACTCCTCTATCTGGACTCCCTAAGATGTAAAATACCCCTGTGGTCATCACAAGATCTGGGCATTCCCATAAGCACAGGCCTCCTTTTCATCTCCTCCCGACTTGGATTTGCATAACGACTCTCTGGTTATCTTTGAAAGTGAAGGAATTTTGAAGAAAAAAAAAGAAGAAACTTGATCTTTATGTCAGAGATGTGACCTGTAGCCAAGAATAGATGTCCACAAATAGTTACATCAAGTCACTTTTGTACCTTTTCTCAAACAGGACATTTTGCCACAATATTGAGTCCTTCCTTGACTCTTCTGCCTGGCCAAACCCAGTTTGCTGTTCGATCCCACTCAGTCACTGGCTTCTAGATTTCTTTGTTCCACCAGGAACCAAATCACTGACTCCTCTACATTGTAGCACTTAATGCTTTTCCAAATTTGTCTTCTTCATGACTACCCTGGCAAGACTAGAAAGTCCTCCAGAAGAAAGACTTAACTGATCTTACTGGGGTTTGGGTGTCCATTGGCCAATTCACAGGTGAGACCAGGAGATGTTCACTAAGTGTTCGCTGAATGAGTAATTAAGTTGATGAAAGCTAGAACATACATGAATGTGATGTAATTCACTTCCCTGGTAGGCAGACCCCCAAAGTAATCCCAAGGTAATATCCAGTTCTCTCCTATGCTGCTTAGAGGTATGCTGAAACTGAAGTTTTGAGAAGAAAACCAGTGGCCTTGGAGTGGAATCAAAAGAAACAGTCTATGTTCAGTCCCTATCATTGTTATGTCTAGAATGAAAAAAGGGAGAAGAAAGAGGAATAAACATAAGCCAAACCATGTAACTACCAAGAGCCTGTAATCAAATTATTTCAATCACCCTCTCTCAGTCCTAACCATAGGAGTCTACTTTTAAGCATTGGACAGAAGGTAATCTGACCTATGTCAAACATAGAATTCTTCTGGGTGTATTTCCTCAGTTATGTGCACAAGTAAATGATCACTCTCTTGAGGGAATGAGCCAAAGAGCTGGTGTTGTTTTCCAACTGTTCTACTCAAGCAACTAGTACTAGACTTTCCTCTGGCTATACAGTGCACTCCTGTATTGTCTCTATTAGAACATGCTCTACAAAGAGTTTCTACTTTGTGCATTTAGATACCACAAGGGTCACCTAAAGACCATCTGTATACCAGATATTTACATTGCGATTCATAAACATAGCAAAATTACAATTATGAAGTAGTAATAAAAGTAATATTATGACTGGGGGTCACCACAACATGAGGAGCTGTATCAAAAGGTCATAGCATTAATAAGGTTAAGGACCACTGCTTAAGATGATTCATCTTCTAATATCAGCATAGCAACTAATACAGTTGGTTGCTGTCCAACGTAGTGTCACGATTTCAGCTCCCATGCTGTGGCCCAAACAAGGTTATTAGCTGACATCAAGTGCCAACTGAAGGAAGAATCTAAAGGCCTCAACTTGAATGTAATGTCAGCCTATACTGTCCTCAAAATAATAAAACTTATGATACAAGTTAAGCTGCACTAGAATTCTCTAAATTGAGTGCCTATAATACGGGTAGTAATACTTTAGCTGGTCTATTGATATCTGAAGCCACAGGTGAAATTCACCTCATTATGGATCTACCATGTACTCTTTGATTCATTACATTACACATTTTATGAAGGCTCTAGCCATTCTGGAGGATCCTAGAGAATTAGTGTTGAGAGGTTCACTGGTCTAATCCCTTCCTTTGATTATTGGCCAGCAAGATGGAGTGATATGGCCACTCCATCAAGATGCTGCAGCTAAAGGGAGGGGTCACACCAGCAGCACTGGATGATATTTATGACACCAGTCTTTGAAGAGGAATTTGACTAGGGTGAACTTTTTCCTTTCTCTCTGTGCTTCTCATCATCACAGCTACCATGGACCTCTCATTATGTCTCTGTTTACTTAGAACTTTGCTAAATGCCCCCTGTAGGACATGTGCAGGTTATTTTTGGTAGCCACATGCACAAAGAAAATGTTTTGTTTAGGCTCCACCTTTGGTTCATATGGCCTGGAGCCTGCTGAAATTACTTAAAGAGAAAAAGCAATCAGATAAAGGAGAAAGATAGTTATGGCTTTAAATCTACCACTCCTTGCCTGTATCTATCCATCTCTTTTTCTCTCCCTCCATTCTACCTCTCATAATTCTATAGTATCTAGAATATAAATACTATACTACAATTCTATAGTATTCTAGAATGACCCAAGTCATTCTAGAAGCAGGATAAGAATCTTGTGAGCATTGGAAATCAAGCCCAAACTTAAGGGCAGCCATGATATTGGAGCCATCCATTATTTCAGCCTTAAATTGGAACGCCAGGAAGAGAGAGCTCTGTGTACCACTAATTATAATATAGCTACAAAATCTTTTATGTAATAAGCAATTTTCCACATAAACAACATTTCTCAGTCTTCTGGGACATAGCTGAAATATAATGTGTATTTCAAGTCCACTTTTTAAATAGGCAACTTCAATATCCCTAAGCATCACACAGTTTCAATCTTGAATTATTTAATTTTCAGTAGAAACCCCATTTGAGGGAAGGGAATTCACTTCTGCATGGACTTTTTTTTAAGTCTTCATGAGTCTGCATAATGGCTGTAAATAGTTCACATGTCAAGAAAGGGTCTTTAAAGAGAGAAAAGTAATCAACCATTTTCTGCTTTTCTTGAAAACAAGACATGCTGCTTTTAGTCTATCCTGGAACAAAAAAATTGAGAAAAATATTAAGAAGTCTATTCTGGAGCTGAGGATATAGGACAGTGGGTGGAAATACTTGGCTAACAAGCCTAACCACTTGGCTTAAGCCCCCTAATTTAAAAAAACAGGTGTGAGGCTGCTAAGATGGTTCATCAGGTAAAGGTACTTGCCACCAAACTTGACCACTTGAATTCAGTTCCCTAGATCCTACCAGGTACAAGCAAAGAACTGACAGTTGGAAGGCAAGTTGTTCTCTAACTTCCACATGTGTGCCATGGCACATACACAGGCATGTACACACACACACACACACACACACACACACACACACACACACAAATTATTTTAAAAAATGAAATGTTAAGGCAGAAAAGTCAAATAGAGTTGAATGTATCAGTAATCACCATAGTCCTAAGGCAAGATGGAGGGAGAGACTATAAGATCAGGTGGAAGTCCTTGAGCAGAATGAAGTTTAGGAGCAGACACAGAAAAGAAACCCTGCCTCAAACAACACAAAATCAGGAGAGAACTGATTCCTGAGTATTACTACGACCCTCCATCACCTTGCATATACGTGCCCACACTTACTCATACACATATTAAATAAAAAATGTAATTAACAAAAAACCTATTCTCGCAATAATATATACTCAAATTCGTCTCCTGTGATGGGGACAGTCCAAAAGATCTTCAATGTTACATAAAACTCAAAGATCTTTCATCTGAAATAATTCTGAGGAAGTTCTGCCCAAAGGAAAGGGTATTGCATACCTCCTGTTAGTCTGAGCACTGATTCTCTATAAAATAAAACACAAGGTGATAAAGAAGATATCACTTAACTAAGAGCAGAAAGGCCAGACTTTATGTCATCAACAAGAAACACTCTTCATAAGCTCGTCATACTAGACAGCAAGTAACAGAGTCAGCACTTGACACTTTGATTCTTTTCAGATATTTATTTTTTTGAACAGAGAACTTGAAGATGTGGCCAAGAAGCCATTGTTGAGAGAATGTCGGCACTGGTCAGATTTTATGGTCGACATGATGTAACCTGGAGTCATCTGGAGTGAAGGAAACACAATTGGAGAGTTGACTGGATCCTGGATCGTGTAAGTCTGTGGCTATGACTAGGCAAGAATTGCCTCTTTCCATCTACAGACAAATTACTGTCCAGAAAAGGACACACTTGCAGAATAGTTGACTGATTGTATCTGCCTAGACAGAGTAATCAGCTCTTAATAATTCTGCATCACTAAGGTCTGTCAGATGACTCTGGGCCAGAAGGCTGAAGATTTGATGCTCCAACGTTCAGTAGTATAGGGGCTTCCCAGGCGTTCAGCGGTCTCTATAAATTGGCTAAGTTTTAGAAGCTATGCTTAGTGCTTCCCATAATTTCAGTTAACTCAGTCATTCTGGATTTCTGACGGGGTTGAAGACCTATAGTCTCATAGCCAATCCTGGCTATTTACTTTGAGAGAAAAGATTTGAGAGGATGGTTTTCAACTGACATTCATTCTAAAGCCAAGAAAAAGGCCAGGTTCAAAACCTGTTTTAGTTTAGTTAAAAAAGTGTTTTAGTTAAGAGAGCTGACAGAGGTTCCGGTTAGTTAACCAAATGATGGACTGGGTATTAGGACTATCTTGTATCTCACTGGTACAATTAGGAATAATTATGCTCTAATTGTATTTTGAGAGAAAAGTTTTATTTTAACAGGAAGGGTGCTATGTAGGAAGAGCTAAGGGGGAAAGAGTACCGAGAGGAAGAGATGGAGTAAGGAGAGAAGATGAAGGAGAGGAGAAGGTAGGTGATGAGAGAGAGAAAGAGTGGGGGGGCATGGAGGTAGATGTTCACATGTCTCCACCAGTCAAAGATAGTTTATATATCTAGGTTGGGTATTGGGTTACACTTCTGATTGAGCATTACCAAACTTATAAAGCCTTTGATTAACATTTTAAAAAATTGTATAAAAGCAAAAAGGGGAAAGGGGGCATGGGATAGGGGTTTTCTAGGGAGGGGAAATGGGGAAAGGGGATGGCATCTGAAATGTAAATAAAATATAAAATAAAAAAAAAGTCTGTGGCTATGCCTGAGAGAGTTGTCTTAACTGATGATTGCTGTAGGAAGACAAGTATCCTTGGGCAACTAAGCTTGGATTATATAAGAAAGGTAACTGAGTATAAGCTGGAGAGAAAGCCAGTAAGCTGCATCCCTCCATGTTTTCTGTTCTGAGTCCTGTTTGAATGCCTGTTCTAACTTCCTTCAGTAATAGTCTGTGACCTGAGTTAAAGTGTTTAATCTCCCAAATTGCTTTTAGTCATGCTGTTTATTATAGCAACAAACAGCAAACTAAGATTTTTAAGTCTTATATACTTAAGACTAACAGTCTTATACTCCCAATAACTAACAGTCTATAGAAGCAAAAAAAAAAAAAAAAAAAAAAAACCATATTTTAGAATTTAAAGAACTAGAATGGATCAAATGTGGAGAGCTGGTGAGGTTAGAAGTAAGAGAGTCAGAGACAAGCCCAGATTAGCTGTGCAGCCATATTAATATATATGGACTTTCACTGGAAAAAAATAGGGAAATGTCATTACTGGGTATGTAACTGAGGAAGTCATACAAAAAGACATTTCATTTTTAAAAACTCATTTTCATTGTAGTGTAGAGAATAATTCTCGGGGAGTGACAGTGGTGTGGGGGGCCAAGCCGTGGGACTGTGGAGGAGGCCAGCTAGGGTTGTTGGTATAGAGTAAGAGGTGGTGTCCATAGACATAGAACTAGGTGGGTTCAGGGACTATGTTTAGGAAGGAGGATGAAGAAGATGATGCAATGAACAGGGTTTGAGAGGAGAAACAGAAGTTAAAATCACCATTAAATCTTTATTTGAGTAATAAACTGGACAACGGTGTTGTCCTCTGCTGAGCCAGGATATAACTACTGCAACAAAATCTACTTCCATGAGATGGAGTCAAGGTCTCAACTTCAGCCACAAATGAAAAAATAAATGATAGTTGAAGCCACTAATTCTCTTTTGTCTAGGATATCTTTAATGTATGCATGTTGCCCCAATCACATGTCCAATTTGGCATTTGTCTCATATAAACAAATAATCAATTATTATAATTGGTACAGTATACTAGACCATGGTCTCATTAGCTATTGAAAAGGCAGTATTCTCCCTTAAACTCTTGATGACTGTACTAATTCTCCTCTTTTTCTTCCCTGACAATTTCTATTTACAGCATAATTAGTGTATCCCTTTCTAGGACAGCATGGAGACATTTCTGGTGATAAAATGAAGTGAATTTAGACACAATTCAGATTAGCTGATTGCTTTTGATCTGAGACAAGAGACTTAGGGGCAATTATTCAATGCTACCCCTGGCACCCACTTGGGGTACCCCTCAGCTCTAACCTGGAAAACGACAAACAAGGTTTTTGAAACGTGGGCCACAATGCCACTGGCCAAGATAGTCAGTGGAAAATATAGAAAATTATAAACTAGGGTGATACGAGGAAATATATGAGCAATAAACATGGTAAATAAAGGTTGAGCCGGCCTGGCAGACTGTTTAGTCTGAACACTGCTGCTGAAGTGTTTTTGGCTACACAGTGTAAAGCCACTGAATATCTTACTGTCTGAAATACTCTTTCATCTTTTAATAAACGCTTTCAAGGGAAATGGCTAAAAGATGAAGTGCACACATAAGAAAATTTAAGTGCTGAAGATCACGTCTCATGGAACCTGATGATAAATGTATAATTAATATAAACCGTCATCATTTTTATCCTGTGCTGTTAAGGTTATTAGTGACTATGAGTGACTATGTACAACTCAAAAGCCCATATCTACTAAAGATGAGGCTTTCATCTTTAATTTCTGTGTCCAGAAATGATAATTTAACATTTCAGTAACAGAGGATCCTTTGATAGCACTTGTTAAAACATTTTTCATTTATATAAAATAATTTTTTTTATAATGTCACATTTTCAGTTTCAGATTCCCTTGGACACAAAGCAGAAAAATGAATGAAAATGCTGGATATTGATTCCATAGTAAGAAAGCAACTCTTAACTCTATTAAAGATAATTTTATACCAATCATATTACAGAAAATTGGTTAATTTCAAAGTTGAGTTATATTTCATCCAATTCCTTGAAGATCACTTAGACAAAGATATTGTATCTGACATAATTATGATATTTAAGACAAATTCAGTTTAAAGTGTGACAATAAGAAATAGTTATTTGTAAGGTAATAATATGAATTCAAATGCATTGGAATATAGTATAATGAAAAAAACTTCTCATTGAGTAAATTTGCTTTTATATATATATATTGTCTCTCTCCCATACTCATGCCTCTTATTCAGTTTGCAGACCCTCTTATTTTAACTAGGACTATCTGTGTGACTAAGGATTTAGAACCAGCCATTGTATCCTGGGAGGCTTACCAATATGTACGCAACTGATGATAATGACTACCCTTGTCCCAGAAGCCATCAACTGCCAAGCATTCTACAAGAAGAATTAGGGCTCCATAAGCCCCTCCATCCTCAATTCATGATTGGCTGCTGACGGGCACAATTTTGTGCAGCCCCAGTGCAGACCTATGTAGCTGCTGTACCATTGTGTTTAGAGTGGCCAAGTTGTGCTCTAAACTTAGCATCCCATCTCTCTTCCTCCTCTATCCTGACTCTATGTTCTTTCTTCTCTTTCGTCTGCAATGTTTCTTGAGCATTGGAAGGGAGAGAATGACCATATCGTTTAGGAATGAGCACTAAATTGTCATTTATATTAAGAATCTCAACGGCCATGAGATTTCCCATTCACCACCACTCACTACAAAGACAACTCCCATGCCTAAGGCTGAGAGTAGTGTTCACCAATAAGTGTAGAGATAAATATTTAGACTGCAGATTGGTGCCAAGTCAACTTAGTAAAACAACAGGAGTGAGTTCTCCATAGGGCCTATGGCCTCCCCAGCCATAGCTTTTTGATGAGGTTTACAAATTGCAGGCATTTAATCCTTCCTGTGCAACAGGCCTCAGTTACTTACCCACATAACAGCCATGCCACTACTGTACCAGTGGGCACATCTTGCTAACAGGTGGGCATTGAAGTCTGCCGTGCACACACATGCCACCGCCACCAGAGCTAATAGTACCATCTATCTCTGTGTAAGCTAGCCAGCATGCTTCTACCTTGCCTTTCTCTGCAAGAAGGGTATGTGATGTCTTCAGCAATAATGTCTTATTACCCAGTCTGGTGAGTTGCATCTGGAACCTCCTTGGCCAATAACTCCTAAAGGGGTAACCCCACATAAAGCACTAGGACCTTTGTTTGAAAGAAAAATAATTTTGTTTATTAAAATAAAAGGATTTAAGTACAAAATTGCACTTGAGGTGACTGTGGAACAGATACGCTTCATGGGTATTACCACAGGAAGTTGTGCTATTAAACATAGGAATGGTTGTACATTCCAAATTATTTTCTTAACAAAACAAATGACGAATATAAAAACAACCTGAGGAAAACTGTATGCAATTTTGAGTCCCTAAGAATAACCATGCTTTAGAAATGCTTGAGGCTTTGAATAACTACCTTCTAAGTTAACCTCAGTGCCCTGAAATGATATTAAATTTTTTGTAGCTGATACTTCTAAATTTATATTCGACTTTGGTCAAACTTGCCTTGGAAAATCTTTAGCAAAAATATCCAGCAAGGAGAGCCAAGATGTTCTTTTTAAAGGTTTATTGAAAGTAAAGCTTGCCAGCACATATTCATCATCCTTCCAAAGGAATACAGCTTAACACATTCAGTATTGTGACCTCAAACAATGAGAAATTCTGACTTTAAGAATCCTCTAATGGCTTCCTGCAATATCTCAACTTATTAAAGTTATTTGAATGGAGCCCCTTCTTTTAAGTGAATACATTTATATTCCGTAGTAGAGTGAAATTAAATTAAAAAGCCTACATCAAATTTGATTAGCTACTCACTAGCATCTTAATTAGGAACTATTCATGTGGTGATTTTTTCATGTAAAAATATTTGTGAATGTATTTTGAATGGGGCCTTTGAGTTCAAATACTAACTTTCAATGTAAAAAGTATTAAGTTAAATTTCAGCTTACCTTGTATCTCGGCATAAATATAAAGAGTTTGTGTGTGTGTGTTTGTGTATGTGTGCACATGTGTACACACACATACACACACATACACACATGCACAATATGTGCAGTGCAAGTGTGTGAGGTTGAGTACAGTGTGCATGTCTGAGTGAGTATGTAGAGGCCGAACACAATCTTGGGCATTGGGCATTGTTCTTTGGGTGTTTCCTCTGTGTGTGTGTGTGTGTGTATGTATGTGTGTTTGTTCTATATACTTCACTAAGTATAATGCACAGGTTTTAAAAACATGTTATAGTCTTTATAGGCTAAATGAGTTATATTTAATTATACTTTAATATATCTAAAAGAGTAAATGAAGAAACTAATGGCAAAATATCATCATCCTGAAATGGATTTAGTTAATGTGTATCTGTTCTATACATCCCTGTGTTTTACTATATTTCAAGTATTACTTAGATTAAAAGTTTACAATTAAGATTTACTATTAGTCTGTTTTCAGTCACCTGAGAAAGTCTGTCTTCTGTTCATTGCCCAAGGCTAAATTGTACTTATGAGTACTCTGACATTACCTGAATTTATAGTAGTTAACTTTCAGTAAGTTCTCATATTACTATGCTGATGCCTTAATGTTCAACTAATAACAATGATTCTAGATTTACTTTTTATTTTTATACCTGTGAGGTTTTTGTCTGAATGTGAATATATATATATTATATATATATTATATATATATATTAATATATATAATATATATATAATATATATATTAATTACAGTGGCCATAGAGGCCAGAAGAGAGTGCTTGATCCCATGAAACTGGAGTTTAGGACAGTTGTGAGCTACTATGTGGGTGCTGGGAACCAAACTTGACCTGTCTGCAAGAGCAACCAGTGCTCTGAACTGCGGAGCCATCTCCTCGGCCCCCAACAAATATGATTCCATAGCCATATTTTTTATTCATATCTAATTATTTTAGCCATCAGGGATTTAACTTCTGTATCAGTCATTTACAAATGAAACATTTAGGCAGAATAATGTTTTTGCTTCTCAAGTCATTTGGTAAGTGGGGGTTTGGCTTGGCATTGGGTACAACATCAAGGACTGCAGACAGATGAGAAAAGACATGCGATGGATGGGAATCACAAGTGATGGGCTGAAACCAACCACAGAGCCAGCATACTTCGCAGCACAAGGCAAGTTTGTTGGCAGGTAAAGCGGAGTAGAGCAGTGGAGAAACTGAGTCATCACCCAGCATGTACTAATAAGTCCAGGCGTGCACATTCACTGAATCCGAATGTAATTTGATGTTCAAATCGATGGTGTAAGTGTATATGATTTATAAATGTGAACAGTCCACCCTGGTTTTTTCATCTGCACGTAGATATTTAAAACACATTGCCCTTACAACCATCTACATCACTACTAAGGATTCAGGAGAACTCTTTGTGATTTCACACAGTACAACCACTGACCTAAAGCCATCTATTGCTCAGCGGAATCGTTCTGATAAACAGAACGTCTTTTTGCTTTGAAAATCTTTGTTCAAACGGCTGAGAGGAGAAACTTCGGTTTGGCACGGGGAGGGCAAGCCATCCACTCTGGGTGTGTTTTGGTGGATGAGCCATTTGTAAAAAGTTCTTTGAAGGCCAAAGATTTGCAGAACATGAAGCGGTGGTCTCAGCAGCTGGGCTCTCTTCCTCCTTATCCCACAGTGTACTTCCTTTTTCTAATTTTTCAAAATTTGTATGTATTTTAATTAGCATTTGTTATGTTTCATTATGGGATCTATAAACATAATTTATTTTAATTTGCACCCTTCTCTATTGTGTTTTTTGCACTTCCCTTCCATTTAGGCCCTCTAACCCCAGCCCCTGGCCCCACTTAGGCCCTCTAACCCCAGCAGCCACCTGCCTACTTCTATGTCACATGTGTCTGTCACCTTCTTTCACACTTCTCCTCTCATGGTGTCCCTTCTAGTTTCATGGTCTGTACCCACATCCATAGCTACATTTATACATGCATACATGTAGACACCCAAACCTAGGCCCTGTACTCATGTGAGAGAGCACATACCATATGTCTTTCTAGTTATGATAAGTTCATTTAATATAATAGTCTCCAGACCCTTCCATTTTCCTGCAAGTTTAATAATTTCATTTTTAATGCAGCTTAATAAAATTCTATTGAGTATATAGAACACATTTTTTCAGTGTCCATTCATCTGTTGATGGGCATCTGTAAATAGAGCAGCAATTATCATGATTTATAAATATTTCTGTGGCAGAACAGAGTGTACTTTGGATGTATGCCCAGGAATGGTATGGCTGTCTCATATGATGGGTATATTCTTAATTTTTTTACAAAACTCCATACTGATTTCCATATTGGCAGTACTGGTATACATTCCCACCACCAACTGTGGAACAGTAAATCATGTCAGGAAGCTTGGTAAGGTAGAGCAGGTCTGAGACCTTGGAAACTCGGTAGGTACATACCTGAAATGGTAAGTGCCTCCCTGCTCCCTGCCAGATCCCTGGCCTGGAACCCACGCCACACTTTCCACATAAGGAAATGTGACTGTGGTCATGTAGGCCCAGAGCAGAGTTCTCCAGGATAATGAGGTTCCAAGAGACCCTGAGGGTTTAGCCAATAAGCTTTCCTTCCCAGACATTCCTCATTGTAAAAGGTATTTAATCTTGGGTCCACACTGAGAAATTAGTATACATCCATTTTCCATGATGAACAGTCAATAAACAGTTTAGAACCATGGACTGAACCACCGTGGGGAGCATGAGGAAGGCCTTTGACTACCGAGCTACAGCTTATGTTTCCTGCAGAAGGCCTCTCTGCACTTCAGATGACCATTGCCAAGCTAAGGATAATCATCTCTGAGCTAAGCTGGAGCTCCCATTGCCACAGTGCCAATCCCCACCCTGTCCCAGGCTAGACACCAGCCTAGATGTCTAGGAGTCTGGGAGCCCCCAGTCCCAACCTCATCATGGGGCTGTGGACCCCCAACACTCCATTCCTGACTTCTCTGAGTGGTTCTCCAGTGGTGACTGGAGGCCCTGAAGTCAGGGAATACTAGGTTCAGCTTTCTCCAATCTCAGACTGTGTTTTCCCACCCATGGCACAGTGCTCAGGGAGTCCCTCAAGCCCAGCACCCACCCATCAGTGGCATGGGATAAGCACGGTCAAGCTCCCATGTTTTGCCTCCCCCGTGGCAGTGCCCAGAGGTAGGGCAGAGCACAGATCCACAACCAATGAACAAGTATTTCTCTTACTCTTAACACACACACACACACACACACACACACACACACACACCAGTTCAAAGTAGATCAGAAGCTGTGATTTATGGCTGGGGGTAGAGCTCAAAGAAGAGGGCTTGCCTTGTATGTATAAGGCCCTGTGTTCAATATCCTGCACAGAAAAGGGGAAACCATTTTAAACTTAAAAGTACTAAGGAGAAATGTTCAGGAGAGATACTTTGGCACAACTCTTTGAGTAGAACCCCACTGGTACAGAAAACAACCCCATGAACTGACATGTGGAATTCCAAAATATCCTAAGTGTTTTTTCACAACAAAGGACAGCCATTGACAGCAAACAGACCACATACAGAAGGGGAACCTATCATGGCAGCTACACTGCAGATGGGGGTTAGTCTATAGAATATAGAAAGTGCTGTATCTCAGCACAAGGAAACACAGCTCA
Organism: Arvicanthis niloticus; assembly: GCF_011762505.2. Classification (NCBI taxonomy): domain Eukaryota; kingdom Metazoa; phylum Chordata; class Mammalia; order Rodentia; family Muridae; genus Arvicanthis; species Arvicanthis niloticus. The sequence continues at coordinate 88,805,170 of NC_047659.1, read as the reverse complement.
CTTCTCTGCTGCCTTTCAGTCTGTTATCTACAAAGCTCCACACAGACCATGGAGTGTTTACTTGCCATTTTCCTCCCCAGTGCCATGAGCAAGTACTTGACGCTAGACTATATTCTTGGGATCCTCTCCAAACATCCACCACTTCCTTAGAGACCTTCAGACTCTTTGACACACCCATCTCTCCATCTCTCATTCATTCCTTCAATAACTAATATGGACCTACTATGCTACTGATGAAGCATTAGAGAGATATCTGGATTACTCAGCTCTTCCCTTCCTAAGCATCCTTCTTTTCACTCATTAAAACAGAAGAAATAAAGGTAAGTTCTTTGAGAGATGCCACAGGGATTGTGTCCTACACTGTCTCTGGCAATGTAATCCATAGTGAAATAGACTAGAGATGCAGAACCTTTGACAGAAATACATAGGATAGGTGCTACAAATGGATGGAAGTGAGAAAACACTGCTTTTCCAACTGTACAAGTTTCTCCATTAGCACCTCTCCCACCCCAGAGGGAGAAGACCACCCCCCATAATATAGAGACTAGGGACAAGGAATCCATTACTCCAGTAGTTGTGTTCACATGTCTTTCACTGACTTTTCTGACTTGTCAAGGCATATCGTTGGTTTGGCCACAGTTCTAGTATATTCTGGCCCAGTCTACGGGCTTCAGCTTAGCTCATGCTGACACATATGGCTGAACTCAACATCAGAGTAGACAATTTGTGAGCACTTATAACCACATGCCACCCCCATGCACTTAAACCTGAAAAGAAAGTTTGGATCCTCCACTGCAATGTGCAAATCCCCATCCTCCCCACACCTCACTTTTTCCAGATTACCTTTTCTACTGAGTGCCCACAGTCTCAAGCTAATGAGTAAGAAGCCCTTTTCCACAGCATAAAGTATTTCTTTTGATTTTTAGCCCCGCTGTGAGCAAGGTTTCCCCCCCTTGAGCCTTTTCATTCCATGTCAGAGCTTTCAAATCTAAACTACAAAGAGCCAAAAGACCCTGACCACATACCAGCCATCCTACAATGAGAAGACACCACTGTGAGGGAGTGTCAGTATGCACATTTTTAAATCTTGACCTTGGACTGAAACTATTTTCAAAAGAGGAAATGCCATAGCGGAGACCTACCAGGCATGGGCTGCATCTGGCAAAAGCAGCTTGGGTTTCCATCATCTGCTCTGTTGATTTAGGCTTCTTCCAATTTCCATTTCACAAAATGAATGAGCCTGTTGACACACTACCTGTCTGTCAACAAGATTCTCTCAGGCTGGTGGGCCCGGGGTTGATCTATGGCCATGGCACCAATAATCTAGGAAGTAGAGAGAGAGTTCAGATTAGGGGGGAAAAGGCTTGGGCCAGAGGAAAAAATGAAGTGAATCCTTTGAAGGGAGCCTTAGAGGAAAGGAACCCTGTTGAATCAGAGCTGAAATTAGCTAGGGAGTCTCTGAGATGGTCCAGGAACATCAATAGACAGTGTCTAACAACAAGGAAGGGGGGGGGATATAGTTTTCAAATAGTCCTGGGGTCAATTCTGAGGCTGTGCCATCACACTGGTTTTCTGATGGGTTTAGATATTTGGCATAGAATAAGTACAATCAAATGTGACTGAGTGTTTACAGCTTTGTGCTGGATGGTTTGGGAAGGGATGGCCAATAGTTTATACACTTAAAGGTTAAGCCGCACTGAGACAGCTACATGCTGTCTAGTTATAATTTCCTATTTTATATAGCTCTTATAATCTTCCTCTTATTTGTGTAATAATGTTCTTTAAGCTACTATAATCGTACTCATAAGATCGTAGAAAAGAGAGTAAACACGGCTTCTTTATGCCAGGATTTGTTCCATAAGACTGTGATCCATGTTCACACGTGCTTTGTCTTTTTCAGTTTCACATTTTCAGATCGTAGAAGAGTGGCCAACACACAGTAAGTGCATGGTAAGGCTTTCCTGGGTGAGCAAATGAACAAGGCACAGCTCAATAATAGACCATTGTCTGTAGGACCACTAGAAGACTGTCTAAGTAGGCTTTGTTTGCTACAGTGCCAATAGAGAGATCAGTGGGCCTGATTGGCACATGGACAAGATGAATGCTAACATTTGCAACCAAAGAGAAAAGGAAATGTCCATTGGCTCTTATAATAATTGTTATGAAACTGACCAGAGCCCCAAGATAAGAATCTTACTAGACGTCTGCCCTTCCAGCGTATGCATGCAGAATGATAGGTGAGTATCTTTCCTTTTCTCTTCTTAAATATCTATTTTTGTTTATGTATGGGAGTCTTTCCCCTCTGTATGGCTTGCATCATGTGCATGGCTGGTAACTAAAGAGGCAAGGAGATGGGGTCATATCCCCTTGGATTGGTGTTACATGTGGTTTTAAGCCACAATGTGGTTGCTGGAAATCAAATCCAGGTTTGATTATCTAAAAAGACAGAGAGAGCTCTTAACCAAGGACACATCCCTCCATCTCAAGAATATGCTAGTTGTCTCAGAGATGGTGGTAGGGAGGGGCATATATTTTCTTTTGTTTCATTCTGGATACAGGGTTTCACTATATAGCTGTGGCTGGTCTGGAACTTACTTTATAGATCAAAATAGGTCTCCAAATATTGAGATCTGCCTGCCTCTGCCTACTGAGTTCTGGGATTAATGGTGTGTAACACACACACTGAGAGAAAACATAATATTTGTCTGTCTATGTCTGCTTTGTTTCATTTAATATGATACCTACTTTATCCATTTTACCACAAATGACATTTTAGTCTTCTTTATGTATAAATCAAACTCATATATAATGATTTTATATTTTATATTATTTTATATATGTTTTTATATAATACCATATGTTTGTGTATGTGCATGTGTGTATATAAACATATGTTATATAAAATATATATATATAAACATATATATATATAAACCAGCTCCTTGCCTCTTTGGTAACAACCATGTATGTATGTATATATGTATGTATGTATGTATGTATGTTTTCCCTATTCATCTGTTGATGACATGTAGGCTAGTTTTATTACTTGACTATTGTTAGTATTGCTTCAAAATACACAGATATATAAGTACTGACTTGGATCCATACTATTCCCCGGAATGGTACAGCTGGATCATATGGTAGTTCTGTTTTTTGTTGATGTAGTGTTTTGAATCAGTTCCCTTCTGATGGTACTAGTTTTATGTTGCCTTTCTCCCATGCCCTCACCAGCATTTGCCATTGTTTGTTGTTCTTTCTGCTGTTTGTGTGTGTTTGAGTTTGTGTGTGTCTCTGAGTGCTTGCACATGTTCATCTGTGTCTTCACATGTATGTGTTGGTGCACATGTGAGTGCAGAGGTCACTACCTTATTTTTTTTAGACAAGGTCTCTTATTTAACTGTAGGTTCAATAATTTAGCTTACTGGCTGGCCAGAAAGCCCAAGGGATGTATTCCTGTGGCTACCTCCCAGTGCTGGGATTACATATGTGCACCATAACACCAGCAATTTGTACAGGTGCTGGGATCTGAACTCTGGTCCTCATGTTTACACAGTAAGCACTTTATCCCATGAGCCATCTCCCCAGTTCAGTTTTTCTTTCAGCATTTAATGGTTTTAATTAGCCCACAAAATATTAGATGTCATTGCATAATTTTCAGATTCTTTCAAGGGCTCACTCCCACCCCTCCCCCACTGCTCTCATCTCTATCCCAGGCACCCACTGCCCAAATCTATTTCATGTCTCATGTCCTTTGCCCACCCTTTTTCCTTCCTCAACACTTTTTTTTTTTACCCTCTCTTGGCTTTCTTCCTAGTTCTTTAAGCTTTCCTTACATTAGCATGCACTTATAAATATGGATACATTACAAGCTGAAGTTCCCGTATGAGTGACAACCTGTGGCTTTATTCTTTCTGTGCCCAAGTCACTTCACTTAATATTACACTTTCCAGACACACCCATTTGCCTGAAAATTCCATAATTTCATTTTTCTTTATAGCTGAATAAAATTCCAACATGTTTTTAGATACCACATTTTTTATTACCCATTCATCTATTGATTAAGCTATAGGCTGATTTTATGTCTTGGCTGTCATGAACACAGCAGCAAGGAACACGGACATCCAAGTGTCTCTGTAGTAGAATATGGGCTTCCTTGAGTGTATTCCCAGGTGTAATAGAGCTGGGTCATAGGGTAGTTATGTTTTTAGTATTTTGTGAAACCTCCATACTAACTCTCATAGTGACTATACTAGTTTACACTCCCACCAGCAGTGAATAAGACAACATTGATCCATCTCTTAAGGGTTACCCGTTGGCATTGAGAGTAGTTTCTCCTTTGCCGTGACAGCTTGCTTTTTACTATAATAATCTCAGAGAATCATCTTTTGGGCAGATGAGGAAGGACAGCATTTACATATAGAAAACTGATGATGAGCCATAGAAATGGCAATACCAAATTCCACTCAGTGCTTAGCCCTCTGTCCGCACAGCAACTGACAATTGGAAATGCTGCAGGGGCACCCCATCATACAGTGTGAGGTAAGGTCATCTAATTTCTGTAAGTGTTGCAGCTTTGAAGGGAAAGGCTTCCCCTTCAAAGTGTTATAGCCCAGAAGTGTTATAGCCCTGTTCTGGCTGCTGCAGGGGAAGGTTCCCCAAAGCAAGTGTAACAGTTCTGCTCCAGCAGGGGATAGTTTTCCCAACAAGCATTACAGCTCTGCTCCAAGAGATATTCTGCAATCAGGAGCCAAGGAATACCACAGTGTCACACTGCACTACAACCACACTACAGAGATTTATTGGGAGAGAAAACCCAGGAGAATGGCTGCCTCCACTTGGGTGAGAAGCAGCAGGGAACTGAGCAGAATACAGGGTGTATACAGGATTTCTTGGGTGTGGAGCTTTCTGGGGTGGAAATTTCTAGGATGAGGTTTGGTAGATTTCAATTCCTCAGCTCAGAATTGGTAGGTTTTCAGATGCAGGGATTGGTGGGTTTTCATACTGAGGGAGAACTAGATTTTCCAGTTCAGAGATTGGTGGATTTTCAGTTCAGAGGTTAGTGGATTTTCAGGTCATGAGTTGGTGGATTTTCATGCTCTGAGATTAGTGGATTTTCTTGCTCTGTTATCCTACAATTTTACCCTTCTCTTAATATATATATATATATATATATATATATATATATATATATATATATTCACATATATACACACATATGTTATATATGTAACAAAAAACAAAAAAAGCCGACAACGGGTGAGCTACAGTTCTATAAGTTTATTTCATGTCTTATACTCTGCTTCATTGATCTGGCTGTCTGTTCTAATAACAGTACCATACTGTCTGTGCCACTATTGCTCTGTAGTATAATTTGAGGTCAAGTATTCTGACACCTGCAGCTGTGTTCTTTCTTGTTAGCATTGCTTTTACTATCTGTGGTCTTATGTGGCTTCATGTGAATTCTTGGATTGTTTATTCTAGTTCTGTAAAGAATAGCATTAGGATTTTGATAAGAATTGTATTAAATCTGTACCTCATTTTTGGTAATAGCCATTGCTATGATATTGATTCTGAAGTCCAGAGTAAAGAGAGTCTTTAATAGACTGTGTTATTTGACTTTGTTTTTCAGTATCTTGACGTTTTTGTTGTAGAGGTCTTCATTGCCTTGGTTAAGTCTGTTCCTACATACTTTATGAACTACTATGAATGGGATATTTTTCCTAATTTCTTTCTCTACAAGTTTATTTTTTGTATATATGAAAGTTACTGATTTTTTTGTTATTTTTTTCTATTCTGAATTTTTACCAAAGTGTAAAGCATGTTTGTTTGTTTAATAAAAGTTACTCTGACTGGAGTGAGATGGAATCTCGGAGTATATTTTGACCTGCAGTTCTTGTAGCAGGACCATGTGGCCTGGTGAGATGAGAAAAGAGAGTCCCCCATCTTAAATGGAGGAGAATGGTTATGAGTACTGCACTAACCCAAAGACTTGTAAGAAAGGATAGGACCGTGCAAGTGGCTTATTGAAGAGAGGTTTGTGAAACGGATGTTTTAAAAGACAAGCCAAATTTATGGACATCTCCAGAAACTAGCTGTAGGAGAGACTTCATAACACTTGAAGGCATGAGGAGCGAGATGGGCTGTTTAGACCTGAGAGCTACAGCTGTGGGGCAGGATTGTTCAGCAAGAACCCTCGAGAGAGAAAAGCAGCTGGTACCACACTGTGACCAGCCAGGAGTGAACAAGGGATGCACAGCCTGTACTTCCCTCTAGTCCTCAGATCCTCCATTTTCATTCTAACTGAAAGCATGGGGCATTGGGTGTCTATTAAAATAGCCCATGGAGCTCAGACTCTCCTTGCAAAGCTGGGTGCTCAAGGGCAGAAATCACACCGAAAAGTAGAAAGTAAATACCTAGCACCATAGCATTTGGCCCCCTTCCATGCACGTTTTCTCCTTGGTTGAATAGCAATTGACTTCAACAATCCTTTGTTTCCTTCATCCTCTGCAAGCACATTGGTCAGATGCAGTCTTTACCAAAAAAAAAAAAAAAAAAAAAAAAAAAAAAAAACCAAAAAAAAAAAAAAAACTGAGTTTTTTGTGACTCAGATTACTAGATAAAACACAAACATATGGTTATCATCTATTTATTGAGATGCTGCAGTTTCTCATAAATTAATATGTTACACAATCACTAAGAAAAGTGCCAGTAAATTCAGTAGTGCTGCCTCAGTAGTGACAGAAATGTAAAGTCACCTTTTGAAGCAAGTTCAGTAACCCCAGCCATTATAGTAGCTCCACCTTTGCCTGTTGAGCTGGTCTGTCCCAAGTTCTGATTCAATGGCTCCCCAATGTGCCGGTTAGGTTTTTGTTAGCTTTGACACAAGTTAAAGTCATCTGGGAAGAGGGAAACTCAACTGAGAAAATGCCTCCATCAGATTGTCCATGGGCAAGTCTGTGAAGGATTTCTATGATCGATGATTGATGTGGGCAGACCCAGCTCACTGTAGGTGATATCACCCCTGAGCAGGTGGTTTTGAGCTGTATACAAAAGCAAACTGAGTAAGCAAAAGAAGACTAGCTAGTAAGCAGCACAACTCCAGAAATAGATGGCTAGCCAGTGGGCAGCATAACTCCAAGGTCTCTGCTTCAGTATCTGTGACTGGACTCCTGCCCTGCTTTTGTTCTTCCCGATTTCTCTCAGTGACAAGCTGAGATCGGGATGTATAAGCCAAGTAAACCCTCTCTTCCAAAGTGCCTTTTGGTGCTTATCACAGCAATGGAAAACAAACTAGGACACTTTCACTCCTTAGGGGAATTCCGCCATTGGACCCAGAACATCCAAAAGTGCCAGGCCAAAGTTGTAGTGATGGAAGTCTAAAATTCTTGAAGTGAGTTGTTAGAGATACTAGTGAGAGCAATTTACTCTACCCACAGATCTCAATTCCCTGAGCCACGCCTTCTGGCAGCCCATGAGATGCCACGTTCATTTTACCTCTGACCTAAAACACAGCTCTCCACCTTCCTGGTTATTATATCCCTGTAATTGAAACTGGATCAGTAGTAGCTGTTCATTCTGCAATCACAATGAATGCTGAGACAGTGAAATTGGTGGGTATGAACCAATCCATAACCACACTTTATTTGCCATTTAGTAAGTTAAATGTAATGGCACAGGGGAAATAATACATTCGAAGGAAAGGACCTGTTTGGAATACATAGCCAATAATTTGAGGGAGAAAATGGCGGCTTCTTCCATATTGGAAGGGATCCAATGACACAGCAGCTGCTCACCTCTCGAATGGAACTGATCCGTAGTCATGTTTGACCCACAATTAGAGGAGAAATTAATTTAAAGCAACCTTTGGGATAGATTTGTCCTGACGCTATCAAATGTAAGAGATTCTTTATGCCACTGGAGGCTGTTCAAATTCCCACCTATGCCCTTGGTTGATCATTCAAGGACAATTTGTTTCTTTTTTTTTTTTTCATTTGTGCTCTCTAGGACTTCAGAAGCTATAGCCCACAGCACAAGCCTTGTAACCTTAGTCACCTGAAAATACAACTAAAAAATGTGATCTCCCCATGACTTCCTGCCTTCCACACTCCATCCCTTGCAGCAGCTGCTGATAATTTGAGTGATACTATTTCACTACATACCCCATTGTCCACTTCACCCTGGCAAGCAGAGTATCTGCGCCCTCATCAAATATGGGAGCAATGTGATCCCAGAATCTCATTCTGAGGATCTGCTGTCGGGAACAAAACCTGGTTTCACTTACTAGATCAATCATGTCCCCAAGAGCAAACAGATGCCACAGTCAGAAGGGGTAATTAAAGGCAGCTATGAAAGGTCATTTATGAGAGGGGAGGCAAGGTTGTGTTAAGCCAACAGGAGATGATAATGCACCTGGGTTAGTAAGAACAGAACACTGTTCCTGCCCTGAGGCCTGAGTGTGCCGGAGAAGATGGAGGGAGGGCTGAGGATGTGGAAGAAAGCCAGCTAGCAGGAGCTGGGGGTTGGATATAGGACTCTGACCACTGGAAAAAATAGCTGTGACAGGAAGAAAACTGGGGGACAAAGTGCCCCGACCTTCTCTTAAGGCGTGGATTAGAAGTCAAAGGAAAGAGAACCTGCTAGTTGACAGAAACTAAGAGGTCAGCTCCACAAAGAACACAGCGGCAGAAGAGGGTAGAACAGGGGGGGCGGGGGGGGGGGCAGATCAGAACTTGAAGCAAGGCATTTATACTGACCAGTAATGGGAACAAAATGAACCCTATAGGCCTACAGAGCTGTTATGGTATAAATCTTAACTGTCTCCTAAATGTTCATGTTTTGAAACTCTAATCTGCCGTTGGTGCTACTTTAGCCCAGCTGGTGGAAGTAAACCATTAGGGGCAGCCCTATGAAGGTTCCCACTTCTGTTCCTTCTGCACTGCTTTCCACTTTCTGTCTGGCACAGCAATGGAAGAGCCCTGGCCACAAACTCTGCTGCCATGAACTTCATTATCCCTTCCTGTAAAAGTAACTTTTATTCTCCTGTAGGAATTGTTGTCTCAGAGGCTTCCTGCCTCAGTCTGCTAAGCTAGGCCTAGACCTGGAAGCTTCTAGCCTCCATACAATCTTATCTAGGCCTAGAATGCTCTCAGCCTCTGAGTCTTGCTGCTGAATAAGCTCACCCTTTCTTGTTCTTTCTGAAATCTACCTGGCTGATTCAACTTAGCTGCTCTGGCTCAAACTCCTTTCCAGGCTGTCCAATTCAATCTGGCTTCTCTCAGTTTCTCCTGAATTGCTCTGCTTGGCCTCAAACTAACTCTGGAAATCTGTTTCTAACTTTCTGGCTCCTCATTCTCTGGCTCGTTCTCTTTTCAACCTGCCTCTGTAAAACTTGCCCAGTAAAACTGCCTCCTTCCTCTCTCTATGCTGCCCTTCCTAAGTAACTCTTCTTTCCTCTCTTCTTTATGTGAGAGTTGGGCATGTCCTATTCTATCAAACCTTTCACTGATTTGTCATTTTTTCTGCCACTCAATTAGGGATCAATTTTAGACTTGGGTGCTTACTAAGGGCATGTCTGTATTCCAGCCAGAGGGAATAAAGGTGTTACTAAGGGCTGAGCCATATCACAGGTAGAAACAGTTGTTCAATAAATAACACAATCTTGCGGTTCACAGTGTGATCAAATATCCTGTAACACTTTCCCACTATAGTGAGCTGAAACCATGAGCCAACCTAAACCTTTACCCCTTAAGTTGCTTCTGTGTGTGTTTGTCACAGCAGCAAAGGTAAGAAAAAAAAAAAAAAAAAAAAAAAAGGAGCAATAGTCTGTAAGTTAGTCTTGCCTGACATCGCTATTTACTGGGGTCTGAAGGAGCTGGAGCAGAAACAGTGTCAATCCAGCCCTTTGGATTCTGGTTTTCTCAGTAATTGCCCAACAGGATGTGAGGGCAGGTGCCCCCCAGGCCACCTCTGAAGCTGACTAATTGTCTCAGTGGGTCCTTTTCCCTTATTAAACAAGCATCCAGGGATTTGGACTCTGCGTGTTGGAGGAATCATCACACCTGGGCCTGACGCTCAGCTCTGATATTTACAACCTGTAGGACAAGTGACTTAGTCACTTTGATAGTGAGTTGCTCACTTGGTAGCTTTGAATAGTAACCACCCTAACTAAATGTTGCCAAGAGTAGATGAATTAATGACAAGCTCTTAACAGGTTTGGGGGGTGTTTTGTTTTGTTTGTTTGTTTGTTTTGCCACACATGATAAATGCCCTTTAGATATACCCTTCTGGTTATTGATCTTTCTCCTCTAGGCTGTAACTACTACCTCGAGCCATTTCTAACTGGCTTTATGAGACTCATTTTGAAGAGCTTAGGAAAAACTGTCAAAGACTGACTTTTAAAGGCAGGTTGGTTCCCAGTCATGAGACATGTGCCTATAATCTCAGCACTTGGTAGGTGGAAGGAAAGAGACTGGGAGGCCATGATCATTCTGGTTACATAGAAAGTTCAAGGGAAGCCTACATGACATCCTGCTCCAAACAAAAACAACAATGGAATTAATAATTAGTGATGGCATTTTCAGCAATGGTAGGGTTGTTTTGATGTGGATAAAATGAGTTCTTCTACAAGAAATAAATATATAGTTTTATGAGATACTCCATCACAGAAAGACATTAAGCACAAGTCTATAGCTATAATATAAGGAAATAAACTGGAAGCAGTTAAACATGGTCACCTCTGAAGACCAGAGTGGGACTAGAAAGCTAAGAACGAGGGAATGCGGACTTATTTCTCAAATATTTCCCAAATGTTTAAAAACAAATGCATATTTATTCTGATTAACTTTTTAATTTTTATTTTATTCATTTGTTACTATTATGGGAGGAGGGCAATGAACAGAGTCTTTCTATGTAGCCCTGGTTAGACCTTGTAGCCCAAACCAACCTTGAACTTGTAGCCATCCTCCTGCCCCCACTCATCACCTGCTGGGATGGTAAGCGTGAGCCATCTTGTTAGAGTCTCTACCTTTTAGATATAGTTACATTTCTTACATGGTTCAAGTGCAAGCAAACTGTCAGCGTTATGGGTGATACAAAGAGCATTTGTTATAAGAACAATGAAATACAGCCACATATTGTTATAAAATGTAGCCTTAAAACTCATTTACTTACCAAAAAGGAAAAGCATATTAATGTATTAGCAAATATTATGTAAAGAAAGCCTTGGCAATTATATTATGCCACAAGCTCCAACTCTATTTCTTTATTTCTCATCATTTAATCAAACTTAGTAAATTATTGTACAACTCAATTGGCTTGAGACATCATCAAGGACTCAGATCATTTCTGAATCTTTTTAGTATCAATCATGGTATTCAGATCTTATAAGTAAGAAAGGAGGAAGGAGCTGCTTTGCCAGTCACTTGATATGCACTGGGAAAGCAGAATGAACATGCCTGCAAATAGTAACCTATATGAGTATGGACTGGCAAGATCCCTGTTCACTTACTAATGTGTCTTATGTGTGGTCATCATCATTAAAAGTTACAGGGACCTCTATCTGTTGAATCAGTATACAACCTGAGTACCCTCAATGCAGCACTCTAGGCAGCCATTGTATCATTCGTGCAATCCACTCACCATAGCTGGACTTTTGGATCTCTAGCATTCCCCCTAGATTCAGTAGCTAGTGTCCTTGAAGAACTGACCACTAAGAGGAAGAGAAACAATATCCTAGAAATAAGCATGTCTATCTTAATGCTGGATCACAATCCTTGTTTACTGAGAACAGAGCCAAACGTTACCCTTCTCTGTGGTTTTCCTGTGTCTGTCCTACCTGCCTTCCTTGCTATGATGAATCACAGAAGTTCTCCCTCATCTTCTGCTGCGTTGCCTAGTAAACTCTTCACACTTTTCTGAAATTTGTTGTAGTCCCAAAAATCCACTCACAACTAACCACCTGGTAGTGTACTGGTTAAGGGACCATAGAATAGGTGATGTGGACATCATTAGCTTCAGCATCGCTGGGAGAATTTGGGTAGATATTATTACATTAATCACAGGAACTACTCCAGGCTTCTGGAAAGTGAGTAATGCTTCCCCAACATGTGTTCCTTGAAACTGAACCTTGTACTATCGATGGGTATAGGCAATTATTTGGCAAACTGTATTAAACCTTATGTTGAGTAGTTTACTAGCCGATTTGTGCAAGTTTTTAACAGTAATATATGAGTCATTATGAGAGGGGCTGGACTATACCTCAATCTAAATTTCTTTAATCCCATAACCTCCCCTTTAAGGCCCACTCTGGACATTGGTGTTCCATAGAACACTTTCTGGGAAGTGGCCTTAGCTTTCCCTAGCAGCTTTCCTTTGTAGATGACAAGTGTAATCATCGGTCATTTCAGACCATTTTTAATGTAGGATAGGACAACAGTGTGGGTAGTTCAAAAATAGATTTTGATCCTATTTTAAGCTCTTAGCATAGTCCCTAAGACCTAGAAAAGAAGTTAAATGTGAAATATAGATACACAATCCATTCTTTTGTGTGTCTGGCTGTAGATGATGTCTAGCAGGACTCTTGGTGCTAAGGATTTCATTGATAACCTTACAGATGATTCCGGGTGCCACTCTGATATTCTTATTTTGTAGGGTAAAGAATCTGTGTTTTGTGGAGGCTGTAAGCTTTGGCCAATAGGCCAGCAGAAGACTTAGCTAATGGGCCACCAAGATGGCTCAGTGGGTGAAGACATTTGCTGTCAAGACTGATAACCTGAATTTAATGCATGAAAACTAAATGATAAAATGGGAGAACTGACCCCTACAAGTTGTCCCCTGATATCCACATGTGTGCCATGGAAAGTACATGGGCACTACACAATAAGAAATAAATAGATAATAATAAATAAATAATAACTAGATGATAGATGGATAGATAGATAGATAGATAGATAGATGATAGATGGTAGATAGATGATAGATGGATAGATAGATAGATAGATAGATAGATAGATAGATGATAGATGGTAGATAGATGATAGATTAATATAGATAGATAGATAGATAGATAGATAGATAATAGATAGTAGATAATAGATAGTTGATAGTTCTTGACCAAAATCACATGATAGAATCACGGCAAGGACAGAAGTCAGCTGCAACCCAGTTTCAAACATGGAACTCAATGTTGCACATACTAACTGCTTGACTACACAAGGGAGAAAAGATGCTTATCAAGACTCTTGCTATTATACATTTATTTCAAAATACATGACCTATTTATATATCAAACTTTATACATATATAGATATATATGTACTATACACATGCATGCATGTACTTAATTATATCCCTCATATAACTCCTGAAAGAGCTATCTACTATAAAGAAAAGAAGTTAGTCGGGGAAAGAGTGTAGTTACAAATAGATAAACACACACACACACACACACACACACACACACACACATACACAAAAGGCACCTATGGAAGGTGAAAAAAAAATCTCATACTCAAGAAGAAACCTGAACTACTCGCTGGTTGCAATTGCTGGTCGCCCATTGTGACTATGTAAGAATCCCCTAGCCAGAAAGAAATATAATCAAAGCAACAACACTGAGAGTCCCTAAGGACCTACTCAAAGCTGCACACCCATAGAATTCACCCGAAGGGCTTGCTCTGACACAGGCCTAGATGGATGGGGTCAGACACTGGCTGCTTTTACCAGGCTCACAGGTCATTTCCTGTGTTCTCAGCAGTGGGCTCTACCCATGAAAGCAAGGAATCCAAGGTAGATTCTCTTTAGCCCTACATCGTCCAGCCTCCCAGGACAAGGGCAAAATGTCCAGCCGAGAGCTTTTCCAGACGTTTGTTCACGGCTCACACTTTCACAACCTCGACCTGAGCAGGGATCCGGTGCCAACAATCCTCTGCTTTCTCCAGGGCTTCCAGTCACCCTAGGCTGCCCTGTTGGCTTGTGTTCCCCTTAGCACTTTCTGTCAAAAACACCAAAAAACACCAGGAAGCTAAACCGAACTGCTTCTGTTTGTTTATGTGGCAACAAGCTTAGAGTCTCTGAAAAAATGTCCTTGGCTTTTGACAAAGCCGCCTTGGAGATGCCTCGGTGTGTTTTTAATAGGCCACAGAGTAGCCCGGAAACTAGTGCCCTCCCCGCCAACCAATCTGCTGAGTAAGCCCGTATTACAAAACAAAGCTGGGTGATTCAGAAACAAGGGTGTTTTTCAAGTGTTTTTGTATCATTTGGCTTCGGAAGAATGTAAAATATAAGGCAGGGGCTTGCACCTGACTATATTGGCTTGTGGGATTGTTTTTAATTTGGAAGAATTCTTGACTTACAGTGATACATAGAATATGGAAAGGATCAAGAGTTTCAGACATCCATTTGGAAGCCTTGGTTGAGAGACAGAATGACTAACTTTGAAACCTTATAAAGCAATCCAGAAGACAATGGCAGTGACAGCATGCCATTTTTGCAGGCTAAAAGGAAAAGAAAAACGTATCATTCTAAAGGCCGAAGTTCAAAGGTTAAAGGTTCATTACCAACCTTATGATGAGAAGAGGCGAAGTGCTCCTGATAAAATTAAACATTAGCCTGGTGATGAGTGCTACAGTCTGAGAAGAAACAGGTGCTGCCATGGTAACCAATGGTAAGTGAGTGTGGAAGCATCATGGGGATGCTTGCTGCATTCAGGGAGGTGTTGAAAACACAAGCTCCCAGCCATCATAATCTCCACTGAGACAAGAGGCACACACTATTTATTAAACTCCAAGACAGAAAGGTGAATCCCAAAGCAGAACGGAAATTTGAGAGACATTCACACACAAGGGGAAGACATCTCACACACAAGTGGAAGACATCTCACACACAGTGGAAGGCTCAGAGAGATTTGAGAGCACTCCAGACACAGAGGCTGTGGGTGGACAGGTGAGAGAAAAAGACATGGTGTACTGTAGTCTGAAGCCTCCCATCTTTCTTTCTGTCACCCTCAGCTTTAGAGATATGAAGAAAAGTCCTCATTTTTGCCATTTAGCTGCTCTAAGTAGAATATCAGTAAAAAACACTTCCACTAGTAAGAACTGCAAAGATAGAATTCTGTTAAATTCAGGAACAAATATATATACAAGACTATGTTAGGCAAAAAATAAACATACAAGTTAAATAGCCTACTCTCAAGCCCAGAGTACTCTTACATCATGTAACAATTATTCAGTAAATTAGATTATATAGAAACAGTTCAAACCAGGACTCTCATTGAATAAAAACATCTACCTAGTCACTAGCTTCAGGATAAGACATTTTTCAGTCATGAGGAAAAGTAACTCAATGGCAACGACGCTCCTGGTGAATACTGGTGTGCCGTTTGCTAAAAGTAGCTGATATTGATGAGGACAAAAAGCCCTGAGCAGGGCACATGCCACCATTCACAAGCCCAGAGTCACACCTTCCATCTCTCGATAGAGCCTCTCCTGCTTTTGCCTCTGAAGGATCTGGAGTCATTATCTGGTGACTCCAAGGTAGTTAGGTCCAAATTCCACGGTGGATAAGAAGGTGATTGAAGGTAGGACTCATCATAAACCTTCATATCAGTAATTGCCTCTTTTATTTTGTAGTCCAAGATGCTGCATCTGAAGGGGGGGGAAATACTCAAGAGGAAAGATACCCATGCAGCTGACATCTGGGAACTAAAAGTGAACTTGCATACCTTAGTAAATTTACATTTGTCCCCATGTTTATCATTAAAGGAAAATGATGAGATACAGCCCTCTGCCCCATCACCATCAGCCTTTTTTAAAGATACATTTATTTTTATTTTATGTGTATGAATTTTGGCCTGGATATATGTATGTGCACTGCATGTCTATCTGGTGCTCTTAGAGGCTATAAGAAAGTGCTGGATCCCTGGAACTGAGGTGAAAAGTAGTTTTAGGGCACCTCATGGGTGCTGAGAACAGAAACCAGATCTTCAACATGAACAGCTAAATCTCTTACCTGTTGAGCCAACTCCCCAGCCTAGTGTCAGATTTTAGTGCAGGTGTCATGAGTTCTCTTGTACTGCTTCAAAGCTCCTTTAATGTTTCACTAAGAAAGAAAACTACCTTCAGCATGTCAAGACTGTATGGTTAAATAAGAGAAAGCCCTCACATAGCTAATTAATTATAGCAGTGGAGTATATGATTATAACTATAAGGAGAAAAAGACATTCTCAACAGAACAGCCACTGATATGCAGACCACAGAAGCTGTTCATTCAAAGCAAACACCCAGCAAAATATATAAGGAACTTGGAGAAGAACTTTTGATGCTAGAATGTTCTTTTGAGCCAAAGTTTCTAGAGCTGAATCTGGAAGTCACTTGACCCCAAAATATAAATATGGGCAGGGCAGAAAATTCTAGTCATAGAATATTGTCAATTGGCCTAATACCTTTCCCATTGCATACCAGGGACACACTCACCAAAACCCATCTGTTTAGCACGTCAGGGAGTTGAGCTGCTCACACATCACATCAGCTTGAAGGCAAGGAACTCCAGCAGACAGACCAGTAAGCCCAGCCTAGACCAGAAGGTTTTCTTTAAGCATGATCTCTGGTAACTTATATTAAAAAATATTCAAAGAGTAGATTATTGATTCTCATTGGGTATTTAGTGAATATCAAAAAAGTTAACAGATAGAAAGCTCTAGAATGGAATTTTTCTCATAAACTACCAGAAGTGGATGAACTCTGTTTCCAGGGATCAGTGGGAAAGTTCCTCTGAGTAGAATTCCAAGAGTAGCTAAATTAAATGTTTCTGAATACTGTCCCTAAAGTAAGCTAAGGATGTAGCATGGTGAATAGAGTGCTTGCCTAGCATGTATGAAGACTTGAGTTTCTTTCCTAGTACTGCAATCAACTGGGCATGGTAGCCAGTCTTAGCTCCAGAAGTTGAGACTGGAGGATCAGAAGTTTAAAGTCATCCTTGTCTACACACTGGGTTCAAAGAAAGCCTGGACTAATGGAAGCCCAAATCTCAATTTAAAAATAAAATCTCGTAGTCAAGAAATCCCCTGCTTTCTTGCTTCTGCCCATCTTCGCATTCTCACCTGCATTTGTAATACCAGTTGGTGTTTCATCAAAAAATCTTTGAAGAAAATACTTATAGCAGGAACTTCTAGATGAACTAGTGGTAAAAATGATACAGAGGCTTACTAATGTTTATTATAGCTTAGGTCTTTAGCTGGGCAGAGTCTTAGCTAGCTCAATCTAAATTTAACTTTACTATTCTAGTCCATGACCTGTCATGTGGCTAGTTCTTTACCTCTCTGTACCTGTTCATGATTGACCATCTTCGTATCCCACTGGAAAATCTCCCACACCTGATTTGTTCCCCCCAGAGACACTTTCTCTGCCTGGAAACTCTTCCACCCTTCTATTCCTGCCAAGCTGTTGGTTGTCAGCTCTTTATTAAACCAAACAGAAAGTGAGGAAGTGTTTATAAAATATGAGGCCAGTAATGGGCCATAAGAATAACAATACCAAAATCCAGCCAATAGTCAGCTCTCTGCTGGTACAGTAATCAACAATTGAATACACAAAGACAACTTCACACAGTACACCCCAACAGATACCTACATGGATTGTCAACATGTTGGATTGTCCCATGGATGTAATTGCTTGTGGTGGCAATATTGTAGCTAGACATATCTATGGGTGGTGGATATATACATCCATGAAGAATAATGTGACACACAAGATCATAGGACATCATGATGTCATCCTCCTAGGAATCCAAAAGGAGAAAGAGCCCATAACAGCAGAAATCAAGCTGTACCCAGAGTCTGTGTGCTACATGGCAGCTACTATGACAAAAGCTGGGATGTGTGAAGCCCTTGTGAGACAGAGCCACATGGAAATTTTCACATCCAGGTGGAGTTTCAAATTATAAACAGCGTGTGTACAACAGCATGCAAAAATCTAGGATGATGGAGGATGAGGAGCAAAGACTTACCTTGCTCATACACTCAGACTCAGATTCAGACCTCTCAGGCTCCTTTTCTTATTGCCCTTTCACACCCATATCCACTTCAAAGATGAAGCAACTATGCTGAGAAAGTTACACTGTTTTTTGGTTCTGAATACTGTCTCTAAAGTAAGCTAAGGATGTAGCATGGTCCCACAGGTTTTAACGCAAGAAACAGAAAATCCATGTTCAAATACTGCCAGCATTCCCACCTACCAGATCTGTGGGCTTCTCCATGTTTATTTTCCTTATCTTCCATGTCTACATCCATAATAAGAGGTCCTGAGCAGATGTGGTGAAGATTTAGTAAAAATATAAATGTAATGTAACAATCACCCATCACTTAGTAATGGTCTAATGGTTATGGTATCCAGCCAGAACTTATTCAGGATAACATGAGTCACAGCTAAGAAATTAACTCTGGTCTGAGAAATGCCATTCTCTTTCTACAGCACAAGAGAATGAGATTTCAAAAGTTCAAAGGGAAAAAAATGAGGTAGCAAAGGAGAAAATGTGTGTGCGTAAACTTATTGGAGGATGTGATGGTGCAAGTTTGTAATCCCAGAACCAGGAAGGCTAAGGCAGGAGGACCATGAGTTTAAGGACAGTATCAGGTATGTAATAAGAACCCTGTTAGTGAATGAAGAAGGAAGAGAAAAAGAAGGAGGAGCAGCAGGAAGAGAAGGAGATGGGAGAGTCATCAGCACCACTGCCAGAAACAGGAAGAGAAAGAAAAGAAAGAGAAAGAGGTGGAATAAGAGGATAAGAAAAAGAAGGAGGAGGAAGAGGAGGAGGAAGAAGAAGAAGAGAAGGAGGAGGAAGAGAAGGAGGAGGAGGAAGAGGAGAAAGAAGAAGAGAAGGAGGAAGAGGAAGAGAAGGATGAGGGGGAAGAGGAAGAGAAGGATAAGGAGGAAGAGAAAGAGAAGAAGGAGGAGGAAGAGGAAGAGAAGAAGGAGGAGGAAGAGAAGGATAAGGAGGAAGAGAAGGATAAGGAGGAAGAGGAAGAGAAGAAGGAGGAGGAAGAAGAGAAGGAGGAGGAGGAAGAGAAGGAGGAGGAGGACATCTCTGAGGAAAACATTTGGGTTGGGCTAAATCCAGAAGAGCACTAATCCTCAGATGTTATATCCATCATTTTTAATGGCTCATTGATACATGGCTCCAAACCATACCATGACATTAAGCAGCTATGGGAAAGATTAGAAGAGAACCTGATGAATCCCAACTCTAACCCTTCTGCTAAAACCATTAACACATCAGCCAATTGTTCTCCAAGCTCTGTTCCCTCTGAGCCAGGCCTCACAAAGGGCAAGGTGTGGTGGCAGAAAGGCCGGGCCTGTGGAAACTCTTGACATCTGTGAATGTTTTCATAAAAGGGCACATCCCAAAGTGGAGTGTGCCTGCTCTCAAAGCCCCTTCCAAGGTATCCAGCACTCCCCTTAATGGACCACCTGCAACCACAGCTATTTATAGCAGTAGCCTCTGTGTGTTTTGATAAAACCTCCCCATCATATTTCTTCATTTTGAAAGACTACTTCTTACAGTTGGCCCATTAAATTTTGCCTCCCTTACTTCTTGAACTGCATTCTTGGAAATCCATGGTTGACTACACAAACAAATGTACAGGATGATAAAAATAGTTTGAAACCATAATTTGCCCTCTCTGTTTTTCTTGTGTTTGTGTAAGTGTGATTTCCTTTAGCGTTGGCTTCCTGGAAACTGAGATCTGACAGGAGGTGAATTAAGATGAAGGGCCAAAATGTAAGAGGCCTGAGAGAGTGGCAGAGCCAGCATCTCAGCTTGTTCCTCGGTGGGGTAGCAAGAAAGCAAGACAGGCTCCAGACAAAGCTAAGATACAGAGTAGGCAGAAAGGCAAAAGAAGCTGTCGTGACTAATTAAGAAACTAAACAAATTTACCTGCAGAAAACAGTGACACTAAAAGTGATGTGAAAACAGAGATTGGAGCGTGGTCAGTGAGGAAGCAGAAGTCGCCACATGTGAGTAGCATCATGTGACATGGTGGTCTGTCTTCTTGCTCACACTTCCAGAGAGCTAGCAGCCAGTGTTAGCTCTATCTGGCTCTGCCTCTGTCTGTCTCTGTCTCTCGGTCTGTCTCTCTGTCCCTCTCTGTATCTTTGTCTCTCACTCTCCTGTGTGTGTGTGTATGTGTGTGTAGTACTGCACATGAGTTTGCAGGTGTGTGTGCTTGTGTACACACACTCAAAGAGTCCAGAGGATTACATTTATGTCTTCTGTGCACTACACCTTATTTCCTTGACACAGGATCTCTCACTGAACTGGTAATTCACCTTTTCAGAGAGGCTGGCTGCCTATGAGAGTTCCCAGGACCATCTTGTCTCCACCTCCCACTGAGGGGCTTACATGCACACAGAGCCACAGAGCCATGTCCAGCTTTGTACATAAGTGAGTGGGAATTCCGGCTCAGATCTTCACACTAATGCAGAAACACTCCTACCCACGGAACATCTCCCCAGCCTAGGAGGTGGGCTGGCTGCTTTCCCGTTGTTTTACTTTGCTTTGTCTTTGCTTTTTTCTTTTTGTTTAGCCTTCTCTCATACAGCACATCCCTCCTAAGTTTCCCCTCCCTCCATTCCTCTCAGGTTCCCCTGCAACTTCTGTCTTCCCAGATCCATAGGTCCTCTGTTTTTATCAAAAGCTTTGAAAATGTTGTTAATAGCCCTACACTGTTTCCCAAAAAAGCAAGAATAAAGTCTACTGTCATTTTATGACTATGTTTATATCAGCAAAATTACATCTTTAAAGATGTATATGCTTATATGAGCAAAATAAATAAATTTTTAAAAATATGCAAAATCTCCCTGACCTTAAAAACCTGAGATCCCACCCAAGCAGTGATGCTATTGGCTGCTGGGGGAGGGAGCCTCTGGTAGGATAGCTGCTGGGGGAGAGAGCCCCTAGTAGGACCAGTGGATGACACTGCACTCACGCACACATGCGCAGTACTAGGTTGACTCAGTGGGCTTAAAAGAGAGAGTATGAAGTGCTCTTGAAAAGTGGTTACGGGCCTTAGGAGGTCCAGAAAGGGAAGGGGAAATTTAATAGAACACTGATGTGTGAAGTTTTCATACTATAAGCTTAAAAAGTAAAATAAAAGATGCGAAGACTTGGGCTGGCTGTTTACATCTGTGTGTAATCAGATAGCAGTTGGACATTGGATTGTGGAGACCTTGGGCTGACTGTGCACAAGTTGAAGAAGGTGGCTTTTAAAATCTACCCTCTATCCATCCCATGTACAGTCACCTAAGCTAGACACTGATGTGGATGGCTGGAAGTGCATGCTGTCAAGAACATGATATAGCTGTCTCCTTAGAGGTCTGCCAAAGACTAACACATTCAGAGGACGATGCTCACAGTTAACCACTGATATGATCAGGGGTTTCCCAATGGAGACTTAGAGAGAAGACTGAAGGAGCAGAAAGGGTTTGTGACCCCAGGAGGAAAGCAACAATACCAAACAACCAGAGCCTCCCAGGGTCTAAACCACCAGCCTGGGAGCACATAGGGAGGGACCCATGACTCCAGCAGTATATGTAGGGGAGGATGGCCTTGTCGGGCATAGGTGGGAGAGGAATGTCTTGGTCCCATAAAAAACAAACACAGAATTGGGGGGAGTGAGAGTGGGGAGGGGATAGTGGGGGGGGGCATAGGTGCAGGCACTGCCTCATAGAAGCATGAGGAGGGGGGATGGGATAGGAGGTCTCTGGGTGGTGGGAGGAAGTGGAGTAAGGGGACAAAATCTAAAAGGTAAATATAATACCGAATTTTTGAAAAAAATGGAAAAAGGAGAAAAAAGAAAAAAAGAAAGACAAAAAAGAAAAATAGGAGATTTAATAACACAAAGGGAAGGATTTAGAAAATTTTTTTCTTGATACTAAAATTGTTCTGAGAATTGTATATTGCAGAATACACAGCCTCAGTGTATCTACTCATCAAGCAAACTGAACAGACCTGCTCAAACCTCTGATGTCCTGGAATTCCAACTGGATGCAGTGAAGACACAGTGTCAGAGGCTTATCAATTTACTCCCCTCTTCTAATATCTCAACTCCCATAATCAGCTTGAAGAAGTTAATGAAGAGTCAGATCCCCTATTCCCTGGGCTTGGGGACTAAGGTGGTTAATATTGGGTTGTCTTTCTAGGGAAAAGTAAAGGTTTTGTTGGAACAGGGAGGATTAGCTAGGACTTATTGCATA
This sequence comes from Arvicanthis niloticus, assembly GCF_011762505.2. Classification (NCBI taxonomy): domain Eukaryota; kingdom Metazoa; phylum Chordata; class Mammalia; order Rodentia; family Muridae; genus Arvicanthis; species Arvicanthis niloticus. The sequence goes on along the minus strand of NC_047659.1, from coordinate 88,782,926 downwards.
GCCACAACCTATTGATAGAAATCTGTATAATTAGTATCAAGATGAAGTTATAATTTATTAAATGGTACAAAATTTACTTTGATTTCAAACTTAAGGTTTTTATTGGTATGAGTTTCTTATCGATATAAAAATGAAATGAATATTGGTACTCTCATGGGCATTGTGCCTGTATAACACATTTAGGAATACAAGGCTTAGACCCAGTCTTTCTTTAACTTTTTTAACAGATTTGAGATGGTTAGCCTGTGAGTTAAGGGACTATAGCAAATTCATGGCTTGGAGTTTATTGTTAGGGTGTTCTCTATGTTTTATTTAGAAAGAGTAATCAGCCCTTAATAACTCTGCATCACTAAGGTCTGTCAGATGATTCTGGGCCAGAAGGCTGAAGATTTGATGCTCCAACGTTCTGTAGTATAGGGGCTTCCCAGGCGTTCAGCAGTCTCTATAAATTGGCTAAGTTTTAGAATCTATGCTTTGTGCTTCCCATAATTTCAGTTAACTCAGTCATTCTGGACTTCTGATGGGGTTGAAGACCTATAGTCTCATAGCCAATCCTGACTATTTACTTTGAGATAAAAGATTGGAGAGGAAGGTTTTCAGCTGACATTTATTCTAAGCCAACAAAAAAAAAGCCGTTCAAAACTAAGTGTTTTAGTTAGGAGAGACGACAGAGGTTCTGGTAAGTCAACAAAATGATGGACTGGGTATTAGGACTATCTTGTACCTCACTGGTACAAATAGGAATAATTATGCTCTAATTGTATTTTGAGAGAAAAGTGTTATTTTAACAGGAAGGGTGATATGTAGGAGGAGCTACGGGGTAAGGAGTACCGAGAGGAAGAGATGGAGTAAGGAGAGGAGAAGATGAAGGAGAGGAGAAGCTAGTTGATGAGAGAGAGAGAAAGAGAGAGAAGGGGGGTCATGGAGGCAGATGTCCATGTGTCTCCACCAGTCAAAGACAGTGTATATATCTAGGTTGGGTATTGGGTTACACTTCTGATTGATATTGAGTATTACCAAACTTATAAAGCCTTTGGTTGACATTAAAAAAATAGTATAAAAGCAAAAAGGAGAAGTGGGGATGGGATAGGGGATTTTTCTAGGGAGGGGAAATGGGGAAAGGGGATTGCATCTGAAATGTAAATAAAATATAAAATAAAAAAATGAAAAAATAAAATAAGACCTACCCTCTCAGTAACTCATGGTAAAATGGAGCATTCTTAACCGCAGCCTGCTTTTATCTGGACATATTTCATTAGTGATCTATGGGGCAGTTGGGTGGCGCTTTCCCACCAGCAGCATGGGACTGTCAATACTACAAGGTAGATCCTGTCGTCCTCATTGCTCTCACAGCTACATAAAAGAGTCCTGCCCTTCCCCTGCATGAAGTTTCCTTTCCAAAATTTACCAAACCATAAAACCAAGGATGACTCCTAAGAAGCCCTGAGGTGTGGACCACAGGAGCACAGGAGATGTGTCTTTTGTAAGGGTTGATTCAGATCTGTTTACCCCATCCTTATATCCAATTTCCTTGTTGGGCAACTTGTGCAGCCCACAGACTCATGCTCTCGGTGAACTATGGACTAACGGCACACTCGCTGCCCATCTAACCCCCAAAGCACCTCTCCTGCAGCTGTCAAAACCAGCCACTCATCCCCACCCCAGCACTGAGCCATTCAGTGAAGGAAACTTTTTGGAAATATCACCCGGGTTTGCCCAGGAGGTTTTGCCCAATTGCCCAAGTCCTGGGAATAAAAATGCCAAGTATAATGTGGAATGAAAAACAGAGGTCAAACTAGTCCAGAAGGGTGGGGCAGGAACTGTAGCCTGAGATGAAGGGTCAGACAGAGCATGCTGGCAAACTACATGTGTCTGAACTTTACCTGCTGACTCCTGGCCCTTGAACACTAGTGGGGTAGATCATCTGCCATGCAAGTCATGTAAAACAGGGGTGTTTTGGGGACTGAGCTAATTGCAGAATCTGGAGGTCTTAAATTTGAAAAAAAAAAAAAGTTTGTTTTCTTAGTGACCTTTGCTGTATTTGTGTGTATATTATAAAAGATGAATATGGGTCAGGGGCTAAAATATCACCTAGGCAGCCATTGGAAATTATACAGGTTAACTAATCTATATGCTTCCTTGTTATTGTATTATCTGTCTGTCTGTCTCTCTGTATCTGTGTCTGTCTCTGTCTCTCTGTCTCTGTCTCTATCTCTGTTGTTTGTCTGTCTATCTCTCTCTGTCTCCCTCTGTGAGTGTGTGTGTGTGAGGGGGGTCTTTTAATAAGTCTGGAGCTCACTAATTCTCTGAGAATACCTGGCCACAAACCCTAAGCCTAGGAATCCTTGTAGCTCCACCTTCCCGGCACTGGAATTACAAGCATGAACTACCAAGCCTAGGTGCTGGGTATCCAAACTCTCAGATCTTCATGCATTCATGGCAAGCAATCTGCCGGCTGAGCCATCTCCCAGACCCTCGTATATTACTTGGAAGGTGGCTCCAAATCACATTTATTATTACACCCATTTTAAAGGTGAAGAAATTAAGCTTGGAGCAGTAACATGCCAAAATCTACATCATGAATTGCACTGCTAATAGATGGAAAGCGGGGATAATATATCTCAATTAAGCAAATTCAACTGACTCTCTGTCCACTCAGCCTCTCACTGTGTCACACTATAATAAAGAGTAACAGTGATTGTCACTCCTGATGGCACAGGAATTCACTCGGCTTGCTTTGCAGGCTGCCGTCTATATTTTTAATTACCTGGTGGCTCTAGACCTGTGGTTCTCAACCTGTGGATCAAGACCCTTTTGGGGGCCAAATGATCCTGTTACAAAGGTTGCCTAAGACAATCTGAAATATCAAATATTTACATTATGATTCATAACAGTAGCAAAATTACAATTATGAAGTAGTCAAGGTTACCACAACATGAAGAACTGTATTAAAGCATGGCAGTATTAAGAGGGGTGAGAGCCGCTGCTCTAGACACTGCCATTTAGAGCCTCAGAGATGCCTTTATGTGCCCTGTAGAGTTAGACTTTCCATTGCCATGAGAGGGCAGAGGTAGATGTTGTCAGTTTTCTATTAGCTAAGATGTTGTCTTTCATTTCTCCTTCCCTTCTAGCCAGTTTCTTTGCTTGTGTTAGCATGTCTTCCACTGATATACAAACACTAGCCAAAGCCAGAGAGATGCTCAAGATCATGACCTGCTACTCTTCCAGAGAATTAGAGTTTAATTCTCATCCTTCACATATGGCAGGACACAGGGACCTACAACTCTAGGTCCAGGAGATCTGACGCCTGCCTCTGGCCACTGTAGGTACCCACATGCATGATTGAACACATACACACACAAATAAATATACACAAATAAGTAGTAAAATAGCTCATTTTTACAAATTAATTAGAAAAGCTGAAACATTTTGCTTTCATAACTGTGTCTTTTGTTTGTTTGGTTGGTTGGTTGGTTTTGGTTTTTCAAGACAAGGTTTCTCTGAGTAGCCCTGGCTGTCCTGGAACTCTCTGTAGACCAGGCTGGCTTCGAACTCAGAAATCCGCCTGCCTCTGCCTCCCAAGTGCTGGAATTAAAGGCGTGCACCACCACTGCCCAGAAATAACTGTGTCTTATAAGACATTTAAATGTGAATTTAAATACAGAAACTACCATATTGTCACCAGAAAGAACCTTGTATTTACTGAAAATATTCAGTTTCCTGGATTTTGCTGATTCATGATCTTGTTTCCTTCATCAGCCCAGACAACTGAAGGGTTTGGGTAAATGTAGACAAAGCCAAAAAGTGGATCCCTTGTAATAGAGTTTTCTTGGAAAAAAAATTAATGCCCATAATTCACATGAAAACAAGTGTTGGTGACACTACTAACTCTCTGAGTATTTAATTTTTTCATCCATAAAAGAAGCATCTATTCAATGTGTAGTTATTAAAATATTATCATGCAAAACAGCACAATAATTACACACTGTGGGAAGATATAGCATGCATATTTATTGTTCATGTAATATAAAACCTAGTCCAGGGTATGAATGACCAATGATAAATGCTGGTACCCACATAAATAGTTACACAGTGTTGGCAATAAGCAGGTAGTAGAAACCATAGCAGGTTATGGATCAACCAGAAATGGCAATATGTGTTCTCTCTGATCACCAGTACTGTAAGATGGGTCTTTGGTCTGTTACAAAATTGCTGCATACAGGGCTAGAAAACTAAGGGATTTTACATCATTGTTCTTGTTACCAAGCACACTGTGGCCTGTGTATTCAACCTGCTTGAGCTCATCTCCTTGCTTATCACTTATGTAACTTCTAGTAAGATGCTTAAACTCACTAGGAATCAATTTCCACTCCTACCAACAGGAAATAATTACAGGACCAACTTCTCACCTGAATAGTGTGAGAATCAAATGAGTCTGTATACACAAAGGTCTCTGTATGTATCCTCAAAAGTGTTATTATTCCCATTACTGTTGTCAGCCTACATTGACCAATCTCACATGTCCAAAGGCTTGTGAATAATAAAGTTTGTCACCATGTGGTACTTTGTAAGATGCTGTACCAAAAAAAAAAAAAAATGAGCATCTATTCCATTTAAGGGACACTTGTATATTCATGGTGGAATGATGAACTGTGGACTAGGCTTACTCTGTCTGTTTGCTCAGGACATGCAGCCTAAAACACACATATATTCGTCCTTTATAGAGTGAGAAAAATGCTCTGGAAAAGAACATAAATGGAGACTGCATAGTTATTTTCAACCAATCCAGTAAATAGATAAAAAAAAAAATAGACAATTTGGAACAAAATGAATTATTTGAATAAATTATCAGTTTGCTCTATGTTTTTCAAAATCTTTTAAACGCTGTGTCATAGTCAATATTTGAGTCATTTGCCCATGGTTCTTTATTGTTCAACTCTCCTCTCAAATCACGAGAGCAGCTCAAGAGCCCTATGTGCTGTCACGGTGCAGGAAAGCTTCCCTTCTTCCCACAGCCCAGGGCCTTGCAATTAGCACTGTGCACAGATAGGCACACTCCTGTTGGGCAGCTTGAACAGTGGCCACAGTACCAGATCTGACGTGACAGTGAAGTTCTTGCTGGTGGAAAGCACACATATCACATCTCAAAGGTATTCTCTGTAATGAGGAGAGAAAATTAGAGGAAGAAAAGCTTTGATTAAGGAAAAAAATAGTTTGAAGAGATCTGGGTGAGCATGACAAGAACTTGAAGTCAGCAAGTTGATGAGAGGCAGATCTAACAGATCTTTGAGAGATCACTGGTGTTGAGGGGGCTCAGATTCTATAAGAACTGGAAATATAAGTGGGAGAAGAAACAGAAGAAAAATAATAAATATTGTTTTAGGAGGATTTGAAATGACTTTGTAAGCTGTAAATACATTTCAAGATGCACAAAGAAAATACAAATTCTGGTGGTACTACTGATCAGCTACAATTATATATGGTGTTTGGAATAGATACTGTTCAGGGTGGCCAAGGCTTGGCCCCCAAAAGCCACACCTATAAGGAGTAGACCAAGAAAGAGGAATGGAAAGGAGGCCCAAGAGAGAGCCTGAGAGGAGCTAGGAATGGAGAGCCATGAGCAGAGAGTCCACACAGAATGAATTTAATCTCTAACACAATTCAAAAATAAAAACAGCCTGGTAAGTGACGACGGAAATGGAATAGTACTGAAGCCACAGAAGAAGAGGGTAAAGGAAGCTGTCCCTAGCTAGGTTCTTTCTAGATAAAACCAAATTGCTCCAAGATCTTCTCTATGAAATGTCTGTTTCAATGTCACTCTGCAATCTGGAACAGATGACACACTAGCCCTGTTTACTGTGTAAGCTTGGGTGTATTCATCTGGATACAACTGGATAGTACTGAATCAACTGTAGCATGAAACACCAGACAATACATTGAATTTGAGGAAAGAAACTGGGAACAGATTTAAGCCTGGATAAAACCTTGTAAAAAGGGAAGGGGAGGCCCCGCTTGTAAAAAGCTAATTCAAGATCAACATCAGAAAAACCCCCAGTGCAAAAGATTTATACTGATACTTTGCATAGCCTCCCATAGCTAAATATAGTTTGTGCTTGATGACTTCCTTCTAAACATTCAGTATGAAAAGAAGTTAAGAAGAGAAGCTTTGGAGTAGAAAAAAACTGGCAAGCACTACCTGAGTTAAGTGACCACATCGACAAGGACAGAAATAAGTCATACTGAAAATAGGAGCCCTTCATAGGACATGACAAAAGAGGCACTGGGCCTCTGTGGCCTGTCTCAAAAAAAACATAGTACCAGCCTAAGAACCTAATTGCAATGAAAATACCAGACAAATCTCTCACTTCACAGCACCCTAAAATAAACCTGATCAGTATAGCTCAAGACTAAGAGTCCACCAAGTGTGCATGCACACACACACACACACACACACACACACACATCTGAGAAACTATCATGCCAAGAGACATAGAAAAATATGTGAAGTGTAGCATGGTATCCTGGATATGATCCCACAAAGAGGAGAGGGGCATTAAGTAGAAACTAGGGGTGCCTCAATGGTATGGGCTTTCAGTAATGCTTGGCCCAGGGAATGGCACTATTGGGAGGTGTGGCCTTGTTGAAGTAGGTATGGCCTTGCTGGAGGAAGTGTGTCATTGTGGGGGTAGGCTTTGAGGTCTCTATGCTCAAGCTCTGCCCAATGTGGAAAGATAGTCTCCTGGCTGCCTATGGAGGACAGTCCCCTTCTGCTGCCTTCAGAACAAGATGTAGAACTCTAGGCTTCTCCAGTACCATGTCTGCCTGCATGATGCCATGATAATAATGAAATGAACCTCAGAACTTATCAGCCAGCCCCAATTAAATGTTGTCCTTTATATGAGTTGCCTTGGTCATGATGTTTCCACAACAATGGGAATCCTACCTAAAACAACTGGTTTATTAGAATTTTGACAAATATCTCATACTGATGCAGGATGTTAACAGTTAAGAAGACTGAACCCGAAATATATGAAACCTTTCAGAAGCATCTGCATAGCATTTTTAAAATCTAAAATTATTTTGAAACATAAAAGTTCTTTAAATTGCATCATATGGTTGTGTTCATATCAGAATTAGCAAAGAGCCACAGGGAAGTCAGTCAGGTTAACCTTTGCCCACAACACAGAGTCCCTCCTCCCAAGGAAGCAACATTGCCAGGAAATTTTTCACAAGAGGAAAAAAGACAAAATTAGGTGGCCACTGTTCACCTCTGTTCTGGAAAAATAAAAGCCATATTCTACAACTTGATGGATAGCCAAGGTCAAGTCTAGTATTAAATTAAGAATGTGTTACAACACAGAATGGTCTGTAACACTGAGAATGACTAAGAGGTTACCTCTGACATATGAGCAAACCCATCATCTAAAAACATTCACAGAGGCTGATAACCACTGAAATGAGGCAGTCCCTGAGAGCATCCTTCTTGTTTAGAAGCCAATGAGTCTACTCTTTTATGAGGTTCAAAAGCTGACCAACCACTCAGTGCCCATTCTTCCTTGGCTAAACCTAGACTGAGATTAAAACATGACTTTAACTACATTGTTAAATCAGAATCATTTCTTCTGTAATTTCGCCCACCTTGGTGTCCTTATAAAGACAATAGGACACCTGAGAGATGTCCTCAGGAATGGCTCTGCTTGGAGATGCTGAGCCAGTATTGATCATGTTTAGCTCTACATCATCTGTGCCACTGGCACATAAGAATTACATACAATTTTGTATTTCCAAATAGGACTGGAAGTCCTTCCAAAGTTTATAGCCTGTTAAATCGGAAAGAATCTTATAAATTCTCAACCCTATTCAACTCCACATCCCATGAAAAAGAAATAGAAATTTAGAAAGCCACAAGTCAATATAATTTTATGGAAACTAAGAAACTGAGTGAGAATAGGTTGTTTTTTTTTTTTTTTTTTTTTTTTTTTTTATTCCTGAGCCAGTGGTCTAATCACCAAGGCATACACTTCACTATGTAAATGATGCTGCAAAGAGTTTCTAATGACTGGCTACAGCAGGCACATCTGTTCTTTACCTACAGTTTTCAATAGAGCACAGAAGGAGACACACACCCAGGAGTAGTTTTGATCTCTCACATGTTTTACCTGAATGGCATGCTAGACTGGTCATCTCCCTGGAGATTCTCAGTACAGAAGAGAAATGTTTATCATTAATTCTTCCTAGACTATGAAAAGACAATGCAGAGAAGAAGGTGGGGTATTGGTTGATTCAAACCCCTTGTAAGGTGTCAGTCTTGCCATCAACCATCAATACATTTCAGAAGTTGCAGGTGGCATTGACATGAACTAATCACTCTTTTTCTTAAAAGAGTCACACCCACTGTCCAGCCCCACGCAATTCTGGCTGGTCTATCAGTTATTATCATCACTGAGAGTCAAGACAAGTAACTGTCCCCAAGACTTAAAAAACAAAACAAATCAAAACAAAACAAAAAAGCCTTAATACTAAACTTGGTGGTGAATGACCATAAATTTCAGCACTCAGGGGCTGAGGTTGGAGTATCTTGAATTCAAGTCCAACCTAGACGGCATAGTGGGAAAATATTAAGAAACCCAACACTAAAATCTCGGCCTGCAATCCCGCTTTTCCAGCTCCCTTTAAAAAGTGTTTCTAAATACATTTATAAATGACCAACTTCGTTTTTCTGTCATACTTCCTGTTTTTACAAATACACAAGTATGGCTCCTAATTAAGTTCTTGCATGGACTGTGTTAAGTCTGTCGGGTTTAGGAGCCCTCTGAATTGCCCCGTGGTTTTCATTTCATGAAATACTTTTTCAAGTTCTCTCTGTGGCTTGTACTCCTTTGTTCAGGAAACTTGCTTTGTTGCCAGTGGCCACTGCTAACCTTTCCCTTGGCTGAGGAAGAAGGGCTAAGTGTTCAGTTGGAAGATATGAAAGAAACCATCTACGCACTACAAAAGCAAGTATAGCTGGGCATGGTAGCCTGAGACTTTATTCCAAGCACTCTAGAGGCAGAAGCAGGCAGATCTCAGTGAGTTGGAGGCTAGCCCGGCCTACAGGACAGCCAGGGTGACATAGTCAGACCCTGTCACACATAAGAAAGAAAGAAAAAAAGGAGGAAGGAAAGAAACAAGAAAGAGAGGGAGGGAGGGAGGGGAGGAAGGGAAAGAGAGAAAGGTAAGGATGAAAGAGAAAGAGAGATAAAGAGGAAAAGAGGGAGAAAAGGAGAGAAAATGGAAGAGAGAAAGAAAGGAAAAGAAAAGCTAACAGTTGGAAGCTATTTGCTGTCCCACTGGGAACACATAAATATCACAGCTTTCAACTGCATCCTACACAACATCAAAAAACTGGCCAAGACTTTATCTAGGTAGTTTTTAGTGGCTTCTAAATATCAATCTATTTTGCTTACTACTCAATTTGTAAGTTCACGTTCACAGATTATCACCTTGAGGTCGATAAACCATTACAATAAGGCTAAACCTGTATTTCCCACACCATTCTAGTACCTCGCTAAGTTCCCCAATGAAGAAAAGTGTCAATAAAGAGGGTGATGAAATGGCTAATTACAGAAAATTAACCACTCAGCAAATCTAGGTCCCCCAAGCTCATTCATTCATTTCTGCTTCTCCCTGGAACATTAAACTTTAATACTTTTCTAAATGTTTAATCAGTTTGCAGGAACTGTGGGACACCAATTTTCACCAAGTCTGAGCTTTGGAAGAATCTACTACCCAGGTGTTTGCTCAACAACTGTTTAAAGTCATATTTTTCAGCAAGTGACTTAGTTACTATGCCCCATGTCCCTTTCGCTTCCTTTCTATCTTTCTGTTTGGTGGACAGGAGATATTAGAAATGATAGAGGAACTGACTGACAGCTGAGTAAAGCTTTCAGGCCATTAAGTCAGTAGTGACAGAGAAGGTAAGACCCTGGAAGAGAGAACAAACCAACATTAATTTGGTAACAGAAGTAAAGGGCGCTTCATTTTATTCAAGTCTCCAAGCCACCAGACGCAATGCTCCCACAACTCCTCAATAAAGCCACTGATTTACCAGCACCTGCAATGAGTGGTAAGATTTCAATCCAAACCAGAGCTTGGGGAATGAACAATCACATTTTTAATTTGCATCTCTAGTCTTCCTTTTTAAAAAAGATATTCCAATTTTTTAATTAATTTTTTTACTTATTCATTTATTTACTTATTCACTTTACTGCCCCTCTCTCAGTCACCCCCCACAATACTTCCCCCATCCTTCTTTCCCTTCTCTTCTGAATGGGTACCCCCTCCCATTTCCCCTACTCTGGCACTTCAAGTCTCTGTGAGGCTAGGCACTTCCTCTTCCACTGAGGCCAGCCCAGTTAGAAGAACACGTCCCACATACAGGAAACAGCTTTTGGGATAGCCCTCACTCCAGTTGTTCTAAACCCACATGAAGACTAAGCTGCACATCTGCTATATATAAACGACGAGGCCTAGGTCCAGCCCCCAAGAGCCACAAAAGTTCAGGTTAGTTGACTCTGTTGGTCTTCCTGTGGAGTTCCTATCCCATTTGGGGCCTGTAATTCTTCCTATTCTTTCACAAGAGTCCCTAAGCTCCATACAGTGTTTGGCTGTGTTGTCTGTATCTGTCTGAGTCGGCTGCTGCATGGAGCCTCTCAGAGGACACCATGCTCCTGTTCACAAGTATAGCAGATTATCAGTAATAGTGTTAGGGACTGATGCTTGCCCATGGGTTGGGTCTCAAGTTGGCCCAGTCTGTCTCTACTCCTTCCCCTGTGCCTGCATTTCTTGTAGACAACATAAATTTTGGGTTGAAAGTTTTGTGGGTGGGTTGGTGTCTCTGTTGCTCCACTGGGGTTCCTGTCTGGCTACAGGAGGTGGCCTCTTCAGGTTCCATACCTCCAATGTAGTGAGTCACAGCTAAGGTCACCCCACACACACACACTGACTTGGGCACCTCCATTATCCCAGGTCTCTTCTCCCTACCTCCTCATTCCTGTCAGCTGCAGATTTCAGTTCATTTTGATGGCCCTCTAGCCATCTCTCCTGTCTTTCACAACACTTGATCTCCCTCACCCCCTTCCCCTCCCTCCCAATACCCTCCCTCAAGCTGCCTTTTATGACTATTTTATTCTCCTTTCTAAGTGAAATTCAAGCTTCCTTACTTGGACGTCCCTTCTTGTTTAGCTTCTTTGGGTCTGTAGAGTGTAACATGGTACCTGTATTTTATGGCTAATATCCACTTATAAGTGAGAACATACCATGCATGTCCTTTTGGTACTGGGTTACCTCACTCAGGATGACATTTTTAAGTTCCATTTATTTGCCTGCAAAATTCATGATGTATTGGTTTTTAATGGCTGAATAGTATTCCATAGTATAAATGAACAGCATTTTCTTTATCCATTCTTCAATTGAGGGACATCTAGGTTGTTTCTAGTTTCTGGCTATTATGAATAAAGCTCTTATGAACATAACTGAGCAAGTGTCTTTGTGGAATGTTGGAATATCTTTTGGTATATGCCCAGGTATAGCTAGGTCTTGAGGTAGAACTATTCCCAGTTTTCTGAGACAATGCCAAATTGATTTGCAAAGTGATTGTACAAGTTTGCACGCCAACCAGCAGTGAAGAAGTGTTCCCCCTGCTCTACACCCTTGCCAGCACATGCTGTCCCTTGTGATTTTAATCTTAGCCATTCTGATGGGTGTAAGATGGAACCTCAGAGTTGTTTTTTATTTGCATTTTCCTAATGACTAAGGACTTTCTTCTCAGCACTCAAGATTCCTCTGTTGAGATCCTCTTTTTATTTATGTACCCCATTTTTCATTGGGTTATTTGGGTTGTTGGAGTCTAACTTCTTGAGTTCTTTATACATTTTGGATATTAGCCTTCTGTTAGATGTAAGGTTGATGAAGATCTTTTCTCAATCTGTAGGCTGTGAATTTGTCCTATCGACAGTGTCCTTTGCCTTACAGAAGCTTTGTGATTTCATGGCATCCTATTTATCAATTGTTGATCTTAGAGCCTGAGCCATTGGTATTCTGTTCAGGAAGTTGTCTCCTGTACCAATGCATTTAAGGGTATTTCCTACTTTCTCTTCTATGAGATTTAGTGTATCTGGTTTAGTGTATGTTAAGATCCTTGATCCACTTGAACTTGAGCTTTGTGCAGGGTAATGAGTATGCAATCTCCTTTCTTTCATCTCCCCAATACATCCCATGGAATGGGTAGAGGAAGCAGCTCCCTGGATATTTCTCTTGTGTTTCATTTAGGGTGACCAACCTTTCCAATTTGCAAAAGTTTAATCCTAAAAGTTCTGTTTCCCCCAGACACCTTCCTCCTGGGAAGTCAAGAAGGTTGGTCAAAAGAGTATTAAAACTTTTGTAATTTCATCTTCACCAGCAAGGAAACCCAGAAGCTTTGCTATTGGATTCAGCACATCCTCATGCTCATGATTAGTTCTTTTTCATACCATCCATGAGGCCCCAAAGGCCATGAACTCTGGGCTCTGGGCTCTGGGCTCTGAGATCTGGGCTCTGGGCTCTGGGCTCTGGGCTCTGGGCTCTGGGCTCTGGGCTCTGGGCTCTGGGCTCTGGGCTCTGGGCTCTGGGCTCTGGGCTCTGGGCTCTGGGCTCTGGGCAATCAACAGAAGGACAAGGATATAGTCCTTAGCAAACACTCAGTTAACTGTTCCGTTCTCTTTAGGCTTTCGGTTATGTTAAGGACAAGGAGGGAGCCAGAGATAAAAACCTGACAGCAACTTGTTGATATTTTGCAGACAAGTACCAAGGCCATAAAAATTCAGCTTAATGCTCTGCTTTGAATGAATGTAGAAACAGAAAATAAAAGTTCATGATTGGCCAAATGAGCTTCTGCTGGATTTTCTCAGTACAAGATGCATAAGAACACATTCAGGAAAAACACAGACAAGCAAAGAGTACATAGGCTTTGTCTATCACAGGATGTGTGCTTGCCAAGTGTGGTGATCGTAAGAGAAGTCACCCAATCATACCCTACTAAGAAATAGAGATAAACTTTAAAATATAGTTAAATGAGCCAAGCTGAGAAATTTGGTGAGCTTCCACTTTACATGATGAAGCCACAAAATAATTAAAGAATGGCAGATGGGACAGTTAGTTCTGATCCCACAAAATCCTGGCACAGTCTCCCCATCTCTTGACAGCACAACCAACATCCCTCACAGCTCACAGTTGCTTGAGGCAATGGCCAAATCCATTTATGGATGGAGAAACAAAACAACATTTTTTGCCAAGGCCTTTGGATTTCCAGGCCTTGTGGTTTCTATTCAGCTTTTCACAAAAGGCTTCAATGGCTTCATTGCCTTTACTCTTTCATTCTGTGGTAAATCCTGCAAAAGAAACCTCCAACTGCAGCCAGCTGGAGCTGGGGAAGGCCTACCTGGGCCTAGGCTAGTGGCAGAAAGCATAGGGTCTCTGAATAAAGACCCAGCTTCAGTGCAGCCTAGGTAGCCTGAGGCAGGTCTGTTCCTATCCTTATTGGCCTGGAAAAAGGATGTCGAGGTTCACCATGCAGAGTCTCCAACAGAAGCAGTGTGCTTCCATGAACCTTTGAAAAGATACTCACTTTGCACACCTGTAAGTAGCCCTGTGCTTTTTTGTTTTGTTGTGTTGTGTTTTCTGGTGCCTCAGAATTCTCTATATCTCTTCTAATAAAAAAATAAATTACCACCTTGCACCAAAGCCTTGCTTCTGAGGGTTGAGTGTCTTCCCTGATAGAAAGCCAGTTGCTATTCTGGTGGTGCATTTATTTGTTTATTTGTCTTTGATAGATTATTTTGCTAAGAGTGCTCTCTCTGTCTCTGAGTTTCTTTGTGTCTCTCTATGTCTCTCTCTCCCCTGCCCCTCTCTCCTTGGGCTAGAACATCTGTCTTTTGTCTGCAGCTTTCAGAGCTTTAGGCTAGGATACAACTCAGTTAAATAAGTGCTTTCTGAACAAACACTAAGACACCAAAATCTGTGTAAAAATCTAGGTATAGAAGCATATGCCTGTAATTCCAGTGCTGGAGAAGCAGAAACCTGGAGCTTAGTAGTCAACCAGTCTAGCAGAATAACTGAGCTCAGACTCAGGGAGAGCCTCTGCCTCAAAAAGTAATGTGAAGAGTAATTGAAGAAGACACCCAGTGTCAATCCCTGTCTTTCAATGTGATGTCTCACCTCAATCTGTAGACAAATGCATTTCTTCAAAAGTAGGCTTAATGAATATCAATCAGAGGTAACTTTTGCCAATACTATAAGAAAGAGAAAACAGCTAGCCTCTCTTCCTGGTCTTTGCTTCCAAAACCTTCTGGGTTCACATAAGTATGTTTGGCGTCTTAGATGACTTTCTTTCCCCTTTGCCAGAGGGTCTCAAGTTCACAATTGTGCTTTAAGAGTTGTAATTCTGAAAAATGATTGTGTGATTGATCCAGTTAAGTAAATGATATGAAATGCAATGGTATTTTTCAGGAGTTGATAATGATATAAGTAAATATTTATGGTTCCATTAAAATAAATAAGTATATATATTTACACAGTAAGTGCTCTCAACCTCTGATCCATCTCTCTGACCCCAAGACTCCTACTTTAGACAACAGACCCCAACATTTAGGACTTCTACTCATATAGAATGTACAGATAACTAGATTTTTTTTCCTTGATAAGTGGGGAGTAAATAAATGCCCAGCTAAGATAAGAGCAGGATTTGAGGTCTTGAAACAAAACACAATTACATAAAGTGCATCTCCAAAAGGGTTGAGCGGGCTGAGCTGGGCACATCCTTAATACCTTTTCTTTTGTTTCTGGATTTACTAAGTTGGCATACTGCATTATCTAGAGAGGCTGGATAATGCTTTCCCAGAATTTTCCCATTTGTTCTTATAAATTGCGAACATGTCTTTCAGTCTTCCCTCAAGACCAGTTTTTCACACAGAATTCCAGAGAGCACGGGGTTCCATGGAGAAGGCGGGGCCTTCCTGAGGGTGAGGTTGAGGCTGCGTAGGTATTGGCTTCCTCTAGTCCAGGACATTAAAATTATCTCTTTCTTTCCACCTTAGGCTATGTGCAACACTTTTAAAAGGCAAAGGGAAGAAATATGCTACTTTAAAAAGAAGATGAGAATCGCTGCTTTCCTTTTTCCCATGACCCATTTACTCTACTGGGAGTTCCTGTTTTGATAAAAATTATTTTGTGGCTTTCTACTGCCACTTATAGTTCCCAAATAAAAGGCACAAAACTTTTATGTTTATAATAATCCTTACAGCACTAGAGCTGGGCAGTTGTCAACACTCTGTGCTAGTTTGTCTACTTCCCTGTCAATATGTCAACTTGCCATGTTCCACCTTGG